>NC_045800.1:46972975-47696599 GCF_009873245.2 Balaenoptera musculus
CTCAGGTTTGCAGGTGTCCTGACAACACCTGCTTTGGAACTGGAGGCCCCAGGTTCCCCTCCCTATCTGTTCCGGAAGCCCTAAGGAAGTCTTCCCGACCTTCACTCCCCCAGTCTCTCCCACGGTTCAAAAAGCCCCCAGTTGCCCATAGTAAATCTCTCTCTACTCAAAATACCTAGAGTGATTTTGCTTCCCTGCAAAACCCTGAGCAAAGGCCCTCAGCAGAAGCTCACAGGATCCCAGGCACTGCCGGCTGGAGAGGCCGTCCACGGCTCCTCCCTGCACACCCTCTGCAGGAACTGTCTGCTCACCCCAGGCTCCTCCCTGCCCCCCACCCTGCGCATCCCACCTGCAGGCTTAGAGCTCATTTCTCCAGCAAGTCTTTCCTGACCCCAGGCCCCAGGAGGGCCTCCTGGCTCCATGCCCCTTGCACCCTTTGCATCCATCCTCCTGCTTGATGTCAAGCTCTATAAACACAGCGACGGTGTCTGTTTTGCACACCACTGTATCAGCATGGGATCTATAAATACATTTGCATTAATGAGTAAATAAATAAACGTTGAAGGTCTTTGAGGTCATGATGCCGTGGGTATGAGGAAAGCGAACATAATGTCTCTCAAATACGTTGTTTTATTAAGAATGCGTATTGGCACTGGCTCTGAGCTGGGTGAGCTCCAGGGGGTAAAAGGTGAACCCAGCAGGAGCCCAGATCCAGGAGGGGCGAACATGCGTGTCTGGGAGTCTGGTGGTCTCTGTGCAGCTGCATTCTGTTAAGGTTTCTAGTGACTTCTGCTTCCCTTTGTCCCTCTAGGGTCTGCATTTGTGCCTGGAGAAAAGTGACAGGAAGGCGTCCACTCCCAGATGTCAGGAGGGCTGCCTCTGCATTCAGCAGATGGCTTGTTGAAGTTCCAGAACTTTCAACAAGAGGAACTGATTGATATCAGTTCCTTGAACAGTCTACATAAAGAATGAGTTTATAGCACTTAACCATTTTTATATATTTCATCAAGGTCTAGTAAAGCAAACCTTTTTAAAATAAGGGCAGTAACTATCCCACCTTGTCATCACCGTGAGGTGGAGAGCACGGAGCCAGAGAACCACTAGTCAGCCACGCCCACTTGAAGCTGTAACCAGACTTTAGCTCGTGAAAGCCTGTAAACCTGTTTTTAAAACCCATACCATTTTGTATAAGTTACGCTGGAGAGTGAAGGGAAATCCAGCTTTTCCACACCATGTGTCCTCTGTGGTTGGCCTCATGCAGCTACCTCTCAGCTCAGACCCCGTTGCCCAGGGTCTGTAACCTGCTGCCCTCAGGGCAGTGGTTCTGGGGCTTCGTCTCAGCCTACCATCCAAGAAGCAGTCATGAGGCAATAAAGCTTAAAGCTAAGAAATCACCAGGAGAGGACACAAAAGCAGTGAGAGGATAGGAGCCAAGAAAAAGTGAAAGAAGCCACAGGGAAACAAAGCCACTGCGTTTCTCCAAACCATACTGGACCTCTGCTACCCTCTAGTGGACACTGGCCATACCACAACCCCTGCTGACGGAGCCCAGACGCTGACAGCCGCCTGAAGCTGGGCTCCACTCAGACACTGCCGCTTTCTAGTTGGTGACCTTGGAAAGTCACTTAAAATCGCCCTGCAGAAGTTTTCTCATCTGTAAAGTGGGGGTAAAATAGGCCTTACCTGTAAGATTGTTAAGAGGTTTAAATGCCCAAGATGGGGTAAAAGGGACCAGATTTATCCTCCAATCTGAAACTTAGTTTTTAAGACAAAGCCCATAGACCGGATGGACTGTGATCCCTGAGAGTCGGCAAACAGATGATTCCTATCATAGGCCACCTCACTGCCCAGAGAGTTTCCAGGCCACAGCACAGAGAGGGGACCCTGGACAGCTCACAGACTCCGTGAGTTGAGAAGACAAAGCTGAGAGTCCAAAGAAACCAAGACAGATACAGAGTTCCTGAGGGAAGAGGGAACTGCATAGAGAGACAACTCCAAAAAACCGCAAAGTATCCAGCAGAGTACTGATCGGCACAAGTGTACCAGAACCTGGGCAAGAACCGCCTGACAGGATGAGAGAGAAGAAGATCCAGCATCCACACAGAACCAGAACAGTGTATCTTCCCACCAGCCAGGCTGGAAACCTCACATACCATGAGGCATTAGGTTCAGGAGTGGGAAACAAGTACCCCTACAGTAAACGCAGCTCCAATTCCCCCTAAGAAAGTTTAAAGGCATGACTTGACAGGATCTAACTGTTTCTAAGTAACTTAACTGTGTCCCAGACAAAGGTCAAAAATGCATACAGGGAAACAAAAACATCTTGCACACAACAAGAAAAAAGTAACAATATCTGGCATCCAGTAAAAAATGACCACACATGCAAAGAGGCAGGGAAAATGACTCATACTGGGAAGAAAACTCTATCACTGGATCGAGTGCCAAAACATAACATATCAAAATTGATGGGTTGTGGACAAAGAAATACTTGGAGGGAAATTTATAGCACTAAAATAGGTTAGAAAAGAAGAAAGTCTCAAATCTATGATCTCAGCTTCCACATCTTAAAAAAAAATAGAAAGGAAAAGCAAATTGAACTCCAAGTAAGCAGAAGAAAGGAAAAAATAAAGATCAGGGCATAAATCAGTGGAATAGAAAACAGAAAACAAGAGAAAAAGATCAATGAAATTAAAAGCTGTAGGGGTTGTTTTTGGGGTTTTTTGCTGTTGTTGTTTGTTGGGTTTTTTTTTGTTTTGTTTTTTTGGAAAATCATAATATTGATAAACCTCTGGTCGGATTGATGACCAAAAAAAGAGAAAAGGTCCAAATTACTAATATCAGGAATGGGAGTTATGACATAATTGTAGACTCAACAGATGTTAAAAATAAAATAAGAGAATATTATGAAAATCCTGAGGCCCATATATTCAACAAGTTAGATAAAATGGACAAATTCCTTGAAAGACATTATCCATGCTCACTCAGGAGTAAAGAGATAACCTGAAAGAGCCTTGTATCTATTTTTTAATTGAATTTTTACTTCAAAATCTTCTCACAAAGAAAACTCCAGGTCCAGATGGCTTTATTACTCCTCAAATGGCTTTATTTATTCCTCAAATATTTGAGGAAAAAAACTAATACCAATTCTATATAAACTCTTCCAGAAAATTGTAAAGGAGGAAATACTTCTCAACCCATTCTAAGAAGCCAGCATTATCCAGATAACAGACCCAGACACAGACATTACAAGAAAACTACAGACCGATGATATCCCTATGAATAAGAAAGCAAAAAAAGAAAAAAGAATTTTTTAAGCCAAACAAAACTTTAGCAACTGAAATCTAGCAACATAAAAATATAATCCATCATGACCAAGTGAGGTATATTCCAGGAATGCAAGGTTAGTTTATGATTTGAAAAATCAATCAATGTAATTTACCATATTTATAAATTTAATAAAGAAAAACCATATAAGCATCGCAATAGACATAGTAAAAAATTTTCAAAAATCCAACTTCCATTCCTCATAATAACTCTAAGAAAACCAGAAAGAGAAGGAATTTCCTCAATCTGGTAGAGGACCTCTATGATAAACCTACCATTCATATTACAGTTAGTGGTAGAAGGCTAAATGTTTCCCCCTAAGATCAAGATCAAAACAAGGATGTCCATTCTTACAACTTCTACTCAACATTCTTCTGGAGGTTCTAGTAAATCCAACAGGGCAAGGGAAAGAAATAAAAGGCAGAAAAAGGTATCACATTACAATAGATCCAGGATTAACCAGAGAACAGTTACCTAGAACTCCCAGTTGACAGTACTATCTTTCTAGTTTACCTCCACTGTTAGAAGTAACAGCTGAAATAATAATAGCTCCCACTCACTGAATGCCTACCTTAAGCCTGACATAAATTGTCGCTTTGGATATGCTACCTACAAGCTTTATTAACGCCACAAAAGGAAAAAGAAACTTAGTAACCGTGTTCCGATGAGGAAAATGTGACTCACACATGTTAAGTGACAGTGGGGATTCCAATTCAGATCCATCTGGTTTTAAACTACTCACAGAAAGCTAGAATTTTTTTCCATAAAGAAGCTTCCAAGGAATGACCCAAATCAAATGGTTTCTGCCAAATCTACCTACAAAAATTTAAGCTCCTAGTTAATATTTTAAATCCTGGATCGCTATTAAATTTCATGCCTGTACTAACTCCTGCCTAATAAAATAGCTGTCTGGAGTCTTGTACCGACGAAGATTGTGCAGCCAAGTTTGGGCTAAGTGAGAAAGATTGCAGACTGGATTCTAATGTTGTTCGTATTTGTTGGAATTCTCCAGAGAAACAGAGCCAATAGGTGGACAGAGAAACAGAGAGAAAGAGAGATAGGGAGAGGAGGGAAGGAAAAGGGGAAGGGGAGGGGAGTGGAGGGGAAGGGAGAAGAGATTTTTAAGGAATTGGTTCACATGATTGTGGGTGCCGTCAAGTTTGAAATTCACAGGGCAGGCTGGCAAAAAAATTCTGGCGGGAGTTGACACTGCAGTCTTGAGTTCCAGGGCAGTCCAGAGGCAGAATTCATTTCTCCCCAGGGGACCTCAGTCTTTTCTCGTAAACCCTTCAACTGATTGGATGAGGCCCACCCACATTATAAAGAGTAGTCTGATTTACCCAAAGTCTACTGATTTAAATCTAAAAAGGACCTGCACAGCAACACCTAGACTAGTTTTTGACCAAACAACTAAGCACCATGGCTCAGCCAAGTTGACACATAAAAGTAACTATCACACGGTCATAGATCAGAAAGACAGTGCTCTGTAGAGCAGTGGGTCTCAAACTTTAGCATGTTTGGGAATCCCCTGGAGGGCTTGTGAAAACACAGACCCAGTAACTCTTCCACCCAAGTTTTACATATCTTGAATCAGTTCGAGACAGACATTCAGACAGTGCTGTTGGAGGGGAAATGAACTGCTCTGTAAGGTAGGAAGTTCCCCATGAACAGCGGGAGATTCAAGCTGGAGGACCCTTGGTGGGAATTTCATAGAGAGGATTCAGGGAGCAGCTAGGACACTTCCTTTCCTCTCACACTGTGAAGTTCTATGAATCCCTGAATTCCAGCCCAAATTCCTGGGATGAAGCTTAAAAGGAAGAAACAAACTTTAAAGAAATAGAAGAAGGTGCCAGAGTTAATATAATTATTATGGATAGCCCTTATAAAAATCACACGAGTTGTGCTCATGCATCTTTCATGCAGAAATCCAAAACCAGGTCATTAAAGCAGATTCGGGGTCTCAGTAAGTTAATGAATAAACAAACAAACAAAAGTCTACGCCTTCAGCAAAACTGTTCCAACTTGCATTAATCTGGAACTGAATGTCACATTTAATTCTGCTAAGGTTTGGCAGGGCCCCAGGCAGGGAATTGTTTGCATTCCATCAAGAAAAGCTGCTTTGGGTGCTAAGGAACCAGTAGTCTTAGTGGGGCCTGACTAGGGTGGCTAGAAGGTAGTGTTCCTCTTGGTGGGCTTATGCAGCGTGAGTGAGTTAAGGATCACTAGCCTGAATCCCAAAGGTAGCTCCCTAACCTCACTCTCAGCCTGGCCCAGCTCACCCCTCAGCCAGTGTTACTGCTAGAAACACCGCCAGCTTGTGCAGCAAAACAAAACTACGTGTATTCCCCGTGCAGCTGTGATTCCCGTTGTACCATGCATGACCCAAAGATCAACTCTAAGGCTCAGTTCCTGCTTTCTGAGAGTTAGTGGACACAGCCTTAAACTTGGAGCCAGAAGACCTGAGTTTAAGACCGGGCTCCGCCCTTGGAGGACTCTGTGATTTGGACAAGTCAAATCACCCCTCTGAACCTTTGTTTCCTCATGGGTAAATAGGGCTGAAATTCCTGTCCCTGTATGCCCCACAGCAGGTCTTTGCAAGGGATTATTAAGATGCAACTCCTCACATGTGGTCCAAAGAAAGTTTTGGACCCAACTTGCCTGGGTTTTGCAATATATGTCACAAAGATAAAAATATGGCATAAAGTGTTCATAACCTTTCCTGTATTTCACTTTTATTGGCAGCGTGAATGGGAGCAGGATCCTGAATCGTTTATGTATTCAGCCAGGGGACCAGCACGGTAGCTGTGGAGGTGGAAAGTGGTTGTGAAAGGGGGGTGGGCCCGAGATTTTAGGAGAGACCAGAAGAGGGACCGTGGTTTGTGAGAGGGGCTGAGGGAGAAACCGTGATGGCAAGGACCGCAATGAAACACTCCTGAAGATTTTGTGAGACCTTATGCTGTGTTTTGTGTTTCCCATATGCTAGCCCACCAAAAGGCTTCAAGTCTTCTGTTACTCTGAAATGCTTTTGGAGTTGAAACTGCATTTCTTTTGATTCATCACAGTGCTAAGACTGGACCTTCACGACAAGGCAAGCAGGCCCAGATAGTTTTTGGTTATACGTACTTAAAAGTCAATGCATTTTAGGATGAAAGCTAGGGTCTCTATATACGTACATGTAGGCATAATAATAATAATAGTAATAATAATTTCTGACATTTCTCATATCTGTCATTTCCAAAACATTCTTGTGTGTTGGATACAATGCATTCTACGTGTTCTGCAAAGCAGAGACTTTGTTCCCCCCTCAGAGCTGGATGTTGTACACAGAAGTCACTTTTCCTAAGGGGAGTAACTGTAAGAATTCCATGTCCTAGAGAACAGATTGTGGTTGCCAAGGGGGAGGGGGGGTGGAGGAGGGATGGATTGGGAGTTTGGGATTAGCAGATGCAAACTATTATATATAAGATGGATAAACAGCAAGGTCCTACTGTATAGCGCAGAGAACTATATTCAGTATCCTGTGATAAACCATATTGGAAAAGAATATGAAAAAGAATATATATATATAACTGAACCTCTTTACTGTATAGCAGAAATTAACACAACATTGTAAATTGACTATACTTCAAAAAAACTTAAAAAAAAAAATAGAAAGTATTCCATGTCCAATTAGAGCAGGTAAGGGAAGCTGTGAGATGTTTGATTGATGGGAACATGCTGGCTCCTCCTGCTTATGTGAGACAAGGATGAACTCTAACTTCAGATCTGGCACCGTGGTCCTGTTTTTGCAGTGACATGTTCCCATCTAGACATAAATGTCTGTTTATACATAGACATAGACAAGTACATTTCAGTTAACTAGATCCACCCGGTCTTGCTAGCAGAGAGTGGTTTTGCCTCTGATGAACTCTGCTCTTCCAGCCTCCAGGGATGATGAGTAAATGTCGATTAATAAAAAGGACAGCACTAAGAAAAACGGTGGGCTTCACCTACGTTCCTAGACTGTTAGATGAAAACAAAGGCCGAGATCAGATTAGCCGCATCTTCATAATAAGGTGAATGAATTGGGGAAGAGGAGCGTTTTGGATAACCACAGCTCTTATCCTGCCTTAGAGATAAGGCCTGGGCCCACCGTGGTCCCCAGCCATGTCTGGGGCTCTATAACTGGGATCTGGCCCCCCATCTCTCTCCCAGTTCTTCAGGGAATGAAGTTCCTCTTTTACCTAAAGGTGCTTTTCCACTTTCCCATACATGCTTACGTATGATGCATCCAGATCTCAGCTCTAGGCCTGGCTCCATCCACATCAGCCCAATTTGTCTACAGGTGGCCCTTTAGTTTCTCAATGTGCCTTGAGTGAGCACAACATTGCTGCCGGGGTTTGTAAAAGCAATATGGTTACAGGAAGAGGAGAGAAGAAAAGATTTGGGGCGTGAGATGGGGTGAAAAATCAGCAGCACAGTCTGCAGGGTGTGGACCTTTAAAATGCGGAGGAAAGTCTCGGTCCCTGCTGATGGGCCAGGAAGAAGAAGACCAGAAGCAGTGGAGGACGGGCCAAGGCCTTGGCCTAGGAATGAAACTTAAAATTGCACCTGTGTGGGGGCTTCCCTGGTGGTGCAGTGGTTGAGAATCTGCCTGCCAATGCAGGGGACACGGGTTCGAGCCCTGGTCTGGGAGGATCCCACATGCCGCGGAGCAACTGGGCCCGTGAGCCACAACTACTGAGCCTGCGCGTCTGGAGCCTGTGCTCCGCAAGAAGAGAGGCCGCGATAGTGAGAGGCCCGCGCACCGCGATGAAGAGTAGCCCCCGCTTGCCACAACTAGAGACAGCCCTCGCACAGAAACGACGACCCAACACAGCCATAAATAAATAAAAATAAAAAATAAAAAAAAAATTGCACCTGTGTGAAAGTGGCCTGTCCTCCCGCCCGCCCAGGACGGCGCTTGAAACGCACCCACTGTTTGTGGCCAGTTCTTCTCACTCCCTTAAAGTAAGCAGATGTAGAAAACAAGAGCAGGAGAATCAGCCAGGCAGAACTTACTCCGCACACTGGGGGGACCCACGGACAAAATGTGAGCGATCATAAAATACAAGCGATGACCTCTGTGTCTGTGGCGATGCTGCCACAGTACGGGCTGGTGGAACCCACAGCCCCACAGGGTCAGAGACAACCTCCAGCCCCCAGGCCAGCAGGGTCCCTCTGTGCCCCCCACCCCACCAATGTGGGGTCCTAGCTCCACCCACTGCAGTTCATGATCATCTTCCACGTGCAAAGGCTTTGCTCAAATTGCCACCCCAGTGAGTGCATGACCATGAGGGTCACTACTCCTGGCTCTAGTCCCCAGAGCTGCAGCTCTCCTTCCTGCGTGGAGCGGAGACCCCAGGAGAAACGTCCCTCACCAGCCGTGGGAGTGACGATGCTCTGTGTCACCAAGTCCAGTTTCATTTTTACATTCACACATGTAAAGTTGGGCCGTGGGAAGGATCTTTCCAAAAGGAAGAAAGCATACAATTCTCTGATTAATCAGAGCCATAGTCAAATCAAAGAATTCACCGAAGCCACACTGAGGCCTGAATTATCAATTGTGAGAGACAGGTCTTCTATCCAACCATATCAAACCAAGTAACTGGGTAACGTTCAAATGCTTATTTATTTGTAAGGCTGGGCCAAGACCGAGAAAATATCTAAGTGAAAATTCAGAATCATCTGAACTTGGCATTTCCAATAGATCTAAGGGCTCGCTTATGTTCAATCCACTGACTCCTAATTAGGAAAGGAGCAGAGAATTCCAAAGAACAAGGTCCCTTGTCTTTCAGAATGGTTATAGGACTTCCAGATGGCATATTAAAAGGTATGACAATGGAGGCAAGCCTGGGGGGTGGGATAAAACAGGTGCTTGAAAGCCAAAATGAGATGCCACACAGCACGGTTTGAGTTAATAGCGGCAGCGGAAAACAAAACAACCCCTTGTGACCGCCCTGGGTTGAGAAAACAGCCAGGTCATGGGACCCATTCCTGCAGGCCCTGGAGCAATCAACGGCTGGGCAATGTGCTGAAACCTGGGAGGGAGCAGCCTGGTGACACTGAAAGGCCAGCTTGGGGGAGGTAAGGACGCCCCCACCACTTCCTGGCTGCACACCCACCTGCAGAGAAGGGGTTTCTGAGAAGGAGCCGGGCGCACCTGGGCCGGGGAGGGGACGGCTGCCCCGATGCAGTGCACCGCTGCCCAGCACAAACGCCCCCTTAACCGCGAAGCTGCGCTCTCCACCTCCTGCCTCGGCCTCCCTGAGCCTCAGATCCGGATCAGCGTCGTTCAGAGGCTGCACACGTAGTGTGGAGGAAAGCACAGTGCTGGCAGGAGCAGACACCCCTGCGCCCAGCCCCCAGTGGTGCTGCTGTCTAGCTGTGGGTGTTGAGGAAGGCTCTCGAGCTCTCTGGGTCTGCTCGTCCTGACCTGTGAGGTGGTTCGGGGATGCCCACCTTGCAGAGGACCGAGAACAATGTAGGGCTCAACACACTTAGCTCTTTGCATCCTGTCCTGTCCTCGGTTGCTCTCGAATCTCTTGGCTGGTCTCGGGGTCCCTGCCACCCTGTGGGCGCTGAGGACAGGCCTGTGACTCACTCCTCCTGCTCCCCTAGTGCCCAGCGTGGCTCTGGGTGGGTGTCCTTAGAGAATCTCTTCTTATCCACACCCGAGGCCTCAAATCCCCCACCCAGTGCTCCAGAGGCCCCTCCCTGCAGGTCAAAGAATTTCCCCTGGGGCCACCTCCCACCCTCTGCTTCAAACCTCCTGATGCCTGGCCAGGCTTCCTGGGTTCTAGCCACTGTCTCAAGTTTCAGAGCTCGTCTTTTCTCCACTCTACTCCCTTCTTTCCTTCCTTTCGCATTAATCTTTTTGCCTTCTTTGTCTCCTCTCTCTCCCTCCTTCCTACCCTTCCTTCCTCCCTCCCTCTCTCTCCCTGCCTCACTTCTTCCAGTTGATGAATGGTTTGCATGGCCCTCTGAGCTTTGATTTCATTTTACTCCCAAAGACACTGCCCATCACCTCCTTCCCTTACTCCCAAATCCCTCACTCAGGGCCCTGGGAAGTCATGTCCTCAGCCAGGCTTTGCTCCCTCCCCCAGACACTATCTGAAAGTTGGCAACTATAGTGGACATTTGATTTGCAAAAGTAAAGTCAGGGGAGGTGGGTTTGTTCTCTCCAGTGAGACCCTGGACATCTATCTGCCTGCTCCAGGCCTGGCCTACCAGCCCTCCCTTCCAACCCCTGGACAAACTTGCATCCTTCCAATGTATCCTCTTCTGTTTAAGTTACTAGAATAGGTCCTTGTTGCTTCCAACCTAAGAACTCTCGCTGCATGAGTGAAGAGGGCAAGACACCCAGGACAACAGGGAGCAGGGAATACAGGCCACAGGGGACCCTATCTGAGGCCATTTCAGTCATCGAGGTGAGAAATGATTAGTGCCTAAGCTGAGGCAGGAGCAGTGAGTGTGCTGAGAAGGGGATGGATCAAAGGGCTATTAAGAAGGCAAGGAAACAATTGGGTGTGGAAGATGAGCCCACCCCCCAGGCTCCTGGTCAGGGTGTTAGATGGAAGGTGGGGCTCGTGCAAAGGGAGCACGAAATGTGAAAGCCTCACCAAATACTTGCTCTGGCCTCCAAGTCCTTGTGGATCCAACTCTTTCTCTCCCCAGATTGCAGATTTAAAGCCAAGGCCAGGAAAGCCTTGTTAAAAGCAGGTTTGCTCTGATTCCTGGCTCCAGGAACTAGAAGGGCTCATTGCTGGGCCAGGGATGTTCCCTTCCTAGGCTGTCTGCCTGCAGCTGGAAGACTTCTCTGTGTCTGGGGGACTACGCAATTCCCAGGCCCGCGCGTGGCACGGGGGCTCTGGGAAGACACAGAACGTGCGTCAAAACAGACGGCACGTGTTCCTTCAGCCACTGGAAAACAGAGCCATGGAGAGACCAAGAGGAAGCTGCCGACGCTGGAGGTGCGTAAAAGGTGGGCTTGAACACGGTCACCCTGGAACAGTCGTGTTCCGTGTGTCCCATCCCCTTTACAGAGCTTCAGCAAAAACCCGAGAAAATAAAGGTGCATGATTCAGGGTGAGCCTGAGCCTCCCCCACAAGGACAACTGGGAAGTGGTCCTTGGGTGATCAGGGACCAGCCTAAAAATGAGCTGACAACGGATTCTGGAATACTGAGGCCGGGAAGACCCAAATCATGTCATCGTCTGGACAATGAGGATAAGTGAGACTCTGAACCAGGGGGAAGGCAGCATTTACAACACTGGGCTGCTGTACAGACAGATCACATGGCAGATGCCCACTCGCTTGACCTCTGACCTTGGAGAGCTCACTTCGCCTTTCCCAGGCTCAGTCTTCTCTCCTTAGGGTTGTGGATGCGTAAAGCATTGACAGAGTCCTGACACATGGTAAATGCTCGATAGGTTGGAGCTTTTATTTTCCTAAGACATCACTCTCTCTTTCTTTCCTTTCTATCTAAAGGCGAGGCATTGCCCCACAAACTGCATCCCGCACAGCAGCGAAAGTCCAAGGAGATGGCATTCTCCTCCCACCCCTGCCAGTGACCAGCTGGACTTAAGCAAGTGTTTCACCTCTCCAGAACTGAGCTTCTCCTCTCCTAACGAGTGGTGAAAAGAGATGATGTGCGGGGCCACTTCCTGCAGAAACGCATGGAACTGAAAGTTCTGCATTGCGTGGTTCTCCACAGTATGTGCTCACGCAGCTGCGTAGCCTCAAGGCATCAGGAGTTTCCAGCGGCTTTCATGCACAGGTAATGGGAAGGGTTGTCTTCACAGCTTAGTGTCAGTACCCAGATATCCTCGTGATAAAGTCAGCTTCAGAGTCTAAACTGCAATGTACTCCAGGTTCAACAACTCAGTATGAGAGAAGAAGTCTTAGACACTCTGGGAAAACATCACTTCTGAAAAAGATAAAACTAGCAAATAGTCCCAACAACGTTAATGGATATTTTTATTATGTATAAATAATAATGAGAGACAAAAATCTTATCCCTCTTTTCCCATTATTAGCATTTTAAAATGCACAAAACTTAATAAAACTCATAAAATGTCCCTAAATACGACTCCATTGCCATTTAGTCTTGTTCACTGATGACATTTCTATTTCCATTAAAGTATTCTTATAAGACTTCTTCTCCGTGTCATCTCTGTCAACTCACAGTTGGCAATTTATGTTGTCTGCTTCCCCTCCTTATCTCTGTGACACATTCTGGAATTCAGTCTTGGTAAGTGTCTGTCCTGAGAAGCTTGATAAATTGTATCTGGCAAATCCCTGGAGATGTCTGCTCACGTCATGATTCTGCTGTTTTAACACAAGCATCAGCACATTCACATGGCTCAGAGGAGGGCTCTCGTCACTCTTCAGTTCTAACACCTGCAGGTCCCACTGTTTAAAGGGCAACCTAGTACTATGTGCCCAAAGAAAACAGAGGGGCAGTGGGAAGGGGCAGCTAAGAGTCAGCCTGCATGGTTTTAACTGAGGTCACATACATCGTTCCAACACCAGGTCTCTGATTCATTAATACTAACTGAGGGTCCAACAGTTCAATTCAATTCTGACACTAACTACCCAGAGCCGATGCAGATCCCACAGATTAAGGGCTCAGTCCCACAAGACTGTCCCCACTTTAGATACCAGTTGCAAACGAAGTCCCCAGACCTGCCCTTCTGCCTGGCTGACTACAAATTCACACTCATATTTATGAGCCATTGCTCTTTTTCAAAACAACTGGAACCAGTTGTGAGTGGGTAAAGAACAGTGGAAATATAGAGCCTTTAAACAGTCCCTGGCCAGACTCACCTGGCCCCCCAGATCTGATCCTCTGTGATCCTCAAGCTCAAACAATAAATTACACAGGTCCTGGAGCAGGACACACTCATAGGTGTAATTTATATCTCAAAATCCAAGCAAGCTCCAAAAAGCAGCCAAGCCTACAGATATAAATCCCAGCTCATTCACGCGCTGACGTTCCATGGTCTGAAAAAGAAAAGCAAGAAGATGCTTGCCTGGGTAAGAGTTACACACAGCGAGGTCTTGAACTCCCAGGGAGGAGCACTTCCCGGCACTTCAGCGAAAGCTAGGCGGAGATTGGGGGAAAGACGTCCGTGTCCTTGGCTACAGGTCGTCTTCCCACTCAGCAAGATTTCACCTCATTTCACAGTCTCAGGGTATCAGAGCCAGGGGGATGTTGATGATCCTTGGACTTCTCACCTCATCATACGGATGAGATCATCGAGGTCCAGGGTTTCCATGCAGTAAGCAGCCCCAAGCCTGTCACTCCCAGGCCAGCCCCTTGACCCCGACACGCCCACCAACATCTATTAAGGGCGGCACCTATCCTTCCTCAAATGGGAGACTTTGAGATCATTATTGACAAATCGGTTTTTTTTTTTTAACTGACATTTGAGTCCCAGCTGATTCTTTTAGCAAGAACAAAACATTGACATGCCAATGGGTGGGTTCAGACATGAGACCCCCTTCAGTGCAAATATGAAATACATCATTATGTACTATGTATTTCATAATGATGTATTTCATATGGCAGGCTCAAAAGGAGAAAAGCCAAACACTGATCATAAAGCGACTAGAAACTGAAACTCCTCCTGTGAGGCAGGAGAAACTTCCTTGGAAGAAGACAGGGCCAGCTTCCTAGAAGCACACACACACACCCCAAGCTCATGCGACCAGAGAGATGGAGTGACCCCCCTGGGGAGGCCCACAGCCGTCCTGAGTAGCAGCTACACCTCTGCTCCCTGAGTCCCCTGTGTCCGGGGATCCCTCCCAGGTCTCATATTGGAGGGCCTTTCTTCTGCTACACGTTTCCTTGCTGGACAAAAATAAGAGCCAGTTTAACAGAGACAAAGGACTATCCACTGAGCACTGCCATGTGCCCAGGCTGGGCCGGGAGCTTCACGCCTTGAAATTAAAAGGTGAGACCCCCCCCACCCCATAGATGGAGGGTGGAGCTGAACCTCAGACCATACACTGCCAGCATTAACAGCCCCGTGCCCATTAGACCCCGGCCTCCAACCCTGTCTGAGTTCTAACACCTACAAGGCCCAGGCTGATCTCCTCAGGAGCTGGTTTAGGGCACTGAGGCCGCCTGCTCTTTGCTGTTGCTGTTTCCCAGTTGATTCTGATGTGCAGTCAGGATTGAGAGCCACTGTTAGACCAGCGGTTCTCAACATCACCAGCACAATAAAGTTACCTGAGGAGCTTTAAAAAGGGGTACTGAGCCTGAGTCCAACCCCCCCATCACCCCCATCCCCCCACAGACGTTCTGATTGAATTGGCCTGAGGTGCGGCCCGGGCATTAGGATGTGTAAAATCTCCCCAAGTTGATTCCTGTGTGCAGTCAAGAAAAAGACCCAATGTCTTAGGTGACACTTAGGGAAAGGGAGTCTGGATTTCTCAGAAAAGTCCAAGGACCCCATCCTCTGGATGTTTAACCCCATAGGGTTCTGCCCACCTCATTCTCCAGGGTCAAAATCTCTGGTTTCACCTGCTCCTCAAACACCCTCCCACACAGAGAACCCTGCAGCCGGTGCTGCAGAGCTCAGGTTGGCCTGTGTCCTGCACTGGAACCGCCTCTGAGGCTCTTCTCCTGCATCCTGACTTCCCTCATCCCTGTGTGAACTGTGAGACCAGCTGGCTTCCCAGAAGACCCTGCCAGAGGCCTTTCAGTTCCTTCTGGTAGATTTTCTGGGTTATGTTACCTTTGCAAAGTATTAGCAGCCTGACTTCTGAGGAAATCAAGTTCCCAGTCTTCCGGGGAGGCCCCAGTGACTGGGAAGCACTGGCAGCCTAAGAAACCTAAGCACAATGCAGAGACGGTCCAGCCCAAGAGCACAGTGAGGCAGGGAAGGATGGTTGATCTGGGGCCGGGGGTCTCATCAGAGTCACCCGTGGGCTTGTTAAACCCCAGATTGCTGGGCCCCACCCCTAGAGTTTCTAATTCAGTCGGGTGGCAGGGTTGGGGTGGTGGGGGGCAGGATTTGCATCTCTAACAGGTGATGCTGTGCTGCTGGTCCGGAGAGCATCCTTTGAGAAACACTGGTCCATAGGCTGCAGCTTTCTACCTTTCTCGCAATTGCAGTTTTACTCTAAGGATTCTCTGAAAGGCTAAATAAAATGGCCCAACTTCTTGTGCTTTGGTTCCCCTCCCCAATCTCCTGTAGAAGTCAGAGTATGCAGTGGAAGGATGGACAGTGTAGCAGGCAGAGTAATGGTCCCCCACAATGCCCATGTCCTAATCCCTGGGACCTGTGAGTGTTATGTTACATAGAAAAAGGGAAGTAAGGTTGCAGATGGAATTTAGTTGCTAATGAGCTGACCTTAAGTTAGGGATACTAGCCAGAGCTATCCAGGTACACCCAGTGCAAGAGCAGTGGAGCCATTTTCCCATCTGGGAGAGAAATGAGACAAAAGAAGAGATTCAAAGGTGAGAGGGACTGGACCACATTTGACAGCTTCGAAGATGGAGAAAGGGGGCCAGAAACTAAGGAATGTGAGTGCCTTTTAGAAGCTGGGAACAACCCTCAGCTGACAGCCAGCAAGGAAATGGGGCTGTCAGTCCTACAGCCGCAAGGAACTGAGCTCTGCCAACAGCCTGAATGAGCAAGGAAACAGATCTTCCCACAGAGCCCCCAGAAAGGAACCCAGCCCTGACAACACTTTGATTTTAGCACAGTGAGACCTGTATGGGGATTCTGACCTCCAATACTATGAGGTAATAAATTTGTGTCATTTTAAGACACTAAATGTGTGGGAATTTATTACAACAGCAATAGGAATTTTTACAGAAGGGATGGAAACAATAACTGGAACTAACACTTATCGCATGTGATTTAGTTATGACAATGGCTCCCGCTCAGTTCAATAAGGAGAACCATGTACCTGGGTTCCCCACATGTACTCAATAATTGGGCTCCCATTGCAGCCTCAGAACTTTGTGGTTTTACATCCCTGTGTGCTGCTTCTGTCCAGTGTGTGTGCCCTGGTGCAGTCTCCTCTGTCTCAAAGTTTCCAGAACCCCATTCCAAGGTAGTCTTTTGGACCAGGTAAAACAGGTGGGAATTATACAGGTAGAAACAGTAGGTGGAAGGAACAGAAGGGTGAGGTATCACAGGAAAAACAAACAGAGGAAAAGTGAGGCTAGCTTTTAAAGTTGAGAACAGATAGGTAAGGAACTGACAAAGGAAGCGGTCAGAATGTGGGACTTGATCCCAAGTGGAAGATTATGTTGGCATCCCCACTGCCCTAATGCAGCCTCTCCCTGGAAACCTCCAGTGATGTGACCTCGCCATGCTCAAGACAGCTCGGCTCACCATTACGCAGCTCACAGTGTGACAATTGATGGAAACTTCCCAGCAAGGAAAAAGGGATGTGGGTCTAGTGCGGTGAGGCACATGGTGAATGTCATCACTGAGATGAGGAAGGGGCCTGACCCCACCCACGTTCCTTCCCAGCCAGGGACAGAGCCCCCTGTAACCAAGCAAGGAGTTTCCTGTCCCTTGGTCTCTACAAGGGCTACAACCATGAGTGATGTGGGCCCAGCAAGTCTCACACACGTGCTTCAATAGCTGTGGATGGCATGGGGCTGGCATCGTCTGGGTCACTTTGTCCTCTCCATCACTGAAGTCTCCACATCTGTGGCTTCAAGTGCTTCCTGGAAGCCACTTCTAAGGAGCCTCCCTGGATGGGCTCAGCCATGTAGTTTCTCTCCCATAGCACTAAGTTCATGCAGCTTTTATACAATAGTTTTTAACTATATACAACTTCATTCTCTCTGTACCACCTAACAGGGGGCCTTCCATATATAGGCATTCTATATATTTTTGTTGGCAGGTGCACAATTCCAGTATATTTTTAGCCTAAAAAATCAATTATTTAGCAGCATGCATGTTATAATCCTGTTGTGGTAATATGTTTTTCCCTATATGCACAACTATATAACTCGAAGGATTTTCTCTAATATATTAGCATCTGGAGGGAGGTACTTCCTTAATTTTTATCCTTGTTTCTTTTTTCAAGATACACTTTTATTTTTGTCTAAGTAATAAAAAAGTAACCAAGCTTAATATGTCAAGGAATAATCAGTGTCTTAATAAAGCAACAATAACAAACAACTATTTGTTTCTCTAATTCCTCTCCCCAGTTCCACTCCCCAAAGACAAATGTCAACTCTTCTGGCAAATTCTTCTGATATTCACTTTCATATATTTGGTAATATTCATGTTGCAGTTTTTGACTGATCAGCTGTAAGCATGAACTTGTGACATCCTCCTCACTACCTCTCCTCCCATCTTCCTAAAATATAATCATTCTGGATACTTGTTTTCTTCATTTCTGAGAAACTCTCTTGTGCTACATCTTCAATACTTTTTTTCCCCTTGCTCTGTCTGTCTGGAACTCCTATAGGTCAGTAGATGAACCTCAGCCTTTCCCTTCTATTTCTCTTTCTTTGTCTTTTGTTCTGCTTGATTTTAGCTTCCAACCATTCTATCATTTTTGTTTTGTTTGCTTTATTTTGTTTGGGTTCTCTTTGTTTTTCTTTTCAAAAGTTTTGTGCTCTGGTTATTTTTTCATTGTGTTCTGTCCTTGTTTTATAGATGTAACATATTCCCACGTATCTCTCAAGATGGTAATAAGAGGGTTTATTAGTTTTAAGTTTTCTATGCTTCCTACATTGCCTGCACCTTCTCTCTGAGCCCTCTTTTTCTGTTTGTTTTAGGCCCTCTCTGTCACGTAGGCACCTTCCTCAAATATCTCATGGCCCTGCGCTGTCCTTATACCTAGGACAAGGTACTGCAACAGTAATTGGACGTGTTCTGTGGAGATTTCAAGGACTTGTGGGTTTCACCAGAAGGTCATTGGAATTTTGGTTCCTCATAAGTTAGGGTCCAGGTCTTCCCTGGGGCTATTCATACTCTCCAGAAAGAGTCCTCCAGCTGCTTGCCTGGGGATATAGGTCTGCCTGCTGCTATTCTAGAGTCGGGGAGGAGAAAAAGTCTGAAGAGCCCACAATTCAGCACAAGTCTGACTTTAATACTTGTCTTCTGTCCTCTGCTTTGCCTAGCCTTCCAAGGCCTGACACACTGCTACCATTCAGTTCATCTGGAGAATAAGCCTCTGGTTTCCATTGGCTGAGGATGCAGGAGAAGGGCAGGGCAGAGAGGAGGGATGGGGGTCCCCAGATGACGTGGGTGCATTGGGTCTTCGTTGCTGCGCGCGGGCTTTCTCTGGTTGCGGCCAGAGGGGGCTACTCTTCTTTGCGGTGTGCGGGCTTCACACTGAGGCAGCTTCTCTTGTTGCAGAGCACAATCTCTAGGTGCGCAGGCTCAGTAGTTGTGGCTCGTAGGCTCTAGAGCGCAGGTTCAGTAGTTGCGGTGCACAGGCTTAGTTGCTCCGTGGCATGTGGGATCTTCCCGGACCAGGGCTCGAACCCGTGTCCAGTGCATTGGTAGGCGGATTCTTAACCACTGTGCCACCAGGGAAGTCCCTATTTACTGACTTTCAACTATCCACTCATTTTTAGCCCCGCACCTGACCCTTGCTCTTTAGTTCTTGGTGTCCTTGGGTGCTGAGCCCCTCAGGGATTTGCAGGGTGAAAGGCACACTGCTGACAGGAAAAACCTACTGCAGGCAAGTAGCTCGAAACTTCCCATGTTCTGAAAACTCAGTTGCCATGCCTCCATCCTTCACTTGAATCCTCCTCTCTGCTCTTACCTTGTGTCCTTGGAGTGAACACTTTTTAAAGTTCTCATGCTGCACTTTGATGGGGGCAGAGGGGAGCCAAATGTCTACCACTAAAGAGCCACATTCACCTGGAAGCCCCTGTGTTTTCAAGAATAAACTCTTTTTTAGTTATATCAGAAAATATATATTTTTGGTATGTGGATGACCAATTGGGTGATGTTGGGTGACTGAACAGAAACAAATGAATAAAACATGATTTAGTACTTATGGGAAGTTACAAATGACTTTGGTTGACTTACGAACAGAATTCTCATTTTTCCTGACAGAGCCTTGAACATCTTTTTATAATTTAAACCACAAAATCAGAATGTTCAGAGACACAATCATTAAAAGCACTGACACGGAACGGAAATTGTAGCTTCCCCCTCCTAATTTCACTCCAGCACTTCCATTTCAGGGTGGGTGTGGTTTTCTGGGAGAGCACAACCAGGACCCTGATGAAGGAGCCTGTGTTCTTTCTCCTGAGCCTCCCTTGTGGCTCTGATTGATGAGGAAAACCCATTCCTCACAGCAACAGCAGAGGGAGACCCTGTCCAAAGCGACTCTACGCCTTTGACTAAAATACTGTTTCCGCTGCATGTTGGGGCCCACTCCCGGGAACACTGGGCATTTAACCTCCTAAATGCTACAAACCTGGACTGGTATTTAGTCTCACTGTGTCCCCTGGGAGGACTGATGTCAGAGACCAATTTCCAGAAATCTGTGATCATCAAGAAGGCCAAGCCCATGGAATGTTTAAAACCTTCCACAGCCGCACCCCATAAATCTGTGTCTTGACAGATGGTCCCAGAAGCCCAAGCTGCACCGGCAGGGCCACCTGACCATGTCTGATGAGGCTTACTCAGCAAAGCAGGTGGTGCCTGTGTCAGACCCCCACCAGGAACAGCAATCCCTCACACTGTGAGGGATTCTGAACATTCTGAACATTCTGATTTTGTGGTTTAAATTATCCTTCCTCTCTTTCAAGATGTCTTCATTGAAATGGACTTCAGGCTATAAAGACCTCAGCCTCAGTGACTCAGAAGGATCTGAAGAGTCCAACTGCTTCATTATAAACACAGAAAAACCAACACCCAGGAAGCATGACCTAACCAAGCTCACACTGATCTTAGAGGCAAGTTGGAATTCACCCCCAGGTAACCTGGCCTGAAGACCACGGTACCATCCCTCTGCCAGAACCAGGGTGTCAAAATGACAGCTGCCAAAGCCCTTATCTGAGCCGCAGCGGGGACAGACCCATGCAGCTTGGGTAGCCCCTCTCCACCCCACTTCAGAGCAGATATCTCACCCCACCCTGCACAGGCAACGCCTGGTGGACCCTGGGCAGCTCTATCTCCCTGGGAGCTCAAGACTTGCAAGAAAATCATTAACACAACCCTGCACGCAAGCTGTGCACAGATTCTGGGTACCCCCCTGCACTGTAAGGGAGCAAACACAGATTGCACCAAACTCAGAGAAGGAGGGAGAGATGAGGGGCAAAGATGAGTTTACCTGAAATGTATCAACTGCACACCCTCACACTGTTGGGTATGTGGCTTTGCCTACTTCCTGCTTTTTTGGCTAAACTGATCCTAAAGAACTAAAATATAAATAAAGGATCCCCTTGAACAAGTGTCCTTCATTCATTCAAGCATCTACCATCCCTGAGTCCACAGATCTTGTCAGCTGGTAGGAGAGAGCAGCACTAAGAATTAGGGAATAATTCAAACACAATGTGACCGGTCCTGGGGGCCTGGGAGGAGAAGTAATTGACTCTGGAGATCAAAAACAATTCAAGGAGGTGCTACTCACCTGGACTTTCAATGATGAGTGTATGGTGATGAGGAGGAGAGACTATTGCAAAAGGAAACAAGATATTACAGAGAGAACAACATGAGGAAAGGCAGCGTGAGTGTGTCTGGTGGGGCTGAGGCTGAGGCCCCAGACAGTCTGGAGAAAGAGAAGAAGGGAGGGGGCAAAGATTGGAGAAATGGCGTGGGGCAGCTTACAGAAGGCCTGGGATCCTGGACTGAGGAGTTCAGAATTTATTCTTTAGGCAGTGGGAAATCTTTGAAGGTATTAAGCGAAGTTGTAACTTGTGAAGATCTGCAGTCTCCACCAACAATTCAGGCATAGGATGGAGGCTGGAAGACCAGGCTGTGGCCATTAGCTGAGCAAGAAATAATGAGGGCTAAGCTCAAAGAGGACTAGGAACAACAGACAAGAGGAGGCAGATGAGGAGCAATTATAGTGCAGAATTAGAAGAACTGGGGAAAGAGGGAAACTGATTTTAATGTGTTTAGCTTTGGTGACTAGACTAATAATGAGGCTAGTATCCAGGATGTAAAACTCAGGAAAAAGGAAAAGAATGGAGTGGAAATACTAAGTTCAACTTGGGACATAATGAGTTTGATGTATAGTTGACCAAAATACAGGTGGAAATTTAGCTCCACAGCTAAGGAAAAGAGGTTTGGGCCAGAGGGCCTCCGTGGGAATTACTCTCATTCTGGTAACACTCAAGCCAGGCAATTAGAGAGAGTGGAGAGTGGATGAGAGAAAAGAGGGTTCCAAAGCATGTATTAATTAACTCTTGATGAGTAGCAGATTACCCTAAAACTTAGCAATTTGAAACAACAAGCTCAGCTGGGGGCGGTGGGGGTGGTGGTGGTGTGTGTCTGGCTCAGGATCCTGATAAGGTTATAGTCAAGCTGTCAGCCGGGGCCCGACATCTGAAGGTTCAACTGGGGCAGGGGGTCTGTTTTCAAGCTCACTCACGTTGCTGCTGTTGGCAGGAGGTATCATTTCCCCAATATGTGGCTTCTCAGTAGGGCTCCTCAAGACACGGCAACTGGCTTCCCCTGAGATAGAGAAAGTGGCCAAGGTAATGTCTCTTATAACCTAACATCAGGCTGACATACTACCACTTCTTTCATATTCAGTCACACAGACCAACCCTCCCAATGCGGGAGAACACCACACAAAGTTGTGAATACCAGGAGGGGAGATCACTGGAACCATTTGGAGGCTGCCAACCGCAGATCACCACCAGGGAAACAGCAAAGAAGGAGGACTCAGTAAAGGACACATAGGAAAAGGAAAGAACGCAAGCCCTAATGCACGTAGGATGATTGCCAAAGGCTAACGTCATAGGGGGGTTGTCCAGAAGGAAGGAAGAGTTAACAGTGGCAAATGCTAAAAAAATCCAAGAGGTGGAGTTGAATGAGCACAACAATTAGCCCACTGGGTCTGGTGGTCAGCTGTCAGGCCAGCATAGTTGCAGTGACATGTACCCGGGTAGAAGCCACGTTTTAGTAGGTGAACAACTGGACAGAAAACGAAACAACGGGAGAGAGTGGTAAATTTAGAGCCCTTTCAAAAGTCTAGGTGGTGAAGGGAGGAAAGACTGCATGTGGCTTGCAGGGGAAAGCAGCGTCTTGCAGGATAGCTTTGCTCTTAGCTGTAGATGAGTAGATGGGAAAGGCGGAGGCAAAAGTGGAAGACATGGGTCCAAGGGCTCAGGAGACATACAAGGACAGCGATTGAAAGCACAAGTGTGAGGACTAACCCCGGTGCCTCCATCGGAAGGAAAGAACAAGTGAGGGGGAGGATGCAGTTAAGAGGAATGCAAGGGGTTTTGGGGGTGCAGGTCTGAGGGTCTATTTTCTTCTGCAGACACTGAAATGGGGGGTGAGGTGACAGGGCATCTGAAGAGGTCAAAGGCTTAGACCAGATCCTGGGATTTGTCTCCAGTGCCAGGCACTTGCTTGAGTTATGCCCGTGAGCTTCCTACTATTTTGCTGAAGCTTCCTCACCCCCAACAGATGAAGATTCGTATACACCCACATTTCATCTTTTCCTGACTTATGCTCCCCAGAGCCATCCCAAGCATCTGGAATTTTTTTGCTGCTATTAATTGTGCACAATTTTTGGCTATCCCACGTAGTGAGGAGTATCTGTGAAGTATCCACTTATAGCAATACACAGAAGCTCTAGACAAGACCCAGGGAGAGCTGCAGCGCACCACTGGAAGCATTCATTCCCATGGACCACCATTGGGAGAACAAGGTGGAGAGCTTCACCAAGCCCACCTCTGCCTCCTGGGATGAGGAGCAGTGAGGAAATCAACACCAAGCTTCCACCCAAAGCCTTTCTGAATGATCTGCCCAAGGGTACTGGGATGGTGTCCTCTCTTGGGGCAGCTTTGTGACAGAGGCAACTGTAAAACCAGAGGGGGCAATAGAGGGGGCCAAGCTGAGACCACTGGACTCAAAATCTCCTCATTTCTGTTCTGTGTGAGCTTGAGCAAATGCACTTAACCAAACATGACTCAGCTTCCTCGTCTGTAAAATGCGAATAATAATAAGAATAGGGTTGTGTATATAGCATTTAGCACAGCACCTAGCTATGACAATCGTCACTGACATCATCACTAGTTTTCACAGCCCTGGAGTCAGGGCTTGGATTATTGTAAGCTTCTTGAGTCAACCTACCTTCCTATGGCTGCGACACACAGGGGCTCTGGTTGTTGTATCATGAAACAAAACAATATAGTAAGTAAAGCTCTGGATGAGCCCTGTCATCTCAAAGAACAGCTACTCCTTTTATCCTGGTTCTCTATGATGTTGAGGCCAGGCTGTGCCCCAGTTTGGGGTATCGTTGGTTTAGTGGGTGGAATCCTGCACAGGGGGGGCCACAGTGCAGTCAATTTGTTCACTTATGTATTAGCTCCCATTTACTGGCATCTGCTCTGGACAGGTACTTTTGACATGGCACTTCTGACCCAGTAAGACAGCTAG
Source organism: Balaenoptera musculus (assembly GCF_009873245.2). Lineage (NCBI taxonomy): Eukaryota > Metazoa > Chordata > Mammalia > Artiodactyla > Balaenopteridae > Balaenoptera > Balaenoptera musculus. The sequence goes on from NC_045800.1 coordinate 46,996,879, forward strand.
TAGACCCATTTTACAGATAAGGAAGTTGAGACTAAAAGAGAGTAAGGAACGTCCCAGGCCACACAGCTGTTAATGGCAGAAGTGAGTTTGGAATCCATCCCCGCCAATCACCACACTGCTTCTCTTCCCAGGCTGGGCATCCAGGGCCCACAGGCAGGTGGGCGAAAGAGGAACCAGGCAACGTAGGAAACCCCAGCTCTCTTCCTTTGAATTCTAGGTGGCATCCCTGGCACATCTCACAGTCCTTGTCTGGATTCTTTAAGGAATCATAATCATCTAGAATCACAGGCTTCCGGGTCTGAATCATCCAATCAGTGCTTGAGAACTGCCCATCATGTCACTTCCCCCCACCAAGTATTCACGTGGGCTCCAAGGAGCTTATTATCTCCTGCAACAGTTCATCCTACCAATGGGGGAATGATGGCTAGAACACTTTCCCCTACTTGGAGCTGAAAGCTTCCCCCCCATAACTTCCAGCCACTAGTGCAAGCTTGGACTCCGCAGGATGCAATAACAATTGAAACAATGCTTTCTATGTACGAGATCCAGGTCACACCATTGTCTGGAGCAGTGGGGTCTCTAGCACTTTGCTTCTTAGGCCTCTGTAATCTGAGACTCCCTTTTTGTTATTCAGAGTACTTTTCCACACTCTTTATGCAGGTTCCTCAGCCCTGCACAGTGCTCGGTCCTTCCTTCTGTCCTGTCCCCGTCTCGGCCTTTCACAAGCTGCCTGGGCAGTCCCCCAATTTCCCCAGGAAACACCCCTTCTCTTTTTCCTCTGGACCCATTTGCGACTGCAAGGTCAGACTTGGATGTCTGGGAGCTTCTCTGCCTTCTCAGCCAGCTTCTATTTTAAGGTCTCTGGCCCCTAGCTCCTGGCAATATTTTCTCTGAATTCTGAGAGGTCTAATCGGGCCCAACCAGATTTCTCCTTTCCCCGTGGAGCTTCACAGATCACTGAATCGTAGTAAGAGGGGTCATAAACTCTGCCAGAGTCTTCTGTGCAGTTTCTTGAAAAAGGGCCCTCTCTGGGGTTCCTCCACATTGTACCCTTATGACAGGCCCTACAGCCCCTCCTCTTCCATCCCTCTTGGGGTGCAACCCCGGTGAAGCAAGGGGACCCTCAGGGATGGAAGAACATTCCTAATGCTCAGCCCCCGTAGTTCTCAGTCTCTCCCAACCTAAGCCCAGTGCACAAAAAAAGAGCTTCCCAAGAAAAAGGCTGTGGAGAGAAATGGAACCTACGTCAACCGGCTTACCAGCAAGGAACAGGTGAATTTAGCCAGCTCCGTAATGACATCCGGTGCCCAGTACTGCTGGTTATGCCCTTCACCTCATCCCCTCAACACCAGATAGCGGCCCACCCCGACACAGGCATATCCAAAGGGAGAGAGTGCAGCCCATCCTCGGGCCTTGCGTTAAAAGTCAGGGACGCTTTCCCAGCAGCGCAGCAGTACCTGCCCCTTCCAGGCTCTTTGACCCGAATTGGGTTACATGCTCATTCCTAAACCAAAGTTGCTAGGAAGGGGAGGCTGTAACCAGGGCCAGTGGGCTGAACAGACCCCGCCTACGAAGGCCTGGAAGGACACCATGTCTCCCGAGCACGGAGGGGCCAGGTTTACAGCATAAGCAGCTGCTGTCAGCAAGGAAGAAGCCAGGCGTGCTGTGGGGCAGAACAGGTGCCTGAAGGACGTGAGCCACAGGCTGCTGACCCCAGCCCCCAGCACCTCCACCTGTGCAATTCAGCCTGTGCCACAGAGACTCAGGTACCAGCACTGGAGGAGATGTGCGTGAGTGTCACGACCTGTCGAAGTTGGGAAGTTTGGAGTTGATGAACATAGTCTGCTATTAAACTCAGTCAGCTAACCAAAGAAATAAACGCATACGTCAAATCATACATTTTTAAACTTGATCTTAAAGATCACGTGAACACAGAAGTTCTTAAACTCATGCAAAGCGGGAAAATTAGTAGTCTTTATGGAACGCTATGAAATCTTGATCAAATTAATCAATCAAATTGATTAATCAAATCAATCAGCAAAGAATATTTATTATATGAGGGCTTACACATGCTCAGCAAAGAAAAAAGCAAAACGGACTATGCCTGAGTTTTCTATTATTAGAATTTAGTTTGGAATTTTTTTCTCCTACTTTGGTTGTTTTTGATGTCTACCCCATATGGGCAGAGGCATAAAAAGTTCCAGAAAAATGCCTAGGAGGAAAACTAAAACTTGATATAATTCAATCCCTTGTGTTAGTAAAGTAAGAATTAGTAAAAGCCCACCATTGTCCAATTTTAGAGGATAGGCTTCTTGGAGCAGCCCTCAGAACATGCTTTGAGAACCACCAATCCAGCCAAATCCGCTCATTTGTTTTCTGCAAAAGTTACTAAGGCTCACGCATATCTTTGGGTTTCCCCAAGGTCACCTAGTTAATTATTGACATAGCAACTCACCTCCCAAAGATTATAGTAATTTCCCACATCCACATGTCAGGGATGCATGTCAGGGATAAAGAAAGGTCCGTGTGTGGCATGGGCCTGAGCTAAGCATGTCTGGTCAGAGTCCAAATCTGCCACAGACTTGGAAGCTTTCTAATCCACCTAAATACAGCAGAATAGAGGCTTGGAACTCATTTCAAAAGTTGTTTCTGCTGGTGATTTAAAGACACATCCCTCTCTCCCATACACACACGAACACAAACCTGCATGTACACCGTCACCTCCAGACACTGACTCTCAGACCCTGAAGGCTTCAGGTCCAGGTGTGACCTTCTCTGCGCCTTTCTGCTACCCAGTAGGGCACGGCCTGGGCTGGCTCCTTGGCCGGCTCCCCCCTCCCAGCCAGAAACAGTTAATTGCCAGCTCCACGCTGCCTCCAGCCCAGCCCTAATCGGCCTGATCTCAGGCAGCCACGCTGGGGCCGCAGCAGCTCCAGACCAGGCCCTGGCTGCGTGGAGCAGTGGGGACATTCTTCCAAGGTAATGATTAAGCCGAGCACCTGGCAAGCTGGGAGGGTGAGCCCTATTCACACCTCGGCCAGGCCGAGGTGACCTGGACCGGTTTGGGAAGGCAGGGTTCCAGGGTGCAAGAGCCCGGAGCTGGTAGCCGCAGCCTCCCACTGCACACGGACCACCTGGAGCATCTCGGGCCAGAGCTTCTGCTGCCTGCCTTTCTGGGACCCTGCACCATGAAACTGCAGGTGTTCTGGACGGGGCTGGAATACACCTGTCGGCTCCTGGGCATCACCACTGCTGCAGGTAGGACCCCGCCCCCCAGCTTCGGTCCTCTGTGTACTGGGCACAGCAGACAGGGCTGCCCAAGGGGTGGGAGCCGGCCAGAGAGGGATGGGAAGAAACACCTGGCCACGTGTTCGTCACTTTCTTTCCCCAAACCCCAGAAACACTGCTCTTCAAGGCAGCAGCAGGTGCAGTGGGGTGAGCCTGGGGCTGGGATCCAGGGGCCTGGTACAGAATCTCTGCTTGGCAACCCACCATCCCTGTGACCTTGGGAACCCTCAGCATCGTCATCTGTGAAATGAGTTGGAAGGGTCTGCCCCGCCTCCTTGGGGGCTGTTGTGAGGTGGAGGTGGGAGCTGAAGGTGAAGGTGTAAAGGGCTGGGCAAATGTAAGGATCAGTTGCCTCACTGGACAGTCAATGGTCACTGGAGTGCATCTTGTTTGATGCAAACCACAGCCCCACTTCATGGAGAGAGAATTCCCAGCACACGGGGCAGGCTGAGCTAGAGAGCTGGACACAGAGATCCCAGGCTTCCCTTAGAACACCTTGGGTTTGGGGGGAGAAATGATTCCCCGTGCTGGGCTGCTCTTCCTCACCCAGCCTGATCCGGGGGCTGCTCGACTTGCTGGGAAGACAGATGGTTACAGTAGTACCTGCACAGCTGTGACCCTGAGCTCTGCCTGCTAACTTCCCCAGCTCGGACCCGGACCCTAGCCCCGTGCCCCCCACGTGGCCAGGATCTGTGTTGGGAAGGTGAGCAGGCAGCATTCTGAGCCTTGGCTCTGGCCCCCACTGTCCCCTGGGGACAAGGAAGAGACACCCACTGCTGATCAAGTCCTTGCCCACCATTACACACAATCTTATGAATGGGTCTTGGAAAATGGGGACTGTCTCCCAGCTCAGACCCAGACAGTGCTGGTTCCTACTCCAGCCCTGTCGCTCACCGATGTGTGACATTGGGAGAGCCACCTGGGCCCTCTGGGATCACGCTATCTAGTCTTTATGATAGAGATAACTGAGCCTGCTAGCCAGGTGTTTTGGAGGGTCGAGGATGCATGAACTGAGCATAGCTAAGTAGAACTGAGGATGTAAACCTTTTAGGAGAAGCCCCAGGACATACTTCAGAGCTCAGTGGGGATCTGTGTCGTTCCCTGGGTTCAGGGCCAGCTTCACGCTATGCTGGCCAGTGGGCTCTTCTAGCAATTAGCCCTGACCTGCTGTCAATGGTCTAATCCCACCCCTCCTGTTACAAGAAGGAGCACCTAAGTTCAAATAGGGGCAGTGACCTTGCCCAAGGTCATGCTACAGGTCAGAGGGATAGCCGGCCTGGAACCCTGATGGCTCGATTTTTGAAAAGGCCAGGACTCTGCCCAAAGAGCTCCTTCTTCCCAGGAAGAAGAAAGCAGGGCAGGAAGCCCCATCCAGTGGGCACCAGGAAGAGTCTGGAATTGCTCTGCTGAGGGCCCTGAGTAAGTGAATGAGTAGGGGATCCAGGTCCAGCCTCCATCAGAACCACCTTGTCACCTACATGAGCTCCAAGGCCCCTAAATGCCCATCCTGGGGAAGGGGAGTTAACCCTCAGTAGGGTTTCTGTGTCTGGGGTTTGAGTCCTCATCTACCACTGTTGATCTTGACTACACCCTGCCCTCCTCTACGCCTTGGTTTCTAAATATGTAAAACGCACCCCTTTCATCTGTCAGAAATCACAGTGACACTTCCCCCTGCCACGCTCTGCCCGGAGGGGAGACCTGGCTCCTGTCGGGAAGCTGTTTTAAGAGGTATATAAACTTTTAATGGATTAGCTATAGACAGTTTAAAAGTCCAATTTATCTCAGCCAGTGGAAGGGTCTACAGCCACACACACACACACACACACACACACACACACACACACGCTACACACACAAACTTCTCCTCTGAACTACAGCCCTTATCTCTGTGCAGAGGGCCACTGTTAATGCAGAGGACGGTCCTCTCCCTTGGTTTTGATATAGGATCCAGGCTAAATATAGGCCACTATTTTGCCTTCTAATGGCCAGGCTTTCCAATAATTGTGTTTGGGCTTTCTAGAGTGCTGGGAGCAGGTGGGAAGCTAGAAAGAGGGGCTTTAGTCATCTTGGGAAAATCTCGAGTTTCTTTCAGCATCACTGAACTGCTGGCCTATTTCCAATGCGTAAGATTTGCAAATTCCTTATTCTCTTAAGCCTCTTTTTTGTTGAAATCCTCTGTTAAGAAGTCCAGACCTCATTTATAGGGGCATTGCTGCTAGAGAGGAAATGAGACTTGAGACAGAGGCTGTCACTTTGCAGAAACTCTGGGACACCTAAGGCAGCCCTGGTCCGCCTGTGGGGAGGAGTGTGGGTTTCCTAGGAACTAGGAAAAGCGTGTGACCCAAGGTCACCCAGAGTGTCACCTGCAGGGGCCAGGCAGCTCCTGATCCAGCAGCCCCTCCCTGGTTTCCCTTTCCCTCTGCAGATGGAGCTGAGGCTGTCAGCAGCTCTAAAGGCACCAGGACCTGGGGACATGCACCAGGATGGCAAGGCCCAGCGGCTGTGGCCGAAGCACAGCTCACCTCTTCCTCCCCATTCAGCCCCTTTAAATGAAGCTTCATTAGGATGTCCAGTGGTCCCAGGGGTCATTGCTGTCCCACCCCCATGACCAGCCCCACACCACGAGTGGGCACAGACAGAGCATTGCCACCGGCAAAGAAGGGTAAACAGGCCTTGCAGATTGCCCTCAGGCAGAAGTGTTTTGAAAATTAGAAGATGAGGCAATTCTCTCCCTTTGAAGTCATAAGCTTTCCAGGTCATCACAGACCCACTTCTCCTTATTTGACTTACACTCGGCTGGTGTCATTCATTTGTATCCCCTGCCTGGCCATGGAAGGCATTGGGTGTCCCTCTGTTGCTGAGATGTGACACCAGGTGCCACCTAAAGAAAAGACACAAAAAAAAAAAAAAAAGAAAAGACACAACCGGGGAACTGCACACGGGCTGGGAGCACTCCACACCTGCCAGTAAAGATGCCAGATCCCTATGTGCCCATCCCTCCAGCAGGTTCTCACTGTGTCCACCTGAAGACAGGGTCATGACATCCCTGAGTCAGAGACTCAGGCCCCAGGAGAGGCTCAACCATGTGTTTCATTCTCATTAACTGTCAGGAGGGGGGGGACCTGAGAAAATGGGTTTCAACTGAGATGGGAGCTCTGAGGCCCAGGGCGCACCTCCTCCATAAAATGAGAAAGGGGTCTGTCCAGCGAGGTTGGTCCCCATCCTGTGCTTGGAAGGCAGGATTGGCTTCCCTTTGCACCTCTGCTGTCCTCCTTATCCCCCAGAGTGAATCCCCATGGACTTCCTCCCCAGTCCTCAGCCCCTGCCCCAAGCCTGCAGAGAGAGAGTGGGAAGAGCTCCCTGTGTCAGGGTAGATGGTACACCTTGAAGGCCCTCCAGATCTGGGTTGGGGTGCGGAGGGAGGTGAGGAGATTCATTTCCCTAGGCCTTGACCCTGGAGAGAAAGCCCTCTCCTCACAGCTGTGTCCTTGCACAAGGACAGGCCTGGGCTTCCGGCAAAGAGGAACTGATGAGGAAATGTCTCTGGGCCCTGTGGGGAGGCCTCTCAACTTTCCTCAGAACAAAACTCACTCAAGCTTCTCCGTCCCAACCCTCGGGGGCGTTTTTTTCACTCTTCCAGCCTCTGCTCTTGGTGTAACAGCTGCTCATGGACATGATTACCTGAGTATCTACCGTGACCCTAGCTCAGTGCTACATGTTTTAAATGTAGCCTTTTGTTTCATCCTCATAACTACCCTTTGAAGCACCATCACACTCATCCTCATCCCCATTGCACTTGGGAGGGAACTGAGGGCTGGTTGGTGAAGTATCTGGTTCGAAGTCTCACACTCAGGAAGCAAAGAGGCAAGATTTCCGTTGATGACTATCTACTCCTGAGACCCTACTCTACATCAGCATGCCTTCCGCCTAAATCAGGCCAAAGGACATGTCTTTCTATGTCTTGGCGAAACGATGGGATGCAGAGTGCAAGACACACAGAGGGTACCAAAGAGGCTGGCTGAGGCCACCCTATCAGTCTAGTGCCCCCACCATCGGTCAGTCCTGACCATGCACAGCCTCAGGCAGGTGAGGTCATGGTGAGAGCGGACACAGTTACACTGAAGCAAAGGAAGGATTGACCAGACACTTCCTAAATCTAAAGACACTGATATTCTGTTTATCTGCAATATTATATGATCTTTTTTTATTGAATGAAATTTCTTTAAATTCTAGAGTGCTTTACAACTTTCAAAAGTCTCACACACATGATTTCATATAATCCCATAATAACCCTTTTTTTTTCTTTTCCCCTACTCCTATATTGCCCTTCTCCCCTTCCATCTCCCCACTGGTAACCACTGGTTTGTTCTCTAAATCTGTAAAGTCACTGATATTTGATCCAACTGCTCATTCTCTGTCTTTGAATGATTGCCAAGCATGCTTTGACTGGCACCACCATGACCATCTCCAGCCAGACCCACACCTGGACCTCATCTGGGGACAGACAAATCTGCACAAATTTCCAGAAGGAATGATCGCAGTAGGACCTTCCATGTATGGGTCCAGAGGTACATGACTGACAACATGCTGTAAAGCCATTATCTTGCTGCAGCCCTACCAGTGCTTGTGAGGGCCGAGCACTGAGCTAAATCCCATTTTACAAATGAGGAAACCGAGGCTCAGAATGTTTAGGTAGCTTGTGAGAAGTTACACAGCCAGTAAACAGCAGATCTGGTGCTAGAGCCCCAGTCTGCCCACTCACAGGGCAGTGATGCAGTGGAACATCTGGGGGCTGTCGGCACACAGCTCCCAAGAGAAGGGCACCACTCAGCCAACGAGGACAGGAGCCGGGCTTGAGACAAAGCCATTTTAAGCAAGTCCTGCTTGCCACAAATCAATTACTTTCGATCAACCTGGGATCACTTAGGAGTTTTGCTTTGTTCCAGGTTTTTGGCCCATTAACCTCTTCTCTACATAAAGGACAGAGCCACGTCCCCGACAGCCCCATTCCTTGCCACATTCCGTTCAAGTGGAGACTTGGCTTATTAATATAGTCTAGGATAAAAGAAGTATTTAAACCCAGATGTTCTCATTATTTTTTAAAGAGTACAGCAAATGCATAGTTTGACTTTAGGCCTATTCAAAGCCTTCAAAAGAAGAAAAACTAATGCTTCTGAGGCAATCATCTTGGGCCCTCCATGCTAATTTCCACCCTTCTTAAATGTATATCTCAGTGTCCACCTCCTGCCATCTAAGGAAGCTTCATGCACTCCAACACGTCCACAGTTGGATTTATTACCAGGCAAGAACATATTGTTTTCAGATCCTGTAAGTGGATGTTGCCTGTTTTCCAGTCTGATTGTCCCAATGAGCAAATGAAATATCCCCACCTTAGTTCCCTCTTACCACTGGAAGATAATATAATTTAGTTCAAGCATTTCTTTCTTTACTTATTTGTGCCTGTGTCCTCCTTCTTAGATTTAGAACAAAAAATCTGGATCTCCACCTAGGATTCATTTATCTGACAAACATTGGCTGAGTCCCCACTTTGTGCAATGTAGACACATAGATTAGGATGGTATGACCTCTAACCTAGAGAAGCTCATGAGCTGACCAGGGAGACAAGCTAGTAAATACATATTCCAGTGCCAAACACTTCAGCCTAGTGTTTGAGAGGGTGAATTTGTGTCCTTCTCTACCACTTAGTAGATGTGTGACCTTAGGCATGTCAGCTAATCACTTTAAATGTCAGTTTTCTCATCTGTGAAATGGGAATAACAAGTGCGTCTACGCTCTGGGAATGTGAGCATTCAGTGAAACAATGACTAAAGCAGCAAACTTCATGGCACATAGATTCTCACTCAGCGCTGGTTAATTTTAGAGGAACGTGCAGGACACAGGGACGGCACAGTGTGAGTAATGAAATCTTCTTGCAGGATGGAAAAAGAAGAAAGATCAGAGGAAAGGAACAAGCTAACATATGACCCTGGAGGCTGGAAGGGGAGGAAGGGGCTAGACTGTGAAAGGTCTTACACTGAGTAACATTTTTCTTCACATTTTGCGCTTGGGTCATTAAGATCATCCCACAGCACGTTGGTTATTTCTACATCACATGTAGTGATGAAACCAGAAGAAAGATGGTAACCTCATTTTATTTTTCATGGGCTGACAGTTCTTTTAAGATTTTTCTTTAGCTCTGTGCAACCATCTGACGAGGCCTGTTATCGAAAAGGAATGTAGTCAGAAACAAATGGCTGATGCTGGGGAGATGTAGCCCTCCTGGGGCTTTCCCCTGAGCCTTCCTAGCTTGCCATAGGCCGGGTAAAGGTCAGACAAAGAAACATGTAGAGACATGGATGGACCTAGAGACTGTCATACAGACTGAAGTAAGTCAGAAAGAGAAAAACAAATACCATATATTAACGCATGTATGTGGAATCTGAAAAAATGGGTATAGACGGTCTTATTTACAAAGCAGAAATAGAGACACAGACGTGGAGAACAAACGTATGGATACCAAGGGGGAAAGGTGGAGGGGGTGGGAAGAATTGGGAGATTGGGATTGACATATATACACTCTTGATACTACGTATAAAATAGATTGCTAATGAGAACCTACTGTATAGCACAGGGAACTCTACTCAGTGCTCTGTGGTGACCTAAATAAGAAGGAAATCCAAAAAAGAGGGCATATATGTATACGTATAGCTGATTCACTTTGCTGTGCAGTATACACTAACACAGTATTTTAAAGCAACTATACTCCAATAAAAAAAAAGAAAGAAAGAAACATGGTATGTGCAGAGAGAACATGTGCAGAGAGAACATTTGGAGGCATGGTCATTATTTTCTAGTGCCGGGAAAGCTGCCATGTGGAAGAGTGAGCAGATGCATTCTCTTTAAATGCAAGAAAGAATAAGAATCAAATACTTCAGCCAAATACTTTGACCTGAAATCAAGACCTAGAAGAAATTTCCCCGAGGGTCCCTACAAGAAGGATGCTATTCTGCCTCAGGGTCAATATCCTCAATAACATCAGCGAAGGTCTGTAGAGTCCCTCCATGTAAACGATGTCATCAGCAAAAGATGGTGTATTGGCCCAGATGGCTTCATAACCTTGAATTTTATAACCTTGAAGGAAGAAATAATATCTATGCTACACATCCTTTCCAGAAATTTGAAAAGGAGGGAGTACTTCTCAAGTCATTCTATGAACTATCATTATAGTGATACCAAAACTAGAAAAAGGCATCATGAGAAAAGAAACCTATAGACTAATACCCCTCATCGACATAAATGTAAAAATTCTAAAAGTTCTGACAAATCTAATTAAAATATATAAAAAATATAATATACATAACCAAGTACAGTTTATCCCAGAAATGTAAGGTTGCTTTAATGTTCGAAAATCAATTTATGTAATTGACCATATTAACAAACTAAGAAAGAAAAGCTATATTATTATCTAAATAGATACAGTGTTTCCCTGGGAGTGGATGGAAGCGTTGGAAGGTAGGATTACAAGGATACAAGGAAACTTTTGGGGCGATAAATATGTTCACTATCTTGATTGGAGTGATGGTTTCCCTGGTATACACATGTCAATACTTACCAAATTGCAAATTTTAAATATGTGCAGTTTGTTGCATGTCAATTATACCTCAATAAAGCTGTTTTTAATAGTGGATGTGTCAGTTATCTATTGCCAGAATAATGCTGTGTAACAACGGCAAAACCTTAGTGACATAGAGCAATAAGCTTTTATCATTCACACATCTGGGCGAGTAGGTTAGGCAGCTCTGCTAACGTAGGCTGGGTGTACTCACCTATCTGAGGGTCAGACAGCTGTTGGTTTGTCTAGACTGGCCTTGGCTCGGATGATAAGTTCCCTTGTGCTCCAGCAGGCTGGCCTGGCCATGTGCCCATGATAATGGCAGAGGCATGAGAAAGCAGGTCCAGTTCACAGGCCTGTTTCCCATCTGTGCTTGCCTGGTACCTGATAACATCCTGTTGTCCAAAGCAAGTCACATTGCTGAGCCCAGACTCAAGGGAAGGGGAAACAGACTTCTCTTCAGTGCAAGGGACTGCAAAGTCATATAACAAAGGGTGTGGATACCAAAGGGGTGAAGGCTTGCAGGGGCATCATTGCAATCTACTACAGGCACTTTGGCCAATCTACAAGGCCAAACAAAATAGTCCTCTTGGATGGTCTACTATAGTCGATAGTAGAGAATCCAGTAGAGAATGAGGACTCTCTCACCTTCAGGAAATTCTCCCTAAGCAGGCTTGTGAGTGGGTTGGAGGGCACTGAGGGCCACCCTATACTCTAAAATCTCTTCTAACTGAATATCTAGAATTTTCTTCTATAAAATCTTGGCCTTTTCTCATAGTATCTCTGAACCCTGGCTCATAGGTGTCACCTGAATGGCTCTCAACACGCTGGTAAACTTCCCTGCCAGGCTTAGAATCTGCCACAACTTCTCCTGAGTTAAGAAACCTGCAGCTACTACTTTATTGTCTCATTGGATTCTTAGCAATCAGTTCCAACATCTCTGTGTTCTTAGAAATGGTGCAAACCTAGCCTTCACGTCTACAGTCAGCTGTGACCCGTTTCGAACCATCCCCAGCCATTGTCATCAGATCAGTGTGTCCCTACCTGAGATGTCCCTACAGACACTAAGACCAGTAGGAGATATGCCATAGCTGAGGATGAAGAAAAGCAATAAATACGACATGGGGAGTTATGAGGTGCCCTTAGCAGCAGTGAATATGACATTCTCACCCAGCTCCCCAGGCATCCAGGGCCAAGACCACTGCCTGGCATGGAAAGTCAGTTAGTGTGGCCTCTAGTGACCTCTGTGAAGTGTCCTATGTTGCCACCAGGGCACTGCACTGAATGCAAGACAGGTGTCAAAACTCAACCCAGTGATGGAGTCAGAACAGATAAGCTACAGCCAACCATGACATCGGCCCTGAGGCAAAGGTAGCACGAGGCCAGAAGCCTTGGAGATAGCCCCTTAGCCATTAGTACCAGAGACAGGCCCCATCCTCAGGAGCACATGGGCCTTTAGCAGGCTGCACAGAGGGGCTTAACACATGAGATGTACAGGTAGCTGGGGCTTTGGGCCACTTATATCAATCAGGCCTGCAGAAGGGACCCGAGACCGGAAAATCAATGAGCAACATCAATACATAGAGAAGAGCTCTTGAGCCACAATAAAAACATGTATTAATGGAAGGAAAGGATAAGAATAAACCCTCCCCTTCCCCTGAGACTACTGATGGGAACAACCTGCCTCTCCTAATAATTCCATTAGCCATCATCTACATTTGCACAAATCTCTATAATTTACTAAGCCTGAGGCTCATAGTCAGTTATGCATGTTTTATCATCCCCATTTTTCTGGAATAGGAAGCAAGCAAGGGAGTTATCATTTGCTTGAGGAGCCAGGACTCTGTTTTTCTGATCAAGCCGCACATTCTCTGTCACAGCACTGCATGCCCATAGCTTTCATCGACCCACACTCTGGACCAGAGCCTCAGGATGCCCGGAAAGATGCTCCGGTGTGTGCCTGGCCCAGGCCTGCATCACAGGTCCAGAATCTCTGATCCCTGCTAAGTCTGAACTATAACAAACAGCTCAGGAAGGCAACTCAGAAGAAAGCCCTGGCCTCTGGGAGAAGAAAATACTGTGCTGTGGTTGGACTCAGCCCAGACAGGAGGGAAAGAAACTAGAGGCCAGGAAATGAGATGCAGAGGCCAGGCTTGTCCACAGATGCTGGTTCTAACCAGACGCCAGAAAAAATGCCTCCCTGGAGACTGTGAGGGGAAGTGAGATAGAGGGGTGGGCCGGACTGTGCCAGGGTGGGCTTGTAATATGATTCTGTTGGGTTGGGATGAGGGGCAACAGGATCCTAAGGGACAGATAACAGGGAGGGATGGAAGGAGTCTAAGGCCCCCAGTGGGGGTGTAAAAGTAGCACAGGTGGCTCCGCCCAGCACCCGCACCCCCTGTGGCACAAAGAACAATGCAGCCCAGGATCAAGGCTCTTCTGGAGCAATTCTTTCTTATGGAGAAGTTGTTATAATGAAGCCCTGATTCTGGGGACATGTATGGCATTTGTCCCCCATCTCCATTCTCAAACTCAGCTCCTCTGTCCCCGTGCCCAGCTCAGGGCAAGGGCCACAGCGTCATATGTTGGGGTGAGTGGCTGATGCAGGTTGGCCCATTTCGCTCGGAGCTAGAGCCCTGTGAAACCACAGAAGACGAGATGGAAGCACAGTCTAGGAATAGCTGTCAGGAGACACCACAGAGCCTGGGCAGGCAGCTGTGGGCAGAAGCTGGGTCGAGGCCACAAGCAGACAGACGGATGAGGGGGACAGAAGGAAGGACTTCACGTTGGCCAGCATTGCCTCAACCTCACATGGTCTGCCTCTGAGAACATGAGCCCCAGAACTGGGAGGATCCAGCGGGGGACCCTTTGGCCCCAGTGTCAAAGGGACTTACGGCCTCCCGTGAGAATCCCCTACGGATCTCCTGGCCTGAGAGGTCATGCTTCTGACTTCACCCCCTTGCTCTCCTCCCCCTACCAAAGGACATATCTCTGTTCCTGGGCTTGCAGAATCCAGCATGTTTACTGTTGGTTGAGAGCTTTTGGAAGAGTGACCCCACTTTTCTTGATGCAAAATGGGCTACCTGGAGGCTGGGAAAGCTGCCCAGGCCAGAGGTAGAGGGAGGAAGGAGCTTGTGTGTATGGGCCACGTGACATCTACGAGCACAAAGCCCAGTTTTTCAGACCTGTTTTTTTCTCCAATCCAAGCAACAACTCTAGGAGATACAACGAATTCTCCCCATTCCACAGATGGTAAACCCAGCTCAGATGAGTTAAGTACTTATCCACCGTTACCCACACAGAACTGGAATTTCAACCCAGCTCTCTCTTTTCCCTATTGTTATTCTCATTTTTTAACTGCAAACTGCCTCTAGAGTGCTCCTGAAATGTCCCTTTGACTATTGACCCTCTGTTTCCATCAAAAGACATCAAAATACCGCTCCATACGCCAAAGGGGTGCAAATCAGGGAAAGAGGCTGAGTTCCCAAGACCCCTTCCTGCCATCTGCTGGTCATCGCCAGAAGCCCATGCAAATCTACAAAGATTACAAGGTGAATGAAGGTCCTGCCTCACCCCAGAAGTGAACAATCACAAGCATCAGCCTTGAGCAGAAGACCCCTTCCCCAGGCCCTGGGTGGGAAGACACTTCCCCGGGCTGGACTGGATTCTTGTACAAAAAATCAGTGATTTTACTGAGCACCGGTGATGTGCTTGGCATTAATTAACTTACTGAATCCTCAGAGAGATTGGCTCAGCTATTAACTGGCAAATGGGAGATCGAAATGCAGGACCTGACCTAGGCATCCATGATTGGTTTGTTTGTTTCTTTGTTTTACTTATACTCCCTGTGCCTCAGTTTCCTCTTCTGTAAAGTGAGGGTAACAGTACTTTCACATAGGACTGCTGTGATGATTAAATAAGTTAATAAATGCTTAGTGCTGAGAACAGGACAGGAGACACAGTGAAAACTAAATACATGAATATTTGCCTGCATAAAACACATACACACACACACACACACACACACACACACACACACACACACACACAGGTCGACAGTGGAAACCAGGAAATGGCCCATCCCCTGGAGCCAGAAGGCTCAAGTTTGGTCTATCGGTCCTTTGCTTTCTAGATGTGTCCTTGGGAGAACTACACAAGGTCACTGAGCCTCATTTCCATCCCTATGAAATGGGGAGTATAGAACTCCCTGTGCTGTGAGGAACCAGGACACGTGTGACCGTTGTGTATCAGCCACTGAGTGCCTACAGGTCACATTAACACTGCAGAGGGGAGTGAGGCTGTGTGGCACCCCTGACTCCTCACCTGGGACAAGCCAACAAGTGGCTAGGACCTGGAGAGGACAGAGGCACAGTGTCCTCCACCTCCCTGGCCCGTAACCACAGGGAGCACTGGAACCCCCATAACTAAGAATACACAGGCACCCCCTTCCTCGATGGAAGAGCTCTGTCCCCTTCTCCCCGAAGTACCTCCGCATCCCCCCACGAAGGGAGGGGAGGGGGTGCTGGCGCCTAAGTGAACGGCTCCACCCTGCATTTCAGAAGACAGCATTTCCGCAGTGGACAAAGGGCTCCGGTCACCTGGGCATGGGTGCTTACGCAGCAAATCCGCCAGGGAAAAGAGGAGGCATCAGGCCCAGGGAAGCAGTCCCCCGCGTGGCAGAGATGAAGGGCCACACACGGGCAGCCGAGAACAGAAGCTCAACCCCACCATCTCTGACTCCCTGGGAGGGAGACAAGCTGAAGTCACTGTTCGGCAAATACCAGCATGGGTTGTCAGAGCCCAGAGAGAGAAGTGTAGGGTGCGTGGGCTGTAATCAGTTAGGGCCAGAAAGAGGTCTGATGGGTGGGTCACCACGGCGGGAGGAACGTCTGCATGCTGCCTGTGGAACGTTTCCATCAGCGGGTGGATGGGTCAGGGCTGTGGCTGGTTGAGTGAAGCCGTGAGAGTGAGGAGACAGCCAGGACCCAGCAAGTCCACAAAGGTGGGTCCAAGATGGATTTACTCATACAAATGGAAGGTCAGGTATTTGAGCACAGACACCAACTGCCAAGAAGAGACAGGAGGAGAGATGAGGCTGAGCCGCAGCTCATGTCCCAGCAAAACCCCAGGGGCTTAATCAGCACTGGGTCCAAAGTGACGAGCCAGGAGTGCATCATGCAGCCGCCAAGCCTCCAAGCCAGCAACGAGGGCACGGAAACAGCAAGAACAGTGATCTGGGCGAGGGAACAGAGGTGGGGGCAGGTCGCATGGCCAAGTTCTAGGGCCCAGAAACACTGCCCACATGGGCTTACAGGACGGTGAGGGCCCTTGAAGCCACTCCATGTGGAGGACACCTGTGGAGCCCAGGGCTTGGTGGCCTGTCAGTGTGGGCTGTTTCAGGGGCACTGAGGGGGGTGGCAGCATGACCAATGTGGACAGAGAAGGATAGGCATCTGCTCTGGGGAGACTGGATTAAAAGGCCTCTGGGGTGCTGCATGAAACCCCTCTGGTTTGCAGAGACCAATCCAGAAGGCTCCTTGCCCTCTTGCACCCTCCCAGCCACAGCTCCCTGTGTCACATGGAGAGGAGCCTACCCTGGTTCCCAGTCCCCGGGAGAGGGCTCACTCCATGCCCAAGGAGCCCGCACAAGGCAGCGCCGTGGCTGGAGCACCTGGGCCCACTCTTCCCTCCTCTTCTTCTCCCCTTAGTGTTGATCGGCGTGGGCACTGAGACCTTCCTCCAGGGACAGTTTAAGAGCCTGGCTTTCTATCTGCTGTGAGTATGTGCGCACGTGCCCTCCCTGCCTGTACGTTCTGTTCCAGCTCACCCCAGGTCCATCTGCTGAGGCCCACCCACAGCATCCCCCCATCCCACACGAGCTCCATCCTGTCCCAGAGGCGAAAGGAGTAGAGGGGGCTTCTGGAATATCCCCTTGTTGGGAAGGACTTTCACCAGATCATCCCATAAATCAACCAATTAGCATCCCATCCGTCCATCCACCCACCCATCCATCCATACATCTATCCATCCATCCATCTCTTCAACCATGTCTTTATTCAGAAAACAAAACCAAGCTCTTATTTTAGAGATTGGGGAATCAGTTCAAAGGACTACCTATTTGAGCTCCTCTACATGCCAAGCACAGTTAAATGTTTTATTTACCTTATGTCCTTTACCTTTGGCAGCATTACAGAAGAAGTGCATATAGTCTGTTTTGCAGATTTAAAAAAAAAAAAAATTCAGAGGGAGTAAGCAGCTCAGCCCACATCACCAAGCCCATGAACAGCAGGGCCCAGATTCATCCACCTGGGTCCCTTCAGTTTCTCAGCCTCTGTCCTTTCTCCTCTGCCAGCTGCCTCTACAGACGCCCCCTAGTGGGAAAAAGATGGCTGTGCAGTGGTATCCCAGAGGGGTGAGGAGAGCCTGGGGTCCCTGCGGGCTCTACAACCCAGCTTCTCAGCAGCTCCATCCTAAGGGAGCCTCGGCCTGCCTGCAGGGTCACCAGGCTGCATCCTCTGCCCCCCACCTCCTCCCCTCCATACCCACCCTCATCGCGGTGGCCTGGTCTATGTCCTAAGGAGCCCTCCTGCCTCAGGGAGCCTCTTCGGTTTGCTACGTGGATCACACCCACCATCCACAACCCCGTTCCACCCTTCTGGCCCATCTCCACACTGCCACAACTTTAGCCACCTAGAAACCTGGTCCCTCTGTCCGCCTTCAGGGGATCCCAGAGCCTCCAGCCCACACTCCTTTGCCATCTTCTGGCCTCCACCTTATTTCTTGTCACTCAACTTACACCCCAGGAGCTTCTGACTTTTTCTCAAACTCACCCACATCACCTCCCCTCTAAGCCGTTGCTCCATCCTGTAGAGCACACGAGTGCCTTCCCAGCCACTCCGGCATTCCCAAAGCCTGTCATTCCTCCCTGCGTTTCACCCTGGGAAGCCTCCCCGAGCCTGGAGCCCCTGCTGGCTGGAAGTGGCTTCTCTTTGCTCCGAAGGCCCTCCACATCTTACTGAGCCTGTGCCTGGCCGCGGTGCACTGTCTGCCTGGAATCCAGAAGCAGGGCGGGCCTTCCTCCTCTCCACATGGTTGCCTAGTTCACCCACAAACATCCACTTCGGGTAAGAGGTGGAGGGTATTATCCTACAGAACAGTCCAGATCCATGGCTGGTTAATGCAGACTGTTTTCTACCCAGAACCCTGCCTCTTCCTGACTGCTCCGTCCCTGTCCTGAGGGGACACTGTGCCCATCTGGTCACTCTGTGGTCCAGTCCTAGAAGATGTTCCTTCCACCCTCAAGACCCCTGCCCCTTACTGTAAACTAGTCTATGTTCTCCACCCATGCCCTGCTCTCACCCTTTGGGATGGGAACCCATTGCCCACCCGGCCCATTCCTCCTGCCACTCACACCCCACTCACTCCTCGAGGGACACCCAAAGGCCCAAATGTCCCTCCCTCCTCTTTTCACTCCTTCTTCCACTCATCCTCCTCGCATACTCACAATCCCCCCCACCTCTGCAGATCTCAGAGTCCTGCCACTGTGTTCTCTCCGTCTACTGGAGCATCTCCCCATAAGACTGTCACTTCCTGCTCTGTGTCCCCAGGGCCAAGCAGGGGCCACGGCCACGAGTAGGCACCAGTAGGAGCTGACCCGTCATTGGTATTCTCCGGACTTTTCTCCACTCTCCTCTACCCCTGCTGCCTCCTGTCTTCCTCCTTCCAAAGAGACCCCTCAGCGCCTTCCTCACACTTACCCACCCACGGTGTCTGAAGGGTCCACATGGGCGGCATGGAGCCCTGGGCAGAGACCTTCATGTGTAGGATGTTGCTACAAGGGCAGGGCTCTCTGCTTGGATTCACTGCCTCGTCTGAGTGGCCCAGCATCCCTGACCTCAAGAGACACAGCCTCTGTAGCACCAGTTGGGAAGTCTGAATGAGCCACTCTATTCCCAAAGCCTCAGTTTGCCCCTCTGCTCCAGGACATAGAAAAAGGCAATGTCACTTGTTTATCAAAGCACATGCTCTGGTGTGCTTGGTAGGCATACAGGCTCTGCAGTCTGAGTGCTGGGCTCGAATCTTGCCCCACTACTGATCAGCTATGTGACCATAAGCAAGGGGCTTGACCTTCCTGTGCCTCAGTTTCCCCAGCTGTAAACTGAGGGTAATCACAGTGATTTAACAAAGATCATTAAATGAATTGGTATTTGTAAAGCTCTTAGAAATGTATGCCATGTATTCATTATGTAAATTCATTATTTCCATTTAAAAGCTGAGGAGTAAGAACCAGGCAGATACTGGGAGGGATAGAGAAAGTGGGAGAAGGTAGAGATTAAGTACTAAATGGTCAGAGGGAGAAAGAGAGAAATAACTAACATTGTCAAATGGACAAGAGAAGAAAGGAGGAGACCTCCAAGAGGCACTAGCCTGTGCAAAGGCCATGTGGCACCTAACAGCTTCATGTAGGGCTTTCAAAGGCATGCTAAGAAATTTCATTTCTATAGGCCAGTGAGACGCTCCAATAAAAAATGTAAGTTCCCCTCCAAAGATTCTGATATATACAGTCTGGGGCTGGCCCAGGAATCTCCAGGAGATTCTGACTGGATGATCCCCGGACCACACTTGAAGCAGAGGAGCATTTGAAGTAGTCTGGAAGGGGAGGAATATCAGATTCAGAAGGAGCCCTCGGGCAGCTTGGTGGTGATAGATTGGAGGAACAGGAGGCCAGGAGGTGAGGGTCAGGGAGTCAAGGAAGCCAAAAGGGGAAGCTGGTACAAGGATTCAGGGGGAAGTGTCCAACTCAGGCAATACAGGTGAGACCAGAAAGAATGGGAGTGATTCTCAGGCTGTCTAAGGAACACAGTCAGCCCCTGTTGGAGACTCTTTGGATGATGAGAAGGCAGGGGATCAGGAAGGGATCCAGCTTTAAGGCTCAGACAACCAGCAGTCGGTGTCAGTCCTGGTGACACTGGGTAGAGGGATATGCCGGCCAGTGTCCAAGCAACAGTGTAGGGGTCAAGGTCGTCTCCCCTGCTGGCCTGCAGCTCCCTCACCTATCTCTGGGCCCCGGCCTCCACCCCTACCCCCCACCCCCAAGGCCCAGCCCAACCCAGCACAGGCCCTGGCGTCCAGACAGTTTCTGGTTCATGTTGACTGGGTGACAAGATTAGGTCAAGAAACTCCTGGTCAGTTTTTTGGCTATACACAGAGGCCCAGGAGGCCAAGGCACTGTGAGAAGACAGCCAAGGAAAGTGAAGGGAGGGTCAGAGGGTACCTGGCCTCCCTCACCTGCCTCCGCCACAGGTTTACAGGAGCCGCCGTCTCCATGAGCGAAGGGGCCTACTTCGTGGCTCAGCTGCTGGCCATCTGCTTCCAGTAAGTAACCTCCAGAGCGGCCCCACCTCCACCCCCAGCCCCAGACACTCCCAGATGCCGCCACCCGTGAGACCACGACCCGTAGATGTTCTGCTCCCAAAGCAGCCATGGACGGGTTCCCTCCCGACCCTGCCGCGAGCCCCAGCCTGGACATGGGCTCAGGCTCGTGGAGCTCAGTGGTCCCCTTTTCCCTTCTCCCAACCAGGGAATGGACTGACACGTCCATTCAGGGCCTGACCCCACCCAGAGTCCCCCGACAGAGTCCATCCCCATCCTCTGGAAACAGCCAGTCACTGTACCCCCTGTCTGAGTCATCTACCACGGGGCGAGTACCTCACAGAAAGCCAGCTTGGAGCGTGCAGAGTTGGGTTTGAGAACTGACTCTGCCTCCTGCTGGGACCCAGGGACAAGTCAGGGCCCGCCTCTATGCCCGTTTGTGAGGCAGGAATGCAGATTTTGCAGGACCTTAGGAGGCCACAAGGCCACAGAGGCCGATACCTCTGCCCAGTCATGCTCCGTTCATGGAAGCTGTCATCAGGGTGGCCAAGGACTGACCCCTGGCCACAGTTCTAAGAATCTAGACAGTTGGGTCTCTAGGTGGTCAGCAAAAGAGCCAGGCTTCCAATCCAGCTGTCCTGGCATCGTGCAAGGCCACTGGCTGCCTCCCAGGGTTACCAGCCCTGAGGCAGCAGGCCTCCCCCATTTCTGCTGAATGTCACTGCTAAAGGACCCTTGCAACTTCTCAGGGCAGGGGAGGGAGGTGCCCAGGGCCTGAAGGGGCATTTTACCGTCTCTGGCGTCCCTCCACTCCCAGCCAGGGTTTGTTACAAAATAATGACCACCAGGGGGCACCAATGAGCTATGGCCGCAGAATGTGGAAGGAGGGCTGTGCTCTGGTCCAACACGTCATCCACCAGCTCACACCGCTCCTCCAAAGCCAGACGGGGCAGGAGGCGGTGTGCAGAGCCCCACTCCAAGCCAATTCAGAGGATGAAGGAGATGGACCTAAAGGCAAACACTTTCCTCCTTTGCAACCTGGAGACAGCTCCCTTAAGGAAACCTGCTCAGCTTCAGGCCTCTGCCAGGCCCACGTGTGGTCCTTGCATGCCAGTTAACAGAGAAGCCTCCTTGGGCCAGTGCCATCTCATGCCTAGCCAAGGCTCCTTTGAGTAGGGTGCCGCTGGATTCCAGCCCTCTCACCCATATGGCCAGCCCCTTTGTGCAGTGCACAACCCTTACAACTGTCCCAGCCAGGTGTCTCCTATACTGCACACTTTCTGCACTGCACTGTGGACTTCCCAGTGTGCCTCTGAGTCTCCTATTCTTCTTCCCACTGCCTTTGCAGCATCCTGAGAGCATTTACCTTCCTCCCCCCTGGGCCAAACAGGCATGTCTGGGCTGCATTTCACAAAAAGTGCTGGAGACCCTCTGGAGAGGCTCAGGCAAGGCCCCTAACTGTGGAACCCACAGTGAGGACTTCAGCCCCTGGGGGTGTTCAACCAGAGGCCACCGCAGGGAACATGGCCGTAATAGGACCCAATCCCAGACTCTGATGGCTTTATATATTGCTGGGGCTTTTCTGGGTCACTGCCTACTCCCTGCCAATCCTGGACTTCCTCCCCCCAGGTGTCAGCCAGGGTCCCTGGCCTACAGAGCAAGGGAGAAGGCCCACTGGCTGGGCTGCTTCCAGAGGTTCCTGGCCTACATGCTGCTCTCTGTGGCCTGCTTCCTCCACCCTGTCCTGGTCTGGCACGTGACCATCCCAGGTAGGAGCTCCAGGAGGTAGTGGAGGCAGGCAGCCCCCACTGCAGGTAGGCTCTGAGCAGAAGGGGCTGCATCCCGCTTTCATGGACCTGCAGTGACGCTGGCTCCAGGGCCCCACTAGCCCATCTTCCCTTTCTAGCATAGATCATAGGGATGAGGAACTGATCAAGTGGCAGGAAAGTCCCAAGAAGTGCATCTTTCCTATAGGTGTCCAGAGGCTACACCCACAGAAGCAAACTGACCTTTCCTCCAATGCTTGTGTGTGGTCTGAGCTTTCAGAGGGAGCAAGATAGTCACTTCTCCATCCAAACCCTTCTGTGCCTCCTTAGCACCTACCCCTTCAAGTCCAAACTCCTCAACCTGGTTTGAAAGGCACACCAAATGGGATCCCCAAAGACCCTTGCAACTCCATCTTCCTCTCCCACTCCATTCACCCTGCTAGTCAGCCCAGGTTCTGATCTCAGAAGCCAGCACTTGATGCTTCCACCTCCTGGGTTTTGACAATGATTTTTTCTGCTAGGACCCTTCTCCCTCCTCCTTAGCTGTGAAAGCTGCACCCCTCCTCACAACCCATCTAAAAATGCCAGGAAGCTGACCGCCCTTGGAGATGAGGTGGAAAGGTGGAGCCTCCTCTTCCTTCCTGCTGTTTCTCTTAAAGTACCTGTCGTAGCCTCTCAGGGACACTCCGTGCAGCCTTCGCTGGACTCCTGAGCAGGACTCGGCACTGCCAAGGCCACAGCGAGCCACGGCCTCCCACTCCTTAGAGAGCGTGAGATGCATGGGAGGCCCTGGCCCTGGCAGGCGGGACAGCCACCTTCACCCCTTCCTCTGGACAGGGTGGGGATCCCAGCAGGAGACAGAGGGGCCTCTGGCCTGGAGGCTGCATGAGGGGCCAGGAGGGGAGCCAACACCATGCCAGCTGCACCCACAGGGATTTGCAATTTCCTCCATGTTTATAGGGCAGGGGGCAGTAAAACAGGATCTCCCTACCCCTGGGAATGGAAGGAAGCCCAGTTCAGCAGTTGGGCCCAGTATCCAACATAGAGTCCAGCTCTGTCGAAGGCATTGCAGGTCCAGCCCCAACAAGCCGTCCCTGAGAGGGAGGCTGAGCGTGGTGATGGGAGGACAGGCGGGCAGCACCAGGATCTGCTGTCAGCAAGAAGGGGG
This sequence comes from Balaenoptera musculus, assembly GCF_009873245.2. Lineage (NCBI taxonomy): Eukaryota > Metazoa > Chordata > Mammalia > Artiodactyla > Balaenopteridae > Balaenoptera > Balaenoptera musculus. The sequence continues at coordinate 47,020,085 of NC_045800.1, forward strand.
CCTGGGGCACAGGGTCTCCTGGCTAACTGTCAGGTTGAGGGCCCCAGCACAGCACTGGCCCCACTGACATCCCCCGGCCGGGCATCAGGCCTGCCACACGGGTCTGATGTGGGTCTGTGAGGACAAGTTAGGTGTGAGGGCTGGAGCACTGGGGGCCTGAGTGTGGCCACACAGGCGTGCCGCAGTGGCCCTTTGGGACGGTGGGCGCGGACAGCCTCTGGCTTTTCTCCAGGACACGTCCAGCGTCCTGACCTCCCAGATCTCTTCCAGGCTCTATGCTCATCATCACTGGCCTGGCCTACTTCCTGCTGAGCAAGCGGAAAAAGAGCAAAGTTGCCACAGAGGTGCTGCCCCCCCCAGAGCAGTACACAGACCCCTCTGGCAGCGCCGTGAGTACCACCGGCTCTGGGGACACCGAGCAAACGTACACCTTCCATGGGGCCCTCAAGGAGGGGCCTGGCTCCCTCTTCATCCACATGAAGAGCGTCCTGAAAGGGACCAGGAAGCCCAACGCCCTCCAGCACCCAGACGCCCTGACGGAGCTGACTCTGGAGCCAGCTGACCCACTGGCCAAGAAGAAGCAGGTGCACTTTGAGGACAGTATGGTCAGAATGATCCCGGACCTGGCCGAAGACCTGGACGATGGGGACGGCGAGCCAGAGGAGACCACCTCTGACACCACCCCCATCATCCCTCCCCCCGAGGCCCCACTCTTCCTATCTTCCCTCACGGGCACCAGCCTCTTCTGAGCTGCTTGTTCCAGGCTGGGGGATGCTCAGCAAGGGGTCTGTATAGATAGACAGCCCTGCCTGGAATTTCCTGATGTCCAGGGGCCCTCCGGGGAGCTCGGGGTCTTCACAGGTCAGTTCTTCAACGGGTGACCAGACATCCCCATGGTATCTGGGCCTCTGGGACCATCGAGCCACATGACAGGTCCTGCAGAGACCTTGAGGGTGGCTCAAACGAAGCTCGCACTGCCTCGAACCCTCACAAGTTTCTCTCTCCCAGACATGGAGCAGAGAAATCCTTGTGCTTTCCCCGAAGGAGACCATCATTCCCACATCACACAAGGCTGCGTCAGTCCAGAAGCTCTGGGGCTTCTCTTGCTCCTGACACAGGACCCAGCACTCAGCAAGGACTCACGGCCCATCTCATCTCTGATGTAACATTTCAGCTCTGAAAGGCCAGGGATGCGTTGGCAGCTTACACATCTCAGAGGCAGGTGTAGACTACAGCTATGGGTCCTGAACTCCAACCGAGATGGTTCAGGACAGGGAGCAGGGAGAAAAGGCAAGGCTGCGAGCCCTCAGGATGGGAGCAGCGCCGAGCTGTGGGCCGAATTCTCTGCGCGCTCTGGGGCCGGCGCTGGGCAGCAGGAGTCACAGAGTGACTTGAGACAATGCGGCTCTGTGCTCACTGCAGGGAGAGCCAGGCCAGATGAGCAATATTCATTCCAGAAGCATCGCTGAGGGCTCCCTACATCCTCACTACATGGACTCTCAAGATTCCAAGTAGATGATGTAAACTGAAAGAGACTGAAATCTGACAGTCCTCAGCCATGAATGCCAACACACAGGACAAGACGCCTGCTGTATGCAGGGACCACAGAGGCGGTGCCCTGGAGACTCACACAATACGGACACATTGCTCTGCCCTGCTTGGTGACTGTTGGGAGAATAGGTGAGAAATGTATATTTGTTGAAAATGGGAGAGAAGGAAGGAAGAGCGGGAAAAGAAGGAAGACAGGAAAGTGGGCAGGCAGCAGGCTAGGTCTCTGCCACAGGGCCACGGAAGTGACAGTTAACCCAGAATGAACAAAGAAAGATGAATCAGATACTCGTTAAGGATTTGCAATATGTATTTCTATAAAGTGTTCTGTGGTCCATGGGATTGTTACAAGGCAGAGCAGACACATTATTCTTCATAGGCAATCTTAATTAATGAGAAATTATAATGCTTCTTCATTCGTGCATGTGAGCAAACACCAGGGTTCTGTAGAGCAAAACTCAGAGCACACGCTTTAAGGTCTAGATTAGAAACGTGTGCTCATTCTTGTACACTTTTCAACATTCCCTACAAGTTATTTTGCAAATGTATGGAAATAGCCAACCAGAAGCTAGTATCAGTTTGGTGCCTAAATGCAGCAGGTATCCCAAACAAGCAGACCTCTCCCTGCAATAACCCAGTTCTTCTGTAAAACCAAGTGAGAAAAGACATTCTCACAAGCCTTCAGAGGTGGAAGCAATAGTGTTTCTTTAGCTGCCGCCGAGGAAGAAGTTCAGGATCTGAGAGTCACAGCTGGGGGAGAATGAGTAATATGGAACATGGGTCTGGGTAGGCGGGGATGGCCCCTGATTCCGAATGGGCCAGGTGTCCCAGGCTGGCCTGCTGTGCACGGAAGGAGTCCCAAGTGGGGAGGAGCCAGGATCCCCACCTGTCATGTGGAGAGGAGGATACGATGGGCACAGACACCCTCGTGGCACAGGCCTCTGGGGAACCCGACGGTCCTGCCCCATTCTCAGCCCAAGTCAGCAGAGCTGGACGGGTGAGTAGGCTGTAAGAAGCAAACTGGGAAGCATAACGTCCGAGCTTTCAGACCCCATTTAATAAACATCTCTGTTATAGCATCGTTTGGGATGTGTCTTAGAGGTAAGGTGGGCATTGGGAGTTCTGGGTGATATGCGTGTGATTCTGAGACATCTAGGCTTCCTGGTGGCTGTCATCAGTTAAGGGAGTCCGCTGGGTATGTTGCATTAGAGGCTGAGGCGATTATGAACTTACCTAGGTTAACAAAGTAAAGCTCTTCCACACTCTTATTGCTGACCCCACACCCACCCCCGAAAAAAAGGTTTGGGTGAGATCATTCAATAGACCAGAGCCCTCATCTCTGTCAGTGGACCAGGCAAGAAACGTGGCACCTTCCTCAAAAGCAGGCGACTACCACATGTCTCCATTTGATTCTCAGCCCAAGACGCTATAACCACATCCTTAGCTACTGCTATCCCTACAAATGTGTAATGACACCCATCCTTGCTGAGAAACAGAGACTAGAGGGGCTGACCTTGTTGTAGCCCGCCTTCCTTTTTCAGCAGAAGGCAGAGCAGATGTTGCGTAGACGTAGAACAGAGCTATTGGAAGTAGAGCCCTGGGCTGGGGATCGTTAAATCTGCCCTTAACACGTCGATTGACCTGGGCCAAGCCCCATCACTTCTCTGGTTTCAGTTTCCCCTAGTAAGTGGGAGTAACAGCACTTCTCTCAGGATGGGTGCAATGAGTCCTCCAAGAAAGATGGGGAAAGTGCTTTTCAGATTACAAATCACCCAAGTCGGTGTGAGTGCATGTTCCTATTACTGTGGGGACCTCTCAGTGAGGAAGCCCCAAAGTAAGGAAACACAGAAAACATCACCAAGGCTTGTCTCCAGGGCAAGGCCAATGCAGGTCTCAAATCCAGATTCCAGGGCTTGAGCCTGGAAAGGGTGTGGATACCACCCTCCAGCTTAGAGAGCCATAGTGGACTCCCAATCACGAGGAGCCATGCCCTGGGGGGTCCAATCTCTCTCCCACCAGTGTTCCAATCTCTCTCCCACCAGTCCTAAAGGATTTTTTTAGTTTTTAAAATAACTTGATTGAGATATAATTCAAGTACCATAAAATTCACCAAAGTGTATAATTGAATGTCCTTTATTATGTTCATGACCGACCTCACCACAATCTAAGATCACAACATTTTCATCGCCCCTAAGAAAAGCCTGTTACCCATTAGCAATTATTCCCCACCCCAACCCACTCCTATGCTACGCAGCCACTAATCTACTTTCTGTCTTTATAGATTTTCCTATTCCGGACATTTCATGTCAATCGAATCCTGTATTGTAATATGTGGTCTTTTGTGACTTGCTTTATTCACTTAGCATAATGTTCTCAAGGTTCACCCATGTTGTAACATGTATCTTTATTTTATTCCTTTTCATGGCTGTATAATAGTCAATTATATGGTTATACTACTTGTGTTTATCCATTCATCTGTTGATGGACGTTTGGGTTGTTTCCATTTTGTGCCTATTATGAATAATGCTGCTATGAACATTTTCACGTACAAGTTTTTGGGTGGACATATATATTCATTTCCCTGATATATACTTAGGGATTGAATTGCTTGGTCAAGTGGTAAATCACTGTTTAACTTCTTGAGAAACTGCCAAACTGTTTTCCAAAGGGGCTGCACCATTTTACCTTACCATCAACAGTGAATGAGGGTACTGATTTCTTCACATCTTCACCAACATCTGTTATTGTCTGACTTTTTTATTATAGTCATTCATTAATTATGGTTTTGATATGCATTTCCCTAATGACTAATGGTTTTGGGCAACCTTTCATGTAATTATTGACCACATATATCTTCTTTGAGAAATGTCCATTCAAATGCTTTGCCCTTTTAAAAAAATTGGGTTATTTGCCCTTTTATTTTGAATTGTAAGGGTTTTTAACATATTCTGGATACTAGACTTTTACCAGTTACATTATTTGCAAATATTTTCTACCATTCTATGGGTTCCCTCTTCACTTTCTTGATAGAGTCCTTTGAAGCCTTTTATTTCTCTTTCTTGCCTGATTTCCCTAGCTACCACCACCAGTACAACATGAATAGAACAAGAGCAGATATCCTTATCTTGTTCCTGATTCTTGGGGAAAGCATTCTTTCACCATTGAATATGATGCTACCTAGGTTTTTTGTAGATGTCCTCATGAGGTTGAGGAAGTTTCTTTCTATCTCCACACTGTTGAGTGATTTTATCACGAAAGGTTATTGGATTTGTCAAATGCTTGGGGCAAAACTGTAATGTAAAGTGAACGCTGGAGGGAGAGGGAGCCCCCATGTTATTAGCCATCCCCGCCCAGAGTGGAGTGCCTGGAATAATTTCCAAGAGATAGAGCTGAGAGGGAATAAGGGAATGGGTAGTGGTTCAAATGCCATATACCCGCCCTGTTCTCACCAAGATTTAGTAGATTTTCTTGAATGAATTTTTCTCCGTTTGCTATATGCCCTTAGGACAATTTCCAGAGATTTTAAATAATTGATACTTTTAATTTCCTCCAGTTAAATAGTTGGTTTGTAGGGAGAGTGTCCCCCGAGCTCCTTGCACTGCCAATCTAGAAGTCTTGCTCCTAATTTTTTGTGCCATGACCATGAAGAAATGGGATGCATTGATGAGAACTTTGACCATCAAGTGCACAAGATGTAGGCTGGAGCCCTAGATCTGCTTTTCACCAGCTATGTGGCCAGAGCTCATGTAACCCTTCTGAGCCTCCACTTCTCCGTTTGTAAAAAGGAAATAATAAAAGTACCTACCTCCAAGAATTGACTGAGAGTTAAATATTATGATATAAGTGAAGTAAAGCACCTGGTTGCTGGCAGGGACTCAGTAAACATCAGCTCCCTGGCCCTCCTGGTCCTTGAATGCTCCATTTTTGGAATGCAGGTGCCTACAGCCATTCTGGAATCTTTTGCCAGCTCCTTTCTGCAGGTTGCATGTTATTGTCTCGAAGTCCCACCTACCCTTTCAGCTCAGCCTGGAGCCAAAACCTTGCCAATGGTATATATGTCCTGGGAACAAACTTGAGGCTCTTTTCCTGGTGTTCTACCCCATTCCACACCTCTCTCAAAGGAAACATACTATTTGATATATCCAAATGGGAGAACCTCTTGCACCATCCCCTGCCTGCACAAAATTTCAAGCTTTCTCTGCAAACTGGTCAGTCATCCAGCCTGCATCTTCCCCTCAAAACCCTGGGATCAGCTGGAGATTAGAGTTGCTGTCCTGTGGATGGAAAGCCAGCTATTTGGCCACCTGGAGAGAGCAGGAAAAACTACTGCTCTTGGGAGACAAAGAGGGACTGTCCCCATTGGCTGGGTAGGGGCTGCCCCCATGAGATCTGCCTGGCTGGTTATTTCATCATTGTCTGGAGAAGAAGGAAAAACTGCTAAGTCAAGACCTTTGCACAGGAGAGAAGTGGAATTCAGAGAAGCCAAGTTTCATTTCAGTGGAACATTATGCTGTGAGTTTCACATTATGATAAGGGTGAAGACACTTTATAAAAAGAAGCTTCCAGGAGGCCAGGAGAATGGTCCCACTGGGCTCTGCTGAGATTTGGGGCCTTGGGTCATTCCTCATATGTAATGTGAGAGAATGAGATCATCTCTAAGGGTCCTGCCAGCTCCAAGCCTCAAGGATGCCGAGCTGGGCACATTAACAGGGAGTATGTGCCCAGACTTCAGAGCAGGTCCAAGGAAAATCCAATATTGAGTCTAAAGATAGGCTGTGTGGTTTTCGTTGTTGTTGTTGTTTTTTAACAACATGATCATCGGGGAAATTTGTACAACTTCTTAAGACAGAGATCTGGGGCAGCTGGGAGCATTAGAACTGCGGGAGTGCACTGATGTATACTGGGGCAGGTGCAAGAGGCCATCCAATGAAATGTTTACCACCTAATGGATATTGAAAGCCTTTGTGAGTCTCAAATCAAATTCCTCTTTGAAGAGAAGATGACAAGTAAATAGGCAATGCCTGTGATGATTCATTTGTCCCTAAACAGCTGCTTCTGTCTGAGGCTGCGCATGGCACAGAGTGGGGGTGAGGGGGCCAGAAGCCCACTATCGCTTCAGTATCCAGTTTCCAGGAAACTCGGTGAGATGTTTGCAGCTCCCAATCGTGGGTTCCTCTTTCCAAAGTGGAACACATCTCTCTTTTCGATCAGCAGCACCAATATAAACTTAGAGAATAGGTTGCTAGGGACAAGAGTCCATTTAACTCAACAAATATTCATTAAGCTCTTCCTGGTGGGCCAGGCACTATGCAAGGTGCTGGGCTAAAGGGGTGAGTCGAGCTTACTGCCTGACCCCATAGATGGAAGTGTGGCTGACATGAGGCAGATATAAGCATTATGATGAAATTGCAGACAATGTGCCACGAGAGATGAATTCAGAGGGAGACCTAGGAAAGTAGATTTGTGTTGAGCTTCAAAAGAAGGACTAGAATATTACCAGGTATGTAATTGTCTATCCTGGGACAAGGGAAGCATGGCAAAGTCCATCAGAATCTGAAGCCCGTCGATATGTTCTCCATACATAACAAAGAAGATTTTTGTGCAGTACAAAAAGCGTAAGGCAGAGAGCGCTATCAACAACAAAGACAATAACAACGGACAGAAGCGAGACCTGAGTGTGTGCGGGGCATTCAGTGCTTTGCAGGTGCATCTCCTCTAATCCTCACAGCCTATGAAGCAGGGTCTTTTACAATTACATGTCGCAAATGGGAAATCATAGCACAGAGAATTTAGTAACTTGCACACTGGCTCACAGCTAAAAAGCCATAGAGCCAGTATTCATTCCAGACTCTGGAGCCGAAATTCTTTATTTTTTAATTTTTTTTAATTTTTATTTTTGGCTGTGTTGGGTCTTCATTGCTGCACGCAGGCTTTCTCTACTTGTGGCGAGCAGGGGGTACTCTTCAATGCAGTGCACGGGCTTCTCATTGTGGTGGCTTCTCTTGTTGAGGAGCACGGGCTCTAGGCACGCGGGCTTCAGTAGTTGTGGCTCATGGGCTCTAGAGCAGAGGCTCAGTAGTTGTGACGCACGGGCTTAGCTGCTCCGTGGCATGTGGGATCTTCCCGGACCAGGGAACGGACCTGTGTCCCCTGCATTGGCAGGGGGTTTCTTAACCACTGAGCCACCAGGGAAGTTCCCAGAACCAAAATTCTTAATGCCATCAGGAGAACAAAGTCTTAGATTGGCCACAGACCTCATCAGCCCATAGCCTTGACCACGCCCCTTCCCCTGGGCCTCTCTCCCTTGTGTTTTGAAAGAGAAGGGTGTTGACCAAATGACCCTAAGGTGCTTGACATCTAAGTCATCTGAGACTGATTTTTCTCAGGGATGGATGGAGAGGAGGAAAGGAACAGGGAGGGAGAAAGAAAGTTTAGGGAGCTAGCTTAGGTGGGACAAGGCAGAAAACCAGCTCCGCACTGAGGCTGTGACTGTGTTTACCCCCTTTTCCACCCTGTGTTTGCATGCCCAGGAGCAGTTTCTATTCTGAGCATTAAACCCTCCCACCCCAACACAGAGGGAGCCTGAGCAGTGCCTGACTCCTGCCCCCGGCTCGGTCAGTGCCGTGCGGCTCACCCTGCCAGAGGCCTGGCGCCTTTGGGGTTTTCCCTGGTGGCTGATGGGCCTGAGCCAAGCCCGGGAGCTGCGCCAAGCCCCGCCACGTGGCCCGCCTCCACGCCCAGGACAAAACCCCCCGGCTGCAGCGGGGTCTCCCCTGCCATGCAGGTGAGAAGTGGCGAAGTAAACATCTCTTTGACACCTCGGGAGACAGCATCAACGCCCAGGCTACCCTCTGGTTTCCCTCCAGAGGCCCGGGGCTCCTGCGGCTCCTGCGTGCTGTGCGCCAGTCCCTGGGGCTTAGAAAAAAGGGCAGCAGAGAGAGACCAGCCAGCACAACCCCCCAAAGTCCTCTTGCTCCCCTGAGCCCAGAGCCCCCTGGCTAAGGCCCCCCCCCCCAGCTGGTGGGAGGTCTTTCTGGCCTCAGGACCCCACGGCCGCTCTTCATTTCTCCACGGACCTTTTCAGTTCCCGTTTCTCTGGCTTGGGCAGCTCCTGTGCTCACAGCCAGGCCACTTTTCTCGAGCCAGGGTGCTCTCCCAGTTACTCAGAGCCTCCATCCCACCTACTTGGTGCTCAACAGCAGCCAGTGCTCTCCTGAACTTCTCTCCATCTGTTGTCCTCCCCCTCCCCCTTCAGACCTGGCTCACTCATCACATGGCAGTGACTTTGCCCACTGGAATGGGCTGACCTTGTCTGCTGGGGCTTTGCAGTCAGGGCAGGCATTGCCGGACTTCTTCCCAGGGGCGCTGTTGATCCCTTGCTTGCTGGATTTTCACAGCTGATCTATCTTCCTCCCCTCCGCCAGCCATGTGCTTCACCCTGCCAGTCACAAGGGTCCATCCTCTGCAGCGCACCCCTACCCCACTGCCGGACAGCAAGAAGTGAGAGGGGGATGGCCCAGTACCTTCTGGAAAAGGTTTCCTTGCTATTAAAATGACCCTGACTGGATGACACCCTTCCTCTCCTTCAATTGAAGGTCATGACTGCTGAGAAATATAGGAACCATTTGCAAACATGAGGGGGAACTTAACCAATATGCTGAGGATGAGTGCAGAGATGGAAAGAACTTGGGTCCTTGAAAATGTCTTCGAGACACTGACTTAACCAACCACGGAACTACCCATTTCTGGGGCTTTTTACTGTGTGAGATAATAAAATCCCCTTTGTTTGGGTTTTTTATTCCTCACAGATGAAAGCATCCCATGTTAGAGTGTAACTTACCCACACCCTTTGCCAGGTTTTGCATAAAGAAAATGTCCTATATCAACCCCAACTCTTTCTTTACCCGTGGACCAAATCAAGCCCTCTGCCTGCTTTGGTAAATAAAGTTTTACTGGAACACAGCCATGCCATTCATTTACAGATTTGTCTATGGTTGCTTCTGCTTGAGTAGTACCAAGAGAGACAGCATGGACTACAAATAAGAAAATATTTACTATCTGGTCAAGTCCTAATTTACACTCAGTAGGCCAACAGAGAAGCAAAAGTTCCTCAAAAATTGTCACAGATTATATATAGGTACATGAAAACATGAAATCCCTAGGAAAGGAGGCACTGTCACATACTGAAGTGTCTCAAATGCCAAGCATCAGGCCACAACCTGCCACAGAGTCTGTCCCAAGAAGGACATGAGGGGATACAAGCTGTTGGTCAAACTCACGGGTTGTGATGGTTAATTTTCTGCATCCACTTGGCTAAGCCATGGTGCCCAACTGTCTGGTCAAACACAAGCCTAGATGTTGCTGTGAAGGTATTGTTTTTACATGGGATTAACATTTAAATCAGGAGACTTTGAGTTAAGCAGATTTCCCTTCATAATGTGGGTGGGTCTCATCCAATCTTAAGGCCTTAAGGGAGACTTAAGAGCAAAGACTGAGGTTTCCTGAGGAAGAAACAATTCTGCTTCAAGACTGCAACATAGAAACCCTGATGGAGTTTCCAGCCTGCTGGTCTGCAGCTTTCAGACTCAAGCCTGCTACATCAACTCTCACCTGAATCTCCAGCCAGCTGGCCTTTCCAAAAGATTTTGGACCTGTCAGGCCCCACATTCACATGAGCCAATTCCTTTAAATCAATCAATCAATCAATCAATCAATCAATAAATCTCTCATCTCTACCTATCGCGATAAGGTATATAATAAATATAATATAATGTAATATAATATAATATAATAATATAACATAATATATATTTCCTATTGGTCTGTTTCTCTTAAGAACCCTATTACACTGGTCAGTCTAATTCTGTCCCAGCTGTAAGGCTAACATCTTAATTATTACAATGAGAGAGAGTTTTCAAAGTGAAGAGCCAGAAATGATTCCCAATGGACACAAAATTTAAGAATTTTAGTAATTATATGGCGCCATCCTTTCTTAAACACCCAGGACCTTAGTTTATAGTTACACATTTGGGGAAGGAAACTTGGGAATGGACAGCCTCTGTCACACCAGGGGCTAAACAGAGGTGGCTTTGATGGTCGGTTCAGAGGTAAGGTCAACTCAGCTGAAACATCTTTTTAAACCCAGGGTTTACAGGTCAAGTCTGGCCAGCTTGCCCCTTCCCCACTGGGGATGTTTTACATTCCTCGGGAAGCTGCATGCTTAGAAGAAGAGGTAGAGGAGGCCGCTCTTCCCTCCAGGACACAGTAGCAGTCACATTCTCTAGCTGGTGAGTCTCCCCAAAGTGCCTGAGGAAGATCATTTTGAAATTCACAGCCCAGGAGCTGGACAAACGGCCCTTGTTTGTCAAATGCTCTGTGCTCTCTCAAGATTCCTTTCTTTTCCATCTAGAAGGTCTCCACTTCCTTTGGCTGCTTAATATCCTGGCTTGAGGGAAGGTCTTAACACTTCTTAGTTCTCAGCCTTGAGTATCAGTCAGTATCTTGCTATTCATAGAAATTCTGGCTCCTAAGCAACACCAGACTCTGTGTGGAGGGAAAGCCTTACTGAAGACATTCTCCTTTGAGAAGCCTTGTCCTGTAAATCCTCCTGCCCTTGTACTGTTTCATGACCAGCCACTGTGTCCAGTAAATAGTCTTGCTCTTTGCTAAATGAATCAAAATATTAAAAAAAATAAAGTCATTTTCTACTATTAAAATCATAGTCACAATGAAAATGCAGTTTGCTCAGGAAATTTTGCATTGCCAGTTATTTTCATCTTATTATTAAGACGTTATTAACTCATGGCCATTACAACATCCATTCATAATAATCGACTTTCTAGCAATCCCACGTTGTCAGCATCCTCCAGGGGCATAACCACATAGAAGGTGGAAGAACGTATGAAATGCAGGTGAGTGGGGAGGTGACACAGGTCTGGGGAAGGCGCAGGAAGGCAGGGAAAATCCAAGGAAGTGGAGAGATGTCCTTTCCCTAGCCTTCTGATTTGTACTGTTGGATGAACCAAAAAAAAGTACGTATATCCAGTGTCAGGAAGATAGGGAGGTGGGTGTGTAGAGAAAGAGCTTTGACTTATCAACAAACCAGATCTGTTTATGTTCTCTGTCTGTAGATGTTCATGCCATCCTTGTCCTCACATATTTTTTTCGAGCAGATCTGGGGCCAATTTACATCCTCTTCTCTGGACCAAGTGGAGAAGGGACTTGAGATAAGCTGTTATTTTTCCCCAGAAGGAAGTTTCAATGGCAGTCTTTAGCTATATCACCTTTTAAAGCAAACTCTCTTCCTCCTAGGAAAGCCAGTGCCTAAGCACTTATTAGTTCTGCAGAATGGGATACAAAAGGTTTTCCAAAGCATAACTTAAAGGACAAACAATATGTTAAGGGTGTGTGTGTGTGTGTGTGTGTGTGTGTGTGTGTGTGCGCGCGCACACAGGCGCACATGCATGCCCGTTTAAGGAGAAGGCACTTATATGGCATATATCATTGAAATTTATGTCCATTTGGAGAATAAATTCTCATTCCCAGCCTACCTCTGGAATGGGTTGCAGAATTCCATATATTAACCTGAAGTTATTATATTTATGCTAACAAATGGAGTTAATGAAAACCATTTCACATAGGAAAGAAAGGTAGATGGTATGCAAATAATTTGAGAAATCATCTGAAAACTGATGGCAAATCCTGCTGCATGTTAAGATCATGCAATGGGATGACCTCACTACTCAAGGATTCCACCAAAACAAATGGTGCAAGAAGCATTCTGTAAGTGGCCTCTTCCTCCTGATGGGTTTAATAAAACAGAGCCCATTAAAGATAAAGAAAAGCTGCTTGGTTTAAATTGGATCTTACAGATCTCAATCAAATACAATCATCCAATTGTTTTCTAAAGAATATACACTCAGAATCTGCAGACTTTTTGAAAAATTGCTTTAAAAACTCACTTGTTCAGAATCTTATGTTGGAGAGAGTAAAGGGGAAAAATCATACAAAGTCATCCATAAAAGACCTTAGGCAATTAACCAGTAATTTTAATTCAAACTCCCCTTTACTGTTTTAAGGGAATGGCCTTGAAAATAATCTTCATTATTAATATTATTTATGTTAAGATACATAAGCCTATTTTTCCTTCAAGACACAGAGAAATCTAAATTGCCTCTCAACAGCATGTGATTATACCGAGTCATTTTCACGACTTGCCTCTCAAAGCACCAGAGGGAAGAAGGCAATTTCTCAGTCTACTTGGAACGGTGCCTTAGTGCCAAGAAGCTTCAAGCCAAAGCTGAGCAGAGCCCCCTGCCCCAGGGGCAGCCTTACCTGATGCAAGAAGTCACATGTGTTTGATCAGACGCAGGCTCCTTTCCGTTTCCACAGTTACAAATCAAATATAAGTTTATCCTCTGTGGCTCTTTCTTTTTTTTTTAAATTTATTTACTTATTTTATTTATTTATTTATTTATTTATTTTTGGCTGCGTTGGGTCTTCGTTGCTGCACGCGGGCTTTCTCTAGTTGCAGTGAGCGGGGGCTACTCTTCATTGCCGTGCACGGGCTCCTCACTACCGTGGCTTCTCGTTGCAGAGCACAGGCTCTAGGTCCACGGGCCTCAGTAGTTGTGGCACACGGGCTCAGTAGTTGTGGCTCGAGGGATCTAGAGCGCAGGCTCAGTAGTTGTGGCACACAGGCTTAGTTGCTCTGTGGCATGTGGGATCTTCCCGGACCAGGGCTCGAACCCGTGTGCCCTGCATTGGCGGGCGGATTCTTAACCACTGCGCCACCAGGGAAGCCCTGGGGCTCTTTCTTAGCTAAACATGTTGGATCATGAGTGCTCCCATTTGGCTTTTTATGGATCTTACAAGTCAGTCTGGACTGTTCACAAAATAATAACTTTTCTAAAGACTTTCTGATGCAGGAATGCTATAAAAAATGAGACTGCCCAAGATAACAGGATAATGCTCTATTCCCTTAGTGGACTCCCAAAGGCCCCCTTTATTGGGGTGATGCCCTGGGGGAAGTAGTCTTGCAGAAAATTCTGTGGCCCCAGCTTCCCTGAGGCCCGATCTTCCCATAGAGGTAGATATTGTTCTACTCTCATTCTCTGGTGGCACGAACATGACCACCAGGGCCACCAGGGGGCAAACCCAGATTCTATGTCCCCTTGGATGGGGTAATGAGCCTCCCTAAGACTGTTTTCTTACCTGAATCTTGCAGAAAGAAAAAAAAAATCAGTCCTACGCCAAATGTTGATTAAACACCTTGACATTCCAGGCAGAGTCAATATCTAAGGAAACAGATATAATCTCCTTCCGTCAAGGAGCTCATGATAAAAGAAATGAAATACAGTGTGCCAGAAAATAGTCTGCATGGGCCAGGGATGGGCATTTTAGATAGTGGGCCAGGGAAGACCTCAAAGAAAAGCAATTTGTGTGTAAAACCTGAAGGAGATGAAGGAGTGAGTCCATGCAGATGTTTGAGGGGCAAGCTTTCCAGGCTGGGGCAATAGCATGTGCAAAGGCCGTGAGGTGGGAGTGGGCCTGGTATGTGGGAAGAAGAGTGTGGTCAGAACAAAGAGAGGGAGGGGAAGTGGGAGGAGATGAGGTCAGAGAGGCAATAAAAGGGGCAAGATCATCTAGGGGCAAGATCATCTAGGGAAAGTAAAAGTTAGCAAACTATAGCCCATGGGACACATGTGGCCTATCCTGTTTTGTTAATAGTTTTATTGCAACCTCAGCCATGCCTTTTGATTTGCTTGTTATCTGTGGACGCTTTCGAGCCACAACAGCAGAGCTAAGTAGGTGCAGCACAGAGCACTTAACCCACAAAGCCTAAAATATTTACTATCTGGCCCTTTACAGAAAAGACTTAACCAACCTCTGGCTTAAACCAATAGTGGTTTATTTTTCTCCATGGCAGGAAATCTAGAGTAGGCAGTGAAGGCATTATGCAGCAACTCCATGATGTTAATAAAGACTCAGACTTCTTTTATCTTTGTGCTCCCCTAGCTTTAGTATGTGGACATGTTGTATCATAACCTCAAAATGGCTGCCAATGCTCCAGACATTACACATTATCCACATTTGAGACAGAAAGGCAGGGAAAGGGGGTATCTATCTGATCCTTCTATCAGGAAAGCAAAAGTTGTCTTCACTCTCCCCCCAGCACACTTTTCCCTATCTCTTGGCCCAGAATTGGGTCATGTGACCACTTATAGCTTCAAAGGAAGCTGAGAAAGCCATGAAAAAGATTGTCAAGACTGACTTAGACACTAGCTTTCAACCTTTTTTGACTGTGGCCCACAGTGAGAAACACATTTTATATCACAGTCTAATACACATAAATGAAACATAGTGCAAACAAAAGTTTCATAAGACACAACTTACGTTTACTATGTGTGCTATACACTGATATTTTCTATTTTTTTTAAATACCAGTCAAATCACCTACTAACTTAATTTCATGATACACTGTTGGATTGTAAGTACAGTATGAAAAATACAAGTTGTCTTGATCCTTCACCAGGGAGTGGCACATTGCTGCTCCAAACAAGTTGCTCACTCTTGCTCTCTCCCTCTCTGTCTCTCTCTCTTTCTCCCTCTCAACTTTTTTTTTTTTTAAGTATTGTTGATTCACAATGTTGTGTTAGTTTCTGGTGTACAGCAAAGTGATTCAGTTATATATATATATATTATTTTTCATATTCTTTTCCATTATAGTTTATCACAGGATATTGAATATAGTGCCCTGTGCTATACAATAGGACCTTGTTGTTTATCCATTCTATATATAATAGTTTGCATCTGCTAATCCCAAACTCCCAATCCATCCCTCCCCTGTGCCCCCCTTCCCCTTGGCAGCCACAAGTCTGTTCTCTATGTCTGTGAGTCTGTTTCTGTTTCGTAGATAAGTTCATTTATGTCATATTTTAGATTCCACATGTCAGTGATATCATATGGTATTTGTCTTTCTCTTTCTGACTTACATCACTTAGTATGATAATCTCTAGGTCCATCCATGTAGCTACAAATGGCATTATTTCATTCTTCTTTAATGGCTGAGTAATATTCCATTGTATATATTTACCACATCTTCTTTATCCATTCGTCTGCTGATGGACATTTGGGTTGTTTCCATGTCTTGGCTATTGTAAATAGTGTTGCCATGAACATTGGGTTCATGTATCTTTTTGAATTCTAGTTTTCTCCAAATTACTGGATCACATGGCAACTCTATTTTAAGTTTTTTGAGGAACCTCCATACTGTTCTCCATAGTGGCTGCAGCAACTTTCCTTTCTTTTCCTTTCCTTTCCTTCCTTTCTCTCTTTCTTTTTGCCAAAGAAGGGAATGGGTACTGGGTTGGCAACTAACCGTATACACAACACCCACCATAAGTGAGCTGCAGGTCAAATACAGTTCCATTGAATACTGAAGGAAAAGGTGATTCTCCTTCTGAAGGTACTTGACGATGGACACTCGTGGTCCATGTGAAATGCGGGTAGTAACACCCAGCTCCCCAGGAATGTTGAGGGATTGTGTGGGATCCCTGCTGTAAAGCACCTAGCGGAGTGCCTGACACACAGTGGGAGTGCAGGACACATCAGGTTGCTCCCTCAAAGCCAATCATCACTCCAGGCTAGTCCTGGCCCTGACGATAACATCAGCTTGACCCACACTCTCAAGTGCTGGAGGGCGCCAGGGAAATTGTATCTTACCTGGGTGCTATGTTTACTTATCCTATTGGGCATGAATGAATGCTCAGAGGTTGAGGGCTATGTTGAATTTTACTTACTGTTAAAAAAAAAAAGAAAACAACTTTTTGAAGCACCCAATTTCTGTCCTCAGCTTTGAGGATCAGACCTTTGGGCTATGCAGGAGTGGAGGTCCCCAACCACTGGGATGCCCTGAGCTGGCAGAGGATGGGCAACTCTTCACAAATTCATGTAAAGGCAGAGCTGAAAGATCCCTACCTGGCCTGGTCATCTTTAGCTCCCTCATTTTTACAGGTAGGGAAACTGAGGCCAGAGCGATTGCAACATGGCAAGGTCATGCAGGAAGTAGATGGTAGAGACCAATCCCTTTACCCCAAATCCAGCAGCCCTAACAACAACGATTAGCCCAGCCTCTCTCAAGTGGGGTCCAGGGACTCAAAGACTCAAATCCCAGGCTGATTTTTGCCTATGTGGGCACCTGCATTTTTCTAAAAGGTCCGTATCTGATTCTAAAATGGCCATGTGACTCTAAAATGATTAGGAACCACAGATTGAACGAAAGTAAAATGATTCATGTTGGGGGAGGGAAGGGGAAGTCCCGAGGTCAGTACTGGGATGGTGATATAAAACAGAAATTGCAATTGTTTCCATCAACCCCTTCCCCTTCCCTGCCACCCCACACCCCAGAATCACTGAACTGTTCTGAGTTCCCCAAAAGGCCTGTGCTCTTCTGTCCCCTCTGCCTCTGCACAGGCAAATCCTCCTCCAGCAGGCGGTAACCGGCAGAGAAGTTTATCTCCTCTTAATCATCAGAGGATCTGATTTCTTTTTTTTTTTTTTTACAATTGAGATTTTATTTATTTATTTATGACTGCACTGGGTCTTCCTTGCTGTGCGCGGCCTTTCTCTAGTTGCGGCGAGCGGGGGCTACTCTTCGTTGTGGTGCGCGGGCTTCTCATTGCAGTGGCTTCTCTTGTTGCCGCGCACGGGTTCTAGGGTGCGTGGGCTTCATAGCTGTGGCACGCGGGCTCAGTAGTTGTGGCGCACGGGCTCAGTTGCTCCGCCGCATGTGGGATCTTCCCCAACCAGGGATCGGACCCGTGTCCCCCGCATTGGCAGGCAGATACTTAACCACTGCGCCACCAGGGAAGTCCAGGGTCTGGCTTCTTAAATGGAGTGGAGCTCTGAGAGGCCTCAGCAAGCAAACAGCCGGACTGCACACAGGTGGCCCCTGAGCAAAAACTAACATCGCTCAGGTTCTACTGATAACCTCCTCTTTCGTGACAGGCACACTAGCAATTGCGGGGCCCGCACAGCGACCTTTGTTGGAAACCCAAGGGTGTCCTTTCCCCCAAGGTCCCTGGCCTTGGTCTGCATACCGGACCCTCCCGACCGAGTCGGGGCTGCTTCCTCCGCGAGTCTCCAGGCGCCCTCTGTGTAGTCCGGGGACACCTCGCAAGGCAGACGCCCCAACCCTTCCCCGAGGCCCCTCAGGCACCGCCTGGAGCGGACCTTCCCCGCGGTGCCCGCGGCTGGGCGGGCCGCACAAGGTGACGTGACGCCATTGGCCGGCGCGGGGCGAGGGGCGGGGAGGGGCGGGCCTGACGCTCCAAGCCCCGGAGCAGTAGGCGCTGCGGACGCGTCTCCGGTGACTGCGAGGGCAAGGCAGCAGCAGCGGCTTCTGGACAGCGCGATGAGTGGACGGTGAGTGATGCACGGGCGAGAGAGTTCGGGGCGCCCACGGAGCGCCGACCTCCGCCCACCGCCCGAGCCCAGGACCTTGCCCAGCCGGGGGCTCCGGAGTCTGGGCACTGGTGCCCTTGGCTGCCGCGTGCAAAGTCCCCTCCCTCTGCCAGCCTGGCGTATTGTGGGCCTCGGGCCCAAGGCTGAGAGTGAGCACTGCGCCAGGCACCTCCTCCAAGGAGAGGGCACTTTAGAAGCTAAAACCTGAGCACAGCAGGTGTGTGCGCGGCAGCAGGCTACATCTTTGCCCACCTTGTCTCTCATCTTGGCCAATATCCTAGAAGCATTGATCTTAGAATTGGGGGGAGAGGCTCGAAGTGCCTCTGGCACAATTCTCAGATTTCATGGATGGAAGACCATGAACACCAAGATAATAGCAGAAGCAGGGCCTCACAATTGCTATTTATAGAGGATTTGCCTTGTTCCCAGACCTGTGCTAAGAGCTTTAGCACAATATTTCAGATGAGAAAACTGAGGCTTTAAGAGTTATGGAATTGTCCAGTTTTACCCAGATGAGTCAGTGGTGGAGTCAGGATTTTAACCCAGGGCTTGTTGTGCCAGGTCTCATTCATTTCACCCACTGACTTCAGAGCTCACCCTGCCAGCCACTCTGCTCGCCCCCGTGCTCCTGACTGTGTCCTGCACTTCCCACTCCAGACAGATGCCTTTTTTTTTATTCATCTGGCACAGGCCTGGGGGAGTGAGGGCCTTCTCTCACACCAGGATCAGTGCCAGGCCAGTGCCAGTGTTTTCTTGAAACACTGAAAAGAGAGCTGTGAGTAATCCCACTTCACAGAGGAATTAAATAGAGTCACAACAGGTGAGGGCTGGGATTCTGGAATTTTAGCCCAAGCAGGTTGGACTCCAAAGCCATGTACTTGCACTTGCAGGAAGGATCCTCACTGGCTTCTCTCTAGTTTAACTGCTCACGGCACAATCAAGATTTGTTGCCAGAAGCCATGAGTAAATATTAACTACAACTAAAATGGCGATCTGCCTGCCCGCCCCCCCCCCCCCCCCCCCCGGCCCCGGCTCCCCTGAGTAATTCCTGAGCTGCTGCCAGCAGAGTGGGAGGTGCTGGGGGGGAAGGGGGGGTACTGGGGAGGGAGAGGAGAGGAAGGGGAAGGGAGAGAAGAAGATGAATGCCTTAAACCTAGGTCAAAAAATTGCTGGCTAAGAAGTTGTAATGAGGTGTGTTTCAACACTGTCGGTACGTTTTTATTAGTTTTTGTCGTTATTCCCTCTGTGTGTAGTGCCTGTGGTTCGAGACTTTACAGGGAAAGTGAGATTGAGGCCACAGATTAAAGTGTCAGTGTGAAAGCCGGGAGGTGGGACCATATTTCCACCATGAGACTCCAGCAAGTGGACTGGAGGTCGAGAACAGAGTGAAGTCCAGGGTCCCCCCGGGTGAGGGTCAGCTGGACAATGACCCAAAACAACAGAACATGAACAGAACTCAGGCGTGTGTTATAGCTCAGGTCCTGTAAATGCAAAGGCTCAAAGGGGAGACTCTGATTACCAGAAAGCACTCTGGACTTGACCCTGGTTTTGAGAGTGAACTCAGCCAGTTGTTGTGGCTCACAGACGCTCCTGCTGAGGACTGTCATCCTCTCTGAGTCCCAGGTTCCCATCTCCAGAGCCTCACTGTCTCTCTGGAGACCCTGACTCCCACTGTGACCTCTATTGGGAACTTCTGTTTATCATGGGTGAACCCCATACAGGCCCATCTTACCTGTTTCCTCATTCACCTTCACAGCAGTTAGTGATTCAGCTAATGAGGAACCTGAGGTTCAGAGAGGGAAAGGGACTTGCCTAAGGTCACACAGCTAAAGAATCTCAGAGCAGAGCTTTAAACCCAGATCCTTGCAAAGGCTGGTGGTTATTCTCTCACAGAGTGCACTGAAGAAAATATTTTCAAATTGTTTTAAAGTAAATCAAAATCAAATAGGAAGTGGCTGCACTTCCCGAAGCTTCTGCAGTTTTGTCACTCTTGTTAAAGGGGAACTTGCAGTTTGCTCAGTCTCCTTTTCTGGCTGTCTGACCTCCTTCCCCAGGATGCACTGCTTAGAGAGATTTGGAACCCCCTTCCCTTGCCTTGCCTGACCTTGGGGGGTGGAGTCGAGGGTGTCATACAGCCCCATAGCCAAAGAGCTAGGAAGAGACCTAAAGACACTCTGGTCCAGCTGCCAGGACAATCCTGGCTAAACTGAGGCCTGAGAGATGTCACAACACGTTGAAGTCACGTGCCAAGCTGATACCCCAGCGAAGCTCATACCCAGACTTCTCTCTAGTATGCCCCTTTGCCTCCTCTCCCTTGATGTGACACATTTCAGCAGAAGTTCTTAACCTGGGACCTGCAGATCCAGGAGCACATGAGCAGGGGCTTACTGATCCTCCTGCAATGGTGTGCAAATTCAGTGTGTGTATGTGTGCACACTCATGCACACACGGGCATTTTTCTGGAGACAGTGTGTTAAGCTTTCAAGAGACTCCAGAGGGCTCCATGACCCAGAATATTCTGAGCCAAACCGTGTCTCACAGGAAACCACCTCCAGCAGCTACGTGCAGCACACAGGTCTGGTGCAGTGGGTAGCACGGGCTGGGGGGATGGGAGGACGTGGGGGACGAGGAGGGGCAGCCATTTTGAGCACCCAGTGCAGCCCTGCAGCAGCTGGCACTTGGCACTCGGAGGGCCTGCACCTCTGGCTCCAGGCCATTGGAATATTAACCAGTGGTCATTCTGAGTACCTGTTTGGCCCAAAAAGCATAGCTGAGAGGATTCCTTTTTTCCTAGATCTCTTCTTCCATAGGCAAGAGCTAAGCTCAGTCTGGGGAGGGAGAATCCCGCGGGGCCAGGGAATATGTATGTAAGGGGGAGCCGTAGGATTGGAAATGCTTTCTTGCCCCAGGGTGCCAGGCCTGGAAAGCAAGGGCAGAAGCCAGAGACCTGGCGGCAGGGGTCTGGGTGCAGCACCGCCTCTAGGTGGCGACTGTCAGAAAGCTGTGAGGAGGGCCAACCTGCCTGGGTGCAGAGGGCCGGGCTCTTCAGAGGAAGAGCAATGGTGTCAGGGAGCCTGGTGCTGGGATAGGCTCAGGGGGAGTGTTGGTGGAAGCCCAGGACCTCGGGGGTGGGGAGGATACAGTAAAGGTGAGCTGGGGCCAGGCGGTAGACCGAGGGGAAGGCGGTGAGTGGAGGTGCTGGGTGGCTCTGCAGCTGCCGTTCCTGCTCTCCCTTGACTCCAAATGGACTGTGCACAACGTCCCTCTGGGCTTCCAGCCACCAGGGCTGGGGCAGGGACGGTGTGGCCAAGCCCAGGGGGTGAAGGCAGAGGAGAGAGGAAGGGCAAGGACAGCAGTGTGGAAGGGGATGGAAGCTGCAGCTGCTGTGTCCCTGCCCGCCATCCGCATCCCAACAGCTGGCTTTCTCGGCACAAATACATTGCCAAGGGGTGGCCTGTGTCTGGCCAGACCCCCTCTCAGAGGCAGCTGGTACCAGCAGGCACTACAGCTTCTTCCCTGGCCAACCTCCTGCCATTTGCCGGTTAACAGGTGCTAGCTAGGGAGGGCCCATTTAAAGGTTCATTGTTTTCTGCGCCACCTTCCTGCTGGCCCTGGCTGGCATTTGAAAGTTGCAGCCACGGGCTGCAGAGCAGGAGACTCAGGCTTCACAGGAATGCATGGCAGTGTCACCAGCACCTGCCCTTTCCCTAGGAGCCTCCTACCTCCTTCTGGTCTGAGCAGCCTGGGCTGAGAGGCTCCCAGCTGTGCCCCACATGCTCCGTCCTCTTTCTTTGACTCGCCATGTCACGGTCTTTACATATTTGATTTTAATCCTGCCTAAAGAAGAACTTCAGAGTCATAATTTTATAAGATGTTAGAACAGCGGTTACCAGGCACTCAGATTTCACAGACATCCTCGGAACATTTTAATTTGGATTCCGATACATTTTCCATTTTGCCAAGTTAGAACAACAACGACCATCTATCACTGCCACTATTTTATGGAAGAGAGGGCATCGTAGGACTAAAAAGTAGGCAGCACATCATCTTGAAATAAAAGGCTTTCGAATGCAGTGGATTTAGCTTCATGAAAACGCCACTGCGTTAGCTTTCTTTTTCTGCTTCTGCCGTTAGCCAGTAGGAAGTGGGCTGTAGTGATGGCCTGAGGAGCCGCAGAGCTGCCTTCTCCCATAATAACCAGCTCCATGACCCCAAAAGAGGAAAGATGGGCCGCAGCTTTAAAGGCTTCATTGTCCTTTGTCCCAAACCAAAGGCCAGGGACAATAGCGAGGGCAGGCAGCAGGCCCACTGTCCTCAGCAGCCCCTCCTCACGGCTGGCAGAGCCGCTGCTGAAGTGGAAAGCGAAAACAATCCACTGCCTGTTCACTGGGACAGGTAACCGTGGCTGGCTTGCTGCCCTGGGGCCCCTCCTCCGGGGGACAGGGAGCCCTGGCGCAGCCTGAGTCCTCGGGTTGGGGACAGAGCCTCCTCCAGCCAGGGGAGCAAGTGTGGAGGCCTGAGCTCTGTGCCCTGGGGCCTGGGGGAGGGGAGCGGGCTGGGACAAGGAAGGCCGGACTCCCCAGAGCCACAGGGCTTGGCCTGCCCAGCTGCACCTGTCATTTTGTGCTTTGCAGCCTGCGCCTGGGTGGGGGGCCAGCCCATCCTCTCCCCGACTCCTGCTTCAGCCAAAGCAGCCCCACGTTAATCCGTTTGTGTGTTAAGCTTCTCCTAGAGCTTTATTTAAAGATAAGATTGTCCTTTTTTAAAAGGTAGAAGAACACTCCACTGAAGATTCATTAAGTCCTGCCCAATGCATGAGGACAGTGAGTGTTTAAGGGGCACGCTCCAAATGGAGAGAAATCTCAGTTGGCTTTCTTCCTGGGGTGTGTGTGCCCGCTGTCCCTCAAAGCTCTCTCATTCAGGTTATCCCTAGGATGCCTCTTAGGTACACATGCAGCTCACTTGAGAACCGGACAAGACACTGGGAGTATCAAAATCAAAGAAAACCGCCTCAACCTCCAGTCGGGCAAAGGAGGCACAAATGCAGTGTTGGCATTTGGAGAGGAATTCTGAGAGTGACCCCAGAGCTCAGGTCTGGAACACAAGGAGATGGAGGTGTTGCCGAGTTGGGGTGGGGGGATGGGACACGCGAGAGCCAGAGACCACGAGACTGGCTTCGGGCCACACACATGATGGATGTCAGAGGACACAGCAGTATGTGGTTCTCTCAAAGAAGAGATTGTTTTTCTATAGAGCAGAGTTTCCCCCCCCCGTAAGGCTCAGACCCCACCCGGCAATTTGAAAGAGCCCTTGTTCGTTGCCTCCCCCCAGCCTTGCTCACTTATCTCCTTCCCTCACCTGGGATGGTGTACCCCATTCTCTGTCCCTGCCACATAAGCTGTTCACCCTACGAGCCACCTTCTCCTTTTGCTTTGCTCTCTGCAATTCAGGACCCTTCTGCACTTTCCTCCTGATTCCCTCTGAGCTGTCTCCCCCAGCTGATGTCACCCAACTCCAGCTGGAGACACTCGACTCGTTGGTTGTGTCCTTTAAATAAGCAGGCTCTTGAGGGTAAAGCATTCCAGAAGGCCATTGCGGGGAGCATCTCCTGTGTTACTCAGCACAGTATTATCCAGAGCCCTAGGCAAAGCCGCGGATGGGGCGCCCCGCCACGCACCTCACCTTCAACCAGAGCAGCCCCTTTAATCTGATTTGCGTAACTGTTGCATTTGAACAAAGAGTTCTACAGTTGAGAAAATTTCTAACTCATTGGAGATCAATATTCTCATTGTACAGATGGGAAAATCAAGGCCCAGAGAGGAAAAAGCATGCAACTGAAGCTACACGGGTCTTTAGCAGCTCCCAGCCCAAAGCACTTTAAGAAGCATCTTCTATTAATAACTAATCACTGCTTGATATAGAGAATTCCACTTGTAAGTGTCCCTACTAAATAGAGCAAAATGGGCATATTCCCCACATGCTTAGGGAGAAAGTGTTATAAATGGAGTCATGTCATGCGCCAGCAGTTATACACACACACACACACACATATACATACATATATATATTCATTTTAACATTATTATTTACTGAATTAGTCAGAATAGCCTAGGTTATGCTGCAGTAACAAATCCCTGAAACACAGCAGAGGTTTATTTCTCTTTCCCAGTCCATATTCGTTGTGGATTGGCAGAGGCGTCCGGTCCGCAGAAGCACTTTGGGTCCAAGACTGACCATCAAGAAGCTGTACTTACTGGGACATGTGGCTTTCTGGGTCACCACGACAGGGAACAGGAGAGCCGCAGGGTCATGCACTGGCTCAGATGCACTGGCCTGGGAGTGACAACAACACTTCCGTTTGCAGAGCTAGTCACGTGGCCCCATAGCTGCGGGGGGCTGGGGAACGGGAGCTACCACGTAGTCATTCCAGGGGCAGTAATTGTCTCTACCCCAGTCACCCAACTTTAAACAGTAAAATGTAGCCCATAAAAATCCAGATTTCTGGCTTCTCGTGAAACACCAGAAGATCTGCCCCTCTGGAAGAGGAACGTGTCCCCAGGTCCCCTGACCAGTGTCCCTCAGCTGAGTCACTTCCCTGGCCCCTGGAGACTTTTGCATGATTTGTTCCAGCTGTGTATGCACAACTCTGGAAAGTTGACCTTGGGGGACCCCATGAGGCTTTCTGTATTCTTCCAATGATTTAACAGCCATTTGCGGACGTCCTGCAGCGTCCCAGGCTTGCACTCCGTGCTGGAAACAAGTGGTGAGGCA
Source organism: Balaenoptera musculus (assembly GCF_009873245.2). Taxonomy (NCBI): domain Eukaryota; kingdom Metazoa; phylum Chordata; class Mammalia; order Artiodactyla; family Balaenopteridae; genus Balaenoptera; species Balaenoptera musculus. Next base: position 47,044,868 of record NC_045800.1, read on the forward strand.
GAAAAGCAACATCCCAGGCACACCACCCTCCTCCTCTCCTGGGAGAGTCAAATCAAGAGGCCGGCCCTGCAGGGGAGAGCCGGGAGCAGGAGGTAGGCCAGAGAGAAGCTGCTGCTGCTGGAGAAGGGTCTGCTCCGGCGCGGGCTTCCTGGCGAGCTACGGTTAGGCTACAGGACGAGGACGGCGATGGGTTCTGAGCAGAGAATGGCTGTAAAAGCCCAAACGGGAGCAAAAGCATAGAACCCATTAGGGGAACCGTGAGCAGCTCAGGAAGGCTGGAGCTCAGAGCAGGCAGTGGCGAGGAGTGGAAGAGAAGCTGGCTACAGAGCAAGGCGAGAGAAAAAAACCATCTCTTGTTATTTCTGGGTAAATCCAGCCCTTGCCATTATGCGCTTGCTTAAAGCAAGACAGTTGTGTCATGGACCCACAGAAACAGTGTTGACTGAGAAACCCAGCCTTGCCCGGAGCTGAAGCCAGCTTCTGCATCAGAAGCATTTGAGGAAGGATCCAGAGAGCGAGCCTGGCAGATCACTTTTTCCACAGGGTATCTGAGGTGCTGAGGAACCGAAACCCTATTTTGAAATAGGCCAAGAAGAAGGCAGCTGGAGGTCCCCAGCTCCAGGCCCCTACAGTGCCAATGCCCTGTGCCCTACAGAGGTAGGGTTGGCTGCTGGCCACAGCTGGGGGCCTGCCCTCCCTGCAGGCCACAGTTTGCCTCACTGTAGACTCAGGCAGAGGGGAGGAATTTAGGGGATGATTCTGATGTCACCGGGAAGCCCACCTCTCTCAAACCATTCAGCTTCTCTGCCCCAGCCGTGTGTCCCCTGCCTCCAGAATCAAATGCTCATTCAGGGCTCACGTGGCCACAAGAAGGCTGGCACATCTTGTTTGTGGGTGGATCAAGCCAGCAGGGAAGAGTGTGTGCTGGGCTAGTCAGAGTCAGCGCCCCTCTGCAGCGACGGGCTCTGCTCTGAGGTCACCGATACCACACCAGTTGGACCTGACCTTGACCACCTCCCGCCCCCCCCCCCCCCAGTAGCCCTGGCACACACACAGCTCAGGAGGACGTGATTGAGCCAGGTTTGTGTGAACAGATGTTGGAGTTTTTTGTGAAGGAGCCAAGCAAGCTCCATGGTGTGAAAGACACACTGTGTGCCCTGTCGGTGCCACCTCCCAGGGTAACTAAACCCCTCGGATTCCTAGCTGCAACTTGGGAGAAGGGGGTTGGAGGCAGGGTCAAGGTTAGAGTATGCATGTGTGTGTGAAGCTGTGGCTCAGTGCCCGACACGTAGGGGGCCTTGATAAGAGAGTGCTCGGCCAGAATAATGCAGAGACAGAGAGAAGTAAGAATCGGTACGGAGGGTGCCAACAGGATAGAGAAAGCCCGAGTGGATTTACCCTCCGTGAAAGAAACCCAGGAGGGCTTGGGAAGCTCCACAAACTTTTCCAGGTTGTGAATGAGAAGAGATAGAGACAGTTTCATGGGTGAGTCCACGAGCAATCCTATAGGATAGAGGTTACTCCATTGTACAGATGAGAAAATGAAGGGTCCGGGGGTTTAAGTTACTGTCCGATATCAGTATAGAGAAGGGGCTAAGAGACCAGCATCTGGAGTCTAGATGCTTGTGTTCGGTGACTTTGCCATTTACTCACTGGGAATCTTGGGCCAAGTACTTAACTTCTGTCCCTGTTTTCTCATCCGTGAAATGGGGATAGGATGATACTTACCTCATAATGGTGTTGTAAGGAATAAATAAGATAATTCATAGAATATGCTCAACAGTCTCCAGCATGTAGTGAACATGGTACCGATTAGCCCATCACTAGGAGAGCTGGTCCAGGTGTGCTGACTCCAAAGGCAGTGATGGGGGGACCGCCTCAGGCTCCGTGGAAATGGAGGTGAAAGGCCAGGGGTGACTTAGAGGTTTGAGGGAGCAATCAAGGTAGAAACCATCATTCAGGGTGTCCATCAAGAAAAAAAAGGGTATAATCTGAAATATTGAGGAGATTGATCTGACTCCTAGGGATCATGAAGAGGTTTCGGGAAGGGGGCTGATAGGGCAGTTCTGACCTTGCCCTGCCAGGGCTGACACTTGTGGGTGTGGGGTCCCATGAAGTCCTCTAGGTCTGGCCCTGTACCTGGGGGCGGGGGTAGGGTGGGAGTGAAGTAGGGGTCGGGGCGTGGGGACGCGAGAGGGTGGGGAGGTGGGAGGTGAGGCAGAAGCTCCAGCCTCTGCACCAAGGCTCCGGCGCCACACTGGCCATCACTCCTCCCAGCTTAGGTGTCTGTGGGCCCTCCTTTGTCTACCAGCAGGTAACTTCCGAGTCTGCAGACAACAGCAAAAGATGAAGGAAGATTGTCCGCCCAGTTCTCACGTGCCCATCAGCGACAGCAAGTCCATTCTGAAGTAAGCCATTGTGAGCAAAGAGGGGTCTCCATGCCTGCCTTCCCCCCGTGGCCACTCCCCTGCCATGGCAGCCTGTGGGTGGAGGAATTCTGGGCGCTTTTTGTAGACACGATGATGTGCCTGCCCCAGGGACAGTGATGAGAGCACTTCTCTTTGAAACCTTTCTCTTTGGAGATCAAGGATCAAGGCATGAGTTTGACCCCCGCCTCCTTGGGCAGACAAAAGCAGGAAAGTGTGACAGTGCCTGCTGTGAATCTGCAGAGATGGCATTTAATTTATATAAAAACTACAGCAATACTAACATCTTATTGCATTAAACAGTTCAGGAAAAAAAAAAACCCTCAAAACTAGTTTTGAGTTTTTATTGAAAAAGTATATTTTTCTCAGCTTATTTTTATTTATTTTATTTTGTTTATGATGAGACTTCTGGTCTCATCATAAAAAAACTGTTTGGGATACTTTTCCAAGTTCATTGCTGAACTAAAGAAAAGTGTATTTTTTCATTTTATCTTGCTTTTCAAGTCCTGAGTCCAAGTATTTTCTAAATTTGTGCAGCTCCTATCTGCCATCCTGAAGACAAACCAAGCCTCCTTGAAATGGACTAGCTTTTGCTGAGGACCTGCCCCCTGGGGTCCTCCTACTAAAGACCCTGAGAAAACAGACAGTACTCCCATACCATTATTTTCCTTATTTAGATCTGATAATAAGAACAATGTAACAATATTAAATATCATTTTGAAAAAAGTCATAATAACAACCATACATGATTAATTAAATATGTTATACATGTATGTATCCTAACAATTTTATATTCAGCATTTGCACACTTATAAGCACAGTGAACATGCAGTATTGAATCCTGCATTGTTAATGCCATTAAGTTGTAAATGGGTTCCCTTGTCAGTTGCCATCACCCCACATCACACAGGGCTGCACAACAGAGCACCAGAGCATGTTTTTCTCATCCAGGCCCTGGGTTGCTCGAGTGTGGGTGAAAGCATTACCTGAGAGGTTCAAGAGCATCTCTGTCCAGTAGGGGAGCCACCAGCTGCATGTGGCTGCTGAGCACGGGACCTGTGGCTGGAGAGATGCAGTGAATATAAAAGATGCTCCAGCTAGCGAACATTTCTTACAAAATAAAATAATGAGCCAGAATCTCATTAATAATTTTTACATAGATTTCACGTTGACATGATAATATTTTAGATACACTGGATTCAATAAAATGTGTTATTAAAACTAATTTCCCCTGTTTTATTTTCCTTGGTAATATAGCTATTAGAAGATCTAAAATGATGTGTGTAGCTTGCATTGCACGTCTGTTGGACTGCACTGCCCTGCAGAGCCCAGCTTGGGTACAGGGAGCTGTCCTCATTTTTTCTCTGCCACACCTCAGCCAAGGCACAAGCTGTGGCTTTCCCTTTATTCTGGGGAGACAGCATTTGGACAGAGTAGCCATCCTAGGGCCTTCAGGATCTTACTCTCAGGGCTGTCACCTTCATCCCTTGATCACACGTCCAGCAAGTCAGGATGGGGAAGAGGCATCCTGGTGGTACCTTCATAGCAGCCACCCCAGACCCTTGTAGGAAGTAATACGGGGAGAAAAAGCAAGCCTTTAAAATGCCCATTATCCAAGCCCAAGTGACTTATTCTGAGAAGGTGACTCAGAAGTGAGGCACAGGGAGATTGTCAGGAACTCTTATCTATAATAGTGACATTGTGCAAACACCCTAGAAGTACAACAATGTGACCTGGGCCCCTCTGTGAGCTTTGCTTCCTGCACAGCCCCACCCTGGGCTTTCCAGGAGCACTGATCTGCGAAACTCCCTAGAAGACTAAAGGGTGTGTGTCTGATGGCAAAGTCTAGTCTCTCAATGGATTATATGTTGTTGGCAAAACGTGTACGTTATGCCCATTTTACAAATGAGGAAACTGAGCCCAGCGAAGCCAAATGCTTTATCCAAGGCCCCACCACATTCCAAGAGCATATGTGTGTCTTTACCTTTTTAGGTCGGAGCTCTTAAGCCTGCTGAAAACCTACAACTGCTACCATGAGGGCAGAAGCTTTCAGCTGAGACACAGAGAGGTAAGGCCCATTTCTCTTCTTTTTCATAGGGTCACTATTTATCCTGGCTTGCCAAAAATAGTCCTGCTTTATACCTGTTAATCAAGGGTAATTCTTAAGACCCTTTCCTTCACTCCGAGTGTCCAGTTTGGATAATAAATTGTAAGGTCACCCATCCCCTGAGTTGGGGACCGGGTTATCTCCTTTGAGATCCCTGCAAGGGGTACTGAGGGTCGGACCATCCCCGTGAGAATGCAGAGCCGATGGAAATCCCCTTGTGGGCCTTCTCCTTCCACCTGGGACTTGTCTTCGTGAAGGCCGGGACATTGGAGTCTGAAATCTTTGAGAGCGCATGGTCCAGTCCTTCCCCTGCTCATCCCACAGCACAGATGAGGAACTCAGCACAAGGCCCTGGCTTGCCCAAGTTCATGGGGCAATGCAGGAGTGAAAGCAGAGTCTCTGTGCTTGTGAACCAAGAGGAAAGCCTTGCGATAGAGGAGAGCTCCCCAGAAGATGCTTACAGGGCCAGGAAGGTCCGCCGCACATGAGAGGCAGGGTGGGTGTGGGGAGTGGAGGACATTGGAGAGCACGGGTCAGATCAAACCCAGGGCAGCTGTGCAGGGATGTGGGCTTGGTACACCCAGACCCTTCCTGATTTTTCAAAGGAAGCTAGATATCTGGAATTTCATGTGGAATTCCCAAACCTCGAAGCACTGTGTGGCCTAAACAAAACAAGCCAAATACAAGCACGTGGGCACCAGCTGGACTCCAGGGAGTGGCCAGCAGGGCCCAGGCTCGGGGCCTCTGCTCACCGGGCAGATCAAGTGAAGGCCTGGTCTTGCCACCCACCATCCAGAACTTCCAGATCTTTCACATGGGAACCCTGGTCGGGATATCGGGGCATTTGAAAAGCCAAAATGGGGTGTCTTATCGTGATCGTGATTAGGCTTTATTTTGGGAGGTTTCCACGGTTGAGATCGGGTTGACTCTTGGATTTTCTCTAGCCCATCAGCGTCTGGCAAGGGCCAGTGGCCTCTGAGTTCCCCTTCTGTTGTTGAACATGGGAACGGACAGTTCAAGCCCTGGCAACCCACGGAGACCTCATGCAGGTGGAAGCCACTCTGCTCATGAATCTCACTTCCATTAGTTCTTCAAACAACCACACATCCCCTTCTGTAATTACTAGAACAGGGGGTGAGCCCCGAGGTTCAGGCAGCTCTGGGCAGCAGGGGGATCGCCAGTCAGTGGCAGGGAGGTGACCTCCATCAGCCAGGCCAGGCCAGTGTCACACAGTTCAGGAGCCTGGACGGGAGGGAGGCTGCTGTCTCCTGGCTCAGGCAGTGCTAGGCTGCCTGGGACAACCTGGAATGACACAGACCTCACACTCTGCCTCCCCTTGATCCACCCACCCTGCGTGGGGGCTTGGGACCAGCCCTTACAACTTGCTCCCCACCCCTCAGAATTTCTGCATGCTTCTTTGCTCGCGCTCCTCTGCAAAGCAGCCTCTGACACCTGTCTCAGCAGCCCGCCCTGGCCCAGCTCCTTACTGCTGCCCGCAGGGCTCTGATCCTAGCATCCTGCTATCTCTGCTTTCACTGTCTCTTACTTGAGTGATAAGCCCCTAGACCTGGGCCAAGTGCCCTCCTAGTCCTGCATCCCCTCAGCTAGGCATGGTGCGGTACCTGTGCATAGGTGTTAGATAACTAGCCAGCAGATGCAGGCCTGGAGCAAGTTGGGATGAGTCCTGAGCCCCAGCGTGCTGGGCAGTTTTGATCTGTGCTGCTAAGTGAGGAGTTGGGCTCACTTCGGTTCTTGTGCTGAAGGCATGGGGTGGGGTCTTCTGACTGGACCCTGTTCCTCAGCTCTGGGCCATCCAGGGATTGCTCTAAGATCATGATGGTTCTCAACATGTGGTCCCCACACCAGCAGCTTCCGCATCACCGGGGAACTGGTTAGAACTGCAAATTCTTATCACCCTCCTTCCCGCAGGCCTGCTGAATCAGAAACTCTTCACCCTCCCAGCTGTGTTTTGACAAGTCCTCCAGGGGATTCTGATGAAGGCCAAGTCTGAGAACAGCTAGTCTAAGAGCTTGACCTTGGCACTTGGGATTCCCCAAAACAATCCCCTCTGTAGGAACAGCTGAGTAGGGAGAGGAACTGGGAAGCCCCAAACCTGTTTGTGTGATGGGACAGTCCACATGGAGGAGTATAGGACCCTGCGGTGGGGAAGAGGTGCTCCTGCTGGCCCCAAAGGCAGGAACTTAACATCCCATGGGCAGGGATTTTCATATTCCTAACCCTAAAGAAGGTGTGAGGGTCTGACCTGACCTCATTGGAGCCGGAAAGTACCTTTCAGGAACCTTCTGCAGCTTTAACAGCCAAGGTGTGCCGGCCTGAGGGAGTGTGTGTCTTTGGGAGGTGACCGCCACCATAGAGACAGGCTACCGGCTTGGGAGTCGGGAGTTCTAATGCTGAAATGCGTGACTGGTTCCTGGGGCACCACGTCTCTGGGTGACTCACCCACCACCCAGCGTCCGGGGCTCTGCGGTTCCTCAGGTTGCTGACCTGGGACCTTCTGGGCCTCAGAGACTCATAGCTCCTAGAACTTGCTGCTGGGCCACCTGAGACTGGGCTCTCCCGGCACTGCAGACGCTGAGGGCAGGGCAGACAAGAGGAGCTTTGCCTCTGTTGTATTTATTGTAGTACAAGAGCTTTGTGACGGAGGAGTGACCATTTTCCAAACAAAGAAACTGAGACTCTTAGAGTCTCTGGCCCAAGATGACCCTGAAGGAAGTCAAAGATTCTGGCATGGCTCCAAGGCCCGAGCAGAGAAGTGTATAATACAGTGATACCATCGCCAGCATTAAGCTCTGGAGGTCTGTGGAGGTCTTGATTGAGTATGACTCACAACGCCTCAGGGACCCGGAAAGCAGTTCGTCACCCCGATCCCCAAGCTCGATCGGCATCGGGTATGCCCTCCCAGCGCCGCAAGGGGCTCTGCAAGAGACCCCCCACCCAACTTGTTGTCTCTGGGCCTGCCCCGGAGCAACCTCAGGCTGGCTGCTACAGTTTGGGGCACTTTCTTGTCCACTGTCTCATCTGGGGCCCACAGAATTCGGAGAGATGAAATGTGTCACTGGCAGGGGCCACACCCTGGGGCAGGCATTTCCCTGTGAACTTTCCCCCAGCTTCTACAGAACTAGGAACAAACGATTCCAGCTCAGGAGGCCGAAGCGCTAGCTTCCTTCATTGTAAACCTTGCCTTTGGGATCATTTTGCTTGTTTTACAATGAAAAGTGTGATCAACTGGGAGCAATTGTGCCTTTTGAAGATAGCAAAGCATTTTAACCAGGCTGGTTGGTGCTTCTAGAGAATAATGGACCACCCCAGAAATGCCAGTGGGCAAATATATCACTGCTGACTGTATGAGTAGAGGCAGTAGGGCCCTGGTGTCCTGGTGTGTGGTGTGGCCGCCGCCAAAGCCAGCCTCCCACCCCGCCCCGCGCTCAGCTCTGAGTAGGCTCAAAGCGCCCCCTGGTGGCCTGAGCGCACACTACACCCAGTGTAGGACCTCAGCCCCTGGCCCGCTGCACGAGTGCAAGAAAGGGAAGGACCTTCCCTCCGTCGGGGGTCCCCTTCCCTCTTATAATGATTCCCCTTCTTCTAAGGCCTGAAGGCAGGAATGACAGGGTTGACAGACAGACCACCGGTTCCTGGTGAGTGCTAGGCCCGTGGGGGTTCCTGAGTGCTTTCCAGTCTGTCCCTCCAGGCCGGAGGGGCATTTGTGTCCCTTCCCTGTCTCAGTGGTGGGTGGAAGGAGAATGAGACTGCTCCATAGGGCCCCACCACGAGGACTTTCTGTTCGGCTGTTCTGTCTTCAGGAGCTTGGGACTTGCCAGAAGCCCCTTCCCCCAGCCCTTTATTCATCTTTTTTTTTTTTTTTTTTTTTTGGCACCTTCTGAAGGTGCCATTAGCTCCTTTTACGTCGGGGGTATTAGCAGAGGAGCCCAGAGCCCAGGAATCTCCTTGGCCCTATCTGATCTCTGCAAATGCAGCAGTGTGATTTCTGAGCTTGGGGGGATTAGCCAGCGTCATCCTAGTTTCACACCGCTTTGCTATGAGGCTGGCCCAGTAAGCCTGACCCGTCCAGTCACCAGCCAGGCACCCGCTCAGCAGGTCAGCCCTCCTCACCACCTCCTTAGGACGTTCTGGCCAAAGCCTGCCCCACACATATTTGCTGGAGAAAGTCAGGGACCCAAAGGTTGGAGTCAACCAGAGACACAGCGGTTGTGACAGTTGGAAAATTTGTATACAGTGCTTATAACTCCATCTCCAAGTTCATTTGTACCGTTTCCCCAACCACTGTAGGGTATGAAGGACAGGCGTTGCTGTCCCCATTTTACAGATCAGGAAACTAAGTGAACTGCTTGTCTGAAACTTTTTCTTTTAAATTCATGGTTTACATTTTGCCTCCCCACAAAACACACATAAAAGAGGACAGATAAATATTGTAAATGTCCAAAGCAATTTTTAAAATATTTTAAAATCAGAAAGAAAGAAAGGAAAAAGGGGGGAAGGGAGGGATGGAGGGAGGGAGGGAGAGAGAGAAAAGGAAGGCAAAGTAGTTTGCTAGTCCACAGGGCAAGGAGGTGGAGAAAACTGAACCTGGCCATGAGCTTGCCCGTGGCCCCAGCTCCATCCTCCTCCTCTCCTCTGTCCCTCCCACGCTGACCAGGGCAGCCAGCTCTGACTTGGCCCAAGAGAACAGGGCAATGGGTCTTAAGCCTGTCTCTTTTGAGTTCTCTGATGCCTCACCTGTCTCCCTGAGGAAAGCAATCTGCCCCCTCCCCTATCCTTCACCCTCACCTCCTTGCTTGCCAGATGCCTCTGGGAACTGGGATTTGCCAGGATGTAGGGACCCAGGGCTGTGGGGGAACCATGGACATGTGGGGTGAGGCCCTGGCCCCTGAACTTGCCCAACAGCAGGGCACCTGGACAACACCCTGCACTTTGCCCCACGGATAAGTGGCCCCTGGGTGGAGGCAGGTAAGGGTGGGGATGGGTGGGCACAGGGCCACCTGGTCCAGTCGTTTGGTGCCCTGCAGGCTGAGCTGGTGCAGGTTCTGTCTTGGCCGTCAGCGTGGGGAAAACGCTGCCCACGACACAACAGGACCTGTGAGGTGGAGCCACTGAGGTACCCGCGGGTGGCCCAGTGACAAGTCCCCCGAAACACAGCAGGTGCATTTGCTGAGACCCCCTGTTTGCTCATGGGCCTCTTGTGGGGAGCAGGGGTGTGGGGAGCCAAGGGGCTGACTTGTGAGTGCCCAGGGCCTGGCTCTGAAACCACCGGGGCTGCGGCCTTTGCTTCTCCTCTCCCCCCACCTACTCATTTCCCCACCTGTGAGGCAACCACGTAAACGACAGCTACTCCATGTGTGGGCTTGTGACACGCGCGCCAGGGTGTGTGCGCGTTTTAGCCCATTTACTCATCAGCACAACCTAGGAGGCAGGTCCCATTAATTACCCCCATTTTACCGGTGAGAAAACCAAGGAAGAGATGTTAAAATAACTTGCCCGAGGTGATCAGCCAGTTAGGAGCAGCGCAAACAGGATGCGTATCGATTGCCACAGCATGTGAGATAGGCTCTTATTCGGAGCAGGGGTCTCACTAGGAGTTGCCAAAGCAGGGAGCCTCTACAGAGAGGCACTTCCCTCCCAGAGACCTGCCAGGGGCGGTGCCCACCCGGGGTGGAGAGGCGACGCAGACCTGTATGTTATTTGCAGAAGTCTTTATTGGGGAGGAGTCAGAGTTCATGGATCACGGGGAGGTGCAAATAGAGAGTTCTAAGGACGCTGCTGGGACGGGGGCTTGTTGGGGAAACTGCATCCTGGCCAGGTAGCCCAGAAGCCTGGGAGCACTGGTGCCAGTCCCTCTGCAGTCTCAGCAGAGAGTGCCCTGGAGCCCTGACATCACTCAGCCTCCCTCTGGGGGCCCCCCGGGCCTTGCCACTGTCCGTCTGTCTGCATGAAGCCCAGGGGTCAGCAGAGGATCCCGTCCTCCTCGGCATGTCCCTCCCACTTGGCCGATTTTCCTGAGACTCCCCAAAGAGCCAGTCCAGGGGGTCCACAGTGCTGGCCCCGGGCAGTGTGGGCTGCTGGCCACTGAAGCGGGTGGTGATGTCCTGTAGGGACCCAGGGGTGCAGCTCTTCTCACGGGAACGGGCTGGCCGGTGGGGTCTCCTGGGTCGGACCCTGGCTGCAGCCTCATCCGGCACTGAGGTGGGCTGCGCCAGCTGACAGATGGACTTCACGTAGTCATCCAGGCTAGGGGAGGCGGGGGGGTCCTCTCCAGGCCCACCGGGCAGCATCTCCTCCAAGGTCTCCCGAATTGTGGGCAGGTGGGCCACGGAAAGCAAAAGCCGGGACCTCATGGCTGCCGGCCACAAGGAAGCAGCAACCTGTTGGTTGACAGAGGACTGGGGTGAGGGACTAGTGTGCCATCCTGACACCCTTCCTGTGTCCCCTCCCCACCTGAGGCTGCCTGGGTGAATCACATGCCTGAGAGCAGTTTAAAGTCTGCAGATCCAAGACCAGGCTCGAACTCCTGGGCTCTTCCTGCTAACATTACTTAAGATCCTATCATTACTGTTGTTCAAGAACCCGTACAAATCAGAGAACCCAGCCTCACAGACTGGAGTCAGAGGAAACCTGGGTTTAAAACCAAACTTAGCAGTTCCTGACACGGAGTCCTTTGGCACAGTCACCTCTCCAAGCTTCCACTTACTCATGCATAAAATGGGGTTAAAAATACACCTCTCAAGGGTGTTGGGAAAAACTTGTGGAATGACACCTCATGGGAAATTCCATTATGAATATAAAGCCCTCCGCAGCTGTTGTTACAGCAGTTAGCTGCATCCTGGTCTCTAACCCGCAGTGAGGCTGTGCGCATCCCAGGCTGAGAACTGCTTCAAAGATACCCAACGCCTTTTTGTTTTACCGCAAACCAGAGGGCAGTTGCTCTCTCTTACCTGTAGCTGAGGAGGTCTGGGGGTAGCAGGGGAGCTGGATGAGCAAAGAAGTCCACAGAAAGCCCCCAGGAAGCTCAGGGCAGAGGGATCGGGGTCCAGCAGTTGGAGCCCTGTGTCCGGCGTCAGATTGCTGGGAGGAGGGCGACGAGGAAGAAGTGCTACGGCCTCTGGACGATGTGCCACTGTCCAGAGTGGAATCCTCCCTGAGCTGTCTGGCGAACCTCGCGGCCTGGCAGCTGCTTTTATACCTTTCCACCAGCAATCAATTACTGTCACACGGGCCAAAAATAGCAGTTCTCAGGAAGGCTCTCAGAGGAAAACAGCTTGGCGGGCGGGGCCTGGCCCAGCGGCCAGCTTGGAGCAAGCCTTTGCGCCTGTGGGGTGTTCTGGGAATGTTTACTCTGCAGGGCAGGGGTGGGGTGGCCACTGGGAGAGGCAGGGGGCTCCACTGGGCCCCAACAGGCAGCCCTAGGGTCTGCCACCTCCGCCTAGAAGTGTTCCCCACTACACCTTACACTAGTACCCTGCAACCCCAGGACACTCTGGCCCGGTGCTAGCTCTTGCAGAGCCCTGGGCCTGCACTTGTGAGGGACCCTGCCAGACACAGCGACGCAGGGCTCAGCCTGGAGGCGGCTAAGGCCAGGCTCCCTGGGTCTGCTGGGAGTTGGGATGTGCCCACCTTCTTCTGGGACCAGGGGCAGCCTGCAGGGTCCTGGTCTTGCTGCTTCCCAGATGTGGTGCTTTCAAATGATAATTGGTTTATTTCTTTGTTCCCCAGGTATCTAATTAGTACTCCTGTGCACCAGTGACTGTTCTAGGTACAGAGAACGTAAGCAGTGAACAAATCATTGCGTCCTTGAGCTTAGCTGTTAGTGAGGGAAAGAATTAAGTACTCAGTGGATGGGTGCTGTGATGTTGGGTACTGATTACAGCTGCAAAGAAAAGGCCAGCTGCGCTGTGGTCGAGGGGTCAGGAGGGTCCTCTCTTAAGAGGGGACATTGAGCAGAGAGCTGAACAAATGAGGGTCGTGTGTTCCCAGTGGAGGAGCAGCATGTGCAAAGCCACTGTGACAAGAGCCTGCTGGGCAGGGGACAGCCAGGGGCCCATATGACTGGCCCAGGTGGGGAGAAGTCACTGGGTTTGGCATGGACACTGGGTTTCCCTCCGAAGGGGATGGACAGACACTGCAGGATTTGAACAAGGGTGCAAGAGTCTGGCTTCTGCTTTGAAGGACTGACTTTGCCGCTGTGCGTGGGCTGAAGGGCAGCTAACAGGGAGACCGAGGAGCATCTGGCCAGTGTTGGGAGGCCTCTGCTAGTGTCCAGGGGTGAGTGTGTCAGCACAGGAGGCAGCTGAGGGAGAGGCAGGTGACCCTGGGAAAGCTCTTGCAGAGAGCCAGCACCATACCCTTCTCAGACCTCACGTCATCCACCTAGCCGTGGGCCCACCTGGAAGGTACCTGTCTTGTTCCCACAGGCAGGGGATGGAAAGCAAGTCACTGAGACAGAAGCTCAGGTCGTAAGTCTGATTGTTGGACAGACCCTAGATGCCGAGGCAAGCGGGAGGAGCTGACAGTCCCAAGTTCATGCATTCTGGCTAGAGTATTTCTCGTGGGCCAAGGCATGGGGCCAACCCGTGATCAGGATGTCAGTTAAACATAGCAATTCCCACCTCGATGGCTCTTCCATCTGGATGCTTCTGTAGAGCCTTTGTCTGTTTCTCTGGCTCTCTTTGAATTCATTAGCAATTAGCAAATAAGCCAATAGGCTGAACTGAGGAGGGAAGTGTTGACTGGGATAGAATTAGAAGGCCCAGGTTGATTTCCCAACTTGTAGAAAGTCCAGGCCCCGGGACCTGTGTTCTCGTCCTGTTACTTCCCCACCTGCGTGGTGAGGGCTGCCCTGGAGGTCCCTCTTCTCTACTTTGGGCTTCTCTGATTTGATCAGAGAAAGCTGCAGGCTGACAGGGTCTCCCCTCCATTCTGATGGGTCCAGGCTGGGGGGCAGTAGAGCAGTGGTAGGGGGCTCAGATTGGGTACACCCATGCCGCTTGTGCAGGGACACCAGGCCTGAGTCACATCAGGCCAGCTGGTCCCCAGCATAGCTTAACCCTGACCTCAGAGGCAGCAGCTCTGCCTCAGCCCCTCGCTTCCCCAGAGCAAGTCCCCCTGCATCCTTCTTCATGGCAAGGTCCCCAGAGCTTTCATACAGCAACTTTGGAGGTCTGGCCTCAGTATGTCCAGCCTTGCTGCCCCTGCCCCAGCGGTGCCCCCAGGGCATCAAAGGGTCTGGGGCTGTGTCTGCTTCATCTCCTCCACCCAGAGTCCATCATGGGGCTGGTGTCCATGAATAAACATGTCCACGAATGAACACACCGTGATGTGTTCCTGGTGGGGCAGAGGCTCTCTCCAGCTACCCGTCAACATCTGACAGAGGCATCTGAAGCTAAGTCTGAAAACAAAGACCTGAACCCCACTTTGGGTTTTCTTACTATCCCCACGGGACCTTTAACTCCAGTGGATCAATCTAGTCTTTCCTTTACAGTTACATATCTGTTACATATTACATACATACAGTTACATATCTTTAGTTACATATCTGTGCCTGTGTAGCATCAGTGGTTATCAAAAATAGCTCTGGGTTTTTTTGTTGTTGTTGTTTGTTTTCTTTTTTAGCAAATAGTGCAAGGCCATTCCAGAAAGCTATGTGTATTTTTGATAAACTTGAACAGAGGAGAAATATTTTCTCTGTGTATGGCAGGGTGTTTTAAACTATCACTAACTAACCATGAAATCGACACTGCAGGACACCTCTGTAAGCACTACCAGGGATATGACATTTCCCACAAGGTCCCTCTTCTCACAGGGCTTTTGATGTCAGCAAGGAGAAAGAAATGGCATTTGTGAATCTAAAATGGTGCTTGAGATGGCTTTGGGAGAATGACGATTTAAGTTCATTGCCAAAAGACCAGTATCAAAGCAGATTAGGAGCACATAGCTGGGAAGACCTAGCCTCTGTGGAAGCGTGAAGCTGAGAAGGTTTCTGGCAGGTGCTCTGAGGGTGCAGACAAAGCAGCCTGGCCAGGCACACACGCGGGAGTGATGAGGCTGGACACAGGGAGCCTGGAGCTGGTAGCGCTTATACAGGAGCCGGAAATAGGCCAGAGGAACAGAATCAAGGACCTGAGGGGAGCAAGTGGGAGCTGGCTGAGGGTGCCTCTGGAGGACTCTGTCGATTAGGACCTCAGGGTTGGTGGCAGGGGAGTGGCCATGCCATCTGCAGACCTTGGGAAATGAAGGCTGGTCGGGGACGCGGGCTGGGAGCTGTTGTAGATATTCCGAGCGTGTGTGTGCCAGTGGTGGGACGTGGGACTGTCCATATCCCAGGAGGTGAGGAAAGCAAGACTGGCCCTCAGGAAAGAAGGCAGCTTGGAAATCTGGGGGTGGGTTCAGGCCACTAATGGGAACAGTGCGGGGACTGTCCTAGTCCACCTCTGCTCTCGTGGGCATGGGATCCAGTGCCCTCGGCACATGCCCAGGAGGGCCAGCTGACCGTGGGTACCCTGCCCAGGTGCAGCAGTGGGTGGAGAGGCGCCCTGTGTGGCACTGGTGTCTGCACAGCCGCGCTTCCCTGGAACGTGTTTCCTTGCCGCTCTGTGGACGTGCCTGCCAGACAGCGGCCGCGTTCCTGTGGGACACCTGACTCAGCCGCCCTGTCCCAGACCCTGCACCCGGGCGGTGGAAGGGCACGCCTCAGGCTTCCTCTCGGCCCCGGGCCGCGTGCCTTGGAGCACATAGAAGTTCGTGGGCCTTCCCCCAAAGGAGGACAGGACGCCAGGGAGGAGAGGGCGTGTCTGGGGAGGCCTGAGTGCACGGTGAGTCCCGTGGGCAGGGGCTGAGTCCTGAGCGGGGGTGGGGAGGGTGGGCAGTGACCCCTGAGTGCGGCTGCTCTGGGGGAAGAGGCTGACCCGTGTGGATCCCCACAGGAAGAAGGGGCTCTGATCATCGAGGGGCTCCTCAACATCTCCTGGGGACTGAGGCGGCCCATCCGGCTCCAGATACAGGATGACAGGGAGCACATGCACCTCTCCTCTGCCTCCTGGGCACCAGGATGCCCGTGAGTACCAGGCCGGGTGGGGCGGGGCCAGGTGGTCTCCGTGACACCTGTTCAACCCAAAAGTATCGTTTGGGGTGTCGGGGGCGGGGGAAGTTGATCTCAGCCTAGCCCCATTCCCATTTGGGGCAGGAGCATGGCAGGATAACCCAACCTCATCCCTGTCACCCCGTGACGGCCTCAGCCCATGACCTCACCTGCCAACCTGCAGCCTCACCCCCAGATGGTCCTTCTCCATGACAGCCAAGTCACCTCCATCTTGGAGAACGTTCCAGGCTCCCCTCCCCTCTGGCTGTACTTCTCAAACTTTCCTTGCCTGTAAGAGAGAGAGGGCTCTAGGTGGGGGGGCTTCCGACACCCTCTGCAAGCTAAGCATCTCAGCATCTCCTGTTCTATGTTAAAAACGCACACAATTGTAGCCTCCTACTGCTCTGCTTTTATTTCAATATCAGAATTTATTTTTATAAATTTATCAGAATTTAATATCAGATTTATTTAAATATCAGAAGAATGTTTCGATCAGGATGAAATGGTTTTCTACCTGCCTTATCGTTTTAATGGACGTTTGCCTCTTCCCACCCCGCCCCGTAGACAGGCAGTTTGCTGCTGCGTTTTGCTTGCTTCTGCATGTAATAAATCCTTCTAAGAGTCAGAAATTCAAAACATTTTCCCCTTCAGAAATTTAAGGTTGCTTCTCTGAGAGCCCTTAACACATTGACGCCCCTGGGGCGTCCCCAGGTATCCCTGGTCACTCGTAGCAAATTTTGAGCTGCACAGACTTAGTGCTTCGAGTTTGGATGGGCTCCTTAGAGAGGAGGGTAGAAGTGGTCCCACGAGCAGTCTCGGACAAGGGCCCTCAGAGGCCTCTCAGCATTGGGCGGGACGCTCTGTCTGCTCCTTGCAGGCTCCTGCTCACCGTGTGGCTACTTCCCATCACGCCCATTCCTTCTCCAGCCCAGCACCAGCCGCCCTGGCTTGGAGACCACGCTGCTCAGAGGCCTGGGGGTTGGCCCCCTCGAGGTTGCTGCTGCCCGACCCCCGCAGGCCTGAGGGCAGCCCAGAGAGCCCCCTCGGCACGTGGCCACAGATGCCAGCTGCCTCAGCCCAGCACCCAGCAGCGCCTGGGCACTGTGTATGTCCCTGTGTCCAGGCAACGGCACCCAGCACAGGACACCGGGTCTTCAGGACAGACTCCGTCTCCTTCCAGCAGACACTGGGGCGATCCTTTGCTTTTCTTTTAATCTCTTACGTTGACTGAACATGAAATCCTGGCCTCAGCTCTGCCTGCCCTGATTCTTGCCTGTGTCCTGTCCACAAAGGCAGCCAGCCTCTTCTCTTTGAGCTGAGCTACTTTTCTCTGCCTGCAGCCCTCTGAGCACCACGATTGTCTCTTTTCAGAAAGGAGCCACCTCTTCAGGATGGCAGAGTCACTGCCCAGGAACCAAGTGCTCAGGCCGGACCCAGGGAGGAGAGTTCCAGAGACAGCTCAGGTCAGTGGGGCCTCGAGCTGCCCAGGACCCTGTCCTGCTCATCTGGGCTGGGAAGGAAGGGAGGGGTTGGCTCATGACCACCGTCTCTGAATATCAGCTTTGTGGAGTAGCAAAGAATGGCTTGTTACCCTTCAGGAGCAGCCCCTGCTAGATCCCTCCTCAACCCGGGAGAGGCTTTCTTATCGACTCCTCACCTAGGGAAAAGGAATCAGAGGCTTGCAGAGGTGATGTAGTTTGCCTGAGTCCCTGCAGCGTGCACCCTTATAGAAAGGAGAGAACACCAGCAGAGGGTGCGGCTCCCCCCTGGCCTTGCAGGCATCTGGGACCTCTTCCCCACACGCCGGGATCCGTACCTGTGTGTCTGTCCTCTCTGCGCCCTCCCCTTGCACTCAGTGAAGGGCTTGTCCCAGAGGACAGGGCTGGGGCTGTCAAAGTCCTGCTCTGGATCCCTGGAGACGGAGGCCCAGAGGCTTACGGCCATGCGGCATGGTGACACAGGTTATCCTGTCTGGGGGTCACCTTTCCCATCTGTAAAGTGGGCATCACCCAGGCTGGACCCCAGCCTCCGTCACAGGGACAGTGGTCACATCGCCGTCTGCTGTAGCCCAGTGCAACAGGGAGCCACGCTCCACACTCGGGACCACCACGGGAGCGGTTCTGTCACCACCGACCTCACCCCAGCCTGACCCCCTCATCCACTTCTCACCACAGAGCCCATGGAGGAGGACGAGGAGACCCCACAGCTTATGAGGACCAAGAGCGATGCAGCCTGTGTGATCCAGAGGCGGCCCAGGTGCCGCGCCCCCGGTGAGGCCCAGAGGATCCGGCGACATCGGTTCTCTATCAACGGGCACTTTTACAACCACAAGGTGATGTCCCAGCCTGGCCTCTCTCCCGGGCCCTGAGGCTGAGGCCACAGGGAACAGCCCCAAGCACGGGTGTAACCACTGGGCCTTCTGTAGGCCGGCTCCGTGGTGGTCATGCCAGAATTCACCTTCACCATGGCCCTGTGTGCAGATGTGGTCATGCCCCTGTCCTGATGGAGAAACGGGCTCAGGAGGAGAACTATCTTGCCCAAAGTCACATCAAAATATCACTCCACTTCATGGCCCCAAAGCCTGTATTTTTTCCATCACACACTCACTGTCAATTCATTCTCAAAAGTTGCATGGATATTTGGAAAGTGATGCCAAATTCACTTTTAATAAGGCAATTTTCTATGAGGTTTCCACCCAAGCTCAGTTGATATGGGAACGTCATGTCCCCTACTGTCATTTTCACTTGGTAGATTAAGGCAAGTAGGTTGAGGTGTGCCCAGGAGCACGTGTGTCTGTGTCCCAGAGAACCCACACTGCTCCTGATTCCCAGCACTTAGCCTTTTGTCCAAGTATGTATTGTACTGACCTCAGGAAAAAGAGCTCCTTCCCCAGATGACATCATTCCGTAAACAAACCAAACTGTAAAAGGAGAAGTTGATTGTTACTATAAATGGCACGAGTGGCAGTTTGGGTGAGGCCCTAGATGGGGAGTGTCCTGGTAACACAGCCACATCCTGCAGCACTGGGAAATTGGAAGCCAAGGTTTTTAGGTTAAGCAGCTGCCTTCTTGATAGGTGATGACTCATGGGAGGGGGAGGGGAGCCTGGGCAAAGGGAGGTCTCAGGGTCAGATCTGAAGAACAGTCCCCCAGGTGAGGTCTGCTGGGAGCCATTCAAGCCACTCTTGGGGTGCCCTGCACTTTGGGATGAAGAATTCAGCAAGGCAGGCTGAAAGGACCCTGCTTCACCATCAGGACCTCCCTCCACTCCCTGCTAGGTTTGCAGTGAGTGTTAATGAGGGACAATAGGTTATCTTTACTAAATCCAGGAAAACCCAGGACTATTTGAGAGTAGTTTCCTGAGAGAGGGAGGGGGAGGCAGGGCTGAAGTTAAACAGAGATTAAGAATGTCTAGATTAGCCAAAGAACCCACCATCTGACTTTGGTATTCTTTAAATCTTGCTCCAAAGGGGTTTTGTCCTTAAAGTGTTAAGTACCATTTGCTAGTATTTGAATATATATTGATATGCTATTTTAAGGGATTACTCAAAAATTTAGAAAGACTATTTGCATGGGTTTAGGCTCTTTCTAGTTCTACATTCCTAAAAAGGAGCTTTTTGCTCCATGACTCAAGATACCAAATAGCGGGGTTTATCTTCAGTACATTCACCTCTACTCTAAGGTAGTCATCTCTAAGAGGTGTGTTGGGCACATTAAATCTTACGTTAGTCATTGCAAATGTCACAGGGACACGGAGATGTCTGAGCACTCTGTAGCCTTTGAAATGAACAAATGAACAGTGAGGGCTTTCATCACAGCCTTTCATGTCCATTGGAGCCATCCTGCCAAGAAGGGCTTCTTAGCCAGCCAGCCCAACACTCGATACACTACCCATTCAGGCCCCAGTAAGGGCAGATTTTCCCCCAGTCACAGATTTACCTGTGCCAAAATGTAGACCCATTCTTCCAGGCAGATTGAGTACCTTCCAGGACAGGAACTAGTGTCTTAGGCATGTTGGACAGTTGATTCACATCTCCTGGATGAGTAAGGGGCTCCCTCTTTTTCGCCCTGCCCTACGTGCATTCAGAATCTGTCCCTAGAAATCAGGCAACAAAGTACTTGAGTCACAGGCAACAATTAAAAAAAAAAAAAATTCCTAGAATTAACTTCCTGGGGTTGTTATTCCAGGTTTTATTTCTTAGAACTGTGCACTATTGCTTCACTCAATTATTTTCCAAAAGTGTTCTTATTCACAGTAATGTTGGCTTGATTTCCAGACTGGGTAAAACTTAGTACTTGTTTTCACTGCTTTGCCCTGGCCTGTTAGATTCAAATGTGTTCTGTGAAGGGAAAACCATTGTGGTTAGAGATGGGAAAACAGCCACGGTACCCTCGTTCCTACTTGGAGTTGGTTGGTATCTTCTTGAGAAAAGACTTCAGGCAGAAGAAACACTAACAATGTCTTATTGACATGACCTTTCTTCTCCTAGAAATAGCCTGACTTCTGTATTCCATATTTCTTAGAAACTGAAA
This sequence comes from Balaenoptera musculus, assembly GCF_009873245.2. Lineage (NCBI taxonomy): Eukaryota > Metazoa > Chordata > Mammalia > Artiodactyla > Balaenopteridae > Balaenoptera > Balaenoptera musculus. The sequence goes on from NC_045800.1 coordinate 47,065,040, forward strand.
ACCTAGGCTGGCTTTCTCTATCACCCAGAGGCATTCTACATTTCAGCTGTGCAGAAGGCAGGTCCAAGTCTGAGTCTGGCTCTGGTACTCGGGGACCAGCTGCGGACACTGAACAAGTCCCTCACGCACCCCGAGACCCTACTGGGAAAAGCAGAGCTAGGGCCATACAGGAGGAATGTGTGAATTGGAATTTGGAAAGCAAGGAGGAGCTTACCCACACGGAAGTCGGACACGCAGGGAGGCCCCTGTGGCACAGTGGTGAAGCATGGGGTTTGGGGCAGCTCTGCCCTTTCTAGATGGGTGATGCTGACAAGCCACTTAACCCGTCCAAGCTTCCATGTCTTTCCTAAGAAAAGGGGACTAGTGACAGGTACTTCTAAGGGCTGTTGTGAGAATTAAATCAAAGATTATATATAAAGTGTTTAGCAGGTTTACTACCTAGCTAGTGATCATTGAGGACTTAATAGCCTCAGGCAATGCCCTGGTTGACTTTCATGGACGGTGTCTCATAAACAAAGGCAAGATACCTATGAGAATGTCACGGGCCCCCATAACTGTGCAGAAGCCATGTGGCTAGAGCACAGGGTACTTGGGAGGGAACCATGTATCACATGTGCATAACATGAGAGGAGCCACGGATGGCACTGTCTAGGCTGTGGGACATGCTGTAAGACAGTACTTCTCAAAGCGTACCCTACAGATAGCATCACGGGGCATTTTCCTCAAATGCAGATTTTCATCCAGGAGTCTGGACTGGGGGGGCCTGAGACTGTATGCTGACACAGCTGGTCCAGAACACACTTTGAGTCGCAGAATTTCTGAAAGGTTGTTCCGCTGGCCAACAGTGTGGGTAATGGATTGGAAGGGTGGAGACTGGAAGGGGAGAGTTGAGAAGCTGATGCAGTATAAACGGAGGGCCTCACCTCAGGCACCGCTGGGAGAGGAGAGGACAGTCAGGAGGAGGAGTGGACAGATTTGAGAATGTTCAGCCTTAGGATGAGCAGACACTTAGTGATTTGATCGACAGAAAGAGTGAAGGAGAGACTGGTTCCCCCAACCCCTTGTGAGTTACTTCTACGGCCCTGGTTCCTGGAATCCAGAGAGCTGGACCTTAAAGCTTTGTACGCATCTTTCTTAGAGGCCTCTGTAAGATGTGGGTTGTTACAGCTTCCCTGCGCGTGCCCAGATGTGGGCACAGCTTGTGTGTGGATCTTTGTGGATGGATAGACGCAGGTGTTCCCGAAGCCCAGGTTTGCCTGCTGCTGCAGCCTGCTCAGCACCATCTGGCCGACAGTATGCCCAGACCCTGCGTGATGTCAGCCCCGTGTCCCCTCTGGACTTGCCCTGAACTGCCTCCCCCTTCCCGTACAGACCTCCGTGTTTACTCCCGCCTATGGGTCCATGACCAACGTGAGAGTCAACAGCACCATGACCACCCTGCAGGTGCTCACCCTGCTGCTGAACAAGTTCCGAGTAAGTCTGCCCACAGACGGCCCTGCCCCAGTTGCTGGTGGTTTGCTGTCTCATTGCGGGAGGGGGCTGGGGAAAGCCACGGCTCCTGGCTAGAAGGATGACCTAGGTTTCCTCAGCTGAGCTGGCATCTCTGGGAATTTAAGCAGAGAGAGGGGAGGGTGCCTGGGGATTTGTGTGTGTGGCACTGAGGATGTGGTTACCACCAGGGGTCCCTTTCTGTCTCTCCTGTCTGGAAGAGCCGCGGTCTGACTTCCTGTTACTACCTGTGCAGGTGGAAAATGGTCCCAGTGAGTTTGCACTCTACATCGTTCACGAGTCTGGGGGTAAGTGTCTGCCTTTGCTTCCCGATCATAAAAACAAAAGTCCCTGTCCATTTGGCAAGCTCACCAGCTGTGCTCCTTCTCCGAGGGCTGGGCTGGCTTGTGCAGCGGGCACGGGGCAGGTGCCCTCCTGGCCTTGGGACATGCTATGCCCCCACCACGAGCACCCCTCCCAGGCCCAAATCCAGGCACATTGTCATCCCTTTCAGAATCCCACCAAAACCACATGGTAAGCCGCTCTCTCCAGTAGGTTCAGCAGGGAGTGGGGAGGAATGTGCATCTGGGTCTTCAAGATGGATCAGTGGGGAGTTCTCGCCCACTGAGAACTGCTGTTGCAGAACTTGTACTGCATGGCCCTATGTCCAGTGCTGCGCAGCCCAGGTCTGATAACTGAGCAGGCCTGGCCTCCCCAAGTCCACTTCCCCATCCCCCGCTCCTTCAGCCACTGTTCCTCTCTGAGCTGGGCCTTCACCGAAGGACATGATCACACATCATCAGGGCAATGTCCATCACACAACACCTGGCAGCGTTGCCAGGCCCCCTGGACGTCTGTCTTCCATTACGTTCCTGTCCTGGAACAAAGAGACACAGAGATGCCATGAATTTTGTCCACCACCTTCTTTTTCAGAGAGGACAAAATTAAAAGACTCTGAGTACCCGCTGATTTCCAGAATCCTGCACGGGCCCTGTGAGAAGATCGCCAGGATATTCCTGATGGAAGCTGACTTGGGCGAGGAAGTCCCCCATGACGTGAGTGAGGGCTGAGGCTCAGGGAGGCCTGCTCCTGAGTTAGGGGCTGGGGGACAGCATGGCGGACTCCCAAGGGCTCTTAAGGTGACCTTGGGCAGAGCCCTCTTGGGCGATGCTTCCAGGCCCCCACGCTGTTCTGAAGGGCCAGTACAGTATTGGTTTCAGCCCTTCTTCCTGTCAGCCACCGCCAGATGCATCAGCTGGCTCAGGGGAGATAAGAAGTTGGGTCTTAGAAAACCATGGCCTGGCCTTTCCCCCTCAGACAGATAGAATCTTTTCCTTCATTGGAGCGTGTTTTGTTGTCATTGCATTAAAGACCCACAACAAGGGCTCCTTAACTAGGGCCTAACTAGGGCTTATGGAAGGGACCCTATGGAGGTCTGTGTCTCAGGACAGCCTGAGTCCTGGCTGGGCAATGGGCACATTTCCAAACTCCCTGCCCAGAAAAGGCCTATAGGGTGTGGACCCCAAGGAGAAGGCCCAGTGACCCTGTATCCCTTGAGCCATTCACAGACGAGTGTAGTTTCACTCCATTGTTAAAAACAATGGCATTCCCACCGTCTCCACCCCACCCCCAGAGAACACCCAGTGTGACTCCACTCACTATTGAATGCTCTTCCTAAAATTCAGCTTAATCTTTCCTCCCAGGGATCATAGTTGCCTTTGAGGTAAGAATGGGCTCCATCCTCCCATCCTGGTACACACAGAGCAGTGTTGGGGGTGGGAGGAAAACAGGACAGCCTCTTCCTTGGATTTAAGACCTTGCTGAATCGGCCGCTATGGAAGCCACGAGGAAAAGAAAACACACTTTTGGCTTCTAATTTAAAACACATTAAAATGTTCTTGGATTTTCTAGGTCGCTCAGTACATTAAGTTTGAAATGCCGGTGCTGGACAGTTTTGTTGAAAAATTAAAAGAAGAGGAGGAAAGAGAAATAATCAAACTGACCATGAAGTAAGCAGCACTTAAAGAGCCAGTCGTGGGTACTGAACGTCAGGGCAAGTCTGCAGGGCAGAGCACGCAGGCCCGGGGCTGGGAGACCTCTCTCCTCCAGGTGCGCCAGGTGTCCTCACGCAGCTCGGGGACACCTGCTAACCCTGGCTCCCCAGCACCGCCCTCTGGCCCCTTGCTCGACAGTGACACCAAGCTGGGGTGACAGCCTGCCAAAATAGGGGGATGCAGCCCAGACCACTCATCTAGTCTTGGCAATCTCACCAGCACAGGACAGGCACAAGCTGCTGAAAAATGCCCAGGAGAGTCAGGCAGGAGCACGGGTGGGCCCTGGACCAGGGTTGTGTGTTCTGCTGGTGACATTGCTCTGGAGGAGCAACCGAGAGGGGGCCTCCCTGTGCACCTTCAGCCTCGTCTGGGCCCTTCACGCTAGCCGGAATTCTAGGCCTGCCCCAAAGCAGCAGTTATTGGAACTGCCTGCACCAGCTGATGTTTGCAGGTGCAGGGGACCAGTTCAATGGAAAGGTGAGGAGGTGTTACCTGCTGGCCCCTGGGGAAGCTACATCAGGGCCCGGCTGTGTGAGGTCAGCCAGGCTGCGCATCCCAGTGATCCGTCTCTCCCTCTGCAGGGGAAGCTCGGTCCCAGAGTCCCTCTTAGGAAGGGAAGGAGAGAGGCTGCTGTGAGGGCCCGCGGTCGGGGGACTGGTTCCGACTCTGGCATCTGGCTGAATGATTCCTAGAAAGGCTTCTATGTGTGCAGTCAGGGCCCATTCAGGCAGTCAGCAGAGACCTCGATCAGAGGAAACGGTCTACACGCAGTCAGCAGTGTCACCGTGGCTAGAAGGGACTTGAGGGTCACCTGGTCAGCCTGTTCAATGTACAGAGAGGAAACAGCGGCCTGAGAGAAGGAAGGAGGCAGCACCACGTGACTGCAGAGCCGAGGCTTGAACGCAGGCTTCCTGATCCCTACTTTGCCGCCCTGTATACTCCAGCACACTCCTGTCTGTACTGGAGAATCTTTTTTTTTTTTTTTTTAACATCTTTATTGGAGTATAATTGCTTTACAGTGGTGTGTTAGTTTCTGCTTTATAACAAAGTGAATCAGCTATACATATACATATATCCCCATATCCTGTACTGGAGAATCTTTGGAATAGAAAGATCATTCTGCTTTGAAGCTTGACAGGGTCTGCAGCCCTGTTTGACTACTCCTCGAAGCCAGTGGTCTTGTGGGATGTGGGCCTGGCTTTTCCCTCTCCGGGCAGAGGAGAGATAGTGGCCACTAATCAGCCGGTCAGGAGCCGTGGGTCTCCGGGCCCAGCATCTATGTGCTCCCTTGCTCCCCCCCTCCCTGTCCCCTCCAGTATCAGTGAGTCCTCTTGGCTGTGTCTCCCTCCAGGTTCCAAGCCCTGCGTCTGACGATGCTACAGCGCCTGGAGCAGCTGGTGGAGGCCAAGTAGCCCACCAGCACCTGCCTCCTCCGAAGCCCCCAGCAGCCAGCGCACTCTGAGCACTGGCGGCCGGGCCCTGATTGTCACACAGATTGGTCACACTGGCTGAGGAATCCGGCACCCGTGTTTCCACCTGTCCACCTGCCCAGGTAGCATGAATCCCACGTCCCTGGCTCTTGGCTCCAAGGTGAGCACTCACAGTGCCCAGACCTAAGCCTGAGGAGCCAGGAACTTGCTGGGTGGGGTCTGCGTGTGAGACTGGCCTGGGCCGTGAGCAGCCCTGAAGCTGTGACGTGGGCCACTTATGTAGCTGGACAGCATGGCCAGTCCTGTTCACTCCACACCTCTCCTGCTCAGGAGAGCAGAACATGACCTTGTTTCCAGGGCGTGGGCTCCGTCTGCTCTCCCAGTGTCCAGCCCAGAACCACAAGCCCTTATCCTCCTCAAACACGTGAACCACTAGACCCCCGGCTGCCCTTGTCTCATGCTGCCGCTCAGAAACTCCGCTGGGTAAAGCAAGGGCTGCCAGCGGGTATGGGATGTGCGATGCTCCCAGCGAGCACTTCACCATGGCGTCCCTGGCCCTCAAGCCTCTGATGTCACTCCATGAGCCTCACATAGCCCCGTGCCCCGGCAGCAGAGGTCAGACTGGGAGTAAGACCACCAGCAGCCCATCTTCTCTCTGCAGCACTCACTCTGAGCTTCCTCAGCAAGACCTGAAGGGATTCTTATAAGGAGCTTGCTGCAAGAAACATGTCAATTTGATCACATTGAGGAGGTGACCCGCGTGGCATTGAAAGGACGCTGCCAGGGTGCGTGCGAGTCCGGGAGCTGTCCAGGGACTGCTGGCAGTGGCTTGGGAAGGCCGCGCTCTGCCCCGTTGCTGCTCTCCTCGGACACCTGTGTGCCTCCTGCCCTCTCTGGGTGTGCATTCCTCCCCTCTCAATACTTCCCATCAAAGGGCCACCAAGGGAAAAATGTCTGTTTGAGGAGAAAGGGCTTTGAATTCCCTGGGGCCAGATACAGAACAATTTGGGTTTGTCAGCTGATGGAAAACTTCTGGAATGAACAAGAAGGCATTTGCAAAAATTATGTAACAGTTTACATTGGTCACGTAAGGTGTCTGTCCAAAACAGAGCAAACTGGAGACCACATTCTCCCACTGGGGCCCATGGATAGTGGATTTAAAGGGAAAAACTATAAAGTCTCCCAAATATAGAAATTCAGTATGAGGGAGATTCCCTCGGTGCCTTGTGCAGCGCCCATAAAGAACAGAGCCTGGGAGCAGCCGTGCCAATAGAACCCACCGTTCAGGGTGAACTTCACAACAGGATTGCCCCAACCTGGCGCCATGTGCACAGAGGCAGGCGCAGAGATGCCCAGGGGAGGTCCGCTGTAGTTTCTGCTGTCTCTGCTCGCCTTTGGCAGCACAGTTTCCTGGGTACTCAATAAAGGTGTGCTGTATTGAACTGAAAGAGTTAGGTCCAAGCTTCTTTTTTTTGCTTGTGTGTGTCCACCCTGACCCTCTGCTCTAACCTCTGACACTCCTGTCCCACAGTACGCGTGGCCAAGTTTGGCAGAAGAGCCAAAGCTGAGCCACAGCCCACGGCTCATGACACTGACATGACTCCTTCCTTTCCGGGCACATTCTTGGGCCTGGTGTGGGGCCTGAGGACAGAGGCAGCTGCAGGGCACAGAGGAGTCATTGGTAGGGGTCTGTGGACAGCCTGGACAACATGCACAAGGGTCACCCCGAATCGCAGAGTCCCAGCATCAGGAGGACCTCGGGAATCTTGCAGGGCTGGGGGCGGGGCACGGTGACGGGGTCTAGGGGAGGGTAGAGAACGACTCAAACAGGGCTCCTCAGTAAAACAGTGAAATAGCTCCCAGACCCTATTTATAAGCTCAGGTCAAGGACAACTGTTGTCCATTGTTCAGCAGTAATTGAGGGACCGCCTTGTGCCAGACCTGTGCTCAGCCCTAGAGGGACAAAGACAGAGCCATGCTGTGCCCTGTGTTCAGGGGTCTCAGACAAGACCTGGGAGAAGCAGGCCACACACCCTGGATGGTCAGGGGACCAGCAGGGCAGAGAGATGGTGAAGGTCCCTGGAAGGAGGCCCAAGACTGAGCCCAACTTGCCTAAGAGAGTGTGTGTGACATTCTAGCCTGAAGAGGCCTGCCAGCCCTGGAGCAGACAGGGCTTGGCACATGGGAAGCCATCAGATGAAGAAACCCTCTGTAAACATCCCCAGTTTTGCTTTTGGGGTTTTTTGTTTTGTTTTGTTTTCTTTCAGTTGTTACAATATTACTTCATTTAAGGCCTGTCTTGATACGTGTCACTTGTGAAATAGAATTATCAAAACTAACTTCTGAATAACATAGCTAAGAAATCACTAACAAGTTGTACAACAAAAGGGAAAATGTACAGACATACCTCAGAGATGTTGCAGGGTTGGTTCCAGGCCACTGCAATAAAGCAAATACCACAATAAAGTGAGTCACACAAATTGGTTTCCCAGTGCATATAAAAGTTACGTTTATGCCCTACTATAGTCTATTAAGTGTACAATAGCATTATGTCTAAAAAAACAATGTACGTACCTTAATTTTAAAATACTTTATTGCTAAAAAATGCTAACAATCATCTGAGCCAAGTCGTAATCTTTTTGCAATAGTAACATCAAAGATTATTGATCATAGATCACCATAACAAATATAATAATAATGAAAGGCTTGCAAATTGTGATGTCAACTGAAAAAAACACACACAACCTAAAATTTGTGAGTTATGTTTTATTTGGGGACCTTACTGAGAACTATATCCCATGACACAGCCTGTCAGACAGCTCTGAGGAACTGTTCCAGAGAGGTAAGGGAGGAAGCAAGATATGCAGGAGTTTTTGCTTAAAAAAAAAAAAAAGCCAAACATGTAGTTGAACACCGAAAGATGACTGCTGATCACAAAAAGCAGAAGTCTCACGTTAATGATTTTAGTGCCTTTTGGTGTATGGGAAGATGCAAGAGTCTGGGTTCATTAAAATTATTCCTTAGATGTGCATCTTAACTATCTAGGGCCAGTATCCTGTTTTTCTCCATCCTAAATTGCCCTCAGGGTGCACCCCTTGGAGTGACTGCAGTGGCTGATGTCTTGATAGCACCATCATTTCTTGTTTACTTAAATGGCTGCCTACATTTTTTTTGTCCACAGTGAGAATTACCAAAGTGTGACACAGAGACACAAAGTGAGCAAAGGTTATTGGAAAAATGGCACCAATAGATTTATTCAATGCAGGGTTGCCACAAACCTTCAATTAAAAAAAAAAATGCAATACCTGTGAAGCACTATAAAGCAAAGCACAATAAAACAAGGTATGCCTGTGCACTTCTGCAATCATCTGAGGGGTTACAAAACTTTTTATCAACACTACTTGCTTTTCAGAGGCAATTTGAAAAGCTGCTAATTCAGCTCACCCTGACACCACAATTTCAGACTTTCTCTGTTTGGCTCTGCGGTTTCCTGATGGTTTGTATGGGAGTTCCATGTGCCTCTCTCCACAGAGCTTAGATTATTTGTCATATGTTGCTTAACTCACTGGTATCGCAGGTAGTAAATGTATCCAAAGAAAAAGTGAAGATTCCTGTGATGAGCGTCCTCTCTTAAAACAGGACGGTCTTCCCAGGTCAGGCCTCCGGAACCAGGGAAAATAATAAACACAGGATAAAATCAACATGATTGCAAAAGAAGATCTGAACTCAGGAAAAACAGGGTGATTTGCCCAGAGCAAATTACCAGAAGGAATCAAAAAACAGCTTGTATTTCCCATGGTGATAACCATATGCTACCTGTTTTCCAGAAAATGGATTAAAGACCTTCCCACTGTTAAAATAAAGCCGTTCGTTCACCCAGGATACATCTGGCCCCTTAATCCTAGGGAAACAAAGCACGAGGCTTATCCTGTCTGATCAGGTGATCTGCGGAGAAGCTGGCTATACACAATGTGCCCATGTGGGCAGGATACAGGTGCCCTGCAGCTGCAAAGCAGCAGTGGGATATTTTTGTCAGGTGCCCTGCTGGGCAGCAGCCTCCCTGCCCCTCAGTCCCTCAGCCATGAGGGTCCCTCAGTCCCTTTCCTCGGGCAGGAAAGGCAGTCAGACTCAAGCCTTTCCAAACGTAAAAACAGCGAGTGCACGTGCTGTATTTAGCCCCCATGATCTGTGATTGTCTGGGAGAAAGCCAGCTGCTGACCTGCCCTTGGACTTCCAGCATTCGGGTGGGGCTCTGCTCCCTCCTGGCTGGACTTTTAACAGAGATGTTTTCTGCAAACTCAGGAATGGGAATTCCCAGAGTTTCCTTTCCCAGAGAACCCAAAGGAAACAAAAAGCAAAGTCTCAGCCTTGGTGGACAGAACCCTTGTTCAGGGGCCCTTCATGGGAGATAGACCGCTCCTTACTGCACTTGGCCCTTGGGCCACACATGTGACCGGCTTCTTTTGCACTGTTGCCAAATGCAGACCCAAGGCAGCAGTGCTCCCTGTTGAGACAGTGCTTTTTGGTGTGTGTCTCTGTCTGTCTGCAAGGGAGTGGGGTGCAAGGGACAAAGCCATAGTAAAAGGAAGCTGTCTTGCCAAGACTGTTCTCAGCCCAGAAGCCTCTTCTTCCTAGAATGAGCCCTTCAAATACAACTGGGCTCAGGGACACACTGGACCCCACTGCGAGCCGTTTCCCAGAGGAGCCCCAGCCATTAAGGGATCTGGCCTCTCTTGACCCAGTTCTCCCAGAAAGATGTGCTATTACGAGAACACAGCCTATCTTTGCTACCCTGACTGTACCTCCCTCCTTTTCCCTCCCCCCTTTCAGCTTTCTGTTTTGTAAATATCAAGTGTGATCAATTTCAATAATTTAATTTGTTTAAAAATAACCTGGAATTCTATTTGAGAGATACTGCTAGGTAGAGGTTAAGAGCATAGGCTCTGGACCCAAACTGTCTGCCACCTGTGGCCTTAGGCAAGTTACTTGCCTCCATTTTCTCATCTGTAATATGAAGATTATAACAATTCCTATCTCTTAAGATTGTGAAAAGTATATTAGCTTTGCTGTAGTAACAAATAACAACAAAAATAGTGGCTACAACAAGAGTGTTTACTTCTCTGGCCTGTTACATGTGACTGCAGGTGGCTCCAAGTGGGCTTACGTGGCTCTGCTCCACATGCCTTTCATCCTGGGCTGAAGGCTGAAGGAGCAGCCCCTACGTGGGACGTATTATTCTTGAGGCAGAGGGGAAGAACAGAGTGGTGGCAGAAACACAGTGACCCAAAGCTTCTTCTGGGATGGGCTATACTTTGTGTCCACACACATGCAGTTAGCCAATGCTACTCACATGTAAAGTCAACATCAGTGGGATGGGCTATCGTTAACCAGAAGACAATGAAAGTCACACAGGATTAAGCAGGGACGTTAAATCCAAGAAGGGTAGAGCAAATGCTCAAGAGCAGACATACCACAGGAATATTGAATGAGGCACTGCCACTGCTTCAAACAGTGCCTAGAACATAATAAGCACTCACTAAGTGTTGGCTATTATTACACTAACGAATAAACTGAGGGCATAAAACCCTGCCTGTTTTCTCTCCCTCTCTTTTTTCCTTTTACCTTTTATTCTTCCTCCCTTCCCCACCCCATAACCTTTTCTATCTCTTGCCCCTCTCCATCCTTACCTCCTACTCTGTCCACTCTTGGCCACCCATAGCCCTGTATTTCCTGACTTTTGTCTCTCTCCTTTTTAAATTTCATCTTTCTTTACCCAATTCCCTACTTCTCTAACCTACACATCTCTGGGCCTCTGTAGCTGGCCCATTTGTTTTTAGGTACAGGCAAAAGGGATAATCCACCTTTACGTGGGACATGAAGTTAGTTTTAACTAGTAACTCTCTTACTAATAAAATTTTTTGAATACATTTTTATTATTTTAATGTACATAGAGCAAACAGTTCCATCAGGTCATTTTTGTTCTTGAAACTTTTCCTAAACTATCTTTGACCATTGTCCCCTACGCCTACCCCCTCCGGCCACCAGCATCAACCACTTATAACAATTTAATAATAAAATAACAATGCCTCATATTTCTTATGTGTTAGGCATTGTGCTAAGTGCCTTACATTATCTTATTTAATCTTTACAACAGTCCAGCTATCATCTAGATAACTGAGCTGACATTCCCCGTCCAGGCCTTAGTCAGTTTCACGCTTTGCCATCTGCAGAGCAGAAAGCTCCAGCTTGATATCTGAACCTCTGATCTAGTCTGGCCTGTGCCATCAACTCGCTGTGTACTTCAGGCAAGTTTCCCTCTCAGCCCTATTTTACTGCTCTTTAAGATGGACACGAGGATCCCTGCTTCGCAAGGCTATAAAGATGAATGACCAGAGAATAGATGTAAAAGCACTTTGTAAAGAAGCATCTTATAAATTCATTCATTCAACAAATACTTGCTGAGTGCCTGCTACCTTCTGAGCACTGTTCTTAGCACTACAGAGATAACAAAGAACAAGAGACAGATCATGACAGCTTTGTGTGCCACTGTGAGGCCATGAGCTTTTGCTCTAATAACATGGGAAGCCTTTGGAGGATTATGAACAAAATGAATGACATGATCTGACTTGGGTTTTAAGAAGATCACTCTGGGGCTGTGAGTAGATGTAGGGAGACCAGTGAGGAAGCCAATGCAATAATCCAGACAGGAGATAACAGCAGCTTGGTGGAGCTTATAGCAGTGGAGGTGTTGATAGTGGCTCAATTCTGGATATATTTTGAAGATCGAGCCAACAGAATTACAGATGGCTTGGATTTGGGTTTGGGGTGAAAAAAGAAACAACAATGACATCAAGATTTTTGACCTGAGCAATTGGAAAGTTGGAATTGCCAACTGTCGGGATGAAGATTGATGAAGGAACAGGTTAGGTGAATGTCAGAAGTTCATCTGGGGGTATGTTAGGTTCGGGATGTCCATCACACATGCAAATGGCACTAAGTTATATAAGTTATAAGTTATAACTGGATATATAAGTCTAGAGTTCAGTAATATTTGCACCCCAAGGTTGGACTGGAGTTACCGGTTAGGAAGTCTTCAGCACCTACAGATGGTATCTGAAGCCATTAGACTGAAGGAGTTCTGCAGGCAAACGAGGGCCCGGAGAGAAGAGAGGAGATCGGGTGACCCAGCACAGGTTAGGTTGGCGGAGGAGGAGGTTGGCTGTAAGAAATGAGAACCAGGAGAGATCATTACTAAAGAGAAACAAGGGGGTGTGTTGAAAATCACGAGACTTTGGAGCCAAAAAGACCCATTCCAATCCTTGGCCATCCATTTATACACTGTCTAAACTCGAGCAAACTTCTACTCGAAGCCTTGGTTTCCTTACCTGTAAAATGAGTATGATCGTTCCCATTTTGTAAGGGCTTTTTGGTATAATCAAATAAGGTGACTCATGAAAAATATCAGGAACAGTTTAGGCTCTCCAAAAGTACCTCTATATAATTAATAAGTAAACAATATTTGTAGAAAGAATGAAGTCTCGGGGTGGGACAGGCTGGTGTTGCGTTTCAAAAGCCGCGACACACAGGCTGCTGCTCGTCAGCCCTGTGGGTGGCTCCGAGCCATCTCAAAGGGAGAAGACGACAGGTCTTGTGGTCCTGGGGGCCACAGGACGCCTTCCAGGGGTAGGAGAGGAAAATAAAACGACAGGAAGAAACGAAAAGTCGCTTTTTTCCGCTGGGCCCGTGAGCATAGAGGGTCACTCCGCCAGGATCCTAGAGCGACCGCGCGGCGGAGGCGAACGGCTCGGCCTGCACTTCCGGCGGCGCGAAGGGAGCGGGGCGAGCGAGCGGGCGAGGGCGGCGGCGGGCTGGCGCGGTGAGTGGGCCGGGGCCTCAGGAGCGCGAGCTGGCCGCAGTGGGGCGGTGCCGACCGGGCAACGGGTTGCCGGGCGCGGCTTCGGGCCTCAACTCCCGGCTGCCGCGAGGGCTCTGCGCTGGCTGGCGCCGGGGGCGGAGGGAGCGGGGCGGGCCCGGCCTGCGAGGAGTGGTAGCCGGAGGCCTCGGGAGAGCGGAGGCTTTAACGGAAGCCCGGGCGAGTTGAGGCCAGAGGAGGACAGGCCCGGGATCGTGAGCCGCATTCCTCACGCTCTCCATCAGGCGCGTGTCAGGATAAAACAGATTGAACCAAGCGCTTGGGTAGCACAGGGCCGTTCTGAGCGACTTACAGACTCATTTAAACTTCTAACACCATGATAATGTAGTGGCTTTATTGTCATCCCCATTTTATGGACGAGAAAGCAGGCACATTCCAGTGAGGCGTATTCGCATGGCCAACAGCTCCATTCACTCACGTTTCCCTTAATACCCGCGCTTGCTGTGAAATGAGGCTGAGCACCAGTCGGAGCGCTGGACTTGGCGTTGGAAGTTGGGGCTGCAGTCAGTTCTGCCACTAAGAATACAGGCTCTGGGGTCAGGCTGCTAGGGGGTGGGAACCTGGCCGAAGTGTACCTGCCTTTCCTTAGAAGTGGAAGTAAAATGAAGATAATCCCATAAACCTGCTCTGAGAATTAAATAAGATAGCACAGTGACTGGCACCCAGGCTGCCTGTTGGTATATTTCCTCATCTGTAGTGTTCTAGGTGGTTGAGATAGTCTCTGAGTTTCCTACTAGAACTGACTTCTATAGTGTTGAAAAATAAATGTGGGTTTTTTTTCAGTGTATAATTACCATTATAGCTATTTTTGAACACCAACATCACGTACCTGACATACCTCCTTGTAATAGATGTTCTATAAATATTTACTAAAGTTAAGAAATTAGTGCGCTCTCTGTAATTTTGTGTTGTATGCAGTTTGCTCTTCCTGATACTTAACTTAATTGCAGCAGATATACTTAAATACACGAAGTCTCAGCACTATCAGGCCTGGAGTCTCAATTATACAATAAGATGATGGAAAGGCAAGAACAATGATGTAATTTTTGTTTGCAGTTATTTGCTTTGTAAGCTTGTGTGCAGATACCCAGGGTAATTATTCCCATTTTAAAGTCTACTTGCTGACAATAAGATGTGGAAATTAGTTCCAATAATTGTATTACCTTTGCAGTCCTAGGTTTTCCCACATTGTCACCTATTTGGGCTTTGTGCTTCTTTGTTTGTGGCCATTATTTTAAGTAACCTTATAAGTAATTAAATGAAGTTAATTTATTTGAAATTTTGAATTTTTGTAGCATTTAGGTATTTTTAAAATTCCATCCTGTTTTTACATGTAAACTTACTTTCTTCTCCTCCTCTTCTTGTGTTTTACCTACCACCTTTTATTCTGTTTCATTACACTATCAAGTAAAAGTTCTTTTGAAATTTTTCTTTCTCAAAAAAAAAATTCCTCGTTTCAAGTTTTCAAGAATTGTCCTTTTTCTTGGATCATTGGAATCTAGAGGAAATAATTATGAAATATCTCTTCATTGACATTTTCCTCATCCAGTATTTATTGAATAGATTCACAGAAATTTTCCACTCCTTATAGAGTAGTTCTTACATTCAAAACAACTTATGCTACAAAGTTAGAACTCAGTTGCTCTCTAAAGCTGTGAAAGTAGAATGGCTAAACAAACAAGGATAAACAGAAATATTTAACAAAGTAGTATGATTTGCCATTTCTTTCTAATTTGGACACCTTAATGAGTCACCCATGAGTATAAGTTTAACATGGGAGTAAATATTAAAATATAATGATAATCTGTTACCCAAATTTTGATTGTCTTTTGGAGTTCTTTTATTCCCATTAAGATGTTACATTGTCTCCACTTTTTAATCTCATTTGTTATTGTCCAACAAAAATTTAGATTTCATATTATCACTTTTTTTTTTTTTTTTGTCCTGTCCCAACAGACAAAAACTCCAAAGGTAAATTTGGTTATATTCATTAAGTTTGGACTCTGGAATTATTAGAATTATTTTGCAAGTATTTTTTTGCCAGAATTGTCTTTGTTTTCATATATATTGAATACATTTTAAAAAAATTTTTATTGGAGTATAGTTGCTTTACAATGTTGTGTTAGTTTCTACCGTACAGCAAATACATATATACATATGTATATATACATATATAGCAAATCTATATATATATACATATATCCCCTCTTTTTTGGATTTCCTTCCCATTTAGATCACCACAGAGCACTGAGTAGAGTTCCTTGTTCTATACAGTAGTTTCTCATTAGTTACGTATTTTATACATAGTATCAGTAGTGTATATATGTCAATCCCGATCTCCCAGTTCATCCCACCCACCCCCCCTTTCCCCCTTGTATTCATGTTTGTTCTCTCTCTATGTCTGTGTCTCTGTTTCTGCTTTGTAAATAAGATCGTCTATACCAATTTTTTCAGATTCCATATATATGCCGTAATATATGATATTTAATTTAAAAATGGATGCAGTTTTGATGGGCTGAAGAGGTATTAAAGTTGAATAATTAACAAATCATCTATAATTTGTTTTTTATTTTTTTCTTCTACACATAGAAAATTCTGAGCTGTGTAGCTCTAGGAAGTGAAACATTCATTCAGAAGAAGAGTGTAGACTCTTAAGAATACATTTGGCTCTTCACCATGCGGTTAGGAAAACCTAAGGGAGGTATATCTCGGAGCTCAAGCCAAGGAAAAGTCTATGAGAACCAGCGCAAAACAGGCCGGCAGCGGCAGAGATGGGGAATGACTGTTCGCTTTGAATCAAGCTTGAGTAGGCTGAAAAGAAGCTTGGATGAGAAGCCTTATAAATGTGTCGAATGTGAAAAGAGTTTCAGTCAGAGCTCAACTCTTTTTCAACACCAGAAGATCCATACTGGAAAGAAATCCCATAAATGTGCTGATTGTGGAAAAAGTTTCTTTCAGAGTTCTAATCTCATTCAGCATCGACGGATCCATACTGGGGAAAAGCCCTACAAATGTGATGAGTGTGGAGAAAGGTTTAAACAGAGCTCAAATCTCATTCAGCACCAGAGAATTCATACTGGAGAAAAACCCTATCAGTGTGATGAATGTGGCCGATGTTTCAGCCAGAGTTCCCACCTCATTCAACATCAGAGAACCCACACAGGGGAGAAACCCTACCAGTGCAGTGAATGTGGCAAATGCTTCAGCCAGAGCTCTCATCTTAGGCAGCACATGAAGGTGCACAAAGAAGAGAAGCCTCGTAAAACCCGGGGCAAAAATATTAGGGCAAAAACTCACTTAGTATCATCTTGGAAAGCTGGTAAAGGAAGGAAGTCAGTGGCTGGTCTCCGCTAAGTAAAGGGCACTGCATCAGCCCTCTTTTAAAAAATAAAAAGCATTTCTTTTAGAACTGGAGATTTTTAATAGTGCACTTAAATACTGTATCCTTTCCTAGCATGGAGACATTGGGAGTTTAATGACATTGGGCTGAGAGAAATTACATTGAGTCCAGCCTTCCTTATTTTTTATGTAACCTGGAGTACAAAGAATTGAAAATGTGTTTTGAGAGAATATAAGCTCCTTGATCTCGTTCGAAATTGCTTCTTGAATCATTTTGACAAAACAGTCATGTTTTGATGACACGTGTAGAAGTGTAGTTCCAATGACTATGCAGTTTCAGGAATTTCTGTGGAAGGAATACTTAAAAGGGAGAAGAAATTAATTCCATTAGTTTTGGAGTTCTGTAGTAGATGAGATTTTATGTTTGTAAAGTTTTGTAGTGTATTAGCCATTGGTTTGTAAGTATGACTCAAGATTCAACATATTAAAATGAATTCATGTTCACAAATGTTTAATCCACGAGGTGCATCACTCTATGTTAGCTTTCCTTTGTTTCTTTCCTGCTGCTTATGGATAATTATTAATTAAAGGAGTAGAATTTCCCTGTTTTTCACTAAATTCTTAGTAAGTGATACTCTAGAAGCCAAAGAGAGAACTGAATTAGATCGCAGGTCTCCTATTCCTGCTAATACTATCCTTTGTGATAGTGTTATGCCGTGTCACTTGTTTTCCAGAAATTAGAATGGATTTATGTTAGTCCATCCCCATGGCTTTGACTTCTGGCATTCTCTTGTGCTCTGACAAACTGAGCTAGCCTTTTAGATCTATGTGAATAAATAATTAAACCAAAATTATTTTTCCAAAACCATCTCAACTTGCAAATTAAAAATCTACAATTTACTTGCCTCCCTGCCTTCCCCTTTGAGAGCTTTATATAACCCTGATTATCTTAAATGTTTGCCTATAGCAAAGTGAGGTTTTTAAAAAGTCAAGTGTTGGTGCATTGTAGCTCCTTTGAAATCTAAGTTTAACTTTTTCTGAGTTATATGAATTATTTACAAAACTAAACAAACAAATTTCTTATCTTTCATCAGAACAATGCTGAGTACGGAACATTTTGATTAGCCTTCAGCTTAGGTTTTAATTTCTATTGAATGCTAACATTCTTCTGATTTTTTTTTTTGTATCTTTCAAATCATAACAGTTTCTGCTGTACTCATAATGACAGTTATCCATAAAAAAAATTTTTTAATGGAGTATTTTGGATACTACTACCTTCTGTTTATTTTTCTCTTGGGAAATTGTTTTGATGTTGTAGGCAACATCTAAAATCACACCCTTTGGAAGAATCACTTATTTTTCCTGTCCTTGATTGTCTCAAACTTGAACTTTGCCTCCCTCATGGCCTTGTATTTGAGTGCAGAGTCATAGAAGATGGCTTTGTTGACAGAAGTTTCATCCAATAGGATATCCACAAAGTGTTTTGTCAGTACAGGCATGCCTTGGAGTACCACAATAAAGCAAATATCATGATGAAGTGAGTCACTTGAATTTTCTGATTTCCCAGTACGTATAGAGGTTATGTTTAACTGTACTGTAGTCCATTAACTGCAATAGCATTATGTCTAAAGAACAATGTAATACCTTAATTAAAAATACTTTATTGCTAAAAAACGCTAACCATCATCTGAGCTTTCAGTGAGTCATAGCAGTAACGTCAAAGATCACTGATCACAGATCATGTAACAAATATAACAATAATGAAAATGTTTGAAATATTGCAAGAATTGCCAAAATATGGCACAGAAAAATGAAGTGAACAAGTGCTGTTGGAAAAATGGCACCAATAGACTCTTTTGATGCAGGGTTGACACAAACCTTCAATTTGTTTTAAAAAAAAAAAAAGCAGTAAAGCAAAGCACAATAAAACAAGGTATGCCTTATGAAGTGATCACAGTTATCTTTTACAAAAGACATTGTTTAGATTTTACTGATCGACTTATTATGTCTTCAGAGGCAGAGAAGCTATTGAATCAAATCTGAAATTGTCAGTGGCAAAAGTATTACTCCCACAAATTTGAAGGTGAGTTCAATTTTATTTTGACTGAGTCAATACTCCTGAGAGAAAGGGATCCCTATAAAGGGCAAGAACCATCTAATAAGTTCCTAAGGGAAATGTAAGTATTTTTATGATTTTTTTTGGCAGGTAGTAGGAGTACATCTTCAAAATAGAAATGCATAGCCACAAACAGTATTTATTCCCCATGTTAGGGAAGTAAAGTGCTGTCATTCTGTTGAGAAAATAAATATTTGTTGAATACTGGCCATGTGTAAAAGACTGGTAGAAAAGGTAATTTTTTTTTAAGGTAATACTAAAAATACAGGTCATGAATATACAGTATGACTGCCATTCAAATTGGGAGAATTTACATCTGGTACAGGGAAGAAGGAAGGGATCTTGAAAGGGATGACATTTACATTAGGTTAGGGAATAGAAACCCAAAAGTCTGTAGAGGCCAGGTAGCTAATGTAAATGAAGTGAGAAGAGCTGAGTGCTGTAAACTGAAGTGCATATGCCCATCTAAAAGGATAACGCTGACTCAGTTTTAGCCGGTTAATGCCATGCAGAGATTCTGGACCAGATATGCCAGGTCTTTTGATTTTTCAAGAGAAACAGATTTTAAAGTTCACAACACTTCTTACCAGTTTGCCACACCTGAACTGTGTTTTGAAGGCTCTGTGTGTGACTGTGTCTGTGTTGGAGGACGGGGTGGCAGAGGGAGAGAGCCTGGTATGGTGAGAGGCAGAGGTACATGATGGAGCGGAAGCTGCATATAGCACAGAAGAATCTGCTCGGAGAACAGCAAGTGGCTGCTTTAGCGACAGTCCAGTTTCATCTAAGAGTTGTGAGAGATAAGGCTGGAATGGGCCTCCAGGAGAGCCTTAAATATCGACCTTAAGAGTGAAATGGTTTAATAAGATGGGATGCATGAAGGTTTTTGGAGTACAGGTTAGAAGCTAATGGATGATCCAATGAGAAATAATAGCCAGCCAGAAGAAAAATCTCCCAGAAGAGACCCACCTGGCTCACTGGACCTACAGGCTTCACTTCCTGCCTTGGGGCACAAGTTACCTTTCATTCCCTGCCCCACACTTAATGACATCAACTCCAAATTGCTCTGTACCTTTGCTTATTCTGCTTTGACTAGTATCTATTCTGAGAGGCCTCCAGAAAGTAGGCTTTGAACCTTCCTTAGATGTTCTTCCTTTAACTGAATTGTAATGATCCATGTTTCAATCTCTTTCTCATTCTCCCTCTCACCTACTAGACAGTGAACTCCTGGCTTATAGTAGTCATTCAATTGAAAGTTTTAATGAAGAAAGGCCAAGAAGGAAGTACAGAAAGAAGGTTAGAGAAAGAGGTAAAAAGTTAGTTCTGGAAAGTTTCCAGGTTGGCTGTCAGCTTCCATGGCAACCTAGCTAGAGTCCCACCTAGAACTTCACTTTCCCTGTCTGCCATCCCTCTCCCTCTTCTTCAGTCTTCTCTATTCTTTGGAAAGTCCTTGCTCATTGCATAATTCATTCTTCAGCCTTGCACATAGCACACACTTATATTTGTTGAATGAATTAATTAAATAGGTAGTGAAAGGACAAATGTATAAAATACCATCAAACTCTAAGCAATCAGATTCTCATGGTCTGAAGGAACCTGGGAAGGCCACTTACCTCATCCTCCTCTAAATTGGATGATTATTTTGTAATGACCAGATTCTTCTGTTATGCTCTTTGAAGTATAAAATACACATAGAATCTATATGGTTTTAGAAAACTAATGTCATTTTCAACTTTTAAGTCACCCAAAACTGTGTTTTTCCCCTTAAAACCATATCTGGAACATTTTTAGGACTTGGTAGACTTTAAAACAGACTTTTTTATATATATCAGTTTTGTGACCAAGCAATTCCAGATCCTCCAAAAGTCAGTGAAGTTTTTGGGAAGAGATGTGAAGTTGGTAATTTGGAGAGACTCTTTTCTATATGATTTGAAAAGTAGACACTTGGGTCACAGAGACCACTTGGTGTCCCTGAGAGTCAAGAGTACTCTTGTAATAGTCCAAGTTGAAAGAAATGTTTAAAGCAGGGCTATGGAGTAGGGAGTGCAGGGAGGAGAGAAGTAAGAGATACTGTGGTAACAGTGGACAGGCCTGGAGACACATCAGACTTGAGGTGCAAGCAAGAGAGGAAACAAGATGATGGAGGTTTCCAGCCTAGGTGACTAGGAGGTTTGGGGGAGAAGATGATTAATTTGCTTTAGGAAGTGCTGATCTTGAGATGCTTGGAGTATCTGGGTGAAATATATAATGGGAGATTGAATATCTGTGTCTGAAGTGTAGAAGATATTGAAGAAGGAACTCAATATTTGTGCCACTCTTTGCCAGATGCTTTATATACGTTAGATGTATACTAGTCTGCTTGGGCTGCCATAACAAGATATCTGACTTAGTGGCTTAAACAGCAGATGTTTATTTTCTCACAGTTCTGGAGACCAGAAGCCCATGTTCAAGGTTCCAACAGAGATGGTTTCCAGTGAGGAATATCTTCCTACTTTCCAGACATCTACCTTCTCACTGTGTCCTCACTTGGCCTTTCCTCACTCCATGCACTGGAGCAGAGAGAGAGATTTCATTCTCTAGTGTCTCTTAAAAGGATACCAGTCTAGTCCTATTAGATTAGGACCCCACCCTTATGACCTCATTTAATCTGAATTCCATCCTTAAAGGCCCTATCTACCAATACAGTCACACTGGGGGTTAGGGCTTTCCCATATGACTTTGGGGAGGAAACAATTCAGACCCCAATAGATATTTCCTATTATAAACAGAATTCCAGTAATTTACTCAAGGTTAAACAGGAACAAAAGATCCATGTCCTTTTGAATGTCTCTATTTAAAATCTTGTTACCACATCCTAGACCATGTGAGATGAATCCACTTTTATGGCTATCAGAAACAAAAGTAACAACCCCATCCTCTTTGACCTCAGAGAGAGAGGAGACTTGGAGAATTGGGACAATAAAAATGAG
Organism: Balaenoptera musculus; assembly: GCF_009873245.2. Lineage (NCBI taxonomy): Eukaryota > Metazoa > Chordata > Mammalia > Artiodactyla > Balaenopteridae > Balaenoptera > Balaenoptera musculus. The sequence continues at coordinate 47,086,366 of NC_045800.1, forward strand.
TGTTGACTCTACACACAGCCTTCAGCTCTCCTGACTCCCTGGCTGAGTCTACCTTGGTTGCATAGATTCCCTTAAGTCTGGATTTATTTGTACCTTAAGAACCAAAGGATCATGAGAAGACAGGGAAACACACAGCAGATGAAGAAGCAAGGTAAAAACCCACCAGACCAAACAAATTAAGAGGAAATAGGCAGTCTACCAGAAAAAGAATTCAGAGTAATGATAGTAAAGATGATCCAAAATCTTGGAAATAGAATGGAGAAAATACAAGAAACATTTAACAGGGACCTAGAAGAACTGAAGAGCAAACAAACAATGATGAAAAACGTAATAAATGAAATTAAAAATTCTCTAGAAGGAATCAATAGCAGAATAACTGAGGTAGAAGAACGGATAAGTGACCTGGATAAAATAGTGGAAATAACTACTGCAGAGCAGAATAAAGAAAAAAGAATGAAAAGAATTGAGGACAGTCTCAGAGACCTCTGGGACAACATTAAACGCACCAACATTCAAATTATAGGGGTCCCAGAAGAAGAAGAGAAAAAGAAAGGGACTAGGACTTACCTGGTGGCACAGTGGTTAAGAATCCGCCTGCCAACACAGGGAACACAGGTTCGAGCCCTGGTCCGGGAAGATCCCACATGCTGTGGAGCAACTAAGCCCATGCACCACAACTACTGAGCCTGTGCTCTACAGCCCGCGAGCCACAACTACTGAGCCTGAGTGCCACAACTACTGAAGCCCATGTGCCTAGAGCCCGTGCTCCACAACAAGAGAAGCCACTGCAATGAGAAGCCCGTGTGCAATGAAGAGTAGCCCCCACTCGCCGCAACTAGAGAAAAACCCACTCACAGCAACTAAAACCCAATGCAGCCAAAAATAAATAAATAAAATAATTTTTTAAAATTAAAAAATAATAGAAAGGGACTGAGAAAATATTTGAAGAGATTATAGTTGAAAAATTCCCTAATATGGGAAAGGAAATAGCTAATCAAGTCCAGGAAGCGCAGGGAGTCCCATACAGGATAAATCCAAGGAAGAACATGCCAAGACACATATTAATCAAACTATAACAAATTAAATACAAAGGAAAAATATTAAAAGCAGCAAGGGAAAAACAACAAATAATATACAAGGGAATCCCCATAAGGTAAACAGCTGATCGTTCAGCAGAAACTCTGAAAGCCAGAAGGGAGTGACAGGACATATTTAAAGTGATAAATGGGAAAAACCTACAAACAAGATTACTCTACCCAGCAAGGAACTCACTCAGATTCGACGGAGAAATTAAAACCTTTACAGACAAGCAAAAGCTAAGAGAATTCAGCACCACCAAATGAGCTTTACAACAAATGCTAAAGGAACGTCTCTAGGCAGGAAAAACAAGAGAAGGAAAAGACCCACAATAACAAACACAAAACAATTAAGAAAATGGTAATAGAAACATACATATTGATAACTACCTTAAATGTAAATGGATTAAATGCTCCAACCAAAAGACATAGACTGGCTGAATGGATACAAAAACAAGACCCATATATATGCTGTCTACAAGTGAACCACTTCAGACCTAGGGACACATACAGACTGAAAGTGAGGGGATGGAAAAAGATATTCCATGCAAATGGAAATCAAAAGAAAGCTGGAGTAGCAATTCTCATATAAGACAAAATAGACTTTAAAATAAAGACTATTACAAGAGACAAAGAAGGACACTACATAATGAATGATCAAGGGATCAATCCAAGAAGAAGATATAACAATTGTAAATATTTATGCACCCAACATTGGAGCACCCCAATACATAAGGCTAACAGCCATAAAAGGGGAAATCGACAGTAACACAATCATAGTAGCGGACATTAATACTCCACTTTCACCAATGGACATATCATCCAAAATGAAAATAAATAAGGAAACACTGGCTTTACATGATACATTAAACAAAATGGACTTATTTACAGGACATTCCATCCAAAAACAACAGAATACACTTTCTTCTCAAGTGCTCACAGAATGTTATCCAGGATAGATCATATCTTGGGTCACAATTCAAGCCTTGGTAAATTTAAGAAAATTGAAATCATATCAAGTATCTTTTCTGACCACAACACTATGAGACTAGATATCAGTTACAGGAAAAAATCTGTAAGAAATACAAACACATGGAGGCTAAACAATACACTACTACTTACTACACTACTACACTACTTAATAACCAAGAGATCACTGAAGAAATCAAAGAGGAAATCAAAAATACCTAGAAACAAATGACAAAACATGATGACCCAAAACCTATGGGTTGCAGCAAAAGCAGTTCTAAGAGGGAAGTTTATAGCAATGCAATCCCACCTCAAGAAACAAAAAACATCTCAAATAAACAACCTAATCTTACACCTAAAGCAATTAGAGAAAAAAAACAAAAAAACCCCCAAAGTTAGCAGAAGGAAAGAAATCATAAAGATCAGATCAGAAATAAATGAAAAAGAAATGAAGGAAACAATAGCAAAGATCAATAAAACTAAAAGGTGGTTCTTTGAGAAGATAAACAAAATTGATAAACCATTAGCCAGACTCATCAAGAAAAAAAGGGAGACGGCTCAATAGAATTAGAAATGAAAAGGAGAAGTAACCACTGACACTGCAGAAATACAAAGGATCATGAGAGATTACTACAAGCAACTATATGCCAATAAATGGACAACCTGGAAGAAATGGACAAATTCTTAGAAAAGCACAACCTTCCGAGACTGAACCAGGAAGAAATAGAAAATATAAACAGACCAATCACGAGCACTGAAATTGAGACTGTGATGAAAAATCTTCCAACAAACAAAAGCCCAGGACCAGATGGCTTCACAGGTGAATTCTATCAAACATTTAGAGAAGAGCTAACACCTATCCTTCTTAAACTCTTCCAAAATAGAGCAGAGGGAGGAACACTCCCAAACTCATTCTACGAAGCCACCATCACCCTGATACCAAAACCAGCCAAAGACGTCACAAGAAAGAAAATTACAAGCCAATATCACTGATGAACATAGATGAAAAATCCTCAACAAAATACTAGCAAACAGAATCCAACAGCACATGAAAAGGATCATACACCATGATCAAGTGGGGTTTATCCCAGGAATGCAAGGATTCTTCAGTATACACAAATCAATCAATGTGATACACCATATTAACAAATTGAAGGAGAAAAACCATATGATCATCTCAATAGATGCAGAAAAAGCTTTTGACAAAATTCAACACCCATTTATGATAAAAAACTCTCCAGAAAGTAGGCGTAGAGGGAACTTACCTCAACATAATAAAGGCCATATATGACAAACCCACAGCCAACAGCATTCTCAATGGTGAAAAACTGAAAGCATTTCCTCTAAGATCAGGAACAAGATAAGGTAGCCCACTCTCACCACTATTATTCAACATAGTTTTGGAAGTTTTAGCCACAGCAATCAGAGAAGAAAAAGAAATAAAAGGAATCCAAATCAGAAAAGAAGAAGTAAGGCTGTCACTGTTTGCAGATGACATGATACTATACATAGAGAATCCTAAAGATGCTACCAGAAAACTACTAGAGCTAATCAATGAATTTGGTAAAGTAGCAGGATACAAAATTAATGCACAGAAACCTCTTGCATTCCTATACACTAATGATGAAAAATCTGAAAGAGAAATTATGGAGACACTCCCATTTACCATTGCAACAAAAAGAATAAAATACCTAGGAATAAACCTACCTAAGGAGACAAAAGACCTGTATGCAGAAAATTATAAGACACTGATGAAAGAAATTAAAGATGATACAAATAGATGGAGAGATATACCACATTCTTGGATTGGAAGAATCAACATTGTGAAAATGACTCTACTACCCAAAGCAATCTACAGATTCAATGCAATCCCTATCAAACTACCACTAGCATTTTTCACAGAACTAGAACAAAAAATTTCACAATTTGTATGGAAACACAAAAGACCCCGAATAGCCAAAGCAATCTTGAGAACGAAAAATGGAGCTGGAGGAATCAGGCTCCCTGACTTCAGACTATACTACAAAGCTACGGTAATCAAGACAGTATGGTACTGGCACAGAAACAGAAATATAGATCAATGGAACAGGATAGAAAGCCCAGAGATAAACCCACGCACATATGGTCACCTTATCTTTGATAAAGGAGGCAAGCATATACAGTGGAGAAAAGACAGCCTCTTCAATAAGTGGTGCTGGGAAAACTGGACAGCTACATGTAAAAGTATGAAATTAGAACACTCCCTAACACCATACACAAAAATAAACTCAAAATGGATTAAAGACCTAAATGTAAGGCCAGACACTATCAAACTCTTGGAGGAAAACATAGGCAGAACACCCTATGACATAAATCACAGCAAGATCCTTTTTGACCCAGCTCCTAGAGAAATGGAAATAAAAGCAAAAATAAACAAATGGAACCTAATGAAACTTAAAAGCTTTTGCACAGCAAAGGAAACCATAAACAAGACCAAAAGACAACCCTCAGAATGGGAGAAAATATTTGCAAATGAAGCAACTGACAAAGGATTAATCTACAAAATTTACAAGCAGCTCATGCAGCTCAATAACAAAAAAACAAACAACACAATCCAGAAATGGGCAGAAGACCTAAATAGACATTTCTCCAAAGAAGATATACAGATTGCCAACAAACACATGAGAGAATGCTCAACATCATTAATCATTAGAGAAATGCAAATCAAAACTACAATGAGATATCATCTCACACCAGTCAGAATGGCCATCATCAAAAAATCTACAAACAATAAATGCTGGAGAGGGTGTGGAGAAAAGGGAACACTCTTGCACTGTTGGTGGGAATGTAAATTGATACAGCCACTATGGAGAACAGTATGGAGGTTCCTTAAAAAACTAAAAATAGAACTACCATACGACACAGCAATCCCACTACTGGGCATATACCCTGAGAAACCATAATTCAAAAAGAGTCATGTACCAAAATGTTCACTGCAGCTCTATTTATAATAGCCAGGACATGGAAGCAACCTAAGTGTCCATCAACAGATGAATGGATAAAGAAGATGTGGCACATATATACAATGGAATATTACTCAGCCATAAAAAGAAACGAAATTGAGTTATTTGTAGTGAGGTGGATGGACCTAGAGTCTGTCATACAGAGTGAAGTAAGTCAGAAAGAGAAAAACAAATACCGTATGCTAACACATATATATGGAATCTAAGAAAAAAAAAATGGTCATGAAGAACCTAGGGGCAATATGGGAATAAAGACACAGACCTACTAGAGAATGGACTTGAGGATATGGGGAGGGGGAAGGGTAAGCTGTGACAAAGTGAGAGAGTGGCATGGACATATATACACTACCAAACGTAAAATAGATAGCTAGTGGGAAGCAGCTGCATAGCACAGGGAGATCAGCTCGGTGCTTTGTGACCACCTAGAGGGGTGGGATAGGGAGGGTGGGAGGGAGGGAGACGCAAGAGGGAAAAGATATGGGAACATATGTATATGTATAACTGATTCACTTTGTTATAAAGCAGAAACTAACACACCATTGTAAAGCAATTATACTCCAATAAAGATGTTAAAAAATTAAAAAAAGAATCATTGAATCACATGACAAGTGAATTACATGCTCTATTTTATTTCATTCTCACCAGTACGTGAACAGGTAGATCTTATCTTCTTTTTACACAGAGTGAAAATAAAGTTCACAAAGGTTAACTAACTTTCCAAAGATAACCGATTTCTCAGGGATTAGAACTCAGTATTGGGCTAGTATTGAAGTCATGTCCTTCTGATTGAATAACCAACTAACTGGACTACTTTGCTATCTATGTAGCCACCTTCTTGGGTAGTTAAGTATCTTGATCTCGTGCTCCTCTAAAGCCTTTGTGCTTGCTGTGATGTCTTTATTGTAGGTTAAGACCCACAGATGATGCTGCTGTGGAAAGAGATGTTGATGGAAATGAGGGATGAGACAACTGTCCAAGAATTCACCTTGGAGGGGTTTCCTACTGACCAGTACCTGGGAAAGGTCCTCTTCCTGGTGCACGTGCTGGCATACCTGGCATCCATTGCAGGCAATGAGCTCATAGTCACCATCACTTGTTTTGACTCCCGGCTCCAGACGCCTATGTACTTTTTCCTCAGCATTTTCTCCTTCTTTCAGTGTTGTTTCACAAGTGCTGTTATTCGTAAATTGTTGGTCATCTTTCTTTTAGGCAAACAATTTCTTTTGCTGCCTGTCTCACACAAGCCTTTGTGTTAGTATTTCTGGGAGCAGCAGGTTTCGTCCTCATAGTAGTGATATCTCTGGACCGATACTTGGCCATTTGCAAGCCTCTGCATTACCCGATCTTCACAAACCTGAAGACTTGTTTCCTCCTGTTCACAGCCTGCTGTGCTTTGGGCTTCACTCTCATTTCTGGTTTGGTGGTAAATGTGTCCCACTTATCCTTCTGTGGCCCCCATGTCATCCCTCACTTCTTCTGTGACCTCGGCCCCCTGATCCATCTCTCCTGTTCTGACACCAGATCAGTTGAAATGTTGATCTTCGACCTTGCTTTGTTTGTCATTTTGACATCCCTTATTATAACCATCATTGCATACAGCAACATAAAGTAGTCACAATCATGGGACTCCCGTCAGCCAAGGAGCGACAGAAAGCTTTCTCCACCTGCTCCTCTCACCTCATTGTTCTCTCTCTGATGTACGTCAGCTGTGTCTTTATATATGTGAAACCAAAGCAGGTGAACAGGCTGGATTCCAGTAAGGAGGCTGGCCCTGTGAGCACGGTGGTGACCCTGATGCTGAACCCTGTCATCTACACTCTACGGAACAAGCAGGTCCACCAGGCTCTGAGAAAGATAATGTGCAGAATGAAAATATCAGGATAAAAAAATCAAATGGTCTTGGAGTGGATAGCTTCAGAAATGGTCTTGGAGTGGATAGCTTCAGAAAACCATTTGTCTTCATTTCAGACAATGTACTAGTCCACATAGTTGTAGTGGAAAGTCTGTGGCAGACCTCACTTGATCTCTGTTTGCTCATCGCCAGCAATGAAAGATCTCTGTTTACACCTTGGTGAACATAAATAATATCTTCTCCCTAAATATTCCACATACTGATGACATTTGATTTTAATTGCGAAATCCCTTACTAAATTTTCATTCTTCCCTCTGATTTAAACCACGTCTTAAAATTTCTGAAATTTAGTGATTTATGCTCTTTATTTTACTGCCATTTGGCCATAAACATTATTCAACAGAATTAGCAACTATTTACCAAAAGGCATTTGTATAATTAAAATGATAGAATATTGTGGTTATGAAGGAAATGATGGAAACAGTACCAGTGCTCAGGTCTATATGTCCTTCATGCCTACCTCAAAGAAATAATGGTTATAGAACCCTTCATATTGGGATATATATGGTTTGCATCAGATGTGCTCTTAATTGCTGTTTTTGGATAGCTTAGCTACACATGTATGAATCACTTCCATGCTGAAAGAAATAGAACTGTTTTAGCTTTCATACCATCCTCTAAGGAGAGGGAATAACCACAGCATCCCACAGCTGACCAATGCTCCCCTTTTCTAAATAATTTATTCCAGCTCCAAGCCTTCAGTTGCATAATGCATACTTATGATTCGTTCTTATCCTAAAACTGTTACTATAGAATGTGTGTGTTCATCAGTGAAAAGGAGCACTTATTCCACATTTGTATGATTTCTTCCAAAGACTCAAGGCAATGGAATCTAAGTTATTTGCTTATCGATCTAATTTATATTACTAATGAAAATAATTTAAACATTTTTTATGGTAGACTTGTGTTGTCAACTACAAGGTTGTGTTCCGATTGCTAACCTATTTTAAAACCTACAAGGTTATCTTCCGACTGATAACCTATTTTAAAACCAACATTTCCGGTATTTCAATCCTCATCCATTGTGTGCTTTTAGCTCTTATTTCCAGGATAGAAATGTGTCTCTTTCATCTTCAGAGGAAATACCTCTAGAAGAGTAACACCATTTTTCTTTTCTTTTGTTTGCTTTTTAACCCAAACTCTGAGATTAGACAATCACAAGTAAATTTTATGAAGTATGTTCTACACCATGATTGAATCATACTTGGCCTTGAAGGTCATATTACAAAGTTCAGATTTCATCTTATTGACAATGAAGAAGTATTAAACATGCTCTAAAAAAAATCACAGCTGTGTTCTGATTAGTTACATATTATAATTCATAGCTGTGGATGTTGTATGAAAAAGAAATTGGAAAAACCAAGATCAAAGTAGGAAAGTGGATACAGAGACTGTTGCAGAAATCGGGAGAACGAGAATGACGGCTTAGGGAAGTGGCAGTGAAAGTGGAATACAAAGGGACCAGTAGTAAACTCTGAAACATTTTGCATTGGAAGCCCTAAGTTCCAAGCTTGGTGCTGCCTTCAACTAACTGGTCAACTTCCCAAAATACTTGTCACCTTATGCCACCGCAATAAGAAGCCCGCGCACCACAATGAAGAGTACCCCTCGCTCACAGCAACTAGAGAAAGCCTGAGAGCAGCAGCAAAGACCCAACTCAGCCAAAACTAAATAAATAAATAAATAAATAAATAAATAAATAAATAAATGAATAAATAAATTTATTTAAAAAGAAAATATACATCAACCCAAAAGTCTCCTACCACCTCATTGTGAAGATTCTATTTTATCTCCTTGTTGGCTTTGTAGCTATTATTCTTTGATTATCATTTCAGTGATTGCTTTAGGGTTTATACATACATCTTTAACTTATCATTGTCTATAGTCAAGTGATATTTTACCACTTCACATGTAATATAAGAAACTTGTAATAGTATACTTCCATTTCTACCCCCCGGCCTTTATGTTATTGCTAACATACATTTTCCTTGTACATATGTTATAAACCTCACAGTTCATTGTTACAATTTTTGTTGAGTCAATTATCTCTCAAAGAAACTTAAATAATTTTTAGAATATCTTATATACCTACCCATGTAGTTACTATTTCTGGTGATTTTCATTTCTTTTTCTAGATCCACATTTCCATCTGGTATAATTTCCTTCTCTTAGAAAGACTAACTTAACCAATTATTATTCTGCAGATTTGCTGGTGACCATCTTTTGTATGACTTCATTTTCAAAAGATAATTTCATAGGTATAGAATTCTAGGTTGGCATATTTTTATTCACAGTCCTTTAAAAGTATTGTGGCATTGTGATCTCATTTACTTATTTCCAAAGAGAAATCTATGTTATCTTCATCTTTGTTCCCTGTATACAACTGTCTTTTCTCATCTGGCTGTTTTTAAGATTTTCTCTTTTACAATGGTTTTGAGCAATTTGATTATTATGTGCCTCAGTGTAGTTTTTTTCATGTCTCTAGTGCTTGGGTTTTGCTGAGATTTTTGGGTCTATTTTCACGGAATTTGGAAAATTTTGGCAATTTCTTTAAAACTTTTTTGTCATCCCTCTTTCACACATACACTTCTCCTTCAGAAATCTGACTATATGCATGCTGGATTGCTTGAAGTTATCCCATACTTCACTGGTGCTGTTTTCAATTTAAATGAATTACTTTTGTGTGTGTTTTATTTTTTAAATTTTCTATAGTTATATCTTCAAATTTGCTAATCTGTTGTCCACAATGTCCAATATGCTAATCATTCCATCCAATAAAGTTTTCATCTGAGACATGTTTTGACTCAAAGACGGCACACTTTGCTTTTAAAAGCCCCCTTATTGAGGTATGATTGACATACAAAAAGCTGTGCATACGGGACTTCCCTGGTGGCACAGTGGTTAAGAATCTGCCTGCCAATGCAGGGGACATGGGTTGGAGCCCTGGTCCGGGAAGATCCCACATGCCGCAGAGCAACTAAGTCCATGTGCCACAACTACTGAGCCTGCGCTCTAGAGCCTGCAAGTCACAACTACTGAAGCCTGCTCTCCACAACTACTGAAGCCTGCATGCCTAGAGCCCATGCTCCGCATCAAGAGAAGCCACCACAATGAGAAGCCCGCACACCACAACAAAGAGTAGCCCCCACTCGCCGCAACTAAAGAAAGCCCATGCACAGCAATGAAGACCCAACGCAGCCAAAAATAAATTTTAAAAAAAAAGCTGTGCATACTTAATGTATACAATTGATGAGACTGGAGATAAGTATGCACGCATGAAACCATCATCACAATCAAGGCCGTAAATCTATACATCACCTCCAAAAGTTTCTTCCAACTCCTTTATTTTTGTTTTCTTTTGTGGTTAAGAACATTTAATATAAGATCTGCCCTCTTATCAAAATTTTAACTACACAATACAATATCATAGCAATAGGCCCTATGTTGTACAGTAGATCTCCAGAACTTATTCATCTTGCAGTACTGAAATTTGTATATTTTGACACCTCCCCCTTTCTGGCTCCCCTCAGTGCCTCTTAACCATTATTCTACTCTCTGTCCTATGAGTTTGGATATCTTTTTTTTTTTTATAAATGATACCTCTATGCATATATATATATTTTAAAGATTTATTTATTATTTATTTATTTTATTTATTTTTGGCTGCGTCAGCTCTTAGTTGCAGCACGTGGGATCTTCATTGAGGCATGCGGGATCTTTCGTTACGGCACGTGGTCTCTTTGTTGCGGTGTGCAGCCTTCTCTCTGGTTGCGGTGTGCGGGTTTTCTCTTCTCTAGTTGTGGTGCGCAGGCTCCAGAGCGCATGGGCTCTGTAGTTTTGCGGCATGAGAACTCTAGTTGAGGCACACGAGCTCAGTAGTTGTGGCGCATGGGCTTAGTTGCCCCGCAGCATGTGGGACCTTAGTTCCCCGACCAGGGATTGAACCCGCATCCCCTGCATTGCAAGGCAGGTTCTTTACCACTGAACCACCAGGGAAGTCCCCAAGGTTGGATATTTTAGATTCCTCATAAAAAATGAGATCATGTAGTATTTGTCTTTCTGGGTCTAGCTTGTTTTACTTAGTACAGTGTCCTCTAGGTCCACCCATGTTGTCACATATTTCAGGGTTTCCTTCTTTTTTAAGGTTCAATAATATTCTATTGATGTATATACCACATGTTTTTATCCATTCATCCATCGATGGACACTTAAATTGTTTCTATATCTTGGCTGTTATGAATAATGTTGCAAAGAACCTGGAAGTGTAAATATCTGTTCAATATCTGGATTTCAGGTTCGTGAATACATACCCAGAAGTGGGATTTTTGGATCATATGGTAGTTCTATTTTTAATTTTTAAACAAACTTCCATACTATTTTCCACACCGGCTGCACCAGTTTACATCCCCATCAAAAGTGTACAACGGTTCTCTTTTCTCCACATCTTCACCAACACTTCTTGTCCTTTGATTTTTTGATAATAGATATCCTAACAGGTGTGAGATGATATCTCATTGTGGTTTTGATTTGCATTTCCCTGATGATTAATGATGTTGAGCAGGTATGAGTGGCTCAGGTATTCTGTCTCTGTTAATTAAGTGGCAGACAGCATTGCACCAATTCAGTAGTTCTGACAAAAGTTAGTAGAATCTAAATCTTGTGTCCTCTGTTGAGGCTAGTGTGACATTTTCCAAAAACTTTCAAAAAGATTGCTCTTCCAGGCCCATTGGTCAGGTTAGGCAGGAGCTACAGCAGGCTGGCCGCTTATCAACGAAGTCCCTTGTCACAACCATGGACAGTACCATGACAAGCTATAATATACTCTGACGGTTAGGAGCTTATGCTGTGAATTCTTGGAGCTTCCTTTCAAATCTTATCTCCACCACCCACTCATTGTGTGACTTGGCCATGTTACCTAGCCTCTTACAGCATTGCTGGAAAACTAGAGACAAATTGTCGCAGTACTTAGTCCCAGACCTGACATACAGAAACTCTCATATTAGCTGGCTGCAGTTGTCATAGTGGCAGAAATGGCATAGCAGCAACCATGAATCTTCCAAATGTGAGACAGGCCATCTCCAGTTGGCTGTAGTTCAGTGGTTCTCATCCAGAAACAATTTTGTTCCCTCCCCCCTCACCTGCCAAGGAGATTTGGCAACATCTGAAGACATTCTTGGTTGTCTTAAACTGGCGTTGTCTTACTGGCATCTAGTTGGTAGAGGCCAGGGATGCTGCTAAATATCCTACAATGCACAGGACAACCCTCACAACAATGATCCAGCCCAAATGTCAATAGTGTTGAGGGAGACAAACCTGAAGAAAAATGAAACCAGTCTAAAACACAACCATAAAACTACCATATTGTCTTGGGCCAAAGGACAGGAATGTGGCTAAGACTGAAGCTCATGAAGCAGCCTCCATAGAGAGGGAGCTGGATGCACCACAGGGAAATATCTTACCTCCATCAGCCAGACACTTCACTGTGTGGTTGCTGGTGCTGGTAGACCAGTCTGGTTCCTACCACTTGCAGGAGGTCTGCTTGTGTCAGGGAAGCCAAAATGGTAAGGGCTCATGGTTGGGGAATCATTCGAAGGAAGGATGTGCTTTCTTTAACTGATACTTATTATCAAAGACAAAAAGCAGAGAAATAGAAGTGAAAGTCCTATCAGTTCCTCTCTATGGCTCTTCAAAGAATTGATAATGTGAAGTCATAGAAAAGTGCTGCCTGCTGAATGCAAGCAAGGTCATGAGTCTGTCTGCATCAAATCACGAGGACTAATTTTAAAAGATAACATTATGGGAAAGCAAGAGTTGCTTCTCTGTCTCAGCTAAGGGAGGCACATTGGTGCCAGTTCCCACAAAAAAAACCAAAGTCTCAGTTTCCAGGTCAGTTTAAGGAAAAGAATGCATTTGTTCTGAGAAGGCAAACTCCAAGCAAGGCAACACTCAGCAGGGAGGGATGCTCTACCTGGATCAAAAGGGCTACAGAGAGAGGACCAGCTGCTTAGATAGAGTACAGATGGATAAGCTGAACAGAGCCCAAGACAGGGGACTCAACTGAACAGGAAAGAGAAGAAGTGATCTGAAAAAAATGGACCTGATTGAATTTGAAGAGCAGGAAAAAGAAAAAGAACACTGGGTCTGAAAGAAGATGGGCTTTGGGAGCTGGGAGAGAATCTAGGACTAAGGAAAGGTTGATGATCCATCTCTGTCAGGGAACTCCCTTTTTTGGCCTTTCCTGAGTAGGGATGGTGTCACTCAGGAGCCTGAGGCTTCCTGAGATTAACGGGATGTACTTTAAATCAGGGGCCACTGAATGATCTCTCATTTACCCATCCCAGTTGATTCTCCTCACTAGGTCATTTTTGCAGTCAAATCCACAGTGGTCCCAGTGGCCTCTTTCTGTGTGGTCACATGCAATTTAGCCCCCACTTACCCTTTCCAGTTAACCACTGCAAACATCACTCTGAGCCAGGCAGGGGTGAGGAGTTGTGACATCTCAGCTTCCTTGGCTGCTCCTGTCCTCAGTGATCACTCACCAATAGCAACATCTTAAACCTGCATAGCACTTGATATCATTGTCTTTAGTTCTCTCATTCAGTCTTGGCTGCATCTCTAGGTTGATTTATTGTCCTCATTATACTTAGAAAGAAACTAGAGCTCAAATGGATTGAGTGCTCTGAAAGAGCCTGAATATGAACCCATATCTTCTTCCCCCCAGCTCAGGGCTCTTTCCACATTACACACATCTCTGTGCATCCACAGCACCATTAAACCACACCCTGTAATGCAGCCCCCTTCATGCCTTTTCTTTTTATATTCACCAGCATGGGTACTAGGGTCTTCTTAATTGGGTTATCAGTTTTCTAAGGATACAAATCAAGTCTCATATTTCTGCTTTGTCAAATGAGTAATGCTCTGTTAAACACTCGATACTTGTCTAAGTATTTTATTTTTTAATCCATTACAAAATATAGAAAATATAAAATTATAAGAAACCAAGATGAATAACACAACATATGTTCTTCACGGCATGTTGAAAACCTATTAGTGATCAGGGACTTCTCTGGTGGTCCAGTGGTTAAGAATCCACCTTCCCGATTGGGATTGACATGTATACACTGATGTGTATAAAACTGATGACTGATAAGAACCTGCAGTACAAACAAACAAACAAAAAAACAAACAAAAAAACAACTAATACTAAAAAAAAAAAAAAAAAAAAGGAATGAAATACTGACACACACTACAGCATGGCTGAACCTTGAAAGCATGGTCTCACTGAAAGAAGCCAGACACGACAGGCCACATATTGAATGATTCCATTTCTATGAAATGACCCAAAGAGGTAAATCCATGGAGACAGAAAGCAGAGCAGTGGTGACCAGGGACTGGGGTGACAAGAATGAGGAATGACTGCTTATGGGGGGGTGGGATTATCTCTTGTGTTGATGAAAATGTTCTAAAATTAGTTCTGGTGTAGGTTGCACAAGTCTTTGAATATACTAAAACCATTGAATTGTGTACTTTAAAAAAAAAAGAAAAGCCAAAAAAAGAATTCGCCTTCCAATGCAGGGGATGTGGGTTCCATCCCTGGTCGGGGAACTAAGATCCCACATGCCATGGGGTAACTAAGCTCATGCGCCACAACTAGAGAGAAGCCTGCTCGCCAAAACAAAGAGCCTGAGTGATGCAACAAAAGATTCCATGTGCCACAACTAAGACCCGACACAGCTAAAAATAAATAAATAAATAAATACTTTCAAAAAAGAAAGAAAATCTATTAGTGATCATACAGAGTCATTAGCGGTAGTTTTCAAAGCCCTATTCATTGCATAGTCTCTGAGACCACTGAGGGCTTCAACATGTTTTTTTGTGTGTCAGAATCCCATTAGAAGAGATTAGATTTGGTTTCTACCAACTTATGTGCCAATGCCACAGTCAGCCTATGGTTCATGAAATTCTTGAATTTCATGCCCCAAATCATTCTGCTTCTGATGAATGACAATGAGAATACTGGATGAAGAACCATCCAGTTAAAAGGGATGAACAACTCATCCCTTTTAAATCAATATCAAATTGTACTCTCAGCTTCCATCTACAATAGCAAACAATATGTTTTTCTTCAATCCCAGAGATTCAGTTATACACTCACAACTTGCTTCTATCATTTTTAATCGGTCATAATAAAGAGAATCAATTTTTTAGTCCAGTAAAATATGGAGGATTTGTCCACCCAGTTGTATTCTGAAACAATGGGAGGGTAGCATTGCTTTCTTGCAATGCTGTGTAACTTTTAGAGCTAAATCATCGCAGTTGATTTGAGAACAAAGTAAAGGAAGAGTGAGAAATCGCAGGCATTTTTCTAAATACATAGCCCAGGTTTTAAAGTTGAAATTTCCACATTCAAAACAAAGTAGTGATTGCATATGTCATACTCATCAAACTGTACACATTAAATATGTGCAGTTTTTATATATCAATTATACCTCAATAAAGCTGCTAAAACAAAGTGATGATCCTATATATTTCACCTTGAGAGTTACTGAGAAGAAAAGGGCAAAACAGAAACAACAGTTTTCATTAGAATCAGAAACAATTTTTGAAGTCTAATTGGCTCCAGAGGAAACACTTGGGGTAAGATAGTAGGAGTAGAAGATTTCTCTGGGGCCAGTGGTCACCTTTAAGAAATTCTTCAGATCTCCAGGTTGATACTGTCAGAATCAAGTTGAATTGTACCACATCTACCTGGTGTCTGAGAATTGTTTGGTGGTGTGGGAAACACTCCCACACATCAGAATTGGTGACCAGAATCCTAAGGCCCAAAAGATAAGAATGAGGTAGCCATATGATGAGTGCGGCAGAGGAGCTTTTAAGAATGAGTGACTGGGGGGCAGAAGAGGAACCAAGATGGCAGAGGAGAAGGACGTGCTCTCACTCCCTCTTGTGAGAACACCAGAATCACAACTAGCTGCTGGACAATCATCGACAGGAAGACACTGGAACTCACCAAAAAAGATACCCCACATCCAAAGACAAAGGAGAAGCCACAATGAGATGGTAGGAGGGGCGCAATCGTAGTAAAATCAAAGCCCATAACTGCTGGGTGGGTGACTCACAGACTGGAGACCACTTATACCACAGAAGTCCACCCATTGGAGTGAAGGTTCTGAGCCCCATGTCAGGCTTCCCAACCTGGGGGTCCGGCAACAGGAGGAGGAATTCCTAGAGAATCAGACTTTGAAGCCTAGTGGGATTTGATTGCAGGACTTCGACAGGACTGGGGGAAACAGAGACTCCACTCTTGGAGGGCACACACAAAGTAGTGTGTGCATCGGGACCCAGGGGAAGGAGCAGTGACCCCAGGGGAGACTGAACCAGACCTGCCTGCTAGTGTTGGAGGGTCTCCTGCAGAGGAGGGGGGTGGCTGTGGCTCACTGTGGGGACAAGGACACTGGCAGCAGAAATTCTGGGAAGTACTCCTTGGTGTGAGCCCTCCCAGAGTCTGCCATTAGCCCCACCAAAGAGCCCAGGTAGGCTCAAGTGTTGGGTTGCCTCAGGCCAAACAACCAACAGGGAGGGAACCCAGCCACACCCATCAGTAGTCAAGCGGATTAAAGTTTTACTGAGCTCTGCCCACCAGAGCAACAGTCAGCTCTACCCACCACCAGTCCCTCCCATCAGGAAACTTGCACAAGCCTCTTAGATAGCCTCATCCACCAGAGGGAAGACAGCAGAAGCAAGAAGAAGTACAATCCTGCAGCCTGTGGAACAAAAACCACATTCACAGAAAGATAGACAAGATGAAAAGGCAGAGGGCTATGTACCAGATGAAGGAACAAGATAAAACCCCAGAAAAACAACTAAATGAAGTGGAGATAGGCACCCTTCCAGAAAAAGAATTCAGAATAATGATAGTGAAGATGATCCAGGACCTCGGAAAAAGAATGGAGGCAAAGATCGAGAAGATGCAAGGAATGCTTAACAAAGACCTAGAAGAATTAAAGAACAAACAGATGAACAATACAATAACTGAAGTGAAAACTACACTAGAAGGAATCAATAGCAGAATAACTGAGGCAGAAGAACGGATAAGTGACCTGGAAGACAGAATGGTGGAATTCACTGCTGCAGAACAGAATAAAGAAAAAAGAATGAAAAGAAATGAAGACAGCCTAAGGGACCTGTGGGACAACATTAAACGCAACAACATTTGCCTTATAGGGGTTCCAGAAGGAGAAGACAGAGACAAAGGACCAGAGAAAATATTTGAAGAGATTATAGTGGAAAACTTCCCTAACACGGGAAAGGAAATAGCCACCCAAGTCCAGGAAGCGCAGCAAGTCCCATACAGGATAAACCCAAGGAGAAACACACCGAGACACATAGTAATCAAATTGGCAAAAATTAAAGACAAAGAAAAATTATTGAAAGCAGCAAGGGAAAAATGACAAATAACATACAAGGGAACTCCCATAGGTTAACAGCTGATTTCTCAGCAGAAACTCTACAAGCCAGAAGGGAGTGGCATGATACACTTAAAGCGATGAAAGGGAAGAACCTACAACCAAGATTACTCTACCCGGCAAGGATCTCATTCAGATTCGATGGAGAAATCAAAACCTTTACAGACAAGCAAAAGCTAAGAGAATTCAGCACCACCAAACCAGCTCTACAACAAATGCTAAAGGAACTTCTCTAAGTGGAAACACAAGAGAAGAAAAGGACCTACAAAAACAAACCCAAAACAATTAAGAAAATGGTCATAGGAACCTACATATCGATAATTACCTTAAACGTGAATGGATTAAATGTAGCAACCAAAAGACACAGGCTTGCTGAATGGATACAAAAACAAGACCCATATATATGCTGTCTAAAAGAGACCCACTTCAGACCTAGGGACACATACAGACTAAAAGTGAAGGGATGGAAAAAGATATTCCATTCAAATGGAAATCAAAAGAACGCTGGAGTAGCTATATTCATATCGATAAAATAGACTTTAAAATAAAGAATGTTACAAGAGACAAGGAAGGACACTACATAATGATCAAGGGATCAATCCAAGAAGATATAACAGTTATAAATATATATGCACCCAACATAGGAGCACCTCAATACATAAGGCAACTGCTAACAGCTATAAAAGAGGAAATCGACAGTAACACAATAATAGTGGGGGACTTTAACACCTCACTTACACCAATGGACAGATCATCCAAAATGAAAATAAATAAGGAAACAGAAGCTTTAAATGACACAATAGACCAGATAGATTTAATTGATATTTATAGGACATTCCATCCAAAACCAGCAGATTACACTTTCTTCTCAAGTGCGCACAGAACATTCTCCAGGATAGATCACATCTTGGGTCACAAATCAAGCCTCAGTAAATTTAAGAAAATTGAAATCATATCAAGCATCTTTTCTGACCACAATGCTATGAGATTAGAAATGAATTACAGGGAAAAAAAAAGTAAAAAACACAAACACATGGAGGCTAAACAATACGTTACTAAATAACCAAGACATCCCTGAAGAAATCAAAGGGGTAATCAAAAAATACCTAGAGACAAATGACAATGAAAACACGACGATCCAAAACCTATGGGATGCAGCAAAAGCAGTTCTAAGAGGGAAGTTTATAGCTATACAAACCTACCTCAAGAAACAAGAAAAATCTCAAGTAAACAATCTAACCTTACACCTAAAGGAACTAGAGAAAGAAGAACAAACAAAACCCAAAGTTAGCAGAAGGAAAGAAATCATAAAGATCAGAGCAGAAATAAATGAAATAGAAACAAAGAAAACAATAGGAAAGATCAATAAAACTAAAAGCTGGTTCTTTGAGAAGATAAAAATATTGATAAACCATTAGCCAGACTCATCAAGAAAAAGAGGGAGAGGGCTCAAATCAATAAAATCAGAAATGAAAAAGGAGAAGTTACAACAGACACTGCAGAAATACAAAGCATCCTAAGAGACTACTACAAGCAACTCTATGCCAATAAAATGGACAACCTGGAAGAAATGGACAAATTCTTAGAAAGGTATAACCCTCCAAGACCAAACCAGGAAGAAACAGAAAATATGAACAGACCAATCACAAGTAATGAAATTGAAACTGTGATTTAAAATCTTCCAACAAACAAAAGTCCAGGACCAGATGGCTTCACAGGTGAATTCTATCAAACATTTAGAGAAGAGCTAACACCCATCCTTCTCAAACTCTTCCAAAAAATTGCAGAGGAAGGAACACTCCCAAACTCATTCTATGAAGCCACCATCACCCTGATACCAAACCCAGACAAAGATACTACAAAAAAAAGAAAATTACAGACCAATATCACTGATGAATATAGATGCAAAAATCCTCAACAAAATACTAGCAAACAGAATCCAACAGCACATTAAAAGGATCATACACCACAATCAAGTGGGATTTATCCCAGGGATGCAAGGATTCTTCAATATACGCAAATCAATCAATGTGATACACCATATTAACAAATTGAAGAATAAAAACCATATGATCATCTCAATAGATGCAGAAAAAGCTTTTGACAAAATTCAACACCCATTTATGATAAAAACTCTCCAGAAAGTGGGCAGAGAGGGAACCTACCTCAACATAATAAAGGCCATATATGACAAACCCACAGCCAACATCATTCTCAATGGTGAAAACCTGAAACCATTTCCACTAAGATCAGGTACAAGACAAGTTTGCCCACTCTCACCACTATTATTCAACATAGTTTTGGAAGTTTTAGCCACAGCAATCAGAGAAGAAAAAGAAATAAAATGAATCCAAATAAGAAAAGAAGAAGTATAACTGTCACTGTTTGCAGATGACATGATACTATACATAGAGAATCCTAAAGATGCTACCAGAAAACTACTAGAGCTAATCAATGAATTTGGTAAAGTAGCAGGATACAAAATTAATGCACAGAAACCTCTTGCATTCCTATACACTAATGATGAAAAATCTGAAAGAGAAATTATGGAGACACTCCCATTTACCACTGCAACAAAAAGAATAAAATACCTAGGAATAAACCTACCTAGGGAGACAAAAGACCTGGATGCAGAAAACTATAAGACACTGATGAAAGAAATTAAAAATGATACCAACAGATGGAGAGATATACCATGTTCTTGGATTGGAAGAATCAATATTGTGAAAATGACTCTACTACCCAAAGTAATCTACAGATTCAATGCAATCCCTATCAAATTACCAATGGCATTTTTTACGGAACTAGAACAAATCATCTTAAAATTTGTATGGAGACACAACAAACCCCGAATGGCCAAAGCAGTCTTGAGGGAAAAAAACGGAGCTGGAGGAATCAGACTCCCTGACTTCAGACTATACTACAAAGCTACAGTAATCAAGACAATATGGTACTGGCACAATAACAGAGACATAGATCAATGGAACAAGATAGAAAGCCCAGAGATAAACCCACACACCTATGGTCAACTAATCTATGACAAAGGAGGCAAAGTTATACAATGGAGAAAAGATAGTCTCTTCAAAAGTGGTGCTGGGAAAACTGGACAGCTACATGTGAAAGAAAGAAATTAGAACACTCCCTAACACCATACACAAAAATAAGCTCAAAATGGATTCGAGACCTAAATGTAACACTGGACACTATAAAACTCTTAGAGGAAAACACAGGAAGAACACTCTTTGACATAAATCACAGCAAGATCTTTTTTGATCCACCTCCTAGAGTAATGGAAATAAAAACAAAAATAAACAAATGGGACCTAATGAAACTTCAAAGCTTTTGCACAGCAAAGGAAACCATAAACAAGATGAAAAGACAACCCTCAGAATGGGAGAAAATATTTGCAAATGAATCAACAGACAAAGGATTAATCTCCAAAATATATAAACAGCTCATGCAGCTCAATATTAAAGAAATAAACAACCCAATCCAAAAATGGGCAGAAGACCTAAATAGACATTTCTCCAAAGAAGATATACAGATGGCCAAGAAGCACATGAAAAGCTGCTCAACATCACTGATTATTAGAGAAATGCAAATCAAAACTACAATGAGGTATCACCTCACACCAGTTAGAATGGGCATCATCAGAAAATCTACAAACAACAAATGCTGGAGAGGGTGTGGAGAAAAGGGAACCCTCTTGCACTGTTGGTGGGAATGTAAATTGATACAGCCACTATGGAGAACAGTATGGAAGTTCCTTTAAAAACTAAAAATAGAATTACCATATGACCCAGCAATCCCACTACTGGGCATATACCCTGAGAAAACCATAATTCAAAAAGACACATGCACCCCAATGTTCATTGCAGCACTATTTACAATAGCCAGGTCATGGAAGCAACCTAAATGCCCATGGACAGATGAATGGATAAAGAAGATATGGTACATATATACAATGGAATATTACTCAGCCATAAAAAGGAACAAAATTGAGTCATTTGTTGATACATGGATGGATCTAGAGACTGTCATACAGAGTGAAGTAAGTCAGAAAGAGAAAAACAAATATCGTATATTAATGTATGTATGTGGAACCTAGAAAAATGGTACAGATGAACCGGTTTGCAGGGCAGAAGTTGAGACACAGATGTAGAGAACAAACATATGGACACCAAGGGGGGAAAACTGTGGTGGGGTGGGGATGGTGGTGTGCTGAATTGGGCAATTGGCATTGACATGTATACACTGACG
Organism: Balaenoptera musculus; assembly: GCF_009873245.2. NCBI lineage: Eukaryota > Metazoa > Chordata > Mammalia > Artiodactyla > Balaenopteridae > Balaenoptera > Balaenoptera musculus. Next base: position 47,108,051 of record NC_045800.1, read on the forward strand.
TGTATTAAATTGATGACTAATAAGAACCTGCAGTATAAAAAAACAAACAAACAAAAAAAACAACTAATACTAAACTTTCTTTAGGTTATTTATATGGAAATATGTTAATATAAATGTTTCAGACATTACATGAAATTTCTAAAAATCTTATATGTTCTGGTATAATGTTATAAGTCATAATTCTAGTTATTACTTTAAAGTGTATATCTCAGAAATAACTAAATTTCCTTGTCAATTGCATTATTATGAACTTTCATCAAATCTTTAACCGTGGTCATTTTTAAGTCTTTTGTCATTTACAGACAGTTCTGGGTGTACTCTGATGCTTTTGCAAATATGTTCCTATAAAAGGGTTTCATCTTCAAGGAATTCATGGAAAAGACTCTGACAAGTACAGGTTTCTGGCAACTGACTATACTGCTGAACTGAATGAATGTGTAAGGAATGTGGAACTAACAAGCTACCACCAACCAGAAAAATTCGGGGAAGGTCAAAAAGAGAGAGGAGACTCCAGTCCATTTGTCCTAACAACCTCCCAGAATCTTTCTTGCTGGAATCCATCTTGGCTGAGTGATGCGCGTGCCACCAGGAAGGACCCTGAGTCAGAGTGATTGGCCAGAGACAACCCGGAAACTAACCCCATTACCATAAAACCTGAAACTGCAAGCCACGTGGCAGAACAGATGTCCTGGTTTCCCTTACCCTGCTGCTGTCTGCCTGGGCGCCCCTTCCCAATAGTCTCTTGCTTTGTCAGCACGTGTGTATCCTTGAACAATTCATTTCCAAGTGTTAGACAAGAGCCTACTCTTGGGCCCTGGAAGGGGTCCCCCTTCCGGCAGTAATAGCACAAAACTGCCAACCAAGAATCTTACATCCATTTAACTTGGTATAGGAAGTGCTAGCCAAAGTAATTAGGCAAAGAAAAGAAATAGAAGGCATCCAAATTAGAAAAGAAGAAGTAAAACTGTCTTTCATCACAAATGACATGATCTTATGTGTAGAAAACCCTAAAGATTCTACACCCCCCAAAAAAATGTTAGAAAAAAACAAATGAATTCAGCAAAGTTGCAGGATACAAAATCAACACACAAAAATCTGTTGCATGTCTATATAATAATGAACAACCTGAAAAGGAAATTAAGAAAGCAATTCCATTTACAATAGCATCAAAAAGAATAAAATACTTTGAAATAAAATTAACCAAGGAGATAAAAGAATTGTACACAGAAAACTATAAAACATTGCTAAAAAAAATTAGAGGCACAAATAAATGAAAGAAACATCTCATGTTAATGAGTGGAAGACTTAACCTTGTTAAGATGTCAATGTTACCCAAAACAATGTACAGATTCAATCCAATTCCGACCAAAATCCCAACAATTTTTTTTTTTTCAGAAACAGAAAGTCCATCCTAAAATTCATATGGAATAGCAAGGGACCTTGAATTGCCAAATAATCTCAAAAAAGAAAAACAAAGCTGGAAACATCACAATTCCTGATTTAAAAATTTATTACAAAGTAATCAAAGCAGTGTGGTACCGGAATAAGTTGAACACTTATACCACATACAAAAATTAACTCAAAATGGATCAAAGACACATAGAAAACAAACTTATAGTTACCAAAATGTCAGGGGTGGGGAGGGATAAATTGGGAGTATGGGATTAACAAATGCACACTGCCATATATAAAATAAACAATAAGGATTTACTGTATAGCACAGGGAACATTCAATATCTTGTAATAAACTATAAAGGCAAAGAATCCAAAAAAAGAATATAGATATATACATATATATGTATAATCAAATCACTTTGCTGTATACCTGAAACTAACACAATATTGTAAATAAAAAATTTTTTTGAAAAAAATGGATCAAAGACCAAAACTCAAGACCTAAAACTATAAAACTCCTATAAGAAAACAGGGGGAAATCTTCATGACCTTGGATTTGACAAATGATTTATTGAATATAACAACAAAAGCATAGGCAACAAAAGAAAAAATAAAGTGGACTTCACCAAAATTCCAAATTTTGTGTATCAAAGAATGCTTTCAACATAGTGAAAAGACAACTCATGAAATGAGGGAATTATTTACATATCATATATATGATAAGGGATTAATATCCAGATTATATAAAGAACTCCTACAACTTAACAACAAAAAATTTAACAATGTGATTCAAAATTGAGCAAAGGACTTAAATGAAAATTTCTCCCAAGAAGACATACAGATGGCCAATAAACACATGAAAAGATGTTTAACATCACTAATCGCTAGGAAAATGCAAATTAAAACCACAATGAAATGTAACCTTTCACCTATTAGAAAGACTATTATCAAAACAACATTAAAAAAACAGGGTTGGTGAGGATCTGGAGAAATCAGAACCCTGTGCACTGCTCGTATAAATGTAAAAAGCTGCAGCGACTGTGGAAAACAGTGGTGAGTCCTCAAAAAAAGTTAAACATAGAATTACCATATGATACAGCAACTCCACTTCTGGGTATATATCCCAAAAAACTGAAAGCAGGGATATTAAGAGATATTTTACACCAATGTTCATAGCAGCATCATTCACATTAGCCAAAAAGTAAAAGCAACCCAAATGCTTATCAGTAGTGAATGGATAAACAAAATGTGGTAAAATTGAATATTGTTCAGCCTTAAAAAAAGGAATGAACTGACTCATGCCACAAAACGTTAGACATGTTAGACATTATGCTGAGTGAAGTAAGCCAGGCACAAAAGGACAAATATTGTATGATTCACATATATGAGGTATTTAGAGTACCTCAAGTTCATAAAGACAGAACATAAATTGATGATTGCCAGGGGCTGTGGATAGGGGGGAACAGAGAGTTACTGTTTCATAGGTACAGAGTTTCCATTTAGTAAGTTGAAACAAGTTCTGGAGAGGGATGCAAAGCATTATGAATGTACTTAAAGCCACTGACTGTACACCTAAAAATTACGTAAATGGTAGTAAATTTTATGTTATATATGTTTTACCACAATAAAGAGAAACTTTTGTAAAATATAATTTCTAGAAAAATAAATGAAATTTTAAAAAAGATAAATTTATTTTATGTATTTTTACCACAATAATAAAAAGGATTGTATATCCAGCAAAACTACCTTTCAAAGATGAAGATGAAATAAAGACATTCTCAGACAGAATTCATTGGTAGCAGGCTAACCTTAAAAGAAACACTAAAAGAAGTTTTTTAGGATGAAGCAAGTGACATCAGACAATAATTTGAACCCACCCAGAAAAACAAAGAGAACTAGTGAATGTAGTTATATAGGTAATTATAAAATACAGTACAATTCAGTACAAGTGTATATTTTTTCCTTTCTTCTCTTAACTGATTTAAAAAACACATGTATTAAATCAGGAACAAGACAAGGATGCCTGCTTTCACCACTTAGATTCAGCCTTGTGCTAGAGGTTCTGGCCAAGGCAGTTAGGCAAGAAAAAAGAATAAAAGGCATCCAGAAAGGTGAATAAGAAGTAAAATGTCGCTAATCTCTCATACATGATCTTGCATAGATGGAATATGCACACACTCACATGCAAAACCATTAGAATCAGTAAACAAGTTCAGCAAGTTTTCAGAATATGAAATTAATATACATCAATCAAATGTTTTTCTATACACTAGCAATGAACAATCTGAAAATAAAATTTAAAAAACAATTCCAATCACAGTGATACCAAAAAGATTAACATACCCAGGAATAAATTTAACCAAGGAGGTAAAAGATCAGCACACTGAAAACTATAGGATAATGATGAAAGAACTCGAAGACACAAAAAAAATGGAAAGATACTCCATGTTCTTGGATTAAAAGAATTAACATTGTGAAGATGTCCATACTTCACAAAATAATGTACAGATTCAATGCAATCCAACGTCTATAGATGCAATGCAATCAATCTATAAAAATTCCAACAGGATTTTTCACAGAAATCGAAAAAACAATCCTAAAATTCATATGGAACCGTGAATAGCCAAAGCAATATTGAGAAAGAAGAGCAAAGATGGAGGTATCACACTTTTGGATGTCAAATTATATTACAAAGTTATATAGTAATCAAAACAGTATGGTACTGGCATAAAAACAGACGCCAACAGTACGGTACTGGCATAAAAATAGACCAACGGAACAAAAAGAGAGTTCAGAAATAAATCCACATATATATGGCCAACTAACCTATGAAAAGGGTGCAAAGAATACACAATGGGGAAAGAATAGTCTCTTCAATAAATTATGTTGGGAAAACTGGATATCCACAAGCAAAAGAATGAAATCAGATCCTTATCTTACACCATATGCAAAATCAACTCAAAATGGATAAAAGACTTAAATGTAAGACCTGAAGCCACAAAACTCCTAGAAGAAAACATAGGGGAAAAGCTCCCTAACATTGGTCTTGGCAATGATTTCTGGATGACACCAAGAGCGCAGGGCAACAAAGGTAAAAATAAAGTAGGACTACATCAAACTAAAAAGCTCTGCACAGCAAAGGAAACAATTAACAAAATGAAATGACAACCTACTGGATGGGAGAAAATATTTCCAAACCATATATCTGATAAGGGGTTAACCTCCAAACTATACAAGGAAAAAGGAACTCATACAACTCAACTGCAAAAAAAAAAAAAAAATTCAATTTGAAAATAGGCAAAGGTCTGAAGAGACATTTTTCCAAAGAAGGTGAGCAAATGACCAACAGGTATATGAAAAGGTGCTCAACATCACTAATGATCAGAGAAATGCAAATCAAAACCACAGTGAGATACCACCTCACACCTGTTAGGATTATTAACAAAAAGATAAGAGATAACAAGCATTGGTCAGGATGTGGAGTAAAGGGAACTCTTGTACATTGCTGGTATGTAAATTGGTGTAGCAACTATGGAAAACAGTATGGCGGTTCCTCAAAAAATTAAAAATAGAACTACCATATGATCCAGCAATCCCACCTCTGTGCATATATCCAAAGGAAATGAAATCAGGATCTTGAAGAGATATCTGCACTCTGATGTTCATTGAAGCATTGTTTCACAATAGCAAGATATGGAAACAACCTAAGTTTTGATGAATGAATGAAGAAAATGTGATATATATGTGATATATATATGTATACATATATATGTGTATATATGTATATGTGTGTGTGTATACATACACATACACACACACACACACACACACAATGGAATACTATTCAGCCATAAAAAAGGAAATCCTGCCAGTTGTGACAACATGGATGAACTTGGAGGACATCACGCTAAGTAAAATAAGCCAGACACAGAAAGCAAATACTGTACGATCTCACTTCTATGTGGAATCTTAAAAAGTCAAACTCAAAGCCAGAGGGTAGAGCAGTGGTTACCAGGGGCAGAGGTAGGGAAAATCAGGACAGGTTGGTCAAAGGGTACAAACTTTCAGTTACAAGATGAATAAGTTCTGGGCATCTAACGTACAGCATGGTGACTATAGTTAATAATACTGTTTTGTATACTTGAAATTTGCTAATAGAGTAGATCTTAAGTGTTCTTGCCAAGCCAAAAAAAAAAAAATGGTAACTATGTGAAGTGATGGATGTGTTAACTTGCTTGATTGCGGTAAGCATGTCACAATGTATTTATACATCAAAACCTGATGTTGCACACCTCAAATATATGCCATTTTTATTTGTCAGTTATACCCTAATAAAGTTGGAGAGATCAAAAAACATATATACATATATATAGCTTTCCTTCAAAAAAGAGTACAAAATATTCAGGAATAAATTTAACAAAATAAAGTGCAATGAAAACTACAAAACTATTAAAATAAATTAGAAAAGATTTAGATAACTTGAATTATATCCCAGTTCCTTGTTTAGAGGACTTAATATTGTTAAGATAACAATATTCCCCAAGTTGATCTACAGTTTAAGTGCAATCCCTATCAAAATCCCAGCTTGCTTTTATTTTTTGCAGAAATTGACAAGTTGAGCCTATAATTTATATGAAAATGCAATAACACAAAATAGCCAAAACATTCTTGAAAAATAAAGAACAAGGGCAGATTCACACTTCCCAATTCAAAACTTACTATAAAGTTACAGTAATCAAGACAGTGTGGCACTGACGAAAGATACACATATTGGTCAATGGAATAAAACTGAAAGTCCGGAAATAAACCCTTACATTTATGGTGAATTCACTTTTTACCAAGATGCCAAGACAATTCAATGGAGAAAGAATCTTCTTTTTAACAAATGGTTTTAGGACAACTGGAAATTCATATGCAAAAGAATGGATTTGGATCCCCATATCACACCATACATAAAAATTAGCAAAATGGATCATAGGTCTAAATGAAGACTCAAATGACAAATTTCTTAGAAGAAAACATAGGAGTAAAATTTTGTGACTTTAGCATAGGCAACAGTCTCTTAGATATGGTATTAAAATCATAAGCAACAAAAGAAAAAAATATATATATATATATTGGGCTTGCTCAAAATTAAAAACTTTTGTGCTTCAAATATAACCATAAAAAAGTGAAAAGACAACCCACAAAAGCAACAAAATATCCAGCCCCTTATCAGGAAGTATGAAGACATACAACTCAATAATGAAAAGATAAATAAGCTAAATTTTTTAATGGGTCAAAGATCTGAATATACATTTCTCAAAAGAGGATATATTATTGGCCAATAGCATGAGATAAGATACTCAACATCATTAGCCATTAGAAAAGTGCAAATCAAAACCACAATGAGATACCCCTTCACAAAGAGTATAATGTGTTGGTGAGGATATGGATAAAATGGAATCATATATTGCTGATGAAAATGTAAAATGGTACAGCCACTTTGGAAAACAATATGACATTTCCTCAAAATGCTAAAAACAGAGAGTTACCATATGATCCAGCAATTCCCCTCCTAGTTATCTCCCCAAGAGAACTGAAAATGTATGCATACACAAAAGTTTATACATGAATATTCATAACATCATTTTTCATTATAGCCCCAACTCAAACTTCCATCATCTGATGAATGGATAAACACAATGTGGTGTATCCATAAAATTGATTATTATTCAGCAACAAAAAGGAATAAAGTACTGATACTTGCTGCAATATGGATGAATCTGGGGGGAAAAAAATGATACTAAGTGAAAGAAGTCAGTCACAGAATGGCACATATTGTATGATTCCACTCGTAGGAAATGTCCAGAATAGGCAAATCTATAAAGCAGAAAATAGGTGTGTTTACCCTGACTGGAAAGATGAGGAGGGCAATGGGAAGTGACTACTAATGGAATGATGAAAATACTCTGAAATTGATTGCGGTGATGGTCTCAGAACTCTCTGAATATTGCTAAACACCACTGACTTGTATGCTTTAAATGAGTGAATTGTATTGGCATGCTAATTACATCTCAATAAAGCTGTAAAAAAGGAGGGAAGGAAGGAAGGGAGAGATGGAGGGAGGGAGGGAGGAAGGGAGGAAAGAAAGAATGAAAAGCATGCAATGATGGACTTTAAGGCAGTAGATGATCCCACCTATGTTAAAGAGAAATAATTCTAGCTAGAGAATTGGGGAACGGGTGGGGGGATGGGAGTTAGACTAGAGGTAAAGGGATTAGGTAGGAAGCAGTCACTACAATCCATACAGGAGGTGTTGAAAGCCTGAGCCAGGGCAGAGCAGTGAGGACAAGTTGGAGATATTTTGGAAACTATCCCAAGGTGGCAAAGTTTCTATGAAACAAACATTCCATGTTCTGCATGAGTGTAAATGGCATGAGTATAAATTAACTCAGTGCTTGGGCAAGTAGCTTAATAACATGTTAAAAAGGTCTTAAAATGTTCATATGCTTTGGCCCATTTCTAAGTCCCTATATTAAGAAAAAAATTTTTAATGTTTTAAGCACAAAATATGTACTATAGCATTATTTATGAGGGAAAGCAACCTAAATGCCCAATAATAGTGGACTAATTAAGGAAATGGTGGTATATCCATACAACTAAATATTACACAGTCAATGAAATACTTAAAATGTGAAATTACATAGGAAAATATATGTTATAATATTAAGGAAAATGGAAATAAAACAGGAAATTGCACTTACAATGTGCTCTTAATGTAAAAATGTCTAATGTAATTAGTAAATGTTTACTAATTGTTTTTTCTGCATATTGTTATGAGTTTTACTTGTGTATCAAACTTTTCTTTATTTTCTACAAAGATAGTTCATTACTTTCATCAAAAAATATATTGTATTTCCTTTTTTTAGCAAAACAATAGCCCTATTATTCTTAGATTTGAAGGACAATTCCAGAGCCATCCTTCACACCTTCTCCAGGGTTTCCTGGAACATATATTTTGCCTGGCAGGGGTTGGATCCCACTTTTGTGCTATCTTCATCCACCCTATCTCAGCTGTGGCCAGAGTCTTTCATGTCCTACAATTTGATTCCCAGAGAATCCCTCTGGTGTTTGTCCTTTGATAAATAAAGCCAGTCCCACTGAAATCTGCCCTCATCTGCCACCTGTAGAGAATGGCAGGTACTCACTCTCTCTCTGTCCAGAGTGGTGGTCCTGCCAGGCAGAGGAGAAAGCGGGACTTGCCACCAGATGGAGTCCAGGCTCCCAGAAATGGGGAGACTGCCCTGAGCCTGCCCTTTTGCCCGTCCCCAAAAGTGAGTGTGCAGAACAGGTGACTTGATGTACCCACCACCTCACGTGGAATGAACTTATTTTTAAATTTAGTTCAACTCATTACTGAATGTGTACCACAGTCAGACCCAGTTCTGAAGCTGGGTACAGAGGACGTGTAGGGGAATACAGAAGGACTTATGAGATCAGGTCACAGCAGTTGGAAAGCTTACCACCCGCAGGAAGCTTCCGTCTAGTGTCCAAAGCCTTTTACTAGCATCCCTTCCAGCCTCGCCCATCATCAGTTAGAAAGCCGATAACAACTTTTTTTAATAAACTGAAATATTAATTAATAATAAGTAAATGATAGCCAACCAATTTACTCTGCCAGGCAGCGGGGTTTTCCAAGCACCACCTCTAACTCATGGAACATCCTTGCTGTGGAGTCCACATCTTCTTCCCTAGGACTTCCAGCCATGGGTCCATTCCCAGAAGCCATCTCCAAACGGAGTCTACCCCCTTTCCCATCACACGTCCAGCCTCCCTGCCCTCGAGTCCTGCAACCCCTCGCCTCCGAGCGCACCAACCTCCTCCAGACAACCCCTTAGGTGTCCAGATTCGGGTTTTCTTATCCTGGCCTCCCTCTCTTGGCTGCCCTGCCTCCCACTACACACTGACAATCTCCAGGCATGAGCGTGGCTGGCACCCTGACTCACCTCGTGCCCACTGCACCCGGCGCAGAGTGACATTCAGCCAAGCCTGTGGAAGAAGCCAATGCCCACGGAAGTCTCTGCGTTCCACAGTACCAGCTCAGGTGTCACCCCTCCAAAAGCTTTCCTGACTCCCCAGGTGGGCTCCTCTTCCCGCTGAGACTCCCAGAGCACCTCTGCTCTCAGTAATCACAGCATGGCTAAGTGCCCCAGTCGCGCGCCTCCTCTAACCCGGGGACTTGGTGAGAGCAGGGACTGTGTCTGGCGTTCTAGGCGTCCCTTGAGTCCAACCCTAATGCCTCACAAGGGCTTGGCAGTGAGGGAAGCCGAGGCAAGAGGGAAGGGCGAAGAGTGAAAACAATGAATGAGAAACTGAGTGAGAGAGAATGGAGGGAGGGAGGAGGAGGGATAGCAGCTGAGGTGGCCCCAGTCCCCTGCCTGCCAAAACAGAGGCCAGGTGGAGGGGGTGAGGTGCAGGGACGGGTGCGCCTTACCGAGTCCCGAGGCGGGTCCGGCGAGGTCAGAGCTCGGGAGGGCGGGCCGGGGCAGGGCGGCAGGAGGGGGAGGGGGCGGCAGGCGCCCCGGCGCTCAGAGGCCGGCCGGAAGCTGCCGCGCGGGGGTGGGCGAGGGGCGGAGGCCCGCGGACCGGCGCGCCGAGGCTCCCAGTGCTCGCTGCGCCCGCGCCCGCGGCCCTCGCTGCGCGCCACCATGCCCTCCTACACCGTCACCGTGGCCACCGGCAGCCAGTGGTTCGCGGGCACCGACGACTACATCTACCTCAGCCTCGTGGGCTCCGCGGGCTGCAGTGAGAAGCACCTGTTGGACAAGCCCTTCTACAACGACTTCGAGCGCGGGGCGGTGAGGACGCGCGGCCCTGGACGTGGGTGGGGCTGGGGTGCGGACAGGGTGGGGCTGGGGTGGCCGGGACAGGGTTCGGACGTCGGGGCGGCCGGGACCCAAGTTCGGGGGCAAGGGGCTCTGAGAGGCCACTTAACTGGGCAAGCGCTGTGACCACCATTACTTGTGCCCCACTTCCTAGGGCTCCACAGATGGCACCTCGGCTGTGGGGAGAACGCGCAGGGCTGGGGGTCCAGAGGCCTGAGTTCCATCCGGGCCTGACCACTAGCTCACTCTGCCCCCTCTCTGGGCCTCAGTTTCCCCAAATGTAAAGTACAAGGGTTGGCTTCAGGCTGGTCTAGGAGTCCGAGCCGGTGGCCCCAGAGTGGCACTAGCTTATGTCTCCACACCTGGGCAGCTCCCATTCTCAGTTCAGGTCCCCATAGGAATGCAGAGGGAACCAGAGACCCAGGCCAGGAGAAGCCTTTGCAAACCTGGAGGTCGTCGCTGGCTCCAGCAGAGCGTACACCAGGGAACACTTCCACCCAGAGTGTGAGGGCTCAGAAGAGGAAGAGAGAGGAGGGCTTCCCCTCTCCCCTCCTCACCAGAGACCGTGGAGGCTGGAGTTCGGGAGCAAAGGGAGCCCGTGTTGACTGCACGTCTAGTCTGTGGTGCCAGGCGCTGTGTGAGGATTTCATTCAGAAGCGGGCTCCCCATGCTGACCTGGCCGTGAATTCCAGCCTGTAGCTTTCTCTGTGAGCACCGCAGGGTGTGCGATCCTCGCCAAGTGTTTGGTGTGATGTGCCTAATCCACTGGGCTTATTAAGTGCTCATTACTTAAGTGCTCATGAAGCGACTATTGTGACAGCTCCAACACAGTACAGGTGCCCAGGAAATATCTGTTCCCTTCTGCCACCCCCAGCTTCTGAACTGGACCAAAAAGACTTAGATTTCACAAAGCTGTCTTTTTATCTCTTCATTATTTGGTTGAACCACAAGGAATTGCTCATAGTTGACTATTTTTGACAAATAAAACTGGCAATTTCATATGGTTCAACCAAATACTTCTTGGATAATATTCATGAAGCGTGTTTTAGGTCTGCAGAGCCTAAAGTAAGCAAATAATAGTCCACTCCTTTTCCAGATTCCAAACTCAAAGTGAGCTTGATTCCTACCCAGGAGCCTCAGGACCTCGCTATAAGCCCATCTGACACTTAGCCAGGTTCGTCATATTAATGTGGCTAGAGTACCCTTCTAGAAGAGTTAGGAGTTGAGTATAAGAACTACCTCCTATTGTTTGGTTTCCCCAACCAGGGAACTGGCCCAGAGGATGGTGGTGCAGGAGGGCTAATGAGTCATCCATTTGGGATAATGACACCCTCGGCCATTCTGAAGCACCGTCAGAAATAATTATTTCCATTATTTCGTGGATTCCCCCAACACTTATGGGAGGAGAACAGGTTACAGACTTCTCTGCCTTTATAAGTGGTCCGCAGTGGGTCCGTTCTCCACACACGACACACATCAGTGTGCAGCATGAGCAGCCGGGTGTGGCTTCTCAGAGGGAGGTACGGGGGGTGTGACCATAAAAGGGTCGTTGGAAGGGGGTGAAAGCATCCCTCTGTTCATTATTTCCCCCACCCTGAGAATTCATTCAAATGACATTATGATTAAACACTTCAGTGAGAGTCCCAGCAGCAAATTTCAGGAGAGATTTGCATGTCACATTTCCATTGTGGTGAGAGGGGGCAGGTCAGGAGGGGCACTGCAGGGGAATCGCTGGCTCCAAAAGGCTCTTTGAAAAAAATCATCTTTTGAGAAAGTTCCTGCTGATGCAAAGTTACTCCACACTTGGTCTTGCACAGCCCAGAGCTACTTCCTCAATCTGCAGCCAATGTCTCTTAAGGACAATTCGTCCCATTTGGGTAAAGGTGAAGGAGAAATCTTAGAGGAAATACTTGCAGAGGAGATAAGGCTAACCCATTTTACCCGAAAAGTGTTACAATCATTATAGATAATAACAGTTACAGTAACAACAGTAAAGACTTTTTCTGGGCAACCAATTCAGTCATTTCCAGGTCATTGGCAGGTCAATACCGCATTCCCCCATGCAAAATTCAGTCCTATAATGGATGGGACTGATTTTTTTCTCAATAAATTGAGTCACAAATCCCTGGTTATTCTCATCAGAGTTCTGCCAAGTGATTCAGGACAGGACTGGGAATAGGAGTCCTTCGCAGGTGAGATTGTCCTGTCAACCTTCACGCCATCTTCTGGGAAGGCCCAGGCGGTGGACCCACATAGCCCAGAGACTAGCCCAAATTTAGCAGATTGATTTCTTTGACTCTGTCGATTTAAAGTAATTCAAGTCCCGATGGGATAACTTTCACAGATCCGAAGATTTCTGGGAAATCGTACCTGACCCTTTTTCATTCCCTGGCATCACTTTTAGGAAAGCGAAAGGCAGTAGGGTGATGCTTAGTATATCATCCTTGAATGATACATGGATGATATACTAAGTACATGTGAACAAGTCTTACAACTATACTTCTTAAATATTTTCAGTGAATATTCTTACAATATATTCATGAAGAATGTACTCTAGAATACCGCCTTCTCAGAAATGATAATATAGAACTGAAGAGTAAATATTTCCTTCTGACCCTCAATCTCTCTATCCTCCACCTTCCCTCTCTGTCCCATCTCTTCCCTACATTCTGCCTCTTCTTCCTCTTTCTCTTCCTTCCTCTGCTCCCTATTCCCCACAATTCCCCATGTCTCTCATTTCTCTCTTCTTTTCTGCTCCAATTTCTCCCTTCTGCTGTCTCCTAGATTCCCCCAGCTCCCCCATTCTTTGCTCCCTCAGTCTCCCTAACCACTGCCCCTTTTCTCCCTCTCTCTGCCCCAGCCTCTTCCTTGTCCACCCCTTAATCATCTCCCTCTGTCTCTACTCCACAGCCCCCTCCTCTCCCCTCCCACCGCCCACCAGCCCCTCACTAGTCCCCTCTAAGACAGGTAGTCAGGCTGGACCACATCATGACTCTTCTCTGTCCTTGCTCTAGCAGGGATCTGGGACAGAAACAAATGAAACCTTTCTTTAAATGCTGATATAAAGATCAAGCAAAAAACTGGCCAGCTAACAATTTGCTGAAATACTCAAAAGCCTTAAAGTTGTGTACCCAATAGAGGATTGAGAGCAACGGGTGAAATCAGCAAACTGGCCCTTCTGAGAAAGGACACTGGTGAATATCACGTTTCCCAGGCTCCATGTCTCTTTCTAGTGTCTGACCACTGCACCCGCCACCTCTGCCCCGAGAACTCCATGCTCCAGCCTCCTCCTCTCACATGCGAATTCCCCACCTCCTTTCTCTACATTCAAAATGCCCTGCCCATTCCCCTTCTTCTCCACTCAACTCATCTCTGAAATCTTACCAACTCCCAAGAGCTGCCTCAAATGCCACCTTGTAGGAAGCTTTTCCTTGTCCTCCACCCCACCCCACATTGCCCCTTCATACTCCACGGAGGGCTTGAACCAGGACTCAAAGCCAGGTCACCTGGCTCCCAGGCCAAGGCTTTTCCCACGATGTGGCCATGGGAAACAGTGAGAGGTTGGGCCATCACACAGGTGTGGGTTCTAATCGTGGGGCCACCAGTTACTCACTAGCATGGTAGCTGCCTGACCTCTCTGAGCTTCAGTTTCCAACTATAAAATGAGATAATCATCCACTCGGCCATGCACATGTACTGTATTTATTGAGGGCCTGTTATGCGCCGTGCCATCCACTGTTCATACTGTACACTGTGCAGAATGGACATGTGATATTAACGTGTCAAGGCAAATTAGTCAACAGACACAGTATCCACCAGCATACTGGCCCAGGGAGAGGAGGAAGGAAGGTCGTCACACCCTGTAGCTCTTTGTATCTTCCTAAGACCTGACTTTGCTGTTTGACACACAGGACCCTGAGATCTTCCTGGAGGCCCCTCTCTATCCCCTGTGACTCTCTAGCAGTGGCTCCCTTGGATGCCAGTGTCAGTGTCACCAGACTTTGTCCCTGAGACTGCCTGAGTTAGGTGGGACTGAACTCGGGCCCTGGTTCACCTCCTGTAGCACCGGGCCTGAAGCCAGGGCCAGCCAGAGACAAGCCAGACTGGCAGTCCTCTCCCATTGCAAGACCCTGTCAGATGGCCTACTGAGTCCCTATAGGTCTGTCCAGTGATTTCATCCGGGTGAAACTCCAGGGCCCTCTGCCAGGTGCCTGTGGGTCCTTGGGAAAGGGTGACCTGGAGGGCCCATTCTCCTGTGACTGCACCACAGGTGTGCCCAGGGTGACCCTGCTCTCCCTTCTCTCGGAGAAGCTACTCCGTCTCTTCCTTATCAATCCCCACCCGCAGCTGGACAGCTGGCCCTCCCTCTGAGAATCGCCCTGGAGCGGCTCCCTGGGCCCCATCTCCCTTCCCTCTGTGATCCAAGGCTCCTCCCTCCCATGAGAGTCATCCACCTCAGATGCTTATGGCGCCTGTTACTTGAGATGGCCGTCCTCTCCCCCTTCACCTCAGCCTTCCTGGCATCAACCTCCCAGACACCTGCAGCCTCCTCTAGCCCCTCGGAGCCACAGGAAAGCCGCGTCCCCTGGAGCAGCCACCGCGAGCCCGGGCCCAGGCCTCAACACACGCTGACTTCCCTTTGCTCGGCCTGAACTGCCAGCAACAAAAATGCCTCCAGTTCTCACTCGGCCTCAAGGCCCCTTCTCCATCCTCACAGGAACTCCCTTCAGGTTTTGAGCCAAGTTGTTTCTGCTCATGGGCTCAATTTCTTCCTCCCATCTCTACTCTGGCTACTCAATATGGCGCATGTAGTCAAGCATGGACCTCAGCGCAGGGGCCCATGCTAGGTCCAAGCCGCTCGCAGGCAGTGTGGGACTTGCTGACCCCCCAGGAGTCAAGGAGGGAGGACCAGGTGGTTCCGATACACACAGCAGCTGGTGGCCTGTGCCTCTGGAGAAAGGAGGCCACTCAGGCATCATGTCATTTGGATTTCTCAATGGTCCTGCAAGCTAAGCGTGATCTCCCCTTGATAGATGAAGAAACATAGCCTCAGAGAGTGAAACAGTTTGCCCTGGCCCCTAGTCAGTTACTTTGGAGCTGGGATGTGAACTCAAGGCCCCTGAGGCTTTCTGAGCTGCCCTGACACTCAGGCTCACCTCGCCCTCTGCCCCTCACTGCCCTCCCTCCGGTCCTCGGTGGGAATCTCTGTCTTGACCCCGCAGGAGGGCCATGGTCTCTGCAGATCCTCATGGCAGGTGGGACTTGGAATGGGGTGGGCCCTGCAAACGTCCAGTCTTAAGCCACCAGTCCCCACTCTGCTTCTCCAGGTGGACATTGGGCCCCTTGTTCCATCAAAACCTTCCTGCCTTGGCCCACTGATGCTTCAGCTCAGGGGCCTCCCTTCTCTCCCCACCCCTGGGAAGCCACCCAACAAGAGCTGTGTCCTTCCTTTCCTCTCCCTCCTCCCAGCTCCTCAGGTCATCCAGCCCCTCACTGGGACTCCTCTCCCAACTCTATCCGGGGCCTGCCACCTTCTCCCCCCGGATCGGCGCCCTGTGGTACAGACAGGCCCCTCTGCCTGAGGCCCCACAGGCCCTGGGGGTCAATGCTCTCTGTGACCTCGCCTGTGGCCCCTGGTATCCCATAAGACATGCTGTGAGGCAAGAGGGTTCTTTCACCTGCAGGATGGGCATCTGGCAGGACAGATGTGCTGGCACACCTGTTAGGGACCCAGCACACAGGCTGGCTCCTCTGTCCCCAGAAACTGTTTCTAACTGAGGACCCAGGCCCAGACCACAGGGCACTAGGAAGAGACTTCCCTTTCTGACCACAAGCATCTGGCATCTGAGGCAGCCAGGACATGCAAGCTACTCACTGTGCTCAGAGCCAAGGGGTTTGCTGAAAATGTTCAACTTCCCACTCCCTTTAAGAAGTCCTCCCAGGGGTCTCCTGGCATTTGGAGGGAGAAGGATGGAAATGGGGATGCGTGGGGTCATGTGCGAGATGAACACCCTTCCCCTCCCCTTACTTCACCATCACACTGAGAACTCTAAGCCTGCCACCAAGG
Source organism: Balaenoptera musculus (assembly GCF_009873245.2). Lineage (NCBI taxonomy): Eukaryota > Metazoa > Chordata > Mammalia > Artiodactyla > Balaenopteridae > Balaenoptera > Balaenoptera musculus. The sequence goes on from NC_045800.1 coordinate 47,124,380, forward strand.
GAAAAGTTCAAGGATGGGTGAAATCTGGCTTAGAAAGTGCCTCAGAGGGCATTGAGTCTGGGGCTCCCCAAACCTACTGGTCTTTGGAACGCCCGATGCAATGCTTGAGCCCCCATCCTTCCTTCCCATCTGCCATCCAGAGCTGCACATACGCAGATCAGGCAGCAGCCGTGGAGGGGCTGCCCTGCACTGCCACTGTGCCAGCCCGTCTCCTGGGGTCAGGAGCCTGGCAGCAGCCTGGGGAGCAGTGTTGCACGTGGCCTGAGGTAGCAAGGCCAGCCTCAGTCCACCACTGTGCCTTGGATATAGTGGACACTGCTTATCTGATTTTCTTGGCATCACTGTGGCTCAGTGAACTGCAGAGGCCCCAGGACAGCTTGAATCTGTGTGACTTCACTTTTATCTGAGCCTCCGCATTTGCACTCAGTTATTTGCCCCACCGAGAATGAGAGAGATACGGAAAGGCCTGGATTGGAATTCCAGCTCTGCCAATTAGTAGTAGAAGTGGGGCTTACTGAACCTCACTGTCTTCATCTGAGACACAGGTCATAACTCCCCACTCCTCCCAAAGTTGTTGTGGGATCTATAGCAACGTCAGCAAGCCCTTTGCAAGCTGTAAAGGGCCGCCCCTGTGTGCGAGGGCCAGTTAGTCCCATCTCGCCGTGTAAGGTAGCAGGGCCAGCAGCCTTGCCGCCCTTGCTGTGAGTGGGGGCAGCTGCAGAGGCCCTCAGCGAGCCTGGCCTGGCACTGGGCTGTGCCCAGACAGCAGAATGTCTCTCTCTGAGCAGCACCATCCCTTGCTCACTAGACTTCCATCTCCTAAGGGTAGAGCTGGGGAATTGGCCATCTCTGTCACCCAGGGTGCAGCAGAGACGTGCCAAGGGCAGGCATTTGGCAGACATCTCAGCTAAATGAATTGAGGGTGATTCAAAGGCTCAGGAGCTCCCAGATGGTCTTATTTGCCTTCTCTCCTTCTCAGGTTGATTCTTACAATGTGATAGTTGATGACGAACTGGGCGACATCCAGCTGATCAGAATCGAGAAGCGCAAGTACTGGTTCCATGACGACTGGTACCTGAAGTACATCACACTGAAGACGCCCTGTGGGAATTACATTGAGTTCCCCTGCTACCGCTGGATCTCAGGCGAGAGTGAGATTGTCCTGAGAGATGGACGAGGTGAGCGGCTCAGGCCCCTTCCACTCCCTGGGCTTCTGGGGAATGAGAGAGTTTGCAGGCACTCCTTCCTCGAAGAACTGTATCCATGGGAATAATAACCATGCTCTCCGTGGTTGAGCACCTGCTTCGTGCCTCGATGCACCTGTAGGAGGTGTGGCCTTCCTCCAGGTACTAACAAGCCCCAGGTTCAGAGGGGGAAGTGGTAGGCCCCAGGCTCCATCCAGCCATGTCCCCTCTCTGCTATAAAGTCCTTCAGGAGAAGATTATGGCCCCCTTTTTGCCAGAGGGTAACTGGGGTCCCTAGTAACACGTACCCCTGGGTCGTGCCCCTGGATGGGCAGTTCTTCAGCTGAGTTCTCAGCTCTCCTCTCTGTGAGGTCACAGTAGAGCTTGGGCTCCAGGGACCCCATGCAGGCCAGGAAAAGGATGGAGTTGACCAGGAGTGCCTGAGTGCCAGCTCAGAGGAACCATGGGCAGGCCTGGTGTTAGACGGTCACCAGTCATTAAACTTGAAGTCCCACTTTTTGCTGAAAGAGAAAAGAACCCAAAATATACCCTCTTAAGCAAGACCCTCAAATGTGCAAACCCCAATCTGGCACTTCCTCGGGAGGCCATTCTTGGTAAGAGACATGCAGCTGGCCTGGTTGGAGGAGGAGGAGAGAGGAGCAGATGGCGGGGTCAGCTAAGGCCTCTTTCCCTCTGAATGACGCCCCCCTTGCACACCAGCCTCTTAGCGTGTGTGAGTCAAATCCGTGCCTTGGCAAAATCCTGCCGTACCTTAGTCATGACCCTTCAGCTTGCTCACTCTCGAAACCTGAAATGATCTAGTGCATCCACTAGAATAATGAGGGGGGGGGGGGACAGCAGTTTCTTCCAGTGCCACCGTTTAACACCTCCGAGCTGACAACACATTTCCTATCACTAGTTCATTTGCTCTTCGCAGAACTTTAGCAGGGTAGGTAAGATGAGAATGATTAGTACCCCCTCTATTTTAGCTAAGAAAACCAAGACACAGGAGGAAAAGTTCTTCTCTACCTGGTGTTCTTAAAACTATCAGGCCACATCCCACTGCTTCTGACATGGAATTTAACTTAAGAAACAAAATTCCAAGATTATTTCTGAACTAAATTATTGGAGCAGGAAGGATTTTTATCCCCTGTCTTCATGGCAGGGAAGAAGATCACAAAAGTCACTCTGTCTTACGGTGGCCAGCATGGGGAAGGTTGCAGACAGGGCACTTCTCTTCTACCAGGATCGTAGAAACACGAGCTCCACATCTCCCTCCTGCCCCCCTCCTACCCACGGTCTCGGATGTGTAGTCCTTCTTCCCACGGACCCCGAATCTCTTTCCAACAAAAAAGCATATGGCACCTTCCAGTGGGGATATTTAGAAGGTGTAGGCCAGTGTGCAGGGCCATTAGAACTCCTAGTCCTGGTGGGGTCGGGGGAGGGAAAGAATGCGAGAATAATCCAAAAGGGAAGTGTCCTGGAGCCAGAGCTGCCTTGGGAGGAGCTCTGGTCCTCAGTAGAGATGCAGACAGCCTGGGGAGACACTACAGAGAGAGGCTGGGGAAGAAGTGTCCTCTCTTCACTGTCCCGTACCCTCCAGTCTCTGGTCAGGGTTCCCAGTGGCTGAACTGAACGTGAAGCCAATTGATGCGTTGATCAGGGACCTTCAGGGACAGAACAGGTGAAGGGTGGATCTGGTGGGGCACATGGAAGCCACCCAGTATGTTCCACTTATCAGTTGCTGTGTAGCACTCTTAGTGGCTTTAAACAGCCATTTCATTTTGCTCATGATCTTAGGGGTCAGGAATCTGGGAAAGGCTCAGCTGGGTGGTACCTCTGTGAGCCACGGGGCATCTGCTGAGAGGGGAAGGGCTAGAGGCTTCTCTTCTAAGATGGTTCTCCTCTCACGTGCTTCAGGGCTCCGTGGTCTCTCCCCCTCCACATGGCATCTCATTTTTAAGGCTTCCCCGTAGAGCCTGGGCTTCTCACAGCTTGGTGGTCTCAGGGTAGTTGCACTTCTTTTTGTGGTGGCTGGCTTCCAAAAGCAAGAGACAGAAAGTGGAAGCTGCCAGTTTCTTCAAGCCTGGCCCTGGAAACTGGCACAGTGTAACTTCTACCACGTTCTATTGGTCCAAGCAGTCACAGAGCCCGCCCAGACTCAAGGGGAACATAGACCTACTCTCAGTGGAAGAAATGTCAAAGAATTTGTGGCCATCTTTGGTCCACCACATGGCACGACAACCAACCCTTTGGGCAACCTGGAAATGAGGGGGCCCAGCCCACAAGCGATTCAATCACTCACCACATAGAAACTTCTGGAATCTAATATTTCACCACTGCACCTGGGGTGACCATAGAAGTCAGAGGGCTGTCTCTGTGGTGACTGACATTTTTGTAAAACACAATAAAAATTAACTACTAGAAAAATGAAATCAAAAACAAACCAAAGCCATTCAAAATACAAGCCCTGTTTTTATTATCAGATGCAACAGTCAGAAGTATTTTAGCAAGTTACTCTAAGTTTGTAAACCTGTACACTCAACCTCTGTTCTTACCTCATTGCAGACCAGCACCCAACAGTTCTGAGCCTCACAGAGCTCTCTGGCCCATTGCACCTCTGCCTGAGGCAGCTCCAGTCCCAGGCTTGGAACTGGGGCCCAAAGAGGAAGATCAGTGGGTCACTGTGGTCCCAGGGATTCCAAGCATCTATGTGAAAGACTCGTATCAGTCTTTTGGAATCTGTCCCCCTGAACTCTGTTGTAGTCAGTCCAGGCTTTGTCACCTGCCGTGTTCCCAGAAGTTATGTTAGTCAGTGGGGCCAGGAAAAAGGATGCTATATGCCATTTGAGACTTGGTAGGTTGCAGTTTTACATGTTCTCTGACTTATTCATACATTAAAGCTAAAGAGATACAACTCCTCAGAACCTGAGAAATAGGCAGGTTCTTTAAGGTGGATAAGAGATGATGAATGTACCAATGACAGCTGTTGTTACATTTAATACTCACCTTGCCTTCAGTGGCCTTGAGCCTCCCCACTGATTTACAAAAATGTCAGTCTGTGATGGAATGGAAGTTTTAAAAACCCGGCTCTTCACCACAGAGAACTGGAGAAGCTCTTCACTGCAGAGGCCCCCTTTCCAGGAGATGTTCTGGAATCCTGCCAGTCGGGGTTCTATTGACTGTGTTCGCTGGTTTTACCTTAAATAATAGTATAAAGGGTAATCTTGATCTGACCTCTCCTGCTCTAAAGGCCCTGAGAAGTGTGACCAACCATGCCCTTAGTCACCTACCTACTCCTGAAATGAAAAATGAGACACCTTTGAAGTCTGGCTTAGAGGGAGGAAGAGGACACTCAGGTCCATGATAATTATAAGGACAACAGTGATAACCATGGGTCCCATTTACTGGGCACTTACTGGTCCTAAGCACTTATGGAGTGATTTGCTGCAGTTTCTCACTAAATCCCCACCATGGCCCTAGAAATAAGTGTTAATTATCTCTATTTTACATGGGAAGAAGCTAAGGCAACTTGCTCAAGGTCACACAGCTTTAAGTGACACAGCCCTAGTCCAAACCCAAACCCAAGAACATCTCTTCTAAAGCCCACACTCTAGGACATGACAGGCTGTTTTAGAATAAGCTCCATTCTCATTCCTCTGTGTAGCCACCACAGGAAACTGGACAGTGTCAGCGTCTGTATATTGAATCTTTTTTTTTTTTTTTTTTTTTTTTTTTTTTTTTTTTTTTTTTAAAGGGAGTACATTATTTTTCTTTATTTATTTATTTATTTATTTATTTTTGGCTGTGTTGGGTCTTCGGTTCGTGCGAGGGCTTTCTCCAGTTGCGGCAAGCGGGGGCCACTCTTCATCGCGGTGCGGGGACCGCTCTTCATCGCGGTGCGCGGGCCTTTCACTATCGCGGCCCCTCCCGTTGCGGGGCACAGGCTCCAGACGCGCAGGCTCAGTAGTTGTGGCTCACGGGCCCAGCCACTCCGTGGCATATGGGATCTTCCCAAACCAGGGCTCGAACCCGTGTCCCCTGCTTTAGCAGGCAGATTCTCAACCACTGCGCCACCAGGGAAGCCCTGTATATTGAATCTTAAGTCACACATTTCTCCAGGAGGCAACCAACTGGACTTAGAAACACAAGAGCCATGAGCCCCTGCTATTCTCTCAGGCAACATGGAAACCCGCAGTGGCTGCCATTTCTGCTCTGCATGAGAAATGCAGGAGTGAACTGCTCTGAAGTGGTTTGAAGAGATCCACCAAAGATCACGAAATGCCTTTCCTCTGAAGTGGAAAGGCAGCTCTGCACCAGGGGCCCCAGGATTCTTGGCAAAGGCAGTGTCCTGGGAGCCCCCAGGTGGAAATCCACAGGCAGGCCAGAGAGGGGCACACTGTGCCTGCCAGAGAATCATTGCATTGGTCTGCCTTCCTGTAATTCACGATGAGAACCAAGCCTGGCTCATGTATCTGGATGTGATTCTCAGAACCCCGAGGTTCAGAGCCCCCAGGCTTGCTGAGTGAGCAGACAGGAGGAGGAGGAACTGGATTTGTCTTTTATAAAGAGAGTTAGCTAACAGCATGGGATTTGAGTCTTGTGTTGAAAATCCACTAATTAGGTTGTGACCTTGGGTAAAGTTCAAGGGCAAATCTATTCAACCTCCCTATGCCCCCATTTCTTCGCTATAAAATGAGGGGATGTTCTGAGGCTTAAATGAGACAATACACAAAAAGCACTTGGCTCAGGAAGGGTGTCTGAGGGAAACCTGAATACTGGATGTTGTTAATGTGCTTCCCTAGGCTCTTCTCACACATGTCCTTTTCTCACAGCGAAGTTGGCCTGTGATGACCAAATTCACATTCTCAAGCAGCACAGACGTAAAGAACTGGAAACACGGCAAAAACAGTATCGGTGAGTTATGACATCAGACCAAATGGCTTGGGGTCATGGTGTCTTCTATCTCGGGGGCATAACCCTGCCCACAGTTTATGGCCCATCATTGCTGGTACGTGATGACCAAGGGACCAGATCCCTTCAGTGCTCCTCAGTACCCAAGCTCCACCTTACCACCACTCCAGGCAGAGATGGTGAAAGAGTTATGAAAAACTTGGGATCAACCGTATTGGCATTTAGGAGGAATGGGACAGTAAAGGCTTGAATTCACCTTGATGTTCTCCCACTCCCATTGTAGGAATTACCCTTCACTTTTTATGTCTTCTTATAATAATTCAGTTATAAATGTGATACATAATCTACAAGAAAATTGACAAATCTTTAGCTAACAGACTAAGAAAAAAGAGAAGACTCAATTTATTAAAATTAGAAATAAGAGAGGGAACATCAATACCAACCTCACAGAAATTAAAGTGAATGAAAGGGAATAGTATGAACAATTGTATACCAACCAATTAAATAACTTAGATGAAAAGGACAAATTCCTTAGACAGAAACTGCCAATGCTGACTCAAGAACAAATCAAATGAATAGACTGATCACAAGAAAAGAGAGTGAATACTAATTTTAAATTAATTTTAAAACTTCCTACTAAGTAGTTTTAAAGTAATTTTAAAACTTCCTACAAAGAAAAGCCCAGGCCCATATGGCTTCACTGGTGAATTCTAGCAAACATTTAAAAAATTAATACCAACCCTGCATAAACTCTTCCAAAAAATAGAAAAGGAGAGAACTTGTCTCAACTCATTGTATGAGACCAGTATTATACCAAAACCAGACGTCATAAGAAAACTACACATCAATATCTTTTATGAATATAGATACAAATATTTTCAACAAAATACCAGCAAACAAAATCCAGCAGCACATAAAAGACATTATACAATATGAAGAGGTGGAATTTATTCCAAGTATGCAAGGTTGGTTTAACATCCAAAAATCAATTAATGTAATACACCATGTGAATAAAGAACAAAAAAAATACATGGTCAAAAAAAAAATACATGATCATCTTAATAGACACACAAGAAAGCATTTGACAAAATTTTTTAAAAACACTCAAAAAATAGGAACTGAAGGGAACTTCCTCAACCTGATACAGTGCATCTACAAAAAATTCACAGTTAACATCATACTTAACGAGAAAAGACTGCATGCTTTCCTCCTAAGATCCAGGAACAAGATAAGTATGTCAGCTTTGCCACTTCTACTCAACATTGTACTGGAGGTTCTAGCCAGGGCAATTAGGCAAGAAGGAAGAAAAAACATCCGTATTGGAGAACAATAAGTAAAACCATTGCTATTCACAGAGGACATGGCCTTGTATATAGAAAATCCTAAGGAATTCACCAAAAAATCATTGAAACTAAAAACAAGCAATATTGCAGCATACAAGACCAATATACAAAATTCAATTGTTTTCTATTTGCGAGCAATCAATAATTTAAAATGAAAATAAGAAAACAATTCCATTTACAATAACATCAAAAGGAATAAAATATTTATGAATAAATTTAACAAAAGAAGTTTAAGACTTACACAATGAAAACTACAAAATACTGTTGAAATTAATTAAAGAAGAGCTAAATAAGATGAAAGACATCTCATGTTCATGGACCAAAGGACTTATATTGTTTAAATGGCAATACTCCCCAAAGCAATGTATAAATTCAACACAATCGCTATTAAAATCCCTGCTGACTTTTTTGCAGAAATTGACAAGCTGATTCTAAAATTCATATGGAAATGCAAGGAACCCAGAATAGTCAAAACAATCTTGAAAAAAAAGAAAACAAACTTGGAGATTCACACTTCTCAATATCCCAAGTACTACACCACTGCAATATTCAAGACAATGTAGTATTCACATAAGGATAGACATATAGATCAATGATATAGAATTGAGAGTCCAGAAATAAGCCCTTACACTTATGGTCAATTAGTTTTCAACAGAGGCAACAAGACCATTCAATGGGGAAAGAAGTCTTTTCCACAAATGGTGTTGGGACAACTGAATAGCCACATGCAAAATAATGAAGTTGAACCCTTACCTCACACCACATACATAAATTAACTTAAAATGGATCAAACACCTAAATGTAAGAGCTAAAACTATAAAACTTTGAAGAAAACATGGGTAAATCTTCATGACCCTGAATTTGGCAAAGGATTTTTATATATGACCATGAAAGCATAAGCAACAAAAGAAACACAAATAAGTCATCAAGTTTTAAAATTTGATGTCATCAAATTTTAAAACTTCTGTGCTTCAAGGACACCACCAAGAAGGTGAAAGAACAACCCACAGAATGGGATAAAATATTTGCAAATCGTGTATCTGATAAGGGACTTGGATCCAGTACATAAAGAACTCTTACAACTTAATGATAAAAGATAAATAATCCAATTTAAAAATGGGCAAGGACCTGAACTGATATTTTTCCAAGGAAGATATACAAATGACCCATAAGCACATGAAAAGATGCTTGACATCATTATTCATCATGGAAATGCAGATCAACACCACAGTGAGATACCACTTCACACTCACGAGGATGGCTAGAATCAAAAAGTCAAATAATAACAACGTGAGGATATGAAAAAGTCAGAACCCTCATACACTGCTGGTGGGAATGTAAAATGGAACAGCTGCTTTGGAAAACAGTCTGATAGTTCCTCAATCTATTAAACACAGAGTAACCATATGATCCAGAAATTCCATACCGAGGCATATACCCAAGAGAAATGAAAACATATGTTCACACAAATATACCTGTGCATGAATATTTATAGCATCATTATCCATAATAGCCAAAAGGTGAATACAACCCAAATGTTCATGAACTGATGAATGTCAGTGGGATATCTATATAATGGAATATATTTTGGCCATAAAGAGGAATGAATAAACACTTCTCCAGAGGAAATATACAAATGGCCAATAAGCACATGCAAAGATGCTCAAAACCATTAGTCATCAAGAAAATGCAAATTGAAAGCACAATGAGATACCACTTCACACACACTAGGATGGCTGGAATTAAAAAGACAGATAATAACAAGTGCTGTAAAGCATGTGGAAAAACTGGAGCCCTCATATATTGCTGGTGCAATGTAAAATGATGCAGCCACTTTGGAAAACAGTTTAGCACTTCTACCTCTAGGTACTTACACAAAACAAATGAAATCATATTTCTACACACACAAAAAAACTTATACACAAATATTTATAATAACACTATTCATAATACCCCCAAAGTAGAAACAACTTAAATTCTGTTAATTGATGAATGGATAAATAAAATGCTGCATATCCATGCAATGGAATATTATTTGGCATTGAACTATGGATACATGCTAAACTATAGATGAACCTCAAAAACATTATAATAAATGAAAAGGTCATATACAAAAGGCTGCATCTTGTATGATTCTATTTATATGAAATGTCCAGAAGAGGCAAGTCTATGGACACACATTAGTAGATTAGTGGTTGCCTAGAGCTGAAAGTTGGAGTGGGACATGGGGAATGACCATTAATGGGTACAAAGTTTCTTTTGGGGTGAACATATTCCAAAATTAGATTATGGTGATGGTTGCTCAACTCTGTAAATATGCTACAAACCTTGTAATTGGATACTTTTAAGGGATGAATTTTATTGTATGTAAATTATATCTCAGTATAACTGTTTTTAAAAATAATACATGAGCAAGAGTGCACATCTGGAAAGTGGTGGTCAGTGGGCTGTATCCAGCCTATAAATGTGTTTAATGGGTCATTGTGGAATTCTGAGTAAACAGGGCTCTTATTCTCTAGGTTTCCCCAGTCCAACACCAGTCTATCATCTATATCAAGGCTTCTTTCATTTCCTACTTTGGCCCCTGGAGACATTTGAGTTTGAGACTCCTTCTAAGGGAAGGAACAGTCAGCATGGTTAACTGGGCAGGGGCGGGGGTGGGGGGGTGCTTTTGGAGAGTGATGACTGTTACACTTTTCACATATTCCTCTATAGTTCAAATTCTTACAAGGAATATGTAACATGTCAGGTTTTTTTTTTTTTCTCAATCCAGTAAAGCAAGAGAAGGGGAATAGTGTAGAAGCAGAATAATGTAGAAGCAGAAAAAATACCTGTAATCCATCCATTTTCACCTTTATTTCTTTGGGATTATATTGTATATATGACTTGACAGCCTCCTTTTTTTCCCTTAGAAGTATAGCAGAATCATTTCCCCATATTTTAAAAATCTCATCACAAACATTATTCTAGTTTTTATATAATATTTCATTGTATGGATGCACCATACTTTACTTAAACACCAACCTGACTGGACATTTAGGAGGTTTTTAATTTTTTATTCTTATAAATAATGTGAAAATCTTTCCTTTTTGTGTATATTATTAAGTATTTCCTCAGGATAAATACCCAGAAATGAAATTACTAATTCAAATAGTAGAAGTTATTAGTATATATAGACAAATTTCTCTTCAAAAATCTTTAACCATTTTTCATGATCAGTGTGTAGATGCCTATTTCACTAATACTTGCTGTAGCTGGGTGGTATCTTCTATTTTTTTAACTTTTCTAATTTGTAAAGACATCTCTTTTCTCTTAGCTCCTTATTCTTTCCCTCTTTCATGGACCCACTGCTGTCCAGTGGTTGAGAAATCCCCACTGAGACCACTGATTGCCCCAGTCTCAAAATTATCTTTAGCTCTATCCCCCTTTCCTTCAAAAACTTACATTTCCATGAAACAGAATGGAAAATGAGAAACAGGGCCATATACACATGGATACTTGATATATTACAGAGGCTCCGACAATGAGTAGTGTGGGACTATTAGGAATCCATACAGAACAGAGAGAGAAAAGTGGAGGAAGAGAAAAAGGAGAAGAAATTGGACTCTACATCATATCATTCAGAAAACTCATTTTAGAGTTGAATAGACTTAAATGTTAAAGGCAAAACTATAAAACTTTTAAACTATAGAAGATTCTTCTTCATGACCTCAAGGAAAAAAGATTTTTCAAACAAGACTCAAAATGCACTAACCATAGAGGAAAAGAATAAACTCACCTATCTCAAAGTGAGGAACTTCAGTTCACTACAAGACACCACAAAGAGAGTGAGGAGAAAGTTCACAGAGTGATGGACAAGAATTATTATTTATCATGTACCAAGGACCCCTACAAATCTACAAGAAGAGCATTGTCAATTCAGTAGAAAAATGGACACTGCAGTCACTGCACAAAATATAAGCAACAAGTATACGAAAAGGTGCTCAACCTCATTTGTAATCAGAGGAATCAAAAGTAAGATCACAATGAGCTACTGCTACTACTGCTGCGTGCGCACACACACACACACACACACACACACACACACACACAGGCAAAACTGAAACAACTTGACAGTACCCAAGTGTTAAAGAAGGGATGAAGGGATGGGAAGGCCCATACACTGCTGACAGGGATATAAATTGAAACAACCTCTGTAGAACACAGTTTTGCAATATTTGGTGAAATTGAAGCTACATTATAATCTTTGACTTAGAAATTCTACTCTTGGATCTAAATCCAGGTGTGCAGGTGCACCTGGATACGTGTACACAGATGGTCACAACAGTATTATTTATGAGAGCCAAAAAAATGGAAACCACCCAATGTCCTTCAGCAGTAGAACAAATAAATAAATTGTGATAACTCTACCCTGCAAGGAAGAGCAGTGAACTGTTGGTACCCACAGCAACATGAACAAACCTCACTAACACAGTGCTAAAGAATAGAAACCAGAAACATGTCTGGCCAATCCATGAGGTTTGAAATTATATTGCTTAGGGAAAGTTGTGTAGCAGTGGAACAATAAACAATAGCAGGAAATGATTATCACAAAATCAAGGTGATCGGAGAGGTTGAGTGGGCAGTGGGTGTTGAGGCTACTAGCAATGTTCTGATTCTTGATCTGGATGTTGCTTATACAGATGTTTTGTGCATTTTTCTGCGTATGTGAGTGTGTGTGTGCATATATACACATACATACATATATTTATATATTCTTTTCCAAAATAAAATTTTTTAATGAAATTTTTATGATTTTTAGTACCAGGTATGGAAGAATAATCTGCTAATACAGTGCATAATGTTAAGGGTCTATGAATTTGCAATTTGTTGTAGAATATTTGTGAGTAAGCCTCTCAGCTCAGGCACCATATGATGTGTTTTGAGACTTTTGTACTTGGTGCAGTGCACAAGGCATTGTCCAAGAGCTATGCACCGCCCATTCCCATCCTAAAGGGTTGGTGTTCATATGCCCCTTCCACAGCTTCCCTCCCCACTTCAACCACCCAGGGAAAGCCCCTACAGTGAGCACTCCACGTGCTTCTGGCCTTGTGGAAGGAGGGAGTCCTAGGCTGTGGCGAGTTAAACAGTTTCCAGAGAATCAGGCTAGTTTGTATCCTGTTAAGAGAGTGGACAGCAAATTTTATCAGTTCCACACTAATTCAGACTAAGATGTTAATGACTGATAAATCAGTCTTACAGGCATTTTGTCTTAACCCAGTATTTTCCAAAGTGTGCACTGGAGCAACTGGTCCCAAAACTTTCTCCCCAGAAGAGGGTCCCATGGTAAAAAAAGTTTGGGAGGGGGCTTCCATGGTGGCGCAGTGATTGAGAATCTGCCTGCCAATGCAGGGGATGCGGGTTCGAGCCCTGGTCTGGGAAGATCCCACATGCCGCGGGGTGGCTGGGCCCGTGAGCCACAATTGCTGAGCCTGTGCGTCTGGAGCCTATGCTCCGCAACAAGAGAGGCCGCAACAGTGAGAGGCCCGCGCACCGCGATGAAGAGTGGCCCCTGCTTGCCGCAACTAGAGAAAGCCCTCGCACAGAAACGAAGACCCAACAGAGCCATGAATAGACAAATAAATAATTTAAAAAAAAAAAAAGAATATATATTACTCTTAAAAAAAAAAAAGTTTGGGAAACTGTTTATCACATCCCCCTTCTAGAGGTTCACGATGCACATAAGCATTGAGGATTCTGAGAAGTTCTGGGATAATGGACCCTAGTTAATTTTATTTTTAACCCAGTGTGTCCCAAGAGAATTTGACGTACGACTCTTAACATCGTGCAGAACGATTGCTCCGTGCAGCACCCTTTGAGAAACACCCCTTCCCCAGGGAGAGGTGGATTCATTGGTGTGTTGGTTTTACGGAGATGGGGCTTTGGCAGGGTCTAGGGAATGGGGAAGAAGGTTTTCTGGTGAGATAGTCTGCCCCTTTCTTAGATCTAATCATCATTGTTTCTTCCTCCTTCTACTCATCTGTCCTTTTCAGACCTCCTCCTCTGCTTCCGTTCAGGAAACACTGAGCTTCGCACCGTCTGCATATTCTTACAGTTCCTCTTTCATATGAACTCACAGGCTTCCAGATTAGAGTTTGGAAGTAAAGTAACAACTAAGAATAATCTCCAGTATGTCAAAAGCTGGCAAGTCCAGCTAGCTCTCATCACTCAATCAGCCGGGCAGATACATGGAGAATCCCACACAGGTCATAACCCAGCATCCATGTTCTCTCACTATGACTGCATATACCTGCGTGGTACACACACACACACACACAGCAGAATGTGTTTTCATCTACATCATTTAATCTAATCATTCTGTGACTTGCTTTTTTCCCAGTGGTCATTCTGTTTTAAAGAGCAGCCAGTTGACACAGATAGGTGTCGTCCATTCATTTTAGCTTCTGTGTAGTGCACCACCGTGTAAGTAAACCACTGTGTTCACCCACTCCCCTGCTGGTGGACATGTGGGTGGTCTTTAATTTCTGGCTGCTGCAAGCCACACCACAATAAGCTTCCACGTATGTCTTGTCTCCTGGTGCTCTCTTGAATGAGTTATTCTAGAGAACATCCCTAGGAGTAGACACCAAATTTTGCAGACCATGTGTTAAGTTTTCTAAATATTGCCTACTGTTTTCCAAAGGGATTCTGCCAATTTTCACCCTAAGAGCTGTTCCTGAGTGGCTGTTTCCCTACATCACTGACCCACTTTGCACTTTGAGACATTTTCATTTTTGTCAATCTAATGTGTGTGCAATAGTATCTCATTGTTTCCCTTGTCCCTAAGTTGCCACATATTTCTTGCTTTATGTGAAGGTACCATAACTTATTCAACCATTCTCCTATTGATGGACATTCAGCTTGTTTTCCATTTGTATGTTGATTTGGTTTTGGTGCCTGATGAACATAGATGCAAAAATCCTCAACAAAATACTAGCAAACAGAATCCAACAACACATGAAAAGGATCACACACCATGATCAAGTGGGGTTTATCCCAGGAATGCAAGTATTCTTCAATATACGCAAATCAATCAGTGTGATAAACCATATTAACAAACTGAAGGAGAAAAACCATATGATCATCTCAATAGATGCAGAAAAAGCTTTCAACAAAATTCAACACCCATTTATGATAAAAACCCTCCAGAAAGTAGACATAGAGGGAACTTACCTCAACATAATAAAGGCCATATATGACAAACCCACAGCCAACATCATTCTCAATGGTGAAAAACTGAAACCATTTCCACTAAGATCAGGTACAAGACAAGGTTGCCCACTCTCACCACTATTATTCAACATAGTTTTGGAAGTTATAGCCACAGCAATCAGAGAAGAAAAAGAAATAAAAGGAATCCAAATAAGAAAAGAAGAAGTAAAACTGTCACTGTTTGCAGATGACATGATACTATACATAGAGAATCCTAAAGATGCTACCAGAAAACTACTAGAGCTAATCAATGAATCTGGTAAAGTAGCAGGATACAAAATTAATGCACAGAAATCTCTTGCATTCCTATACGCTAATGATGAAAAATCAGAAAGAGAAATTAAGGAAACACTCCCATTTACCACTGCAACAAAAAGAATAAAATACGTAGGAATAAACCTACCTAGGGAAACAAACGACCTGTATGCAGAAAACTATAAGACACTGATGAAAGAAATTAAAGATGATACAAACAGATGGAGAGATATACCATATTCTTGGATTGGACGAATCAACATTGTGGAAATGACTCTACTACCCAAAGCAATCTACAGATTCAATGCAATCCCTGTCAAACGACCAATGGCATTTTTCACAGAACTAGAACAAAAAATTTCACAATTTGTATGGAAACACAAAAGACCCCGAATAGCTAAAGCAATCTTGAGAAAGAAAAATGGCGCTGGAGGAATCAGGCTCCCTGACTTTAGACTATATTACAAAGCTACAGTAATCAAGACAGTATGGTACTGGCACAGAAACAGAAATATAGATCAATGGAACAGGATAGAAAGCCCAGAGTTAAACCCACGCACATATGGTCACCTTATCTTTTATAAAGGAGGCAAGAATATACAATGGAGAAAAGACAGCCTCTTCAATAAGTGGTGCTGGGAAAACTGGGCAGCTACATGTAAAAGAATGAAATTAGAACACTCCCTAACACTATACACAAAAATAAACTCAAAATGGATTAAAGACCTAAATGCAAGGCCAGACACTATAAAACTCTTAGAGGAAAACATAGGCAGAACACTGTATGACATAAATCACAGCAAGATCCTTTTTGACCAACTTCCCAGAGAAATGGAAATAAAAACAAAAATAAACAAATGGGACCTAAGAAACTTAAAAGCTTTTGCACAGCAAGGGAAACCATAAACAAGACAAAAAGACAATCCTCAGAATGGGAGAAAATATTTGCAAATGAAGCAACTGACAAAGGATTAATCTGCAAAATATACAAGCAGCTCATGCAGCTCAATAACAAAAAAACAAACAACCCAATCCAAAAATGGGCAGAAGACCTAAATAGACATTTCTCCAAAGAAGATGTACAGATTGCCAACAAACACATGAAAGAATACTCAACATCATTAATCATTAGAGAAATGCAAATCAAAACTACAATGAGGTATCACCTCATACCGGTCAAAATGGGCATCATCAAAAAATCTACAAACAATAAATGCTGGAGAGGGTGTGGAGAAAGGGAACCCTCTTGCACTGTTGGTGGGAATGTAAATTGATGCAGCCACTATGGAGAATAATATGGAAGTTCCTTAAAAAACTAAAAATAGAACTACCATACAACCCAGCAATCCCACTACTGGGCATATACCCTGAGAAAACCATAATTCAAAAAGAGTCATGTACCACAATGTTCATTGCAGCTCTATTTACAGTAGCCAGGACGTGGAAGCAACCTAAGTGTCCATCGACAGATGAATGGATAAAGAAGATGTGGCACATATATACAATGGAATATTACTCAGCCATAAAAAGAAACGAAATTGAGTTATTTGTAGTGAGGTGGATGGATCTAGAGTCTGTCATACAGAGTGAAGTAAGCCAGAAAGAGAAAAACAAATACCGTTTGCTGACACATATATATGGAATCAAAAAAAAAAAAAAAGGTCATGAAGAACTTAGGGGCAGGACGGGAATAAAGATGCAGACCTAGTAGAGAATGGACTTGAGGACACAGGGAGGGGGAAGGGTAGGCTGGGACAAAGTGAGAGAGTGGCATGGACATATATACACTACCAAATGTAAAATAGATAGCTAGTGGGAAGCAGCCGCATAGCACAGGGAGATCAGCTCGGTGCTTTGTGTCCACCTAGAGGGGTGGGATAGGGAGGGTGGGAGGGAGACGCAAGAGGGGAGGGGGATATGTGGATATATGTATATGTATAGCTGATTCACTTTGTTACAAAGCAGAAACTAATGCACCATTGTAAAGCAATTATACTCCAATAAAGATGTTAAAAAAAAAAAGAAAGACTGAACAAATTCCCTTCCCAAAACTTTACAGTAATTTTCAATCCCACCAATAGTATGTAAAAATATACTATTACCCATACGTTCACTAATACCTGATAACATCAATCTTTTAAATTTTTAACAATCCAGGAATCCTTAAGTAAGAGTCATTGCTGTCTTAATCTGCATACCCCTGACCACTGATGACTTTAGCCTCTGCATTGCCTGTTTATGTGCTTTATTTTTCTGTGGGTTTATTATTAATCTAAAGCAGCTCTTTATATATTAAGATTGTATCCCTTTGTTATATGTATAGTGTGTATCATTTGTCTTCAGTTGCTTTTGTCACAGGTTTTAGCTTTTTACTTTCTTAATATATATATTCTTTTTCTTTGTAACTTTTGGGTTTCCTGCTTTGCTTAAGAAGGCCCTCCCCACTCCAGTGTTACATAAATTCTCATATTTTTGTCTAATATTTTTATAATTTTATTTTTAACTTTAGGCTCTTAATTCATCGGCTATGTATTTTTATACATGATGTGAAGTGGGGGTCAAATGTCCCTGGTATCATTTATTACATAATGTTTCTTCCTGCTGCTTTGGGATGACACCCACAGCACATGGAGCTGGCGTGGTGACCCCGTGCACCGGCTCTGCAGCCGGTGTTGGGCTCAGCTCCCACTTAACTGCCACACTCTGTGTCCTGTGAAAGTTGTGTAATCTCTTTGTGCCTCAATTCCCCCATCTGTAAAATGGGGGAAATAATAGTACCACTTCTTAGGGTTTTTGGAAAGAATTAAATAGGTTACACCATGAAAACACATAGACTAGTATTTGACACATAAAAAGCACTGGATAAATATTAGCTAGTTTTGTATTATATTCACATATTTTCTTGGGTCTGTTTTTCTACTCCATGGCCCAGTGCCATCTTTTGGTTATCAGAACTTTCTAATAAATGTGAATAGGCGTTATGTTATCTTACTGTTCTTTTTAAAGTTTTTCATGATGAGAATCGCTTTGAATTACACGTGTGTCCTGTAGTGGCATTTTGATAATGTTGCATCTTTCCACCCATTTAGATCTTATGTGATGTCCTTCAATAGAATTTCTACTTTTTCTTCATGAAGTTCTTTCACCTTTCTGGTCACTTTATACCAAGGGAAACTATAGCTTTTGCCATTCTAAGTAGGATGTTTTTCCGTTTGCCAATGACTATTGCTGGGATAAAGATAATTACTCATTATTTAATATTTACTTTGTATTGACACCTTACTAAATTATTTTATTGTCTCTATTTTTAAGTGAGTCTTTTTAATTGCCCAGTTATTTGATCGTATTATGTAAATGATGATACTTTTGTCTCTTAGTTTACATTATTACATCACTGATAATTTTTTCTTATTGCCAAAACAAAGTAACAGTAGCAAGGATGACCATCCTTTCTGGGTCGTGATTTTTGAGAAAATGCCTTTGATATTTTTATTTGTTCAATATATTTGCTATTGTTTTCTAATAAACACTCTTTACTATATTTAGGAACTTCTTGGTTCATTCTAATGTCATTTTTGTTTGGCTGAACTTGTTCAATTAATATATGAAAGGGTGGGTAATATATGCAGGTAATATAATGTCTGAGTCCATACTTGATATAAGAGGCTTAAATGATTATCTAAAAAAAGTCTGTAAACACCTTACACTATCTCCCCATTTTCAGTATGGCAAATGAGAAACCTAATGATAGTTTGGTTATTTTCCTTTTCCCAGAAGCTTGTGAGTTTGTGGAAGCCTCTCTCCTCTCTCTCTTTCCCTTTCTCCCTCCCTGCTGCGTCTCTACAGCATTCTCCTCTTTGACATTTTACAATTTAATCAGTATATATCTAGGAATGTCTTTTTTTTCTTTCTTTTTTTTTCTGCCTAGGATTTACTCAGAAAATTGAGGTCCCTTCAGCTTAAGGATGTTTTTCTCCTATTTCTTTGGTTTTTACTTCTCCATGTATCCCTGTCTCTCCTCCGGAACTCTCTCTGCACATCAAATCCTCTATATCTGGTTTTCATGTCTCCTATGTTTTCTTCCATGACTTCCACTTCTTTGTGTATTTGTGTTACATTTCCTTCCATTTGTCACAGAGCAGTGTCTGGCACATGACAGGCACTCAATAATTAGTTATTGAATGAACAGATTTTGTCTTCCAGGAGACCAATCAGATCTCACAGTGACTATTACTCTTTTTTTCCATTTTTCTATGGAATGTTCAATTCCGAAATCATGTTTTGTGGTTGCAGAAAGTCTTTTTAGATTCTAATTGCATCTCCTTAAGAATTCTCGCTCTCTCTCTCTCTCTTTTTAAAATTAAATGTCCTTTCTACTCCTTCCTTCCTTCCTTCTGCCTGGTTGTTCAGTTTGGTCTTCCCAGTGGAGCATGATTTTTTTTCTTTGCCTATTTATCTGTGGGTATGAAGGCCTTTGGCCCCTGTGCAGATCGGCCTGTCAGGCCTCTCAGGCAACAGTGCCTGCAGTGGAAGGAACATAGGTGTTGGTTTCAGGTGCCAGTAGTAAACTAGCTGGCAAACTGTGCCATCTCCATGCAGTGAGAGGCCATTGTCTCCTGACCTCCTGAGGTGGGGCACTTTGGAGGCTGGGGGTCAGCAGGAAGGTGGGGTCTTGAGGAAATGTGCTCCAAGTAAACTCTACCCTTAAGAAAACATGAATGCATTTGCTGGCCCATCTCTCCTCATTGGGTTCAGTGCTTCCATACTGAAAAAAATCCAGCTCTACTCAGCTCTTCAAATTAATTAGAGCCCTACTTCTCAGTGGCTAGAAGATGGTCAGGAATATTTAAATTGATTTGACCAGCAGTAATTAAGTAATCAACAGTTAATACCAGTGGGGCTACCAGATGACTGCCTCAATTTTACACATGTATTGGAGATACCTTAAATCATTTTCTAAAACAAAGGGGAAAAAATCAATAAATTAGTTGACGTTTGTGCATTCATCCACATTTTTACCCTGGTTAATGTTAATCCAGCATTGGTGTTAATACAGACAACAAAAATAGAAGGTTTTTTTAATGTCTAGGAAAAGAGAACGTTGTTAGTAAACCAACAGCAAGAAATGTAGGTTCTATACAACAGAAAACGCTTTTCAAAATGCATTTTGAGTGATCATAAGAGTGATCATATACAGTTCCTGTTCACCTCTAATGATACTAATGAGAGGCTTACTGGGCCAACAGGATACCTCAAGAAACATTGTGGAATTTTTGTGACAGTAAAAGTACAAGATGATATTAAAGGGCCTTAAGACTTTAAAAAAAAATTATTAGAGTATAGTTGATTTACAATGTTGTGTTAGTTTCAGGTGTACAGCAAAGTGAATCAGTTATACATATACATATATCCACTCCTTTTTTTTTAGATTCTTTTCCCAAATAGGCCAGTACAGAGTACTGAGTAGAGTTCCCTGTGCTATACAGCAGGTTCTTATTAGTTATATATTTTATATATAATAGTGTGTATATGTCGATCCCAATCTCCCAACTTATCCCTCCACCCCATCCCCTGGTAACCATAAGTTTGTTTTCTACATCCGTGACTCTACTTCTGTTTGTAAATAAGTTCATTTGTACCCTTTTTTTTAGATTCCACATATAAGCGCTATCATATGATATTTGTCTTTCTGTGTCTGACTTATTTCACTCAGTATGACAATCTCTGTGTCCATCCATGTTGCTGCAAATGGCACTATTTTGTTCTTTTTATGGCTGAGTAATATTCCATTGTATATATGGACCACATCTTCTTTATCCATTCGTCTGTTGTTGGACATTTAGGTTGCTTCCATGTCCTAAGACTTTTTAATGACCTAAACTCTCAGTGTTTTACTTCCCTCTTATAAGAGAGATTAGATTAAAAAGGAATACAAATGGAAAAGCTGAAATCCCAGAATGTAAATTTTGGTTTTTAAACAAATATAAGATCATTTAAATAAATAAAAGATCATTCTCCCCACCCTAAAAGAAACTAACAGATTTTTGGTTTGGTTTGGTTTGGTTTGTTTTTTCAATAAACAAAAAGAAAAGTAAAATTTAAAAAAACAAACAAAAAACAAACTTAAATGCCCAATGCTACAGGATAAATTTTAAGGACACCAGGCTCTAAAAATTTTGGTGGGATAGAGTGCGTGGCCTGTCTTTGAGGGGAGCTGTTTTGATTATAACAATCTCTGAACCTGCTATTGACATCAGTCTGTGCCCGGAGGTCCTTACCCAACCTCCTTGCTGACTCGTGCCCGCTTTGGGAAGGCATGACGGCTGTCCCCTTTCCCTCAACCACCACACACAATACAGGGGTGTTGACCAAGCTGGTGGGATGTTGGATGTCTAGGTCAAGTGTGATGGGGCAGCCTCAACCACTTCCACCTCCAGTGACCAGCAAGGCAGCTCTGTGCTGGGGAGACATCGCCCTTGAATGTCACCTCAAATAAATGAGGTCTTCTGATGCTCTCTGTACACACTGGTATGCACCTACCATTCACCAGCCCTCTGCTGTAAGCCCAGCTTCAGGTTTAGGGAACCTCAGGCTTCCCACTGTGAGACTCAGGGCACAGCAAGGTGGGGGGCCACCAGACCTTGGGAGGCATCCCAGTACCTCGCCAGGCACACGCTCAGCTAAAACATGGTGACCTTATGGGCACATCCTCAGACCACACAGACAGCCTTCAGCCTGAGGGGCCAGCCCAAAAGCCAGACATTTAACCCAGTTTTCTTCTCCTTCCTTTTCACGCTCAGATGGATGGAGTGGACCCCTGGCTTCCCCTTGAGTATCGATGCCAAATGCCACAAGGATTTACCCCGAGATATCCAGTTCGATAGTGAGAAGGGAGTAGACTTTGTTCTGAACTACTCCAAAGCGTAAGTGTTCAAGAACTCGAGGATGCTGGGCAGCCCTCCAGCGGCTGGGGCCGGAGATGGGACCCTCACTCCTCCCCTTGTGGTGGCCTTGGGCTGAGGGATCAGCTCAGCTGAGCAACTCTTCCCAAATCGTTTGATTATATCTCGGCAATAGCATGGATCCTTAATGCCCAATCAAATCACAGGGAAACCTGTATCTAAACAAATTTACAGACTGTAGGACTCCAGACACCAAACAGCTGTTTGCAGCCCAGAGTGGAGGTCTTTACTTGGAGTGCCCCATCCCCATCCACAGCTCATCTCCCCTTGGGCCAGTTCAAGGGTAGACAGTGTCCAGGCTGTCACCCAGCTGGCAGGGCACTGCAGTAATAATGACCAACATGCCTGTGCTGATCACTTACATGCATCCCCGTTCGTCTTTTACTACAACCCCACGAGGCAGGCACTTATCCCCATTCTGCAGTTGAGGAATATGTGGAATAAGGAAGTACAATACCTTGCCCAGTAGCCCCTGCTAATAAACGGCAGAGATCCGAGTTCTGTGCTCCTTCTTGGCGGCTGAGTTATTACACGGTTTTCAAAGACTCCCTGGGTGCTCATTACCAACATGGAGCCCCAGCCCTACCTCAGGGCTAGTGGAGGGGCATTTGAATCTGTACTCTGATACTTTATGGAATTCTCACAATCATGCAAATTTGGAAAACCCTAAATCCGTGGTCATGCAACCTGACCAAGCCTTGGACAGCCCTGAGGAGCTTCAGCACCTCCCGGTGCCCGGCACCCCCTACCGCCAGGGTGAGAGTCTCCCAGGGTGGGCCCTGGCTTTGGGTTGGCATAACCAGGAGGCAGACAGGTAGAGAAGCACTAACCCAGTTAGCTTCTGCGGCAGCATTTGCTTAGTTGCATAGCTGCTCCACTCAAGAAGTTGCCTCATTTGGTCGAACTTCTGTAAAGAAAGGGTGGGAGGCCACACCCTCAGGCCTTCCTCTTTGGAACATTTGCGAAAAACCCTACGCGCACACACACACACACACACACACACACACACGCACAGCCTCACAATCAGACTCCGCAGGGAATCCCCTCACATCACAGAGACTGGGATGCATTTGTCTCCCTGAGGCTGCATCTCCATGGGAGGGAGGAAATAATAAGGGCCTGACACTTAATAAGCCTCTACTAAGTGCCAGGCTGTAGGTGTGGGTGCTTTCTATATAGAATCGTCTGTTTTAACCTTCAAGCAACCCCGGGAAATAGGTACTGTTTTTAACCATCTCCAGGTAAGTAAACTGAGGCTCTGCCAGGTCCAGGTCAAGGAATTTGCCTAAGGTCATTTCGGCAGGAATTGGCAAAACCAGGATTTGAATCCAGGTCTATTGGGGTTCAAAACTGGGGATTTTCTTCCCTGCTACTATTGAGATCAAATGGAGAGTAAAATTAAAACCAAACCACTAGATTAGTAATGCAGCAGTACCCAACATCTGGCTCCCTGGAAACATCAGGGCAATCATATGTCTCATTTCCTACCCAGGGGTTGGCATTATTGAGTCAAAGGCATGTGGCTTTAGGAGACCAGAGCCCAGACCAGGATGATACAAGAAGGACAGAAGGCCCTTGTGAAAGGGGCAGTTTGGAGAGAAAATGATAATGATAGAGAGGCAGCAAGGTCAGAGGAGATGATACTGCTTTGGGGAGTAGTGCCACCTCTGCTTAGTAATGGTGGGGGAGTGGATGGATGGATGTATGGATGTATGGATGTATGGATGGATGGATGGTTGGTGAGTGGAGGGATGGATAGTGGATGGTGGATGGAGGGATGGTGAAGTGAAAGCCAGGCTGTGCCTTTCTTTATGTCTGCTCAGTGTTCCTTAGGTCATTGTCATCTTTTATCTCAGGATCCCAGCACAGCAGCTGCCACAGGATAGGTGCTCAGTAAACCCTGTCAAAATGAATTGAGTGTGGCCTTTGTGGCCACCTCACAGGCCCTCACTTCACACACACACACACACACACACACACACACACAGAATCACACACTTACCTTTTCCTTCTCATGTATCCCCATCATGGCCAACAGCATCCTAGATCAGTGGTTCTCAGTCCTGACTGTGCATTTAATATTAAGACTCCATGCCACCTCACGCCAGCCAGGCTGTTAAGCCAGCATTTGCAGCACAGGCATGAGTATATTTTAAAAGCTCCTTGGGGGATTCTAATGTGCAACCAGGATTGAAACCACTGGCCTTGGTGCCTCCCTTGGCCTCATCCTCCAACCAGGTGAATGTGGGATCATGTCCATCCCCTGGGCCTCAGTGTGCATGTCCTCCTTTCCCAGCTCCGCCATGTCTCCCCGGAATGTTCAGGAACATTCTTCTACCTGCTTCCCCAGGCTCCATCCCACACAGAAATTGGAAGGTCATTCTCAAGTGCATGTATAGTTTGTTGGAGGCTCCTTCTACAAAGCAAATATAATTCTTTGACTCCCCTACCTAAAATCCTTCAGTGATTACCCCAACTACAGGGGTCTCTGCCCAGCCTTCTCTCTTGCCCCCAGATGCACAGGACACCCCAGCCATGTGTGTCCAGAGCTGGGGGTCTTCGTGTCCCCTTGTCTTTGCCTCGCTGTTTTCTCTGCCTCAAATGCCCTTTTTCCCTTCTTTGCCTGGCCAAGTCCAACTCATCATTTTTCAGGACTGGAGTGAGGTGCCCCTTCTCCCAGAAGCTCCTAGAAGCCCTAGGTCTGAGGGAGGCTTCCTCCCCTGTGCTCCCCAGTACGGACCACACAGGCCACCATCTCTCCAGCAATATCATAACCCATCTTTCTCCACATCTTCCATGTTACTTGGCCCCTTGAGCTGCAAACTATTTGGCAGGACCAGAGCAAAGAAATCCTGAGATGGACCCTCAGCCCCACCTGGCACAGCCCAGCTGGGGTGGTCAGCTGAGCACCAGCTCTGTTGGCACAGTGAACCAAGGACCATGAGGTCCTAAGAAGGAGAGAAGAGACACAGCCTCTGCATTTGAGGAGGATGCAGCCTGAGTCAAGGGGACTGGGCCTCAGGGAAGCAGTTCAGAGGGACCCCACCCTGGGAGATGAGGGATTCACGGGAGAGGGCTCTGGGCCAGTGGAAGGTGAGCGTAAGGAAGCTGGTGAACTTCTCTGAGCCTTGGTGTCTTCATCTAAAAACTGAGACCATAGCTCCCACTCCAGGTTGTTGTGAGAATATTAAGGAAGCACATATGTCAACCCTGCACAGAGAAGGTTCTCCCTAAAGACAGCATTAGTCTTCATTCATTCCTAGTAATGAGGTCAGGCCAGCCAGGACCCACTTCTCCATCATCACCTGCTGAGCACCTGCTCCCTCAGATCGACCCCTGCCCTCAAGGGCTCATAGAGGGACCCTTCCTCTGTTTGGTGTTATCTCATTATGGGGTCCAGGAAGGCTTCACGGCAGAAGGACACCTAGCCTGGCCTTGCAGCTAACCAGACAGCTGAGGGCCTGGAGAAGCAGGACAAGGGTGCTCTGGCAGAGGGACCATCACGTGTAAAGGTTGGGTGTGGCTGGGCCTACTCACAGGACCAAGTGGGTTGTGAAATTTCATGGTGTCATCAAAGGAGGAGTAGCTTGTTTGTTTAATCACCACTCACCGTTTGCAGCCTGGAGCTTTGATTGCAGGAGGTTGGCGGGACTGGTAAGGGAATGTTCTCTTCAAAGGAAATTGAGAAAGAGAGCTTCCTTCCCAGTAGAGGAGAACAGTGCGGAAATGTGACTGAGTTCGGGAGAGGTGACCAGACCAGGGTGCTTGGGTCCTCACCCACCGGACATTTCTCATCAGATGAGATCAGGTGGGGGCAGCTCCTTGGAGGCGCATCCTTCTCCTTGGGGTCTGGATTTGCAGTGTTGGATGAGACACAGGGAGAGGTGAGGGAAATCAGAGCCGCATTGCAGAAGCTTGACCTGGCAGCCTTTGAGGGTCAGATGAGCGAGCCCAGCAGTGGGGAAGAACAAAGACAGGGAACGGGAGAGTAGGGAGGACTTCGGGATGTGGTATGGATGCCCCGGGATCCAGTTGAAATTCAGATCAAAATGGGGAGAGGCCGAGGGGAGAACCCAAGGCACCCTTGACGTTGTGCATCTGGCTTATAGGCAGAGTGGGGTGGTCATCAGAAAGGAAAGCTGGACAAGACGTGGTGAGGAGGAAGATGAGTCCAGTCTGGGGGCATGTTGTTGTTCAGAGCCCTGTCCGGCCTTCGACGGTGAGGCCAAGGGTAGAGTGGGATGGGTAGGCCCGGGGCTAAGCAGAGAGGCTTCAGGGAGCCTTGAGGCCAAGCAAGGTTGGGAGCCCTGCAAGGGACGGGGGAGAGGGGGTCGAGGGCCAGATAGAGGCTTTGTTGGGGGACAGGGAGAAGAGTGTGGTCTGAAGGCAGTAACTCTTCCCACCCCTGCTCCAGCCCCACAGACCAGTCACCCACTGCTTGCGTGAGGTCAGACAAAATTACGTGTACGGTAGCTCTTTGAAAGGAGCTGGTGGTATAGAGAAGGAAAGAGCAGGGCCCCAAGATGAAGAGCGGGAAGCTAGAGAGAAAAGATGGGCTTCCTTGCCCATGGTGAGGGCTGGGGCGAGGCCGTCTGAGGCTGGGTGAGAGCAAGAGAGGGAGAGATGATGGCACGGGAGCAGGGACGCTGAGGGAGCTTGGTCTCTTGACTTTGGAAGCCGAAGCCAGGAGTTTTGCGGGAAGAAGTCCCCACACCCTCCTACTGCCACCCCAGCTCAGAAACAAGTTGGCTCCACATCACCAAAGCGCTCAGAAAATAGGATTCTCCCCTTTAACTTCACGAATGCTACCCAAATCCTTGGATCTTCTTGGTAATTGTCAAAGTCATCTCCTCCTTGTTCTAACCGATCCCTGTATGTCTGTCTATCAACCCTATTTACCCATACTGAATTCTGTTATAGAATCAGAGATGTGTCCCATTGGAAAATAAATTTGTTGGGGAAAATGTAGGGGGAAAAGAATTCCCACCTAAAAGTTAGACAGACCTGGAAATTTTTACTTATATTTGCTAAAGTAGCAGTTTTTTGTTAAAAATGGATCATAAAATAAAGGTATAAGTTAACACAAATCATAAAGTAATGTTTCCTTTAAAAAGGGTTTGTTTTATAGTTAAATTAATTTGGAAAACATTGCAACCTCTCCAGCAATGGTTCTCAAGTTATAGCTTGCATCAGAATCCCCTGGAGGGCCTGTTAGAATCTGGACATAGAGACCCACCCCTAGAGCTTCTGATTAGGGAAGGCTGAGGTGGGGCCTGAGAATCTGCATTTCTATTGATGTCCTGGGGGTGCTGATGCTGCTGGCCCACCAACCACACTCGGGGTAGCAAGGTTATACTTTGCTTTCCTGGGGGAAAAAACCTATTAATCTACTAAAAGTATAGCAACAAGTATCAACTCATCTCTAATTACCCTTTAAAAGCAAAAGGTCACCTTATTTAGAGCCTGGAGAGCAGCGATTGTTTCAGACTCTAGCTACGCCATCTTGGGAGAGTTATTTAAGTTTTTTGATCCGTTTCCTTCCTATAAAATGAGGCTGGTGCTGCCTAACCGCTAGAATTGTTATGAGATTTAAACGAACTCCTGTAGGCAGTGCCGCTGTGGTGAGGTCTAGCACACTGTAGACCTAGTATCTAGTATCTCCATTCTGGATGCTTGGGAGGACTTTGTCCTCATTCCTGAGCCCAAGGAAGGAGACTGGCCAGGGAGCTGCCTTCTCAGGCTCTGTCACTGCCTGTTTGCTGGCTCTTCTGGGCTTCTTCCATCCCCACGGGAGCTGGCCCAGAGGAGGCTACCTGCTGCTTGTCCTTTGACAAATGCAAATTGAGCTCCTGGGGGTGGGGGCCTGAGATGAATCAAAAGTGGTCCCTTGGTCCCAGCTCCAAGAAGGTCACAGTCTAGTGGAGACCAAGCTATGGACAGCTCATCACGATACTATGTGGTAGATATTCCTTTGGAAAAGAGCACTGGGAAAACTTGAGGCAGGGAGGAAGCTCTGAGGAGGCAGCATCAGAAAAAAGCTTTCTAAGAGAGAAGCCCAACCTGGGTCTTGAAGGATGCATAGGAGTTCACCACGCTGATTGGAGGAGTGGAGGGGATGTCTTTCAGGGCGGTGAGAACTCCGTGATCCAGGAGGACCAGAGTGGGGGCCTGTGTAGGGAAGTGGGGCTGAGGCTGCCAATGCAGAGAATTGGGCAAGTATCCCAGCCTTTACTGGGGGTGGGGGGGGGGGGGGCAGTGCAGGACCATGGGGGTTTGAAGCAGGGATGAAGTCCATGGGGGTCAGCATTTTAGTGTCAAGGAAAAAGGGGTTGGTTGTCAGATGCTTCAGCGAGATCAGGGGAGTTTAGAGCTGACTCTTTAGATACAGCCACTAGGATGTGACACACAGTGCCCTGGGTGAGAGCACTTAAGGAGGGCAGAGAGGAGAGGAAGTAAAGAGGAGCCAGACGCAGATTCTTAGGTGAACTGAGTGTGAAGGAAGAAAGGGATGAGTGAATTAAGCAGAAGGACCCCAGGCGGGAGAGGGCAAAGTTCTGTGCTGTAGCCTGGATCGTGAACTTGTCCACTGGTCCCTCCAGAACACCACGGCTTAAGGCTGCAGACGTTAATATTAACAGTAAGTGATAATCATGGACTAGTCGCTAATATTTGTTGAACTCATTTTACAAACCAGTGCTTTCTATATATCATGTCAGCCCTGTGAGGCAGGGACAATTACTGTACCCATTTCATGGATGAGGAAACTGAGGCACAGAAGGTTAGGGATTTGCCCAAGGCCATATGGCTGGGAAGAGATGGAGCTGGGATCTTCGGCTAGGCCCTTAACACTCTGGCTGACCTGCATCCATCTCAGCTGCCCTCTCTGGCCTTGCATATGGACTCCCAGCCCCACCCAGGATTCTTGTGTCCAGATCCCAGCACAGGAGCTGGTGGCTCCTAGACCCCCTGGTCCGGCCCCCTAGTGGTCTGACAGGGAAATGGCACCCACCCTGTGCGTGGTGGCCCTTCTGCCCTGAAGGTCCCTGATCCAACCCAGACCCAGGCCAGCGTTTACTGTGGAAAACTGAAACTCAGAGATGAGATCATCAGAGGCCTTCCCCCTGGAACCTCCACCTTGGGACAGTTCCGTTTCCGCACCACTTCTGGGTAACCGGCGCGTTTCCTCCAAGTCACCTGCTCCACCTGGAACAAGGCGGGCCCTCCTCAGTAAGCTTTGCCCCGCACCCCAAAGAGCAAAACCATGAACTGGGAAATGGAGAAGCTGTTAGAAGAAGGAAAGGGGCAGGGGAAGTGGAGGAAACAGGAGCTCCCGCCTCTCTGTCAGTACAGGGCCAACAGCGGGTGCCCAGCCCAGGCCAGCAAGCGGCTCAGTATGCACTCCCGTCTGGCTGTGTCTTTACCCGGTTCTGTTGTTACCTGGCTGTGCCATTACCTGACCATGTTGTTACCTGGCTGTGTGACCTCAAATGAGCTAGGTGCCCTCACTGGCCACAGGTTCCTCTTTGTGTGATAACAGATTTTCAAAGTCCCTAGTATCCGGTTGTCTATAAGTATGTAGCAATATTTTGCCTCTAGATGACTTTCACATATTTTCTTCTTAACTCCACTTCTTCCTGGATCTGTGGCTTCCCCTGAGTACTACCGCACCCCACCCTGTGTTCGGTGCCAACCTTCTGTTTTGAGGTCAAAGAGACCCAGCCGGGGAGACCGTGACCCACATGGGACTGCCTCACTCCCAGTTCCCCACAGTTGCCCTGGGGTCCAGGACCTCTTTCCCGGGCACCGTCTGGTGCTGGGCCACCCTCAGGGCTGTGAGGATTGTACAGGCCTGGGAAGGCCCCTCTTCTCCCAGAAATAAGTCCTTTTCCACACTCAGACATCAGAGGTCATTAGAGGTTTGGTCCTCCACCTTAGCAAGGATTTCTGTCCCAGGACACTCAGCTAACAAGGGAGGTGGAGGAGGAGGGCTGGGGTGCTGGGTGAGGAAAGAGGTAGCATGGCTGGTAGAAGCATAGCTGGGAGCACTCCCGGAGGCCAGCCTAGCAGTGGTGAGGCCGCAACAAGCATGTGTGTAAAACAAGTGTGTGTGTAAAAGCTCCTCCTTCCCCATGAGGGGCTGGGATAAAAGTAATGATGACACCAGATAGGATGATGCCAGCGTTCTTCTCCAGCTCTGAGACGCTGAGCACCTACTGTGTGCAGCCCCCACAGCCCAGGCTGTGCTCTAGCACCTTCCAGGCCTCACAGCATCTCAATAACCCACAAGCAGCTGGTTCCTCCAACTCACAGAGGGCATTCGCCTCCTGGACCCTCTCTCGAGCAGTGTGGGCTACCAGGTCCCCAGGCAGCCAGTACCGAGGAGAGAAGCATTTGCTAAATTGAGGCAAGGGAGTCTTCAGGCAGGTGTGTCATTTTCTGCATCAGGTGCCTTTCCCATGCCTGTCAGGGCCAGGAGGAGCCCCAGCATCTCCCGCTTGTCTGCTGAGTCCCCATCTTTGGTCACTAGGACTTGCTGCCCTCATGCGTGCTCGCAGGTGGCTCCCCTGTGATGCTGTACAGAGCCCTCTGTCCCCATCAGCCAGGTTCACTCCGGACAAAACACCCAAACCGCAGTCCTTTGATTCTGCTGAGACAGGGAAGGCGTGAGGAGGCTTCAGGATTCCCAAACCTTCCTGCGACACGCTCAGCGCCCAGCCAGCCCACTGCCCCAGGAGTAAATGCAAGGAGGGTGCTGGGCCCTCACCATTAGGGATGCTTCCTGGGGGAGGCACCCTTGGGTGGGGGGAGGTGGGCAGCCCACTGGAGGAGCACTGGCAAGGTCGCCCGCCCCAAGCCCCTGACTACCCCTCTCAGTCAATGACAAGGCTGCCTGAGCCCTCCAGTACCTGGAGCCTGGGCCTCACGGAGCAATGCAGACCCACCCTTGCCCTCCTGGTGCTTAGGCAGCAGTCAGGTTTTCACATAAATGGGTTTGTGCTTAATCTGCTATCAGCGCTGCGGAGGTAACATCACAAGGCCCAGCCTGGTGTGGGGAAGGGGTGGCTTCGTGAGATCGAAGGAGGAGTGGGGTTCACTAGACAAGCCCTCCAGATACACTCACCCCATATGCTCAGGAGGAGAAGAAAGAGGGGCACAGGGCGTTCCAGAGGGAGGGAACCACGCATGCCAAGGCCTCCAAATCAGGACATAAAAGAGACGGAGCCAGTGGGGAGGCCTGAACCCTGGAGGGCTGGGCAGCGGGCACTGACGGTGGGGAGGAGACAGGGTGACTGCTCATCACTCTCAGCTCTGTGTGAGCCAGAGAGGGAAACTGAGGCAGAGGCTGTCACGATGAGCACTGGCCAGAATACCCACACCTCCATCCTGTGCCTTGCTTGGGTTATGTAGGAAAGCCTGGGAAGCCTCTTCCCGCCTTTTCCACCTTTCCCAGACCCATCCCACACCCACCTCCTCCAGGAAGTCCCCGGGGTTGCTCAGGCCACTCAGATCTCACTCCTTACTGCCTGCAGCCTGCATTTTGAATTTAGCAAGTTCCTGTCCTGGGTTACTTTGCTTCCCTGTGTAATGAATATTTGGAAACTATGTCCTCCTCAGCACCAGGCAAAGAGCCAAGGTTAGGCAGAAAGTAAATGAGGGTTAAATTCCACTAAACTGCTTATCCCCCCAAATCCAGGAGACTCGGGAGAGCAGCTACATAGGAGATAACGGCACTCTGTCCCTGGAAGCTTGCATCAATTGGGGGCAGCAAAAAGTTTGATGAATGAATGAATGAAGGCACAGACCAGAGCCCATGTGAATGGGAAGAGAGCACTGTAGACTGTTGTCGAGGGCAGGCGACTGGTCTCTTTCTTAGGGGAAATGCAGAAGGAAGAGCATGGGCACGGGTGCCAGTTTCTGTCCTGGTTTCCACAAGGCCAATCAGCTGCCCCCTTGGAGCTGCCCTGGGTTCAAGCCCCCTAGAGGCCCCATGAGACCAGGGTGCGAAGGGGCTTGTCAGGGGGCAGGTGAGGCCAGAGCATGCAAGGGCGCCGCCGTGTCTCGGTCTGCAGGATGGAGAACCTGTTCATCAACCGCTTCATGCACATGTTCCAGTCTTCCTGGAGCAACTTTGCTGACTTCGAGAAAATCTTCGTCAGGATCAGCAACACTATTTCTGGTGAGTGTGCTTTTGGGGGCTCTCATGGTGCTGGGGAGCCTTGCCTGGGCGTGGGAAAGGGCTGCTCCACCCCCTCCAGCACGAGGCCTCGCTGTCCCCCGGGCCAGCACCGCCTGCACCCACACAGTACGCTCCACTGGGGATCAGCCTCATGGCCAGAGGTTCCTCCTCCTTGGATGTCCAGGGTTGAGCACCCTCAACCTCATTTCACCATCAAAAGTCTCACAAATATCAACGCTTTTTCTTTAAATAAATCAATCATTTATGATGCTTCTGAACAGAGAAAAGGCGGGCGTTAGCTTGTTTTTTAAGCATTTACATGAAAGCAACAGTGGGTTCCTTTGGACTAGGATGTGTTTGGTAGAGCAGTAGCATCCTAACTGCCAGGGATGGCACAGGAAGGACCACACAGCAACAGAAAGATTAGGAGACATTAAGGAAACAAGCAAGGGGGAACACTGCCTTCACAAACTCCTCCCCAGGATGCCCCCCGCTCCCCTCCTTCTCCCTCATCCTAGGGCCCCTGCTTCCTGGACACAAGGACCTGGGTTCTTTTTTTTTTTTTTCTTTTTCTATAGGTACAGCGTGTACAGCAGACCTCTAGAATGTACTCACCTTGCTTAACTGAAACTTCACGCCATGGATTAGTAACTCCCCACAGCCCCTCCCTAGCAGCCACCGAACCGTGCTGCTCTTTGATTCTACTGAGCTTGACTAATTCAGGTGCTTCGTATAAGTAGGACCATGCAGCACCTGTCCTTCTGTGACTGGCTTATTTCACTTAGCATCATGTCCTCCAGGTTCACCCATGCTGTCACATATTGTGAATGTCCTTCTTTTTCAAGGCTGAATAGTATTCCATTGTATGTATACACCACATTTTCTTTATTCATCCCTCTGTAGATGAGCATTTAGGTGGTTTCCACATCTTGGCTGTTATGAATTGTGCTGCAATGAACATGGGGATGCAGATATCTTCTCAAGATCCTGATTTCAATCCTTTGGGATAAATACCCAGAAGTGGGATTGCTGGATCATGTGGCAGTTCTATTTTTAACTTTTTGAGGAAACTCCACACTGTTTTCCGTAGCAGCTGTGCATCCTGAATTCCCACCAACTGTGCACAAGGGCTCCAACTTCTCCATGGCCTCACCAACACTTGTCTTTTTTTTTTTTAATAATAGAATCCTGACAGGTGTGAGGTGGTATCTCATTGTGGTTTTGATTTGCATTTCACTGGTGACTAGTGATGTTGAGCATTTTTTCCTATACCTGCTGGCCATCTGTATGTCTTCTTCAGAGAAATGTCTGTTCAAAGCCTTTGTCCATTTTTTAATCGGGTTATTGGTGTTTTTGCTATTGAGTTGTAGGAGTTCCTTATATATTTTGAAGATTAAACTTTTATCAGATATATGGTTTGCACATATTTTCTCCTATTCTGTAGGTTGTCTTTTCACTCTGTTGATTGTTTCCTTTGCTGTGCAGAAAGCTTTTTAGTTTGATGCACTCCCATTTGTCTATTTTTGTTTTTGTGCTTGAGACAGGGGTTCCCCAGGAACCTTCTGAGCCACTAAGGGCCAGCTCAGGGAGGATGGGGTGGTGCCATGGCCTGACCTAGTGGTCAAGCAGTTGGGCGTGGTGGGCTGTCCAGTGAGTGCCTGGGAGAGGGGACCCGGCAAGGACTCTGGCCCTCCGCTAGCATCAGGAAGACCTCAGCCCGGCTCAGAACTCAGGCTGAGCTGCAATTCTCTCCTCCACAGAGCAGGTTATGAATCACTGGCAAGAAGACTTAATGTTTGGCTACCAGTTCCTGAACGGCTGCAACCCTGTGTTGATCCAGCGCTGCACGAAGCTGCCAGTGAATCTCCCGGTTACCACAGAGATGGTGGAGTGCAGCCTTGAGCGACAGCTCACCTTGGAGCAGGAGGTTGAGGTAGAACCTGGGTGGCTGGAGACGGTGGCCCCAGGCCAGAGGCTCAGCTCAGATGGCCAGGTCATACTCTGTTGGGCAGAAACCACTTCTTGCCGGCCATTGCTCGCTGGCCCCCAGGCTGCTCCCTCCAGGCTCATCTGTCTGGCTGATGGCAAGATCGGCTGCCCTCAGTGAAGTGACCTCTTCCTTTTCCTGAGCATTTATGAAAACTGTCTTGTCCAGCACAGGTGGAGGAATTGAGAGTGCTATTTCTCTGTGATGCTCAGGTCTTAGAGCATAATATCAGTATTTTCAATATCAATATCATAATTAAAAGAGCTCCCTCTAACTAAGGGCCTGTTGTGGGCCAGGCATTGTGAGAGATGCTTTACACACAGGACCATCAATTGTTACCCACCTTGCAAAGGTGAAGAAACTGGAGAAAAAAGCAAGCCTTGCATCAAAAAAAAAAAAGAGAAAACTGATGGAACTTTTGACTTCCTAATTAGAAGTGTTGGTCTTCTGCTTCTGTCCTCACCCTCTCCCCAGCCCTTCTCCTGGCCCTCGTCTGCAGGGTCAGCCCTCTCCAGTTCCAAGACTAATGTAGTCTTGAGACAGAAAGGGGTTCAAACCTCCTCCTCTGGTGGGACTCGGTGTCAGCCGCCTTCCACGCCAGGAGCTTGAGGCTCTGGGAACTGCCCTTAGTCTCCCATCAGTTGGCCCATTCCCACTAGAGCCAGGATGACCAGGCCTCCTGCCACCTGCCCCAGGTGTCTAGGCGGCCTTCTGCTGTTTCCAGTCACCCTGTCTTGCTTGCTCAGCTCACCATGGGGCCCCAGAAAGAGAGCGATGGTCAGTGCCGTCTGTAGACAGACCTCCCAGCCCTCACACCCTGCCCACCTGACTCTGGAGGGCCACCTGCCCAGCTGAAGTCCCCAGGCAGGGCTCCTGCCCCACCTGGTCATGTGGACAGGTGACAACTTGTCCCCACGTAGACAGGCACACACAGCAGTGCTCCCCTGTAGATTTAATTGCTGGACGTAGTAACACTGATTCAGTGCTGTTGGTTTCAAACTTCAAATCAGAGAATCACTGAACCTTAAAAGCCAGAGAATCCTAGAACTGGAAGGAACTGAGCTGCCATCTGTGCATCCAGCCACCCTGGCAGGGGGACAGCCTCCACTCAGGAGTCCTTGCCACCACAATGGTCGTCTTTCCTTTGAGTTATGGTCTTGATGCTCAGCTGTGGTTTTGGTGGTGAAGCAATAATCCAATAGCCACCATTGACTGGAGTCTTACACACACACCACCCATCTCTTTTTTTTTTTTTTTTTTTGGTTGTGTTGGGTCTTTGTTTCTGTGCAAGGGCTTTCTCTAGTTGTGGCAAGTGGGGGCCACTCTTCATCGCGGTGCGTGGGCCTCTCACTATCGTGGCCTCTCTTGTTGCGGAGCACAGGCTCCAGACGCGCAGGCTCAGTAGTTGTGGCTCACGGGCCCAGTTGCTCCGCGGCATGTGGGATCTTCCCAGACCAGGGCTCGAACCCGTGTCCCCTGCATTAGCAGGCAGATTCTCAACCACTGCGCCACCAGGGAAGCCCCCACCTATCTCTTACACATACGTCGCTCCATCCCCTACAATATGGTTCTTAATTCCCACAGTCATTTCTGCTACTTCTCTTTGGCAGCATCTCATGATCTACATTAAGTTTGTGGCCTACTAAAACTCGTAAGTTTTTTTTTAAATCTTTACCTATGCAATTATTTTTTTGCAACATGAATAGAGAAATTCTACCCCTGTTGTTTTTGAGTCATCGTCACAACTCTTCAAGAGTGTTTTAGTTCTTAGACTTTATATTAGGATTTTGTAGTTTCAAGTCACAAAAATCATAAGAAATGCATTGGTTGAGGCAACAGCAAGAAGCAAAGCGAGGGGACTTCCCTGGTGGCACAGTGGATAAGACAATGTGCTCCCAGTGCAGGGGGCCCGGGTTCGATCCCTGGTCAGGGAACTAGATCCCACATGCATGTCGCAACTAAGAGTTCACATGCCACAACTAAGGAGCCCGCATGCCACAACTAAGACCTGGTGCAACCAAACAAGTAAATTTTTTTTTAAAAAAGAAGAAGCAAAGCGACTAGCTCAGGCATAGCTGGGTCCAAGGTTCAGATAATCCACTGGCATCATTTCTCCATATCTCAATTCTCTGCCTCTGTTGGATTTTTTTTCTTAGGAAGGTGTCCTTTTGTGGAGGTAAAGATGACCACCAACAGCTTCAGACTTACCTTCCACCATTTTAGCAAACATTACCCAATCCCAGAAAGAAAGTCCCTGTTTCCCAACACTTCCAGCAAGTGTCATGGGTCCAGCTTGAGTTGTGAGATAATTCCCTGAAC
The DNA here is from genome assembly GCF_009873245.2 of Balaenoptera musculus. Lineage (NCBI taxonomy): Eukaryota > Metazoa > Chordata > Mammalia > Artiodactyla > Balaenopteridae > Balaenoptera > Balaenoptera musculus. The sequence continues at coordinate 47,160,772 of NC_045800.1, forward strand.
CAATCGCTATGGCCAGGAGAATGGACTATGTTGACCAAAAGGAGAGGACAGGAATACCAGACAAGCAAGACCACCAACATCTTCTGCAGAACCTAGAATATCAGAACTGAGAGATAGGGTTGGCGCTCTCACTTTCCAGAAGGATGAAACTGAGGCCCAGATAGAGGAGGTGGGCTGGAATAACAGAAAAATGCCCCATAGGCAGACCCAAATCCCAGGTCCCCTGGTTCCCAGGGCCTCCCTTTAGCGTTTCATTCATCAAGTTAAACAACCTGGGTCCGCTCAAGATTTGATTGGCAGCCCTTTCTTCTGCGCAGTGGTCACTGATGGCCACATCCGCTCTGAAAGGCCATTTGTCCAGTCCATCACAAAAGCCCAGCCAACCCTGTGACCCACCGGGCCAAGTGTCTCCAACTTCTGGCCAAGGTGTCCCAAGGGTCCATCACTTGCTCTCCTGGAAGCAGCCTCTCCCCACTTCCCTCTGCCCTGGCTGGCCGAGGGCACCATCCCCTCCTTCCCCGACCCCGTCCCACTCCTGCCCTGAATGCATCTCGAGCAGACTGCTCGGAGCTCATCACTGGTGTCAGACAACTGCCAGGGTCCTCTGCATCCGAAAAAAGGAGGACGATGATGGCCAGGCTTTGAGCTTCTCTTGTGCCTTGGTCCCTTCAAGCGCTTGCGCAGTGGCCACCGCGCGCCCTCTGTAGGCAGAGTCGTGGACGTACAACTGACTTGAGCACCTGTTGACCAGTCTCCACCGTACTGTAGACCCGACCCCCTTCCCCAGCCGGACCGCAACCCCTGCCTCCATTTCTAGCTTAAAACACAAAAGACTTTAGAAAAAGCGCCGCTTGTCCTCCACCCGAACTCTTCCAGCTCTGGCCTGCGAAAGGAGCCCTTGCGGCCCTCAGCTTAAGCTCCCTCTAGGGGACTCAAGTGTAGTCTGGGATGGGCGGCTTTCTACCTTCCCCAAATCCCAGGTGCATATTTGTTTTATATTGAAGTATGATATCCACGGAAAAGGGCACGAATCGGGAGTGGCAGCAAGCTCAATGAATTTGCACCTTACCCCGCTGTGCCACCAGCCTCAGACCAGGACACAGAGCACACACAACCCTTGCAGACTCCCCCCTGCCCTTGTAGACCTCCTCACCCCTGAAGACCCACCTCTAAAGACCTCCCCCGGCCCTGATGACCCCCTCCTGATGCGGTGGACGCCTGCTTTTGTAGACCCCACCCCTCAGAGCCTCCCACCTGCGAACCTGCCCCCTTTCCACCTCTCCTCCCAAGGGTGACCCTGGTCCTGACTCTGACACTGAGTTTACCCAGCTTTGAAATCTCTGTAAGTGGAGTCCTGCAGCATCACTCTTGGCATTTGACTTCTCTCATCTATTAACTCTGTCTTCTTTCTTCTTCTTAAACTGTGTCACTCCGGGTGATCTTTCAACATCCTTCACGAGAGTCAGGCAGACTTCGGGTACAGCAAGTGCAGAAGAGCCACTGCCATTCCTTCACCTCACTGAGCCCACCGCAACCTGTGAAAACTGATGTCAGTCAGCCTTTGAGTTAGAGGACCAAGAACTTTATAAAATTCTGAACTCCACTGAGTTGCCAGGGCAGCCAGAGCCCCCTTTCCCTCCCTCTGCGCCTGATTGCTGGGTCCATCTCAGGCTGCAGCTGATTTGGATGTATTCCCTCTTGCCTCCTACAGCTAGGGAACATCTTCGTCGTGGACTTTAAGCTGTTGGATGGCATCGATGTCAACAAAACAGACCCCTGCACTCTGCAGTTTCTGGCTGCGCCCATCTGCTTGCTGTACAAGAATCTGGCCAACAAGATTGTCCCCATTGCCATCCAGGTAGGCTGAGGGGACCTGTTCTCTTCCCGGGCAGCTCTACCCTCAGCAGTCAGGGCTCAGGGAGGACTTCCTGGGTGGCAACACCAAAGCTCTAGGAGGAGAAGGCAGCTCTGCCTTGAGTCTCCTGCTGAAGGCTTTGCCAGGTAGGCAGGAAAAACAGGAACTTAGGGCTTCCTGCCAGTCCTGGAGAGGGCTGACCACAATGGGCAGAAAGGGCTCCACTCCCCAAGATACCCTTGAGAACTTCCTGGCTCTGAGGAGGACCTGCCTTGGGATAGCATACTGGGCTCCCCACCCCAGCGTCCTGACCAGCCCCAAATCAAAACGCCCGCAGAGCCCAGGCAAGTGAAGCTGTGAGATGAGCTGGAAGCTGAGGCTGCCAAGGGGGACCATGGGGTTCAGGAACTGTGCCAGTCCTGAGATGCTCCCTTCGTGTGCCCCGGGGTTCTTGTCTCCACCAAAGACGATGGAGAAGGAGAGGGGAGCAGTTTGGGGGAGAGGCAGGCAGGGACAGAGCTTCATCTCTCCCCATTCCTGGCTGCATCTGCTTTCTCAAGGCACCAGGCCACTGCAACACTGTGGGAGCTGGTATGCAGACAGCAGGAAACCACACCCAGGCCAGGATGAGGTGTGGGTCCATGAACGGGGGAGGCTGCACAGGGGCCCCCACGGGGAAGGCAGACAAGCACTCAGCAAACAGTACTTTGAGTCAGCCGTGAACCGGGCATTGGGTGCCGTGGGCATAATAGCAGCTAGTTTTGCCAGATGTTAACCGCCAAGGCTATCGCAAGGGTTTGCCTACACAGTCCACAATCCCTTACCTTGGATTCTGAAATCTAAAAAATTCTAAAGCTCTTAGATTTATCAAAAATTTGTAGCAAATTCATTGGCAGCAAAGCTTGCACTGAACCAATAGGAGAGGCTATTTAAGAGGCTTTCTCTCACTTAGTATGAAATGCATATGTTTCACTGCAGAACTACTAACATATTTGAGTGTAAAATATTGTGTTGCCCCAGACCCAGGGAGGGGGAGAGAGGTGTCACATAATGAAATGTACACACTGCTAAAATCCTAAAAATTCCGAATTCTGAAACATTTGGCCATTGGGGTTTCAGACCGGGACCTACCTTTATTTATGTAATTGTCACTACAACCCTGTGAGGAGGCAGGCACTAGTGCTACCGATCATTTTAAGCAGATAAGGAAACCAAGGCACAGGGGTAGTCAGCGGCAGAGCTGAGGTTCGAGCCAGGCCGTCTGGCTTCAAAGTTCATGCCTCACCAGTCTCCCAGTCTCTGGGGCACCTCTCCTCCAAAGGAGTTCCCGGCCTGTTATCAGAAAGAAGCCCTATTCTTCAGAAACTGATGCAAAAGGTAAAGGGACAAGTGATGGAGAAGTAAGCAGCGCTAGGAGCCCTGTTCACCACTGGCAGGCACCTCTGAAGCAGCCTGTCCTCCAGAGACCTTTTATGTCCAGACCATGGACTATTACGCCACCTTTACAACCAATAAATTAGATCTATCCCAGCTGACCTGGAGGGGGTTCCACAATGAGTTAACAGCAGAAAGCAAGATACAGGGTAGAGATTATACGATCTCATCTATGTCAACTGAATGCAAGGAAAGAGCCCACCATAGATGTGACCAGATACTCTTGTGGGCATGGGGAGTCGCAGAAGGACACAGGTCACCAGGTTGGGAACATTGGGATGGAACTGGCTGGGGCACAGGTGAGCAAAAGAAAGAAGCAACAGACTTTATTATAATGCTAATCAATATATGGAAAATTGCACAAATATGCATATATGCAAAGAAGCTGGATTATGAAATGTTTTCTTTCTCTCTTGTGCTTTTCTGTAATGATTGGAATTTTTTACGGTAAGTATACAATCTTTCCTAATCAGAGACAAAAGGCTACATCCTTATCACCACCGCTCCCAAAATTTAAACACAAAACACCAAGCGTTCTGGAGTTCCACAGCATCACTAACAGCCTGGAGGGGAGTGGGGAGGGTGGGAAGAATGGGCGGGAGGGAAGGCCCAAATCGGAGCGACCTGCAAGGCTGGTGTAAGAGTTCCGGATGATAGCAAGTGAGGGTCTGGACTAAGCAGTGAGAGTGGAGAGAAAGGCTAGAGGCACTGCCAAGGAGTACGCAGAGCACTGGGTCCCTTCCCAGCTCAGCTGTTTACCAGTGTGTGACTTGGGAGAGCTGCTAAACCACTCTGAGCCTCAGTTTCCCCCTATGTAAAATGGGAATGTCAAGGAATACCTGCTTTGCAGGGCCACGGTGAGGGATAAATGAGATAGTACAAGTATAGCCCCTAGCATGCAGCAGAAGGTCTCCTTGGCCACAGAGCACACACCAGAGCGTAGTAGGCATCCTACCTGCTCTGCCAGCAGAGTCAGGTGTGGGTGGGGCCGCGCAGTCAGAGCAAAATAGCGAAGCACTGGGTGGGGCGGGGCGGTGGGTGGGGAAGGGGTGGGGCAGGGCAATAAGAGGGGAGTGACGGGGGTGGGGCAGGACAGCAGTACGAGGGGCGAGACTGAGCGGGGCAGCAGGGGAGGGGCTAGGGGAGGGGCCAGGGGAGAGGTGGGGCAGTGGGGAGCCTGAGAGCTGGGACTGTTAAAAGGGGCTGGAGTGTTGTTCTGTGAGAACATGGTTTCAGAGTTCGCAGACCTCCTAATTTTCCAAGAAAACCTATTAATCCAGATTTTTACGTGCAATTACTGATATTTAAAGGTTGACAACTAATTGCATTCACAAACAAACAACCAAAAATATCGTGAAGGTCAAACTCTGCCCTCCTTGCACTGCTCTGTCCTGGGTGAGCAGGCCCGGGGCGGGCTGTCTAGAGCCGCTCTGTCCAGCGTGGGAGCCCCTGGCCACCCACGGCGCTAGAGCCCTTGAGATGTGGTTAGCCCCTACCAAGGCGTTCTGGAAGTGCAAAATACACACCTGATTTCGAAGACTTAGAACGAGAAAAAAAATAGAATTTTTATTATTTACATGTTGAAATGACATTTTAGAGAGATTGGGTAGAGTAAAATTGTATTATTAACATAAAGTTCACCCGTTTGTTTTTATTTTTATTAGTGTGGCTGTAACTGAGCAGGACCCTAAGGAGCCTTCCCAGGACAGCCCCCCCGCCCCCCCATGTCCTCCGCCTCAAAAAACTGTACATGAGTTTACGAACAATTAACATAGAGACAATGAGAAGGGTCCTGGCGGGCGCCTCCCGGCTGTCTCTGCTCTAGGTGAGCACTAGGGGGCGCTGCGGCAGTGCACGGTGAGGGGCCCCCGGCAGCTGCGCGGCTGCGGGAGCGGCTCTTTCAGCAGCTCCGGGTCTGGCTCTCAGCCTGCGTCCGCCGCGTCCCGGGGAGATCGGAAGCCGAGAGCGCGGGCGCTGCGCTGCTGCTCTGCGGCTCGAGCCTCCGGCTCGAGCTCGTGCTGGAAGGGGCGCAGCTTCTCCTCACAGTGCTTCTTGTGGGTGCACCAGTCCTTCCGCGGGCATTGGGAGCCACAGTAGCGAGCCAGCTGGCAGCGGCCCCTGATGTTGAACTCCCGGAGCTGCTTCTCGGTCATCGCGCAGGGAGGGGAACGGCGCTCGTAGCAGGTGCAGGGAGTCTCCTCCTCTTGCACCACGTCCCCGTTGGTGTTATAGTACCGGGTTACATTCAGGACGGGGAACTGCTCCGCTATGGGGTACGTGGGAAGCTGCTGAATTGCAAGCCAATATGAGCTTTGCTCCCTTCACTTGTTCGAGGTCTCTGACTTTGGGCCACCCACCCCACGGTACCAGCTGCAGGTTGTCCAGGCGACTGTCCACAGTGACAGCATTGAGATGCATCACCTGAAACGGGGAGAGATGCCCCAGCCCCACCTCGCCATCGCTCCCACAGCAGTTCAGGAAGGAGCCTTCCTGACCCTCTTGCTCGGTTTTTGTCAAGGGCATATACAAGTATCTTAGCACCATTTCCATCCGCGTCTACTTCCATCCAGGCCTCAAAGGAGTAGCCCTCCACTAGCAGGGATGTTCTGCTCATCTATCTGTGTGTACTTGGTCCTCATCTGACTGCCTCTGCTCCTCTCTCCCAACAAATGCTCCCACCGCTGGTGATGGGAACAAGGTTCCCATTCAGGTTAAGATCTGTGGCTGGTGCAGCTGCACAGCTGTCTCCTTTCCAGAGATTGTGCTGAAGGAAAGTGCAGCATTTATTGCAGGGCCCCAAGCAAGGAGTCCAGGCAGCTAGTGGTCAAAAGGCCCCAAACTCCCCAATGGCTTTCAGGGAAAGGTTTTTGAAGACAGGGTGAGAGAGGGGGTTTGTGGGATGTGTGATCAGCTCATGAACATTCTTCTGATTGGTTGGTGGTGAGGTAATCGGGAGTCAGCATCAGCCTTCTGGTTCCAACTGGTCTGGGGTCTGTGTGCTTGTGGGCAGCATACAGTTAATTTCTTCCACCTGCTGGGGGTTTCAGTATCTGCAAAACAGCTCAAAGTGTATGGCTCAGAATATTATCTATAGCCCTTGAGGAGGAACTAAAGGTCCTTGACTTTGTTTTTTGTTTTTTTTTGTTTGTTTGTTTGTTTTTCACACACACACACTGTATTTTATTTTTACAAGAGATAAATAGACTGACACCAAGCATTGTACATGGATGACCACAACAAAAGCAACAATGATTGCAATTACCAAACCTGAAACACACTCATACTATGTCATAATATTGACATTCAGTCCAGTAATCCTCCACTGTAACAGCTCCTTTACTTTGCAGTGAAAATTGATTTGTATATTCTTTGCCTCTGAGTCCTTGTGGGATTTTTTTTTTTTTAATTCAGACAGAAAGTCACAAAAATTATACTCATCCTCATCAGTTCACTCAGTCCCATGTAATTACATGGGACTTGACTTTGTTTTAATGGCTAAAGTATATTATTTTATCTTGCTTGACTGTTTTCCCTTATTTCTGCATTTTCTCACTTCTCTGATTAAATTTATTCTTTGGAACTCAGGGAAGGCCTAGGAGGCTAAAGTTTTTCTATAGACAAGAGGCAGGCGGAGGACATGGAGGGGATCTGTCCTGGAAAGACCCCCATAGGGTCCTGCTTGGTTACAGGGCTACCTGAAAATTTTAAATTCCACATGTGGCTTGCATTATATTTCTATTGGACCTCATCTCTGTTTTTGAGGGAGAGACAGGGAAATTACCTTCCAAAATACTTAGCATGACCTTGAGGACCCAAATTGGTCTGGCTCCTCCACATCTCAGGCAGCTCTCCTCCTGGGTCACCCTGTTCCCGCCACACTGCTCCCAGCAAGAGTCTAACACCCGGCCCAGCCCCCAGTTCCTATGACGGCTCCTCCACTCTCCTCCTCTGTTCTGGACAATTCACTCTCATCCCACGTGTCCACCCCTTTCAGGCTCTGTGTCCTCCTCAGAAAGAGGGGTCATGACAGCAACTACCTTGCAGGCTCACATGACATCGGGTTGTCAGGTCCCGAGGCTGCACCGGGCACTAGGGGAGAGCCCCAGGAATGCCAAGGGCTGTTGTCATGGACAAAGCTAGGGACCAGGGGCTTGAGCAGGAAGGGCTGGATAATGCGGATATGTCAGGGCCAGATCACGGAGTTTGGTGACCTTATTTTCTGGCACAAAGAGGTGACTGAGTGTTTTTAAAGACAGGATTGACCTGATGTGATTTACATTTTAGAAAAAAAAAAATCACTCCTGCCCCAGTGTGGAGTTGAAACGGGAAAGGGAAAGACAAGCCAGCCTCTACTAAGGAGGCACCTGGCCGCAGGGCTGGGCTCAAGGGACAGTGACTTGGGACACTGCATCATGCGGGCCCTAGAGCCCCAGGAACTGGAGTTGCTAATCTAGGGCAAGAAGGGAATTCAGGAGCACCAAGACAGAGCCTGGGGAACAGCAGCATTTAAGGGGAGAGCAGAGGAAAGGAAAGTTGGGAGACCGAAAAGCAGCAGCAGAGAAGCAGGTGGAACCAGGAGGGAGGAGCGGAGATGGGGAATGGGTGGAAGACCACAGCCTTCACACATGACAGTGCTCGCTCCTTGCTGATGCCTTCATGCTCTTTCATTCACTTCGCCTAATAACTGTGAGGTGAGTAAACACTGTGCCCTTGTTACTGATGGTGAAGCCAGAGCTCAGAAAGGCTGAATTGCCCAGGGTCCCACAGGTAGTAAGTGATGCAGCTGGGATGGGAAATACGAACTCTAGGCCTCTGCTCTCCTCCACAATCCTCTCATGATTCAAAAGTCACTGTTTAAGAAATTTGGATTCTCCTGGAATTTCCTGAGAGGCTAGGCTCTTCTGTAGCTACAGTCTGGAGCGAAATACTGCAGTGCGTTCTCTTTCTCCAATGTATCAGCTCAACCAGGTCCCAGGAGATGAGAACCCCATTTTTCTCCCTTCGGATGCAAAGTATGACTGGCTTCTGGCCAAAATCTGGGTGCGTTCCAGTGACTTCCACATCCACCAGACCATCACCCACCTTCTGCGCACACATCTAGTGTCTGAGGTTTTTGGCATCGCAATGTACCGCCAGCTGCCTGCTGTGCACCCCATTTTCAAGGTACAGCAAGCTGCTGCCTTACCTGGTGGGAGAGGGTATGCAGATATGGGGGGTGGGGGACAGAAGGGAGGGAGGAGGGGTACTGACATCCCCCAGGACTGTGGCTGGGAGTGGCCATAAGAGACCCCTGGAGAGATGCTGGGGATGTGGGTAAGTACCCCCAAGGGAGGAAGCAGCTCTGAGCCTGCTGGTTCCTGAGGACACAGGGCCGGGGCCTGACTCCAGCTTGGGCTCACCTTGGGTGGGGCGGGCAGATTTTGAAGAGGCATATGAGTTCAGTGTGACCCTGTCTGATCCCAGGTGGCAGCCCCCACTGTCACTGCCCTTCTCTGTTCCCATATCCTACCGGCACTGACTGCTGGGGTGACTGCAGGCTCAGGTTACCTCTATGTGCCTCCGTTTCCCAATCTGTAGAACAGTTCAGATAGTATGCCTGCCTCCTAGGATTACTGTCAGGGTTAAAATAGTTGACAGATTCGAAGAGCTTCAAACAGTGCCTAGCACACAGCTTTGCTCTGTGTAAGCGTTGACTGGTATCGTTTTTATCACGACCATTATGCATTAGCGCATTAGAGCGGCACCCATCCCCCAGGCCGCTGGCAGCTGCTCCGCAGTGAAGGTCAGCATGTCAGCTTCACTCCCTCCCTGAGGCCTGTAGCATCGCCCCTCCACGGTGGACCAGGGTGGGGGAGCTGAGGGTCCCTGAGGACCCCCGAGGAGGCACAGACCTGGTCAGGAGCCCCCAACCAGCCTTCTCTGAGGTCTCCTCCTGCCCCTCCACCCAGCTCCTGGTGGCACACGTGCGGTTCACCATCGCCATCAACACCAAGGCCCGGGAGCAGCTCATCTGCGAGTACGGCCTCTTTGACAAGGTGGGTGCCTCCCGCCTGCCTCGGTGCCCGGAAGAGCCCGGCCCGGCAGGCACCTACTTCTCAGAGCCTCGGCGGCCTCCACTCCAACCTGAGGTCCAGATTTCCTCTCGGGAGACCAGCCCCCTAGGCACCGGGGTGGAGGCCTGGGGAGGGTGGGAGGCTGGAGGCGCTCCGAGTGAAGCCTCCCGGGTTCCCTGGCCCACGTCCACCCCTCCCACCCAGCCACTTCCAAGCACCACCCGCTCTTCCTCCTCACCGCGGTCTCCCCGTCACCTCCTCCCTCCCCTCTCCATCCTCCTGCCTCCCGGCACCTGCTCCCCACCTCTTACACACTGGGGACCTGCATCTCCCCTCCCACTCTGCCGCCCATCATCCTGAGCACAGCCTCCCACACTCTGCCCTTGCAGGCCGTCGGCGCTCCCAGCCTACTCGCCCCGTCAGCGGGGGCTCAGGTCCCCCCCGCCCATCACATCCTCTCAGGCAGCACCCCACCCCTGTTTTGACCCCCCAGGAGGCTTACCGAGCCTGGACCCTCCCGGCAGCCCTACCTCCAACTTTCCTCCTTTCTCATCTCCCATTAGTGAGCGGGCCAGACGATCACTAGGGATGAATCACCATTTGGGTGGAAAATGACAAAACCCATCTCAGACCAGCTGCAGCTGTAAAGGAACTGTATCATCTCACACACCTGGACATATTCGGGTTCGGGAGCCACAGCTCCTAGCTCCGTGTTTTGCTGGGCAACACTGGCCTGTGGCCTCCACCTCAGCACCAGGTGCTGGGCCCAGAGCCCCCAAGCAACCCCTGCCCACCAGCATGCCTCATACGCAGGGACCAGGGACTCGAATAATGTCCCCAGGGTACAAGCCACTGGCTGGAACTCTTCCACTCTTTAAACTGTGTGGGCCTCACTCTCTCAGACGGGGTCTGCAGACAGCCCTCCCCCTGTGGGAGAGGGAACAGCACCTCATCACCGTGAGCTCCAAGCTCATGTTCCCACACAGTGACATCATCTTCCATCCAAATAGAAAGTACGGGGGAGCAACGCTATTGGTCCTGCTTGGGTCAAACGCCTACAGTGGACCAGTGTCTGGCCCCCAGCACCCAAGCCCTCCTTTGAAGATTCTGTGCCCTGAGCACTCAGCCACCGTGTGTGTGTGCCTGCATCTCAGCAGCCGGGGCGTCTATCCAGCCCTCACCTTGGCACACAAGATGCTCTCAACAGAGTTGTGAGGGTCCTGGGGGCTGGTATCTGCCCCCCTGTTGTGCCCAAAGATCAGGTCCCTGAGAGCAGTGCTCGGGCTCTGAGCAGCCCGTGCTCAGAACGAGGGCAGGCCTGGCCCGAGGGCTGCTCCAGCCCGGGCTCCACCCTGCCAGCTATCCCCGCTGCCCTGCTCGGGATGGGAGCTCGCCCCTCCCTCCTGTAGCTGCCCCCAGTCTCTGCACTTCAGCCCCTCACATCTTGATCAGGCAGAGGCTCCTCCCCGTAACCTCTCACTGGGCTGCCCTTGGCATTCTCCGAGTCAGACGTCCCTCCCACCCACCTCATGGGACCTAGGTCAGCCCTCAGCAGGCCTGGTCATCCCCCTGCCCTTTCACGGTTTCTCATGCTGAGCTTTGGGGCTGGAAGGCTGGAGAGGGGGACCCAGCCTCGGCTCACGGCGCTCTCTCCCCTCCTGCTCAAGGCCAACGCCACAGGGGGCGGTGGGCACGTGCAGTTGGTGCAGAAGTCCATGCAGGACCTGACCTACAGCTCCCTGTGCTTCCCTGAGGCCATCAAGGCCCGGGGCATGGACAACACGGAAGACATTCCCTACTACTTCTACCGGGACGACGGGCTCCTGGTGTGGGAGGCCATCAGGGCGTGAGTGCTGTGGCTGTGGGGCCTGCTCTGGGCAGCAGGAGCGGAGGGCCTACAGGAGGAGCGGGCGTGGGCACTGAGGGACCCAGCCAGGGGGCTGGGCAGCTGGCAAAGTGGGCCAGGGCCTGGCTCCATCGTCAGGGCAGGGATGGGGGCACGAGGGTATGCCGGGGCGGGGCGGGGGTGGAGGAGCATGTGACGTGAGTCTGGACGTTAAAGAGTGACAGCGTCACCGATGGGGGCTCTGCCTGGGGGCCCAGGGATACAGCTCTGCAGACCCTGGCGGATCACCCACTCCCAGCTGGGCCTCTCCTCCCGGGCCAGGTTCACAGCCGAGGTGGTGGACATCTACTACGGGAGCGACCAGGTGGTGGAGGAGGACCAGGAGCTGCAGGACTTCGTGAGGGACGTTTACGTGTACGGCATGCGGGGCAAGAAGGCCTCAGGTAGGGACACGCCCCTGCGCCGCCCCCAGCCCTCTCTTCTGCTCTTCCCCGACTTTCTTTGGGCAATGCTGGCCTGTGGCCTCCACCTTAGCACCTGGCACTGGGGCCAGAGCCCCTAGGGGACCCCTATCCACCAGTATGCCTCAGGGGGACATCTCAGGGCCTTTCTGTGTCTCCTGAGAGCCCAGGTCAGAAACAACAGGAACACTGGGCCAAGCGGCTGTCCCCTCCCAGTGAGTCTTGCCCACGCCCGGGCCCTCCAGCACTGGTGTGTGGGAACCCAGGAAGCAGTATGGGTGGAGGCGTGTGTCTGCCAGTCGGGGGTCCCTCCCCAGGGATGGGGTCTCAGCCAGCCCATGGCTCTGCCTTAGGCTTCCCCAAGTCCATCAAGACCAAGGAGAAGCTGTCCGAGTACCTGACTGTGGTGATCTTCACGGCCTCAGCCCAGCACGCGGCAGTGAACTTCGGCCAGGTGGGCAAGGGCAGGGTGAGCCATCTGGGCGGGAGGTGGCCAAGACCACCTTGACTGCTTCTGAGGGCCACTGGGTGGACCGCCCCACTTCCTCGTCTTCCAGACAGACGGGGGTGGACGAAGCCCCGGGCAGCCCCAGGGCCAGGAATCCGGTGTTCCTGGTGCGGTTTGGTTCCGTGCTAAGCACTGGACGCCAGCCCGAGGGAGGGGCCTGCCCTGGCCTTGCTGGAGCGGGAGGAGGGGGCTCGGGAGGCGGTGCAGGAGACGAAGGTGGGTGGAGGCGGCGCCGCAGAGGTGCCCACGCGAGTCGGTGGCCGTCCCTGCAGTACGACTGGTGCTCCTGGATCCCCAATGCCCCCCCCACCATGCGAGCCCCGCCGCCGACGGTCAAGGGTGTGGTCACCATCGAGCAGATCGTGGACATGCTGCCCGACCGTGGCCGCTCCTGCTGGCATCTGGGCGCAGTGTGGGCGCTGAGCCAGTTCCAGGACAATGAGGTGAGACCGGAGGCCTTCTCGTCCCTTCCGGGAGTCAGAAGGTTTAACCCACTCCTCAACCCCAGGGTTTTGTGATTTAGGGCTCAGGCTGGACCCCTGCTGGCCAGGAATCCTGACTTGCAAGGCTGGAGGGGCCCACGAAGCCCTGAGGCCCAAGCCTGGCTGGAGCTCAGGGTGGGCGGGGCAGGAGAGCAGGGGGACACTGGGACACTCCCCACAAGGGCACCCCCCACCCCCACCACTGACAAAGCTCTATCATGTGGGTTTCTCCCCGGCACCCCAGCGGTGGGGCTGAGAGTTTCCTGGGTATCTTCTGAGGCATTCCCACGCATGTACAACTTACTGAAGCTAATCCCAAAGCCGGCTCTCGGTAGACGCAGCCCCACGGTATCGGCTCATGGCTGCTCAGAATGACGGCCCAGTTGAACCAGCCCCAGACCCGCAGGTATTCGTTGGCATCTGAGTTGCTTTGGGACCTTTGCTAATGTCGTGGTCCCTCGCCAACATCTGCATGTATGGGTCTTGGCACGTGTGTCCGTAGAACCAGTACGTTCCTTGTAGAGGAGTTTCTTGGTCAAAGAATGTTAAGACTGAATTGCCCTCCACAAACTAAATCTAAAACCCCATCAATAGCACGGGACATTTCTCCCACCTTTACCAGCCCTGGGTATGAAACTTTCCAATTTTAACAATCCCATAGTTTGTTTCTAAAAGATACGCCTAGTTTTAATTTGCAGACATCTGTGTGGGTGTGCAAATGGGCCTACCACCCCCAACAGAGCCTGGCTGTGGCCGTCCTGGGCTGGAGAGAAGGCCTGCGCTGGCCCCTGTGGCCCTGCTGCCCCGAGTTCAGGCGGGAAGGTGGGAGTGCTGCTTGGGACCAGGCCACATGCCCACCACAGCCAGGACTAACCCCCGCCTCCACGTCCGCCTGCACCTTTACACGTCCTTGTAGCCACCCTGCGGCAGGGCACTGACCTGTAAGGTCCCAGCCCAGGAGCATTCTCAGGGCGCTCTCAGCAGGTGGCAGGAGGTGGAGATGGGGGGGGTGAGCACACGCCTTGCCTCCCAAAGCTTGGTCTCTGGGGGTGGGACAAGGCCTGTCAGTTTACATCACCTCATCGCAGATTAACATGTCTCTGTCGTGTCTGGGTCCTCAGCTGTTCCTGGGCATGTACCCGGAGGAGCATTTTATCGAGACGCCTGTAAAGGAGGCCATGGCCCTATTCCGTAAGAACCTTGACACCATTGTCAGCGTGATCGCCGAGCGCAATAAAAACAAGAAGCTGCCGTATTACTACTTGTCCCCAGACCGGATTCCCAACAGCGTGGCCATCTGAGTGGCTGCCTGAGCCCGTGTCACTCTGGGACGGCCAGCTGCTCAAGGCTGGGTTCGGCACCCAGACTCCAGCCTGCCCAGGAGGGCAGGCTCCCAGGGCGGCTGCAGGGCGGGCCTTTGGATTCCTGGGAATTTGCCCGCAGGCCCCAGGCTCCTGGCTTCAAACCAAAGGCTCCCCAGGTTAGACCATGACATAGCTAAGCTTCGGTGCATTTTCCTGTTTGTTCCTCAGTCTCTAGTGAATCCCATACTTTGATCAAAGTGTGTAAACACTGCAGGGACCTTTCCTATACAGAGCAGGACTGTGTAGCTTCCTGCCCACCACCCAGCTCAGCGCTTCTGCAGCAGGAAAGCCCTACAGAGCAGCATAACTGATGAATGTTTGCTCTTGTTGGGGACACGGGATGATTATTTTCTGTTCTGTTTATGCTTAGTTCAATTTCTTGCATACAGTAGGTGCCCAAATAAATTCTTGTTGAATGCATTAAGAATTGGTTTTCATAAAAATAAAGGAGTTCATTTAAAACAGGTCTCCTTCTACATGCTACTTTCCAATCACCCCAAAGAGCTCAATCCCCTCCCCCACCCAAAAAAGCCGTAATCATTGTGATCCCATCTAGGCAAAAGCCTCCCCCCAACCCTCAGTCTGGAGAAAAGGTGCTTTTCTCTCTTCTTTGCCCAGAAACTCCTACTCTTCCTTCAGAACACATCCCAGATCTCATCCCCTCTGGGGAGACACCCTAGTTGCCCAGACAGAGCTCGTCTCTCCCCCAGGGCTTTGTTCAAACCTCTTCTATCCTCCCATGTGGTCTTGCCCTTGGAACTAGAGCCCCTGGAGGATAGGGAACCCGCCGTATTTATTTCTGTGCCCTAATGGTGGCCTAGGGCTGGCATAAGTCACCACCCTGCTGCTCCCGTATTCTCCTCCCGGCTAGGCACCTAACCTACAGACTCCAGGCATCGTCTTGAGAGCTGGGGGCTGTTTTCTCCTATGGCAGAGGAAGCAACATGACTTTTTAAAAAATGCATTTTCTTTCCTCAGGCCCAAGAAGCAGAGCCAGCCCTGAGCTTGGGGATGACAATCCACTGTCTCCTCCTACACACATACCCAGCCCCAGCCCCCAGCCCTTGGCTTCAGAATTGGGTCAGTGGGATCCACAGGGTTTCAGGAAAGTGTATACCTGATGTGCTAGGCCAGCCACCCCTGGCCATCTGGTCGGCTCTATTTTAGCCCAGGGGTCATCCTCCCCCCACCAGCCTGACACCCCAAGTAGTGAGGAGCAGTGAGCGTGTCCTTAGGGTCCCTGGGCCTGAAGTACCCTCTTACCTCCACGTGCACTGGTACAGCCTGGGGGAAGGAGCATTGGGTGGACTTTTTTTTTTTCAGTTTATTGAAGTAGAGTTGATTTACAATGTTCTGTGAATGTCTGTTGTACAGCAAAATGATTCCATTATACATATATATATATATATATATAAAAATTCTTTTTCATATTCTTTTCCATTATGGTTTATTACAGGATATTGAGTGTAGCTCCCTGTGCTATACAGTAGGACCTCGCTGTTTATCCATTCCATATATAATGGTTGGCATCTGCTAATCCCAAACTCGCAATCCATCCCTCCCCTGCCCCCCACCCTTGGCAACCACAAGTCCATTCTCTACGTCTCTGAGTCTGTTTCTGTTTCATAGATAAGTTTGTGTCATTTTTTAGATTCCACATATAAGTGATATCATATGGTATTTGTCTTTCTCTTTCTGACTTACTTCGCTTAGTGTGATAATCTCTAAGTCTACCCATGTTGCTGCAAATGGCAAGATTTCATTATTTTTTATGGCTGAGTAATATTGCATTATATATATATATGTATGTATGTACATATATATACACATATACACACACACATCTATGCTGTGAACATAGGGTTGCATGTATGTATCTTTTCACATTAGAGGTTTTTTTTTGTTGTTTTTTTAAAATTTATTTTTGGCTGCATTGGGTCTTTGTTGCTGCACACGGGCTTTC
Organism: Balaenoptera musculus; assembly: GCF_009873245.2. NCBI lineage: Eukaryota > Metazoa > Chordata > Mammalia > Artiodactyla > Balaenopteridae > Balaenoptera > Balaenoptera musculus. The sequence goes on from NC_045800.1 coordinate 47,176,738, forward strand.
TCTAGTTGTGGCGAGCGGGGGCTATTCTTCGTTGCAGTTCGCAGGCGTCTCATTGCGGTGGCTTCTTTTGTTGCAGAGCACAGGCTCTAGGCACGCGGGCTTCAGCAGTTGTGGCTCGCGGGCTCTAGAGCGCAGGCTCAGTAGTTGTGGCACACAGGCTTAGTTGCTCTGCGGCATGTGGGATCTTCCTGGACCAGGGCTCAAACCTGTGTCCCCTGCATTGGCAGGTGGATTCTTATCCACTGCACCACCAGGGAAGCCCCACATTAGAGTTTTGTCTGGGTATATGCCCAGGAGTGGGATTGCTGGATCATATGGCAACTCTGTTTTTAGTTTTTTGAGGAAATTCCACACTGTTTTCCATATTGGCTGCACCAATTTACATTCCTGGGTGGACCCTTTAAAAAGAGAAATGTGGGGACTCATCAGCACTGCCTTGACCTCTAAAGCTCCCCTTGAAGGGGTTTGGCGGGGAGTGTCAGCCCCAGTCCACAGATGAGGAAACTGAAGCTCAGCAAAGATCAGGAACCCTTGAGAGGCCGCCAGCTGGAGGGGAGCTGGGCCTTCCAGGCCAAGCTAGTGGTCTGCTGTGATGCCTCTGGGTGATCTCGCACCAGAGTACCTTTCATCTCCAACATTTTAAGAATTTACAAGTGCTTCTGAAGCAGTGAAGCCTTTGCCAGCAGGCCTCTGGGGGGCAGGACTCCAACAGACAGAAGCCGGTCAGGTAGCTGCTAATTCAACCCAGTCGGCAGCCCTGCTCCCAGGAGCTCCACGTCCTCCCTCGCTTCCTCCACCATAAATGGTGGGATGAGCCCAGAGAGCCCAACTCTGTCTCTTGGGCCTGGGCCTCCACAGGGTGGAATCACATGGGGTGGGGGAATTGGAAATTGGCTGCATTTCTTCCCAGACACCCCAGAAACTGGCTGAGATCTGGAGGGTGGGGTGGGAGGAGAGCCCTGAGTCAGAGAGGTCTCCGTGACTCAGAGCAATGCCCTCCCTGGGCCTCAGTTTCCCCGCTATACATGGGGGTCAGACTGGAGCACCTGTTCTTAGTGTTGGGTGAGGGACGTTCCTGTGGAGGGGAAGCACAGACCACTTTGAAAATCGGATAAAAGCTATGGGCGGGGCTTCCCTGGTGGCGCAGTGGTTGAGAATCTGCCTGCCAATGCAGGGGACACGGGTTCGAGCCCTGGTCTGGGAAGATCCCACATGCCAGGGAGCAACTGGGCCCGTGAGCCACAATTACTGAGCCTGCGCGTCTGGAGCCTGTGCTCCGCAACAAGAGAGGCCGCGATGGTGAGAGGCCCGCGCACCGCGATGAAGAGTGGTCCCCACTTGCCACAACTAGAGAAAGCCCTCACACAGAAACTAAGACCCAACACAGTCATAAATAAATAAATAAATAAATAAATAAATAAATAAATAAATAAATAAAAGAACGTGAATTTCTTAAAAAAAAAAAAAAAAAAAAGCTATGGGCGTCCCCCCAGGAGTGTGACATGGGCACTTATACAATCCTCAGGGAACCACACACCTCCTATGGCTGAGGAAAGAGCCCCAGGACCAGGGTTCCCAGGTGACTGGATTTTATGGGACAGAAAAGTTCTGCAAGAAACATCTGGAGGGACATTTGTGTTACCAAGTTTTTGTTGGTATGAACCAACCAATCCACAAAAAGCACCCCCGCCAAGTGCTACCAGCTACTCTCATCACTGCTTCATAACAGAGCATTTTAACAACAGAAAAGCAGGAGAATAAGGATAACAGACTACTCTTTCTCGCAACAACCTGCGTTGCCTTTTCCCATCCCCCCTGGTCCCCCTGCAGACTGTGCCACGGCGGTGCCGGGAAGCACAGCCGGGCCAGCTCCCCTCTGCTGCGTGCCTGGCGCTGTGTGTCTCCAGTGAAAGGGTGGAAGCTGGACAAGGGGACCAAAGTGGAGCCCAGCTTGGCTCCCTGGACCTGCAGACGCCCACCTAATGCGGAGGGGACGCTGAGATCGTGCCCGCAGAGCCTGGACTCCGCTCCCCTCACTTCAGCTCCGAGGGAGGCAGCCTGGCGAGGCAGGGCCGACGTGGCTCCTCTGACGGCCGAGGGGCTGGGCCTGCCAGCCCAGAGGAACTCTCGGCTCAGGACAGCCGGCTCATCCCTCTCCCTCTTTCCCCCCTGAATTACCCTTCTCAGCTCTTTCCTGACCCGGCAACACAGACGTGCAGCAGGACTCTTGGTCACTGTTGCACTTTTGAGGCTGGGAGAAAAGACAGGCCCTAGAGAGGGTCATCTACGCCTCTCACACCACATGGGCTGTGCAGCAACAACTCTAGGGGGCGCTGATCACACGGGCCAAGGGTTGGCAAACTTTTTCTGTAAAGGGGCATGTAAATATTGTGGCTTTGCAGGCCATACGATCTGCCATTGTAGCAGGAAATAAGCTGAATACAGCGTCAATGAAGGGGCAAGGCTGTACATCTACAAGTGCATTTACGAAACAGGAGGCTGGTCTGCGAGCAGTGGTGGGCCACCCCCCGACCTAGAGGATTCAAACTGCCCCTAGCGGTGTGCCATCAGCGGCCCCAACCCATCATTTTGTGGCTGGTGTCAAAGGGCAGAGAGGCCTGGGGGTGGCACTGTGTCAAGCCTGCCGGCAACAAGACCTTATTGGGCGTCCCTTCAGCCAAACGCAAATTCATCGGGTCCCCAAAGCTAGAGGCTCCTCACGGGGCAGTCCCCACCTCGCATTCTTACAAAAGGTTCCTCTTTCAGCTCCATGCTCCTCACCACTCCCTCCAACTGACGCTTGAGCTCAAGTGAGCTCTGGGGGGAGGGCTGGGGCACACGCTGGCCCCCGTCCCTCCCACAAGCCCACACCTGAGCAGATTCAGCTGCTCTGCGGCCACCTCTTCCTCTCGGAGCCTCAACAGCTCCACTCAGTTCTGGGGACCTCTTCTCCGAAGTCAGGCAAGGACACGTGGCAAAGCACCCTCCTGCTTATTAGCTCCCCAGTCTCCCTGCACTCGTGGACGGACTCTCCCAGCTCACCAAAGACAGTATGCTGGGGCGACCTTGGCCTCCCTCCTTTCACCTGGTGTACAAAGGTGAAGCCAGGTGCCCGCCCTCGGCACTCCCAGACCTGGGAGTGGTTTGCAGTCCCGAGACTGGAGGATCGACAGCACCGTCATTACTCAGGGAAGCCCCGCCAGGAGCCAGGAGATGCAGTCAGGCTAAGCTATCGCCAGCAGCCCTGTCGGCCCTGCCCCGTTCCCTCACTCAGCTGGGCTGTGCTTCAGTATATGTTTCAGCAGATAAGGCTAGTTAAGCAATGTACCGTTCCAATGGTCGTGCTGCCATACACGCCCTGAACTTGAGTCTGGCTTCTCTCAAGTTGAGAGAACTTGAGTGTGGTGAGTCCAAGTTGTTTGAGCCTGGATGTCTGAGACAAGCACACCTGTGAGAACGACTTCAGCTTTCACTCCCATGCCCACACATCCTCCAGAACCCACTCCTTCCCACTGCCAGTTACTGAGGGATCCCTCCTCCCTTACAGGGACAGACCAAATCTGCACGCGAGTCTGCCTGATTTACTTTCCTGAGGTGCAAGCCAGAAGAACCCGGAAAGGGGACCAGACCACTGGAGTGCTTGCCAATGTTCCCAGCCTCCTTGCAGGAAAACACTTTCATGGCAAAACTCCTTTTTAAAGAAAAGCTTTATTGCTGCAATTAGATACTCCCGTGTATAGTACAACCACCACCCCCCCCAATACAGAGAATTATTCAAGCAGTAATACTGAAGAACAGTGAACATACACAAAGGGATACAAAACTAGACATTTAGATAACTCGAAATTCTCTAAGTTAAGAAAAAGTTCAAATGTGAAGTGCCTTTTAGAAACTACACCACACATGCCAGTGTAAATTTGGTCTTTATTAACAATCAACCTCCTACAAACACTGCATCTAAATAGGTGATGAGTTGCACAATTACTTCCAAAACAAAGACAAATGCTTTTACTTCCCTATGCTTCAGTCTTTCCTTGGACTAGAGATGGAAGCTGCATATTTCAAATCAGATCCAAGAGGGGAAGTATCTCAAATGCGTATTTGCATTAGGCCAAATCCACACTGTCGTGGATCTTTACACCCTGCTGTGCCCAGTCCTCCTCCAGCTCTGCAGCCAACCACCAGGCAGCACAGGCAGCTCGAACCCATGCAGGCCTTAGCTGAGGCTCTTGAACGGGCCCAACTGCCTGGGGTCTGTATGTCTGTAGCCAGGTAGGGCACACCCGCAGGTTTTGAAACTGGACCCATAAGATTGAAAAGAGTGGATGGAAGCAAAAAAGGAAGTGACATTAGGGGCCTGTGGTAGGAAGAGGTCTTTCACGATTTTCAGGAAAATCTTAAAATAAACCCAAGCACAAAAGCCCTTCAGTTGAACTATAATTTGAGGGGAAACAGAGGCCAAATCAGAGATGGCTGGCTGGCGACACCCCTGAGGCTGCTTCCCTCTCCCCCTTGCCTGGCCTACAAATATCAGCCCCCTTGGCCCTGAGACCTGCAAGCTCATTCCATGTTTCTATATAGTTCAGCCAAGTGTCATCTTCTCACTAAAGCCAGGTGCAAAATGATGAGGAAATGGGGAATAATTAAGCCCCCTGACACAGACTAAAGGAATGCCTGGCAGATCCACAGCTCCCACTAGGTGGCAGCACAGCCCAACCTTGGCAGGGCTTCACACTCACCGTTAGTCCCTTCGGGGAAGAGATTAGCCCTGGGACTCAGTAGGGGGGCAGAGGTGCTCAACAGAACCTGCGAGGAAAGAGAAAGGCAACCGGGTAGCTGTGTGCCACCCCAGGAGAGAAAAGAAGGACATGGGGCTGACTGTCCACAGGCAGAGGCTTTTAGGAACTTGGCTGGAGGTGACGAGATGGTGTTTAGGCCCTTCCTAAGAAGAAGTGACAGAGCTTCCCGCGAGAGTCTGGTTGGGCATGGGAGCAACACAACAGTCATGGTTATAAAGGCACCTCCGCCATAGAGGGTGCCAGGCACACTGGGTGGGCTGCCCTGGGGCTGCGCCACCTAAGCAGACTCTCCTCTCTATAGAAAGTCTCAGTGCTTTTCAAGTCCAGCATAAGGGGTTCCACCGGGGGGAAAGGGAAAGATTCCCACTTAAAAATCTATCCCAGTCTTCCCTTGACCACTCATCCGCCGTTAGAGGGTCAAGGGGCCTTGCCCAGGCAGTTCCTAAGGGGCACAGGCAGGGCTGACCTGGGATTCTCCTGAGTGGACAGTCTGTAGCTGCTTGGTGTCCCCAGGCTGAGAAGGGGTGTAGGTAATTGCACTTTGGGGCACAGTGAGCACAGGCACGGGCTGGATGTGCCCTGGGAGACAGAGAGGGCCGGCTGACCTATTTCCGGGGATGGGCTACAACTGGACAGCAGCTGCCAGACCAGAGACGCCATGGCAGGGCAAAGCCCTCCTCCAGAGCTTAAGGGTCCTTCAGCCTCCTCCTGGCTTTCAAAACAAACCATGGGGCTTCTACTCTGAAGTGGAAAGCAATCATCTTCTGTTTGCTTCCTCCTCTTAACAGCTGGATGAAGCAACTAAGGCTCGGAGGATGGCGGGCAGGACCCCCAGGCATCTCACCCCAGATGCTCATCTGCAGAGCTTCCTGGAGAGTAAGTATCCGGGCATACCTAACTTACACCGCAGACCCCCCTGGCCTATTCCTGGAGTTGACTCTTATTTGCCTGGCATGATGAAACTGGTCTTTAGAAACAGAATTTTAAGCAGACCTTTTTAAAAGGACAAAGGCCATTTGATGGTAGTAATTTTGGTTTTGTTTTATGAAAAATGGTACAGGAGATAATCCCTGATGACAGAATGGACTGATAGCAGGGCCAGGGGCCCCTAAAGGATCCTCTCTGTTCAGTCCAGTTAAGGCGACAAATGGGCAGGGGAGTGGCTGGGATCAGGGACACAGTGGACCAGGGCAGTTTGCTGCTCACTCCTGGCCCTCACCCCAGAGCCAGCCCGTCTGCCTCTCTGCCCTGGGCAGTGATCCACAGAATGTGCCGGGAGCAGGGGCTGGCTGAGTGGCAGGCACCCAGGAGCACCTGCAGTGTGCACGCCCCAGACCAGGGCGATGCAATGCCTACTCCATCAGTGTGAAGCCAGCACAAACTGGAGAGGTTTGTCTTTAAAGGAATAGTTTTTAAATATTCAGTTTTGTTCTAATTACTCACTTCTTTTCATTTAGATCTCATGAACCCTTCTTCCAGGCTGACCGAAAAAAAAAGAAACATTCAGGGCAGCCCTATGACATGAAGACTTGTCATAAAACAGGCTCAAAACCACAGGAATTACGCTCGAATTGCCATTTAGCATCCATTAATTCCCATAAGGTGTTACGAAAAAGCCTCAGACCTGTTTGTCCTGCTTTAGAGTCACAAGTCCCTTTTATGGACACAGAGTAGATGTCACGTTTCTTAGCATATATAAGGCAAAAAGGGCTTTAGATCTATTATAATGTGAAAGAGATAATCAGGGTCATGAAGGGAAGGTTTCTAAATGAGACGTCCTTTTAAATGTCAATCCCATGGGACACACATATTACAAAATACAGATTCTCTTTTTGTAAAGTGCTTTGCTTTGCTTAGTGAATCACTCACCACCACGCACAGAGCACCACGGCCCGTCTGCTCAGGAACTGTCAGTGGCGGCCTCCCCGCGCTCTGCTTGGTGAGGGGGAAGCCTCTCCTCATGGCTAGATGTTCCCAACACTCCACTCCAGAGGGTCGGTGAGGGGACCTGCCAACTGGAAGAGGCGCATCAGGGCCCAGGCGCTACCAGCTCCTGCTCTAACCTCAGGTTTGGCATCTTATTCTCTCATTCTGCTCAAGACTACAGGCCAGAACCCAGCCAGCGCCCCATCACGGTGTTACGGGCTCTTCCAACTTCCCTTCCTGTAGACACGCTGGCGGAAGCAGAACCCAGCCGTGCACAGCTGACGTGAGGGTTTTCCAGGAGAGTCACTAAGGAGGGTTTAGAAAAAGAGAAGCCATTAAAAATAGTCACCTGCCCAGTCTATGCTATTAAAGGACATAAGAAAATGTACACAATTGGCAGTAAACAATTTCCTTCAGCTGTTCGCAGATGTCCAGGAGAACTACACACCCTCCACATCATCAGATGTGAACGATCTCTGCTCCAGTGTCTTCAGGTTCTGTGCAACAAGAAGAGTTTGTGTCGGAATGACAGATTCCACGTCCATCTTTATTTTCAAAGTTGGGCTCTGTTAGTGCAGATTTTTCAAAAATATTCTTTTTGCTTGTTTCTGGACAGTTTTGGACATAGATTACTCTGTTATAAGCCTTGAGTCTCTTCCATAATTGTACATACACTTTGCACTGAACGTACATAAAAAGAAGTCCACCAGTAAAGCCGATGGCCACAACCACCAATTTAGTCCAAAAGGGCCACTCTAGGATTCCTGGAAGGGAAAAAACCCGGTTAGCCTATCAGCCGACCTTATTTAAGATGTGAAGTAAATAAAACACAATTTCTGAACTTCCCATAACCATGGATTCTTAACTCATCGAATCTTGCTTCGCTGGAGGAGGAGTGGAAGAGCATATCCACTGCCTTTTATCCTGCTCTTCCAGGGGGCATTCGTGGAGATTCTCTCTCTCCATGATTTGATCTCTCCTGACTGGGTTTTCAGAACTACCACCACAGCAAAAGAAACAACCAAAAAGGATGCGTGGTGCCTCATAATTGATGCCTCCTTCCAGAAGCCCAGACATTTGAGGTCTGACTTGAAAATCAACCTGGAATCACATCCCAATCCTAAGACCCACTGTGCCATCCAGGATCTCCTGGGTGCACCTTTCATTCTGAGCACATACCTGTTGCCTGCCCCTGCTTGATCTCCTCAGCAGTGCGGTCGATGAGCACGTACAAGGACCAGACCACACAGGTGATGGCGATGATGTGGAACGTCACGGAGCACATGATCTTCCTGCGCTCGCTGGCTGTCATCTGCAGCTTCTCCCACTGGAAAGACAACACGCAGAGCGTGAGACTCAGGCTCATGGGCGTAAAGCGCTACGATGGGGTGAGAGCTTTGTTGATGGTTAAGACTGGCTTCCCTCCTCCCTCCCCCTTTCCCAAGCTAGATGAATTTCCCCAAACACCCAGAGTTGCTCCCTTTAAACCATGTGGCATCAACCAGGTACCAGGCACTGGTATTCTGTCCACATCCAACTTTCTAGGCAATGAAGAGAAGCTGGGATCAAGATGAGCTATGAACCACCACCAGCAATCCCCTGGCTGCTTATTCTGGCAAAGCAGGCATTCAGTGGCTTTGATACAAGACTTTATGGTTTTGGTCCTGATGAAAACAGCACATTGGCCCAAGACCCAGGTGGCACACTTTAAGTTTCCATGACTTGCTGACTGGCATGAGTGAGGGGAAGAAGGGGGTTGATGACACCACAACACACTAGCAGATGGGTCACACTGTGTCGTGAAGGTGATGGTGGAGGGCGCTCACTCTTTGGTCCTCTGCTACATTGGCAGCAACACTGTGAAATCGATGCTAAGAGTTCCTGGTACAAGCAGTCTGTCCCATCTCCTCTAGGAGCTCATTAATTTACTCCAAATAGCCAGATTTTCTTTTTCATTTACTGGTTTCCGAATCAGAAGAAAACACATAGAGGTAGAGAAAAAGAACAAGTGTAAACACTGCATATCCTCTGCCAGTCCTACTCACAACCTTTCCAGGTGGTTCTATGCAGGATAAGCTGAAAGTAGAGCCTTCATGGACTATCCATATTGGTCAAAGTGCCATAAGACTCACTTGAGCGATCAGCATAGAGTAGGTGCCCAAAAAACAATCAGGCTTTTATGGGACAAAACATTTTTTAAGTAGTTTGCGCCTGCCTTCCCTAACATCCAGATTTGTTTCTGCTATGGTGTGACACAGTATCTTCATCTGGCTTCCCTCCTAAAATGTCCCCCTGATTTTCTAAGACACATTCAGTTCAAGCCTTTCACACTCCCCTGAAATGCTCACCCTACCTTTGCGGTGGATGCTTTTCTCCAGAGACAATCTGACCTCTCTAGAGTCCTTTCACTTCCCCTCTAAATCCTACTGATCTTTCAAGAACTGTTTCAACACCAAACATTCTATGATGCTACCACCACTCTGCTTCCCCAGAGCTCCGACCCACAATGAATACTTCCTTCTGTGAATATCTGATACGAGCGATCACCATAGAAGTTAGCATTGAATTGGCATGTTGGTGCTGTTACCTGATTATGTAATTCCCCTTGCAATTTATGAGTTTTGAGATAAGAACAAACCTTTTATTCTTCCAAACAAAACCTCTCCATACTCTGGGCACACAGACACATTGAACGGCCAGTGTTTACACAGGAGGGGAGCACCGGATGAGGCTCCTTTCAGAGGAAGCAAGGACATGGGACCTGAAGAGAGCTGTGTGGCATGTAATGCCTGTGGTTCCTTTCTTTTCCCATCTGCCCCCACTTCCCATCTAGCAAACACTTGTCACAGGTATATAGAAATAAATTTACCATGTTATGCTGTTCTTTGTGCTGGGGAGAGATACTAATCTCCACTATATGGACCTAATTAGAGGCAAAGCATGAAGAGTTAATACATACAAAGTTTAATGCTGACTAAGATGTCACAAAACACTCTGTGGTCAAGGGCCAAATGACTGATACAGACAAGCAGGCAGACTTAGTTTTAAGGAAAAAGAAAACGTCATATGACTGAATGGACAGAAAGAGCTTCTTACTGAGAGGAGGGGCTTGGAAATCAGTACCAGAAACATGCATGTACACACCAGCCCCCACTTCTTAAAGGAGTGAACACAAGCCAGCTGTGGCTCCACCCAGTCCCAGGTGCTGACCCTTCTGGGTGCTCATCTCAGTGAAGCTAAAGTACTTCCGAGGGTGGCCTCGCACATACTTTTCTCAGAGGCTTCAGCTTGGTCTCCATGATGAACTCGTACTTGCACAGCTCACAGCAGCGTGTGTCGGAGCTCTTGATCCACTGCTGCAGGCAGGTCTGGTGCACAAAGTGGAGGCTCCCTGTGCAGTGGCAGGGTGTGATCAGAGGGCTCTCGTCATCCCCTTCACAGTGACAGATCCTGTGGCGGAAGGAAAGCCAGTCATTACAAGGAGGGCCACACAACAGGGAAGATGACGCTTCAGTGGAATGTCAGTCCCCCCAAGGAAAACGTTCAGAAACAAACATCACAAAATGACTATAAGCACAAAAACATACAAACACAAATGAAAACAATTACTACAAACTAAAAATTTCTAGCTTACCGCACCAACATGGAAAGTCTGGATGGCATTTGGCATCAGAGAGGAAAAAATGATATAAGAAATGACAAAGCAGTCATTTTGGGTAAGACTTAAGAACTTCACTAAAAGATGAATTTAAGGCAACATGGAAACATCTTCCAGAACTTATGTGATGTTAAAATAATTAGAGGTAAAACTTCTGTGTAAAACAAAACCAGCACTCTACCTTTCAAAAATACCAGTGACTTGAAAAGATGATGAACTTTGCTTGCTAGCTATAATCACTGACCTCACCTTCACACACCACAACTACATATTTCTGTCCTCTCTCAGAGAGTAAACAGAGAAACCACAGTGCTTCTCCTGGACCTGAAAAACTATTATAAGATGCTGCAATTTCATTTCTTTTTTCAGGACCACTCATAGCAATAAGTGAGAAATTTAAATCATTCATTATTTCTAAGGGTGCATGCAACAGGACGTAGCTACTAACCTCAAGGAACTTAACAGATTTTGAGAAACAGAAAGGTCTTTTCCAGCAGCTGGAGAGCAGGTAGGGACACCTGGCCTGAAAGGAACTGGGCTCTGGCCCAGGCCAGGCTCTCGGCTGTTTGTTTCTGTGAGAGGGGTTTCTGATCCAATTGTTAAAAGAAATGGTAAGAGCTGATCCTGAGGAGGGGCCACTGGGGAAAAGTTAGAATGGGGAAGGCCTAAGAGTAGTGGCAAAAATGAATTCTGAAAGCTTTTGGAGGCCTGACAAGGATGCTACACCCGGGAAGATAAAAGTGGAATTAGGACCTGGGCAGAAGTGGCTGCATCCAAGTTAAAAGGAAGGAAGGAAGGAGCTGCTGAAGAGCAGCCCTTCCCCATGCACATCGTGTTGCAGGTGGAGCGATGGGTAAAAACGAGGTCGAGAGGAGAAGCCAATGCTTAACATCTAGACCATCAAGCTGGAAGACTGGAGATACTATTTTCTTTCTTCCACTTTCCTCATGCAAAAGCTACTTATTTTTAGTTGAGAAGAGTCAGCTTGGCCTTTAATATGTGTAGCTTCTTCCTCTTTTATCATTTATGAAACTACCTTGGGACCCATGTCATAAAAATGGGTTTTTCAAATGATACCAATAATCTATTCTGGAGAAAACTACTTACTGATCTGTAATTGTGTACAACTGCCTATTCATTTTCCTGAAACTTCACATATTAAAGCAAGATGAGGCCATGGAGGTGTGGGGAGCAGAGAGGGTCAGAATGGTGGTTCTTGGCAAACCAACCTGCAGGCATCCCCTGATGTGGACACGGGAGAGATGGGGGGGCCCTTTTCAGAGAGAGGGGAAGGACCATCCAGGTCACTGTCCTTTTCCACCGAGCAGATGGGCGCCCGCAGGACCCTGCTCTTCGGTTTTGCGGATGTGCTGTCCTCAAAGACGTCATCATCTCCCGTTTCGTCGGAGCAGAAGCCCGCGCTCCCGGCCGGCCCGCTGGAGGACTTGGCGGGGTGCGGGCCGGCAGCGCAGCTCTCCAGCTCGTGGAACCAGTGCAGGCTGCTGGTGCTCAAGCCGTGTGACAGCGAGAACAGGTACCGGAGCAGCCGCCGGCTTCTGGACACGGCCTCGCCATCTGCCTTCTCGTCCAGAAGCAGGACGTGCATGCCCCCCTTGCTGGCTCCCGCCTCTGAGGCCGCTGAACGATTGGCGGAAAGGGATGAAACACAAGAATGTTTGGAACTGCCAAAAGGTTTGCGATTCAGTGTTCTTTTTTCTTTCTGGTGGAACCTGTTAATACTGAGACACGGGTCTTGAGGGAGTATCAGTTTCCCTTCAGAGCAAGTTCTCTCCGCATAGTCAAAACTTTCCAAAGCATCCTGGGCCTTCTCACCCACATCATTCAGGGATTTTGAGAACTTTAGTGTTCTTCTGGCTTTGGTATTCTTAGCAGGCTTCAAGGCCTGGACCCACTCTGAGCCATGGGAATTTCTCTTTGATGCCTGCACTGTGTCTTGACAGACAACTGTCACAGTGAGCCCTTGTGTCAGAGAACTCTGGCAGGGAGGAGCTTTCAAGACAACAGCAGACTGCACGGGACTGTGGTGACAACACTCAGAAAACACTGCACTGGAACTGCACGCAGAAAACAGTGGAATAAAAGCACAGAAAGTAAAAACAATTTTAAAAGAGAATAGACATCAAAGTGAAGAAATGAGACTTGCGTGGTACCTGGTGAGCAAACAGCACGTAAAACCAGGTTGATTGTTTAGAGCAGAGGCATATGGAGAATCAAGAACCTGCAGACATGAACGCTCATTCCTGAGATGCACATGAACCACCGTAGCGTGTGAAGCAGAGCATTACCTGCAGATGTCCTGATTGGAGGGCGTGACAGAAGTGCGAGAGAAGGCGGACACTGGAGTGGATGCCACTGAAGAGCCCCCAGCCTGCAACAACACACCTCCAGTCAGTTTTCAGGAAAAGCCAGGGGACTGCAAACACCACTTCCTTGTGAATGGCAATGGGTGTGCCGTTGCCCATCGCTCAGTGAATAGCACGTATTAGGTCCCTACGAGCCAAGGTAAGAACAAACCAAGCAGCACTCTTCTTTTCTCAGATGAAGGTAAAAGTGTAGCCAAGAAATATTTGAGACTCTGGAACAGCACCATCAACCTCCTGTATATTCAGTGGTCATTTATCTTCTAAGCATCTAAACTTAATTAGTTCATACATAAGTCAAGAAAACAAGCACCGTTAGGTACACGCAAATGCAAAAGAAACATGAAGCACCTTCCCTGCCAGCCTTGCTTCTCCCACCCAGCACTCTTTAACCTGGTACCTGGGATCATCCTCGTCGAGGTTGGCAGAATGTGAGAGCCACTCCTCCCTCAACCCCTGGCAGTTGGTCCACAAACCCTCACTACCCTGCCAGCGCTCTTTATACAAAGGGGAGACTACCTGAGCACAGGGCCACCAACCCAGAGCTCAACCCCGGGCCCAGGAGGGGGCTGAGCACAGAATGCTCCCAAGTCCTAATCTTGGGATTGTGTATTGAGAAAATTATCAAGAACATGTAAATGTGGAAGAAAGTATAGCAAGAGGTCATGAGATACAGCAGGGGCTCTGAGGGGTCGTGAACAAGCCAAAATTAGAGAGAAGTCTGGGAGGGTGAGAAAGTACCACGGTGGGAAGAGAAGTGGAGGAGAGAAATAGGATCAGGGAGCACAGCTGGGCTGAGGATGCACGACCACCACTAGAGGGTCCCCCAGCCTCCCACTCCAGCCTCTGTGGGGCCCTTGCCAGGCCTCATCAAGACTGACTCCTGAGATTCCACGGCCCTCACAGCACCCTGTGTGTTCTTCCCCGCTTAGGACAGTTATCCTGAGGGACAACTCAAGGGCCACGGGAAGACAGTACTGTGAGTCTGTCATCAAGAGCAAGCTGACCTCTCCTCCCTACCCTCCCCAGGCCCACTCCAGTGGCCCTCAGCCCTGCTTCTTGATTCTGGAGAGCCCATCTGGCCACTATTCCCCGGCTGGGGCCTAGCGCCCACTCTTGCTCAGTGCCAACCCCAGGATGTACTCTCATCCTGGCACTCCAGCTGTGGGACCACGGACTTGCATCAGCCACCAGGACAGCTCTCCCCACCTTGCCTCTCCAGCGAATACATCAGCCTGGGAAGAGCCAGACAGAACTGGCGCTCTGACTGAGGTGTCCACTGGACGGCTACTCCTGCTCCCCAGCACGGGGATGATACATCATTTTAAACCCAGCTCAACCTAAAGCAACTTGATCCAAGAAGTTACATGGTATCATGCTACATGTATATGCTAAAATTATGCAGCATTACTCAATGAGCACATCTTCTGAGTCACCAAAGAATCCACATTTACTTTCTAAGTGAATGTGCATGTGAACGTTGGGTATATTCTCCATAAAAGCATTGCTGGTCAAAGTTCTTAAGAATCTAAAGTTTATTTGGAGCCACGAAAATGACATCCCTCCAATAACCTTGAACTACTTGGTCATGATTCCTTCTAAAACAAATTGTGTGTGTGTTGGGGGGCGGTGGTCTCAATATTATGCTGCTACGTTCCCACTGCACGAGCTACCCACCCTCCTCTGCTTTCTCCTGTGCCCTCCTCCAGGGCAGCCATCATGGTCTCCTCTGTCTATCCTCCTGAGATGAGCACACAGGGCCTTTACTGTTAGTCGCTGCACAGAGGCAGACTGAGGAGAGCCACACTAATGTCCCCAGCTCCTACAGTCAGCCTGGTCGCTGATGTTCAGCCCTAGCCTCACTCTGAGATGGGGAGCCTTCTTGAACTTCTTGCTCCCTTCTTTAACTTGTGAGGGTGACCAGCAGCTCTGTTCAGCATCCATAGGCAAGGCCACAAGCTGGTCATGGTGTAGAAAAGTGAGCGTCGTCACCATGCCTCCCCAAGTAGACCTGGGAGGAAGGGAGGACGGGAATGTAGGTTCACGTCCTTGTCCCTCACTGCTAAGAGGTCAGCTCTCCTTCCTCTTGGTTGCTGGCTCAAGCTTAGTCGCTTGGACTGAGGTACAGAAGGAAGCGCCCTCCCCACGTGAGGAAGGGAAAAGTATACTGCTCACCAAGAAGACGGGGGCAATACCTAGTTACCTCCCTCCTTGTTACATTCTAAGGACAGGAGCCTCTTGAAACCACACGTACTTTCCTGTATTCTGAAGGGAAGGCAAACCCTGTGAAAGGAAAATGGGGTCTTATCTGGAGAATGAGGCCCTCCCAGGATCAGTGTCTTTGAAAGGAGGCAGGTCTCAGATGGGAAGCTGAAACCAAGACAAAATGGCCTCTCACTCCTGTTCTGAACCTCAAGTAATTCATGTGAAAACGGGAAGTCCAGGGTGACGATCACATTATCACACATCCGTGATAGCAAGGCTCAGTGGTAGGAGGCAAGAGCCTCGGAGCAGAACAAAATCTGCATTGAGGAAGCAGCCGGACTATCCACACACTTGACATCTGCGATCCCTTCCCCATGAGGTTCCCGGCTCAGGTGTGTCACGGGGACTCACACAGAGCACTTGCAGCAGACTGGCAGGCCTGCGGGACGGCGGCAGCCCCGAGCCCCTGCTGTGTTTGGGAAACAGGAACAGCCTCGGCATCCTCTATCTGTGCTCCTGCCCTCACTTCATCCTCTCTGATCCCACAAAGAACATCACGAGACACTTTCAGCAGGTAATATCCAAGCCTCGACAAGCCTCCCAATAACAGAGAAGAAGTCTCCCTTCTTCTTAGATCATGAGGTTACAAGGAACATTTCAAAATCTACTTACTGTTGTTTTACATACATACAAACCAACAAATGCCTTATCCCGGCTCCTTCTCCTTAAGAGCGAGAAAATGAGCAAGATTCATGGGGCCATCACAGCCCCCGTAGAGGTCCCTTCTGTCACCAGCTAAAGAGGAGCACATGTTGAGAGTTCAGGACCAGTCCTCGCACAGAATGATCATCAAAGCACAGCGACAGCAACTTTAAAAAGCTTAACTTGTTGCTGGTATCAGGCCGAGTAAAATCTATCAACCTACCAAGGAGGATTTAAAAGACTGGCCTGATCAACAATGGCGACGACAAAATGAAGCCAAGAGCTTCAAACACAGTTCCAGGGTCCAACCAGGGAGGTCAAGGTAAGTCAAGGGGCTGGCAGTCCCCTCTCAGAGGCTCGGGCCAACAGCTCCCCAGCTCCTCCTGAGAGCAGGGGGCAGGGTGACATTCGGGAGGCCGTGCTGGCTCAAGGGAAAAGGAGACTCTGTGTCCCCCGCACAAAGCCGGAGAACACCCTCTCCCCTCCACGAGGATCAGACCACACAGGACTCCAGTTACTGATAAAAGGTGTAAATGTTCATAACGAGAAAATTCATATGTGTTGAGAAAACTTAAGCCCTCTGTTCCTGAAGTTCTTTGTTGGTTCTCAAACAAGAGACTTTCCGGTCATGAAAAAGAATGTAAAGCAATCTCACTACAAAAAAATTTTCGTAAAAATCCCCTTTTTAAGATGTTGTAATCAATTACGCCAAAACAAACCTCTGGATTCGGTCTAGGCCTAAATCCCAGTTGCTTTTATTTCTTAGGAATGAAAAGTTTGTTTTGCTGTCCTCAAGTCACTTAATGGTTGCCTTTCCTATCAACCCACTGTTTTAAATGATTTTATCAAGACTGCCAAAAACATAAGGAATAGAAAACTTTCCATATATCCCTGGTAGAAGCTGGCATGCTCCCACCTCTGTTTCCCTTTAAGAGAACTTACTGCCATTGGGAGGCCTGTCATAACAGACTCACCATGTAGAGTTCTCAGTCAGTCCGTGGCAGGAACTTACCAATTTGACACTGGAGGGGACCTTCCTCCCTGCAGGACACCAGCTGTACCTTCCGTAACCCTACCCTTCCCCGCTTGCTTTTTGCTTCACTTCCTTCCCTTGCTCCTTCCACTACGTTACTTTCCAACCTCCCTCTCAGCCACTTCCTCCTCCTCCTCTATTGCAAAACCCCACTGGGCCCTTTTTCATTTACCAGCAAAGCTACATTTAGAACATTTTGCTCTCTAACAACAGTGAATCAGCCCATCTGATCTTCATCAACAGGTATGGGGCCACAAGAAATGGTCTGGTTGGGCTTCTTTGCTTTTAAGCCAGAAGGAACTTGAGGAAGGACTAGAGAAGGAGGGCAAGATGCAAAGAGGGCTCGTGTTTACAACAGACCTCAAATTAGATTTATCAAATCAATGACTTAATCAAAAAATGGGAAAGGAAATACAGATGGCTCTAAAACATCAGAAGATGCTTGACCTCTCTCACAACAAGGAATACAAATTAAAGCTCCAATGAGAAATACCATCATCATCAACAACAAAAAGAGTTTTAAAAAAATCAAATACCCATGTTGGCAAAAGTATGGGGTAACAAGCATGCTTACACATTGCTGGTGGGAAAGCAACCTGGTAAACCTCCCTCCTAAGATGGCAATTTCTCTGAGAATTACAAATGCACGTGCACTTTGTCCCAGCAACTCTCCTTTTAGGAATTCATCCTCACACATATGCAGGAAGAGGTTTGTACAAAACTGTTTGTGGGAGCAAACGGGTGGCATAACCTCATTGCCCGTGGGCTCGTATCTGACTGAGTTAATACTGGTACAATGATAGAAAGGAAGGTGGGCAATCATTAAAAGAAGGGAAAGCTCATTATGTGCAGTAAGGGGTATATGGAGGGAGCAGGCAGAGACGAGAGCCACACCACGCACGCTGGCACGTGCAGACTATCTGTCAATGGCTCTCAATAGTGGTTTCCTGTGAAACACGGAAGGAGAGCAGGGACCCCGGGCAGGAGGGACACCGACTTTTCATGAAGACCCTTTCCAACCTTATACCACTTAACCATGAACAGGTATTTCCTAAACACAAATTTATTTTTAAAGTAACATGCGACTGAAACTCTAAGAAGTACAATAAAACTGCACAACCAACTGTAATGATTTTCCAATTCTGGAAAAACTGGAAAAGAAATTGATTTCATGGGTCATGACCTACATTTTTAACAATGAAATAAAATAGATGTCAAAGTGCATCTGACATGATGATTAAGTCTTTGGGGGAATTTTTTCTTTCAGTTGTGTGTGTCAATGAACTGAGTTTCAATGTAAAAACTATTTCTTACAAAGGATCATGGTCAACATAATTTGAAAGTCATTGCACTACTGTATTTCTACCAAAAAAACATACCAAACAAACAAAAGTATCAAAATAAGTAAAAGAAAAAGAAGATGGCTAAATCAAGAAAGCATGTTAGGGACTTCCCTGGTGGTCCAGTGGTTAAGACTTCTCCTCCAATGCAGGGGTTGAGGGTTCGATCCCTGGTCAGGGAGCTAAGATTCCACATGCCTCGCCACCAAAAAAAAAAAAAAACCAAAACATAAAACAGAAGCAATATTGTAACAAATTCAATAAAGACTTTAAAAATAGTCCACATCAAAAAAAAATCTTTAAAAAAAAAGAAAGCATGTTACATTGTCAGCACAGAGATTTTGAAAGTGAAGGGCTCTGACAGCTATCAAGAGAGAGGTTTTTCCTCTACAAAGATGGCATTTGCCACTTGTATTAGATTTTTATTACTATGTTAACAAATTACCACAAACTTAGTGGCTAAAAACCACAAATGTATCACGCGACAGACAGAGTGATAGGACCCTCTGCTCAGGGTCTCCCTTCTTTGTGGAGGCTCTGGGGAAGAATGCACTTCCACATTCATTCAGGTTGCTGGCAGAAGGCAGTTCCTAGCAGGTTTAGGACTGAGGACCTGTTTACTTGCTGGTTGTCAGCCAGGGGCTGCCTGCATTCCCCATCCATCCCTCCCCATCTTCAAGCCCACTCTTGCTTCCAATCTCTGCCACCAGCCAGAGAAAGCTCTCTGCCTTTATGAGCTCATGTGATTCCATTAATACAATGATCTCGTCAGCAATGTCTCATCATAGTGACAGGCTCTGGGCATCAGGGTGGGACACCTTTGGGGGGCCATTTAGAAATTCTGCTTACCAGACCACCTTACCTTTACTTTCTGCTCAGGAGGTTACTAAATGCTACCGCGCTCCTGCCCCCAAACCAAGAGAGAGTGACTGGGTCCTTACTGCTGCTCAGCAGGCCTGACTTCATATAATAAAGCCAAATAGAGTCTCACTTGGTGTTTAGACACTGCAATGTACAGACTGAGACTGCGTTTCAGCAAACCTTCTGCTTAGCGCAGAATTTCCTCTGTGAAAAGAAACGTTTCATTAAGAGAGATTCTGATTTCTAAAAATAAACACCCAGTTGTATTCAACTTCCAAAATGACCTACAATTAAAGAGGAGAGGCCAGTTCTGTGGCTGCTCTGATACACACATGTTGACTCCTGATGAAGGGCTGGGCCAAGAACGAGCTTTCACAATAGCAAGTAATTGAAACTGACCGCTAAAAAAGTCAATATAAAATACGTACAACACAGAATTCATGGAGGAGAGTGTACAATAAAAACCACTGAATTCTAAAATGATTTCCATTATAAAGGACTCTCGGCTTTGTCTAGCGAGTAGCACCAACACTGAATTCTTTTCTTCGGTGCCCTTTTAGAGAGAGTTGGAATTACGTGAATAATAATATGTCCCCAGCATAATGAGGGGCATATGTCATAGCACTGCTACAGGGAAGACAACAGCTGAAGGGACTTTCTCATGGCTCATCTTACAAAGCAGGTCTTTAAGCTACTGTTGGGAATCTTGCAAACATAACTTGTTTTCAATAAATTACATTGAAGACAATGATTTCTGAGCAAAGATAACTTCACATTCCCAGAAACTATAAGTGTAACCATATAAAGGCCCCCAAACCACCAGAAATACCATGGTGAAAGGGCTGGGTTTCTGAGTTATTTAGTACTCAAAAGGACCCTTTACTACTACAGACTTCCTTTAAATATTTAACTTTTTTTTAATAAATTTTTTAAAATAAATTTATTTATTTTATTTATTTATTTTTTGGTTGCATTGGGTCTTCGTTGCTGCGTGCGGGCTTTCTCTACTTGCGGTGAGCGGGGGCTACTCTTCATTGCGATGTGCAGGCTTCTCATTGCGGTGGCTTCTCTTGTTGAGAAGCACGGGCTCTAGGTGCACAGGCTCAGTAGTTGAGGCGCACAGGCTTAGCTGCTCCGCGGCATGTGGGATCTTCAAGGACCAGGGCTCGAACCCGTGTCCTCTGCACTGGCAGACAGATTCTTAACTACTGCGCCACCAGGGAAGTCCCTAAATATTTAACTTTTCAAATATAACTGAAATGCATTTTTATTTCCAATCATTCTTTGAGAAAATTCTGAGGTGGTAGCAAAAGCACTGGTTTTTGACTCCAAAGTCCTCAGTCTGTGTGTGTTCCAGGGTCACTCCACTAAGCACACCACCTCCCAAGGGCACACCACTTGGAGCAGGAATTTAATCATTTAAAAATCAGGTCAATAATCCACAGGGCTGCTATGAGGATCAAATAAAATCAGAGAGGCAGAAATGTGACACACACCATTCTTGGAACGTCTCCACTGCGAAGAAGGCTTCCAGGTGGACTACTACTGCTTGATGGTCTGCAGAGTAAACCTGCAGGTACATTTGTGATGAAATGCCCCCATTCCAACAGAGGCAACCGCTGCCCACTCACTGGCATGAGAAAAGTTTCTGCCCAGGCTACTCACCTGGCAGGTGAACCTTTGGCCTGGGAGAATGCGACTGACAAGGAACACGGGAGACGAGAAAGATGACCCCCAACTTAATGTTAAGGCTCTTCCTCTAAAGCCAAATGTGTTAGGTGACAAATGAAATCAGTAATCTCTTTAAGCACACGCCCTCCCCGACCCACAATCTAAAAGAATATTCAGAGACCTGCTTGAAACCCCTTTGCTGGCCCCAACGCCCCAAGCCCAGCCTCCCTCTCTGCTCTGCGACTCGGCATTGGTCACCAAGCACTCCACACCCTCTTGCTCCTCCTGGAGATGCTCCCACACCCCACCCAACACAACTGGCCCTTCCTCAGGTTTCTCCTCAAAAAGGGCTTTTCACCCCTATTATTCATTGTCCTTGTACCCTGGTTCATTTCTTTCCTGGCACTTGTCAAGGTTTATAAAAAGATGTTACTGGAACAATATGTTCACCAAGAAGCTGCTACTGTTCAGCCTTGCACAGTGCCTAGCACACAGGAGGTGTTCAATGAACACTTGTTGAATAAATAAAACAAGGACACTCTGGAGTAACTGTGTCTCTTTTAATATGTCTAAAACAGAGGTTCTCAAACTTGTTGGTCTCAGGACCCCTTAACACGCTAAAAAAACGAAGGAGGCCCCCAAAGAGCCTCATTCTTATGTTTATGTGGGTTACATCAACCACATATTAGAAATTTTTAAAACACAAGACCACCAGCACACATTCCATTAGTGTCAGAGAGAAGATGCCATCTTGCATGCCACTCAGTCTCTGGAAATTCCACTGTACACCTGTGAAAGAATGAGAGTAATAAAAGCAAATAATGTCTTCGTATTATTATGAAACCGATTTTAACCTTCTCCCTCTCCCTGCCAGGAGATCCAGAAGCAAACTGAAAACTGCTGGTCTAGAGTTTCAGCCAAAAATTAAACTGTAACCAGTCAGAAGGTTAAAAAAAAAAAAAAAGAAAATATGGTCAGTCAATCTTTATAAAAGGGGAGCCAAATAGCAAGACACTGACCATGGAGCTCCATCAGGACCCAAAGTGAAGCTACGTGGTGTTCATGACACACGTGAAGCAGGCTGTTACCACTTGATGCCATTCAACTCCACCAATTCATTCTCCTTGTTTCTACTGCATGAAAATAAGTATCTTGTCTTTGGGATAGTTGTTTTCTTCAGTATAAATTAAGAAAGGCACATTTGCCTTATACTTAACCCATAGGTCTGAGTAACCTAAGTCTGTCACTGGTTAACTCTGTATTCAGAAACAGAGAGAAGCAGGCCTTGGTCTTGACAATCACACCAAGGTGTGTGGCCAGCAAGCCACCATCCTAAGGCTGTATTTACATCTGACATGCGACATTCTGCTGTATCTCATTCCTACCTAATGGCAACATTAACTAGAAAATATTCAAGAGCTCTAGGAGAGTCAATGCTCAAATTCATTGAGATTTGCTTGCCAAACAACAGAACAGCAATAATTTTAAGTGCTCATTAAACATGTCCAATCTGACTTCTACCCAGGAATACTTGATTAACCAGAGGCAGGCACATAATGTTCATGGTATCCGAATAAAATTATGCAGAGCTCTAAAATATTCTGCCAGGTACCAGTCTTCAGCAACTGCTGGAGCTTAGTGAACTTGCTTGGCTGCAGGGAGGAGGGCACCCATGCTCCAGGCTTCATGATGGATGTCTAGCTTGCCACTGCCATCACCCTGTAGGAAGCGCTGCCAATCATGAACTTGTTCAAGAAATTGTGTCACCTGGACCAAATCCAATTCCCCGGGTTGAATAAGAATGCTTCCCTCAGGGTAAACTAACGCCATGTCTGTGTGCTGCCCTTTCCCGCACATAAGCCTCCCTTGAGAGGTATCAGCAGAGGCTCAAGAAAGCCCACCCCCTCAGTGAACCTGGCCTAGGCCAATTCCTTGTCTCTTAAAAAATTCCATTTGGACAGAGTGAGTTCAAGCCGCCTCGGGGAATTCTAACCTTCCTCTAAAGGGTTTTAGGTCAAAGCACAGTGGTCCTCACTGGAATGGTCCCAACCAACACAGCCCCAGGGTTTACAGGTACCTTGCAACTGGGTGGCCATGACAGCCATCACTCCCAGTGACCAAGGCTGCAAATACCTGCCTTTCATCTTTACCTAAAGAACTGGATTTCCCAAGAAGGTGACAAACCAGTTTTCTACTACAGTTTAACCCCATTCTGGCCAGCTCCTTTTTACCTTTTATGTCCTGCTTTAAGTATCCCCTCCTCAGCCATACCTTCCCGAAGCAGCCCTTTTAACTTCAGTTCCTCATAATTCTGTACCTTAGCCCCTTTTTTTTCACCTTCATAATAATTCTGTCTGCAGGTATTTTATGGCACTCTGCGTATTCCTCTCTTCTCTGTTTAGTTCAGCATTCAAAGCATAACGTCTTGCACACAGTTAAGTGCTGGACAAAATCTGAACTCACGCAATACTCCTAAACGCTGCACTGGGCCTCCTTGTATACGTTACAGCTGAGGATACTTTATGCCGAGTGATGAGACAGCTTGCAGGTGGTGGGCAGTGGTGGTACAACACCCCTGGACAGGGAGTCACGTCATCTCACCCTAACATGGCAGGCCTTCCAGGAGCAGCCTCCGTGATCACCCAAGTCCCCCGAAGGCTGTGTCAGTATCTCGCTGCATTCCCCCCACCAGCCCGTGCTCCAGGTCACCCTGGGAGTGAAGGCCACCTGTCAGCCAGAGGCTGAACATCTCTCCTACAGCAGAGACCCTACCTCTACCCCTTCCCCTCTCTGCACCACACAGCCTCCCAAATCCCCTTGTCTGTCAGAGCTCTAGTTCACAAAGGGCAGAATCAGGACCAGTGGTGGGTGATAGAATAAGAGTTTAGGCGACACATCGAAAGAACATTTTGTACTAGTTTTTTAACAGAAGCATAATGCAGACTGCAGGTGACTGACTAATGTGAGCACAAACTAGCCTGAAATCCAGCTAGAGGCTGAGTTGGCAGGAAAAGTCTCTTGACAAGACAGCAGAGATCTCAGGTAGCGTAAAACATGTCCATGGTCTGACCTTTCTTTGTATCTTCCATCTCAAGGGTATGAAGCATCTGCTTAAGTATGTTTGCTACACTGAAGGTAAGAGTTTTACATATCTTGGCCTAAAAGTAGCCTCAAACAACAGGCTCATTTTATAAATAGAAGAAAGAACTGCATTCTCAAAAACAAGTTACCTTGCACAGCAGTCCTGCCCTCTGTTCTGCAGCCCCATTTAACTGGTTCATGCCTAACATACTTAAGGAGGCTTGTATTTTACAACAAAATTTCATGCTGAGAGGATCACTGGGAAGTGAGTGGTGTGAGCACACAAGACTCCCCACTCCTGAGGTTTTCTTTTGATCCCAGTTAAGTGTGCAGGAACTCCTGCTGTGGAAATGCAAGAGACCCAAATCTTCTTTCTGCTCTGTGGCAGAAAGCTTGGAGGCTTTCACAGTACCCCTGTTTCTAAGAGTGTGAAAGTGTGGAGCTAAAACTTCTTTTTCAGAAAATTCCAACCCTGCCTACAGGAAAGCTCCATGTCAGCAGCCTTGTTTGTTTTGCTCATCATTTTATGCCAGCACCTAGAGCTCAGTGCCTGGCACAGAGAACACACAATAAAAATGTGTGCAAGAAGGAAAAAAGGAAAAAAGCCAGAGTTTTGATTAGATTTCTTAATTTTCACCCCCAGGTGATGTTTATCTTAAAGCATATACAGGCATACTTTGGAGATATTGTGAGTTCAGTTCCAGAGCATTGCAATAAAGCAAGTATTGCAATAAAGCCAGTCACACAAATTTTCTGGTTTCCCAGTGCACATAAAAGTTATGTTTACACTATACTGTACTCTATTAACTTTGAAGCAACATTATAACTAAAAGAAAAAAAGTACATACCTTAATTTAAAAATACTGTTAAAAAATGCTGATCATCATCTGAGCCTTCAGCAAGTCATAGCAGTACCATCAAAGATCACTGATCACAGATCACCATAACAAATATAATAATACTAATGAAAAAGTTTGAAATATTTAGTGAATTACCCAAACATGACACAGAGACAAGAAGTGAGCAAATGCTGTTGGAAAAATGGTGCCGATAGACTTGCTCAATGCAAGGTTGCCACAAACCTTCAGTTTGTAAAAAGCGCAATATTTGAAAAGTGCAATAAAGTGAAATGCAATAAAACGAAGTCTGCCTATGGTTCTGTCTTTGATCAGTAATGACATAATAATAGCTACCATCGGGGACTATCCTGACCCAATCAACCTAAGATCACCAGGGTTCAACCAAGTTTGACAAGAGTCAGTTTACTGACTCACTGCAATGAGGAAGCTGTCCCATGGCTCCTTGCAAACATTATCCCTAAGTCTCACAGCGAACCTGAAGGTTGTATAATTACCCTAATTTTACTCATCAAGAAATTAAAGTTCAGAGGAGTATCCTTCCCCAAAGTCACAGGGCTAGAAACCCTTGTCCACCTAACCCTCTTAACACCCTCACAGAGCGACTCAGAAGGCCCATGCCCCAGGCCTGTGACAAGCCCATCAAACGTTCCTCTAGACATTGTAAGCCATGAGTTTACAAACTTTTTTAACTATAGGAGGAAACTTTCCTTCAAACAAAATCTTCCTAAAACCATAAACAAACAAGAAACATATATTTGAGGCACAGGATAATAACATCCTTCAGAACTGCTCTTAGCCATTGGAGCAAGGCAATGAGTGCTACTGTGTGCTTTTAAAATGTTTAATTCAACTTAACCAGACAGGCCATTTAGATCTATGCCTTCTTACTTTTCTCTATGCTTATACGTTGGACAGCTCCTTCAAAAAGTGGCAGGGCAAAACTGGCCATTTTACTCAGACAGTAATGATCTACCACTACACAGTTCTATAGCTCCAGCATTCCTGGCTGAAGGAACAGCAAAAGAAAAGAAAAGAAAAGAAAAGGAGGTTGGAACAGCAGAGAGTATTTGGTTAAAGGTATTTACATGAGGTGGCTGAAGCTACCCCCACACTGGTCTGGGGGAAGGTCAGGTCAGCAATGAACCAAGAAGCACTCTGTAAATGGCCATTAGGCACACTAAGCACTGTGGACTTTTCTTTTCATGCAAAATTCACTGGCAGAATGACATGATTAGATCACAAGTATGCCTAAGAACAGATTGATTAATGTCTTAAAGGATTTTCTACATTCTACTTTTAAGTCAAAAGTATACTATAGAGTGATATGAATAAAAAACATTTGGCATACAATGTCACTGTTTATTTTAGAGAAATTAAGAGGCCTGAGACAGCAGGATAGGTTTTGCCACAATATTCAGATCTTCCTGTCAGGATCTGACACAGGCATGGAGAGAAAATCCATCTTTGCAAGGAACCTTCCTAGACACACCTGTATGGACAAGGGGTTGGCTAGAGGCCGTGTCTAGGCTGAGAGATGAGCAGTGCATGGGAGCAAGCTCACGGCATGGGAGACACCGTCTGCTGGCTCCGGGGTCACCCCTAGCATCTGATGTGCTCCTGGCAGGCTACTCAAGTGACTACCCCACAGGTGTATCAGGTGCTGCTGGCTGCCGATTTACCCCTCTGCCCTCCTTTTCCTAGCCACGTTCCAGCTGGCGGGGGTCTTGTGATCCAGTTCTGGCCAGTGAGATGTAAGCAGAAGTCAGGCAGCTGAGGGATGCTTCTGGGAAAGCTTTTGCCTTCCTGTTGAAAAGGGTCACTCTCAGCTGGCAGACCACAGCCAGGGTGCCTGGAGGTCCAGCTCCCACCTTGAGATCAAACATGAGGATGACAATATGCCAAGGAAGGTGGCACAAAGACAGCGAAAGGAGCCTAGGTCCCCGGCAACATCTGTGAGCACTGCGTCAGCCCTGAACCATCCACCTCCAGACATCTTGTCATCAGAACAGAAATCTATAGTTATTTAAGTCAGTAGAGTTGGTTTTTTATTACCATCAGGCAAATGCATTCCTAATTGAGGTGACAGATTCTCTGGTGACTCTCTGAGATTTCTTTTACTTGAAAGTAAACGATTTCTACTGGAAGAAATGGGGTTTTCTCCTATTAGTCACTCCCCCCAACACACACTCAGAATTGCCTCACTAGAAAAATATAACTGCTATATACCTCACGTGGTCCCAGAGTGGATTAAAGTAATGAACTGATAACTTTATGTCTTTAAAAGAGAAGAGTGTAAACACATGCCAGGTATAAGAATATAAAAACCCCAAGCTACAAAAATAACATATTTCAGTGGCACTCTACCTTAGAAATGTTACTTGAATGACTCATGGAATGTCCCAAAGTCTTCTCATGCTGCAAGAAAACCAAACAGGTGTTAAGTATCAAGCTTTGATTAAAATGGGCAAACTAGTAATTGAACATAACAATCCTACTAACAAATCATTCCCTCAACTAGAATTTGCTGTGCAGCTTTGCGGGCCAGCTATGAGATACTGGAGAATTTGGCAAAATCCAGAATAAAACAATAGTCCTTGCCCTAAAGGAATTTATTAATAAGGAAAGAACAGGAATTTGGAACTAACTCTAAAAATAAGACAGCAGTAATAAGTATCTTAAGAAGCATTCAAGTGGAGGTTCAGAAGCAAGAAGCTGCGTGTTCAGTTGTATACCATGTGGTCCATGCAATGAGGAGCTGCTATAAGATGTGGAAAGGGAAAGCAGGACAGATGACCCCACCCAGGCTGTCTGGCTGCAAAGTGTTGGGTACTCTGCAGGGATACTGCACAGCTCACACCTACTCCCTCAAGCCTGTTTGTCCTCCTGGATTAGAGAAATCTGAGAGTCCTGCTAGCCTCCTCCTTCTCACACTCCACCTTCAAGTCACAAAGTCTTAAAAACAAATTCTTCCTCCCTAATGTCTCTCAATCTCAAACCCCATCTCCATTTCTACTGTCAATGCCTTCGTTTATGTTCTCTTCATTTCTTCTTATAATTCTACCTGTTCTTTCTGCTTTTAAATTGACCTCCTTGATACACAATTGTTATAGACTGAATTGTTAACCCCCCACCCCCAATTTATTCCTTGAAGTCCTAACTCCCATTACTCACAATGTGACTACATTTGGAGGTGGGAGTCTTTAACATTGTAACTATGTTACAATGAGGCCATTAAGCTGGGCCCTAATCCAATATGAATGGTGTCCTTAGACGAAGAGGAAATTAGGACACAGATATACACAGACAGAAGATGCAGGGAGAAGATGGCCATCTATCTACACATTAAGGAAAAGGGTCCACAGGAAAAACCAAACCTGCTGACACCCTGTTCTTGGACTTCTAGCCTCTAGAACTGTGAGAAAATAAATTCCTGTTGTTTAAACCACCCAGTCTGTGGTACTCCGTTATGGTAGCCCTAGCAAACGAATATAATAATATTCCACACTATAAACTTCTAAAAAAAGCAAATGTTCCAAATGTAAATCTGATTTTTTAAAATAATAAAGTAACCTTCCCTGAATCCACTCAGCCTTGCTCTAAATCAAATGAGTTAAATAAAAAACTATTACAAATGGAAGAGATGATCTTAACGTGTATTTTTTAAGTTATCTATTCTCTTTTCAGTTCACATGCCATGCAATAACCATGGCGAAGATTAGAGAAGGTTGAGATGTAGGTAAAATTCTTTGATCAGAAGGAAGTACAAAGGACCTGGTGGATCATTTAAAAACTCCTTTGAGGAAGAGCTGATTCCATTCCACCAAGGCTCTCCTTAAAGAAAGCTGGCCACCAAGAAAATTTTGACTTTCTCCTTCCCCTCAATCCACCAAATCACAGACTGCCTTGACTTCTGTACACTTTGCTCCTGAACACTTGATATGACTAAAATGATGATGAAGTGTTTCAAGATCTCCCAAGCAGCCTGCAGTCAGCACGTGTTTTGGCAATGTTGTCTTCTTTGTCTTTATAGCAATGTGTTTGTGTAATTTTGGGAATAATTTTATTAAATTCTCCCATACTTTATAAATCTGAGCAGGAATAGAAGTTCAAGTCTCTTAAATGTAATACAATACAGACAGTGCTATTAAGTGTTTAGTCTCACAGAATGTTTCTTGGTCTTAAGCTCGTCAATTAGATAGTTATAAAGGAAAAGAAAAAATTATATAAAGTGTGCTCAAGGTGTTGGCAATATATCACTAAAATCTACCTCTCTGGGAAGTGAGTCCCTCTGTCCACAGAAAAGGTAAATTTACAATCATTCAAGTTTCATTCATGAGTCAAGAACGTACTAGGGACAAACATACAGCACTGCTGTAAATCCGACTTAAAGGCTCATCTGCTGGCGATTTACTACTAAATTTTAATTTAGTCTACTAAATTAAAACAAAGATACCATATGCTTTGGATTATTTGTACAGAAAACCAATTATAACCACTATCAAATTACCTGCTACCTTACAAGAAATGGCCAGTTTAACACCATCTGGAAATCTACAGAAAAGTTCTGAGCAGCAATAATTCATGTCCTAGACCTTCTGACATTCATTATTCCGTAAAGAATGGTACTGAGGTAGGGAGAAGCCTAGCTGTTAAGCTAGGTAACATTATAAATCCAGACTGAGATCTAAAAGTTGCTCTTTACTTTATGAACTTGAGAAATAAATTTAATGATGTAAAGCCTTTATTCTGTCTCCCTTGTTAGAACAATTCAATATTTTACATGGTAAAATCAAACAGCCAGCCCCAGAAGATACAGATGTTTTAAAGCCTGAAAGCTGTCAATATTTGGCATTGCTTCTCCACTACTTGGTAGGAAATTAACAATTCAGTTTCAAAAGATCATATTTTTGGGTTTTTTTTTCCTTAAACACTGCTACAATTATTTGGACTTATTGAAAGGAAGCAAATCCCAGGACTCATTCAAGTCAGTTTCTCATTCATTCCATACTTATTTACTATGCAACTGCCATATACAAACAACTGTATCAGTCACAGAATACTGACAAAAATAAATCTAACTCCTAGGCCTGTGCCATTGTTAACATTACCACAGAAGTGCCTTGAAATAGTGTTTCAATGAGGAATGTACATCTAGGGAAAAGGTGACGAAGGACATAAAAAAAGCACATACATAAATTATATCAGGTAGAGTGGGTGACACCATTCTCTCCTACAGTCAGAATGTCAAGTTTCTGAATGAGAAGAAGGAAAGTTTTCCAAACATCAACGTTGAGAACTGGAACGAGCCATAACGAAGAGAAAAAGAGTTCCAATCCAGCTCAAGCTGAAACTAAGCTTCAATGCCTAAGTGATAAAAACCCTGGCAAATTATCTTCACACAATCTCTAATACGTTCCGTCACTGCTC
Source organism: Balaenoptera musculus (assembly GCF_009873245.2). Taxonomy (NCBI): domain Eukaryota; kingdom Metazoa; phylum Chordata; class Mammalia; order Artiodactyla; family Balaenopteridae; genus Balaenoptera; species Balaenoptera musculus. The sequence continues at coordinate 47,206,682 of NC_045800.1, forward strand.
AGTGGGTCCCACCATCCTGTAACCCTGGGAGAGATGAGAGCCTCACTGCACCCTCCTTCCTCAGAGAGGGCATGGAGATGTCACACTGCTATACCACACACCTCCCTGTCTGCCTCTCATCTCCACATCTCTTTATGGACTCTTTTTGTCTACATTAAACAAGAAGCCTCCTCAGAACACAGCTCCATGCCCTCTTCTCACTTGTTGTCTCCCTTAGACCAGTTCTTCTGAAACTTTGTGCACTTGAATTACTTACGGATCTTGCTAAAATGCAGATTGTTAGGTCTGAGGTAGGTTGAGATTCTGTGTTTCTAATAAGCTCCCAGGTGACTCCCATGCTGCTGGTCCCCAGGCCACACTTTAAGATGCAAGTCTGATTCTAAATCCCAGGCCAGAATAATCCATGAAGGCTATGACTCATTTTTTATAAAGCAAATCATGACTACTGAAAAGGTAAATTTCTGTGTAAAAGATGGCAGTGAGCTCACAATTGAGTTAATACAAATAAGTCAGTCAGGGAACAGACTGATAAATAGACTGGAAAAAACTGAGTCAAGGTGTGAGAAAGGAAAGTTTTGTTAATGTAAGAAGTTACCAAATCACAAAGATAAAGAGAAGCTCTGTTGAAAAATATGGGACATTTCACAATTTAATCAGTCCTGTCAATGATTTTCCAAGTCCATATGTGACTCCAATAAAATGTACCCTGCAGGTAGAGCCAAGATGCAGAGCCTACTGAGACCAAACATGCCCTGTAACAAGCCAAGAATTAACAAGAAGACAATGAGGTGAGGTGTCTAAGCAAGTTTTGGGGACTCTGTATAAAGTAGTCAAACAAAAAAGAACTTTATGTGGGAGTTTCCCTGAAACTCTGAACATGAGCAGTCGTTACACACACACACACACACACACACCCAAACTTATGTGTAACAGACATGGGTAACTGTCTACCCAATATCTATCGCCACCAACAGAACTCCAACTTTATTCTGAGCAGCAACAGACCCAACCAAAAGTTCTCACTTTCTCACACTATTTTGCAATGAAGGGTAAATATGTAAGAAAATTCTCTCTAAAGATATTACCCTTGAGGGTTTCTGGGAAGACATTTTCCTCTCCTGAAACTGCTATTCCTTTCTCCAGCATTCCTCCTGCCCTCAGCCACCCTGGAATATATATGCCATGCCAGGAGGTACAGCAGTACCTTTGGTCTCAGGACTCCTTCACAACATAAAAAATTACCAAGGACTCCAAAAATCTTTTGTTTATGTGGGTTATATCTATTGATATTTACCATATTAGAAATTAAAATGGACAATTTTAAAAATATGAATCTCTTAATTCATTTAGAATTAACAATAATAAACCAAATTAAAATAAAGAACATTTCTATGAAAAACAACTATTTTTACAAACAAACAACTAAAGTGAGCAGAGTAGCATGTTTTTACATTTTTATGAATCTTGTTATTGTCTAATTAATAGAAGACAGCTGGATTCTCATATCTGCTTGTGCATTCAATCTCCTCTGATATGCTGTTTTGACTGAAGTAAATGAAGACTATTTGGCTTTATACAGTTACGTAGTTAGAAAAGGAATATGTATTTTAATAACCATGAAACAACTGTGGATATTATTCTTTGTACTACACAAAAACTCAACAGTTACCTGGCATTTAGACTCTGAAATGATATTAATGAACTTTTAATACTCTATTAAAATCAACTGCCCCATCTTTCTTTGAAACAATCTCTTAACCATGCCTGACTTTATAACATCACACCCTGGCCATATAGAGACTATTGGCTCACTGAATTATGCAAATCTCCAAGACTGACACATTTTATTATGCAATATCAAAAAACCCACACTCATTAATATGACCATCAATTGCATCAGAAGAATCTTTAATTACTGAAAAGCTACTAAGCTCACAGTGGTGGATACAAGTTTTCTGAAATTCTAATTTTTGCTTACAAACCTCAAATTTGGCAACAAAAACTGTTGCTTGCTTCCCTTAAAGTGAAAGACTGGCTCATTCATTCAATTTAGAGAAAACGTTTGCCAAATATCCAAGTCAAGATAACTATAGTTTGACTGTCATTCTTTCAAGTAAAAATTATATTCCATTAAAAAAAAGTAACTAGTTCAGGCAGCAACTCAATCATACAAGTGCTTTGCTCTGCACTTTGGTATGCAGTAGAAATGATTTATACCAGAGATGCAAAGAAGGAATAACACATGACCTCTAATGAGAATAGTCAATTAAAACTGGTACATATGTTAGAATCAGCAGAAAAGGACATCAAAATACTATTATAACTGTTTTCCAAATGTTCAAAAAGTTAAAGAGATTTAAGATGTAAAAAACAATCAAATCAAAACTTCCAAAGATAAGCAAACACTGAAAAAGCTATACAAAGATATATAGTCATTAACACCATAGATAAAACAAAAAGGAATTCTTAAAAAGCATTTGATAGCAGGAAAAAGAGAAGAAAGAGAGAGTGGTGTAAGAATACATGATTTCTCTCTGTATCATTTTTTACAACTATTTATGAATGTACAGTTATAATATAAAAGTTTAGCTATATACACATACATGTATATGTATTTATGTGTGTGTGTGTGTGGTGTACAGTTTAAACACCCTAATTAAAAGGCAGAGATTTTCAGACTGAATAAAAAAGCAAGACATAACTACATGCTGCCTACAAAAAAAACACTGTAAATATGTAAATACAAACAGGTTAAAAATAAAGGATGGGACACCAATAACAAGATGACACTAATAACAAGATGATAGAGGTGCTGAGATCTGATGGAGACTTTAAGCAGCCATTATAAATATACTCAAATGAGCAATCACAACACTCTTGAAATAAAATGGACTCAATAGCAGAGATGACAGAATAAAAGAATCAAGAACTTGACAGAAAAAGTATTCAATTTAATCAACAGAGAGGAAAAAAGATTTTTTTAAAAATATGAACAGATCTCAGGGATCTGTGAAGCAAAACAGTCTAACAGTCCTATCACTAGAATCCAAAAAGTAAAGAAGAATGAGTACAGTGATGAAAAATATTTGGAGAAATACTTGCTAAAATTTTCCCAAGTTTGGAGAAAGACACACACCTACAGATTAAAGAAGCTGAATGAACTCCAAAAACGATAAACTAAAAGAAATCCATGCCCATGATATCATAATCAAATTGCTCAATTTGGGAAATAAAGTACAAGAAAATCTCAAGTTTAATATTTTATTTTTCTGCAAGAGGGGAATATTAGAAAGTCCTAATATTTGCTTTCAACTAGACACCTTTGCCCTGATTTTCCCAGCCTTGCCCTTCAGTAGGATTGGTTCCCACTCCCAGCTCTAGGAGTGGGTACTGACTGGCTTAAAACAATCACTGTTGACAAGAGATTGCCTATCTATCACCACTTAAATTCATTTGGTCAATTCTCACATTTAGGGTCTGTTACTTGCAACTCTCCAGGTCCTGGTGCCAAATTCTGTTACAGTTAAGTTGCTATCCATTTATTTGTTTCTAATCAATGGCACAGGCTGGTAACTAATGCCAGTCTTTTGGTCTAGCCACTGTCTGAGCTAGGAGGGAATTTCTGTTTCCTAGCAACATTCTGCCCCTACTCCTTGCCACAGTGAATGGTTGAAGGCCAGGATAACATTAATTCCTTTAGGACAGTCAGAGCCATCTCTTAGAGCTATCCTATTCAAACCACATTATTCTATCCTATTCAAATATCCTGGGTGGGAAAACTGGGATCTGCTTGGAAGGGAGAGAACTTTGGCTCTCTACTATGTTTGCCTTGATTTGTTTATCTCTGATAAATTATTTTCCATTGGGAATTTGGTTTTATGGTCTCATCATCTTTATAACCTCTGTATTTCTATAAATGGGTTAATGGGTAAGACTATAGATAATCTGATATGTTAGTTTTTTCTGTTTGTCTATTTGTCTGTTCAGAGCTCAAGTCAATTAAGAACTCATAGCCACAGGAAAGAAAACAGGTCTTTGATACAGACCAATGAATTTTGTAATTTTATGTTTACTCTTGACCCATGGCTGAAATTTTGGAATTGTAGCTATAAGCTTTGTGTCTGCATGTCTATGTGTCTGTAATTCAGAAAGGTCTTTAACTTTCATTGTGTGAAGGTGTAATAATTTTCTACCTAGGGATGGTATTAAATTAGATTATAAATCTTACTAGATTATAAAATCTCTCATAATAAGGGAATCTAGAACCAGAAGTTGACTTATATAGGTAAGTACTTGTATAAACAGAGTATTCCTAAAATTCCTAGAAAGTAGGGAAGGTGGAATTCTAATACTTTCAGTGTGCTAGATTATAAAAACATCCCTACAGAAACCAATTCAGAAATGTCTTAAGAAATCAGATTAACATAATTTAGGCAAATTTTTGGCAAATGAGACTGGCTTAATATTTATAGTTTAATAAACATAGCTATGTCTTTTCTGATTTATCAGTGTTAAGTATAAGCATAGATTTTTATTCTATCTGGGTATTTTTCCTAAACTTATAAGTTTTCTGATTGAAAAAACTATCATTACCTCTACCTAATGTTTAAGATTATGAAAAATGTAAATCTGTGTTTAACCAAATCCAATCATTATTCTGATGAACTTATATTTGGATACCTAGAATATTTATAAGTGAGAATACTGAAACATTTATTAGTAAGCATAATTTTAAATTTACATACTTTTGCTTCATATTTCTATGTGCTACAAAGAGACTGCATCTTTGAATCTGTTAATCTGTTAAACGTGTTCAATTTTTGCCTCTATAAGACTTGTATAAGAATATGTGTAGCTATAAAAAGTTGTATTAATGCTGGATGTTAGCCCTGCTAGTCTGCTAAAATGATGGTGTGTGATAGCTCACAATTACCCACCCTCTAGTTTCCTCTGTGTAACAGAAGTTACTTTGGTTAAAAGTTGAAACTAACACATGTGAATGAGACCACTAGAAGCAATGGCGAACAAGAGGTACAACTTTATGTGTTCAGTAATGAGATGGGTTTTTGGTTTATTAAGGGGAAAAAATAGTTTTGTCCTAAAATAAAAGGGCTGGTTATTCCAGAATAAGAAAGACCTGTGAAGAACAAAACAAGAAAGTTGTAGAAGGTTTGAGGAAAGGGAATTTTATTTGCCCTAGCCCAAGCTGGCTCATTCTTGATGGGTTAATTAATGATATTTCATAAAAGAGCTTGTAATTCCTTTAGTATCAAATATTATGCTGATGCAAAACTAGAATTTTATTTTAACTGTTAAAATTACAAATTTTCTTGATAATTGGTCTTCTCTCAGTAAGAGGTTATTCTTTAACCTCTTTATTCTCAGTAGAGTTATTCTTTACCTTCTCTACAATATCCCTAGGTAACAGACTCTGTGTTTTATCAGATTAATTTTCTGTGCTTTTTATGTTAACTTTATTATGTCCTTGATTTAAGTAGAAAACAAAGGTTCCTCACTTATGAAAGAGTTAAATTCTTTACAATAATGTTACCTTCTATGCTTATTTTTCAAATGTTTATTGTCACTTTAAAATGAGTAGTCACTGGGCTTCCCTGGTGGCGCAGTGGTTAAGAATACACCTGCCAATGCAGGGGACGTGGGTTCGAGCCCTGGTCCAGGAAGATCCCACATGCCGCGGAGCAACTAAGCCCATGAGCCACAACTACTGAGCCTGTGCTCTAGAGCCCCTGAGCCACACCTACTGAGCCCACGAGCCACAACTACTGAAGCCTGCATGCCTAGAGCCCGTGCTCAGCAACAAGAGAAGCCACCTTAATGAGAGGCCTGCACACCGCAAGGAAAAGTAGCCCTTGCTCGCCGCAACCAAAAAAAAAAAGAAAGCCCACGCGTAGCAACGAAGACCCAACGCAGCCAAAAATAAATTTATAAAAAAAAAAAGCTAGAGTAAATATTAAAATGAGTAGTCATTGTTTCTCAGGTACCCATGATCCAATTTCTCTTTTAAATGTTCAAATCTCCTGAAAACTTTTGGTTTCTTGTCTTCACAAAATCAAATCTTAAATGTAAAATAAAATGAAATCAAAATTTCATGATATCTTTTGCTCCTAAACCTGTCTTTGAGATTTCCCAGGGGGGCCCTGAAAAATCACAAAGGTTTATCTTTTCATCCTATAAAAGGAAAGGTACTGAGACTAACTAGGTTTTCTTGATTTGTTACTATTGATGAACTGCATGGGAAGAGTTATGAAATGAGAAGAGATCTGTCAGTACTGCGCTGTCGTGATACATTTCTATTTATCAGAGTCCTGATGCTGCTCTGTACTCTGTAGTTGTTATCAGACATGATTCCTGTTATTTTTTTAAAATGTTAACGTGGTCACTACTTTACTTTTAATATTTGAATCTAGCACCTTCTAGGCCAATGGTTTTCAGTTGGGGATTCCCATCACCTACTATGGAGTTTCATCAATATACAGAAAGTTTAGGAACTATTTCAGACTTACTGAATCTCTTTACTTGACAGTCCTGATATATTTGTGTTGTATTCATGGTATATTAATGTCTAAGGATTATTATATCTGAAGATTTTTTTCTCTGTAAAGTTTATGCTCATTCATTTTTTATAAATCAGATGTACTGTTCATTGCATTCCTTAAATATAGAGTTTATTATGTTTATAATTATTTTGTCTAAAATTTGGGGGGGACTGACTTAATTATCTTGTTTTGCATGCCGAAGAAATAGCCAAATTTCCCTGCCAGTTACATGTTTCTTGACATAAACTCTCTCATAAGACATTTCATTTTTAAAAATATCACTAATAGAGTAAGCACAGCCATTTTAAGTCTTTTGCCATCTACAGATATTTTCTGTTTGTTTATTTTAGTCTGATGTTTCCCTGAAAGCTCTTGCAATCAGCTACAGGCTACAGGGCTGTGTCAGAGGCCCATGGAAAAGGACTATGCCAGGTACTTTTGGGTACAGGCTTCTGATGGCATCATTTAAACAACTCTGAGACCATACCAGTGAACTAAGTCATGATTTCCAGAACTCTTACCAAGATTCAGTGCAATAAGAACTAATCAAACAAGGTTAAATGAATTGATGAGGGAATATTGTTAGTTTTGTTTTAAACATTCTTGATACTGTTTGAATGTTCTATTTCCTAAATATATAAGGAAGCCCTTTCTCTTTCCTTTAACTCACAATAATTTAGTAGACTCTGCTTTCATAAACTGAAATGAAACCCCTGTCAATGATATCTTATTCTCCCTGCCTGAGCCCTCCAGAATTCATAACTCTTATTGCATATTCTTATCTTCATAGCAATAAAGTTACCTGCATAGGTTCAATAAGAATCTGTCCTCTTTCTTACTAGGACATAATTGGAAACTCTGATTTTGCAGCTAAGCTCACATTTAAGGATGGTGCTCATTCAATCAGATATGACCAGGCACATTTAAGGAACTCAGGTTGTGTTTTTCAGAGCCCTTCTTGGGAAAACTGGCTTAAAGGTTCCCAGCCTTACAGACAAGTAAGGAAAGCCACTTCCTGGCAGGCCTAGGAAACAAAGTATTTGGGGGATCTCAAGAAATTAGGAAAATTTATAGGTACTGTAAGTGAAATTTGATAGCAAGTTCTTGGTTTGGCTTCCTAATGTTAGGACCACAAATAATGAGGCTTTAAAAAATCCACTTTGATATTCCTTAGAAAAACTTCCAGCAAAGCAACTTAAGAAGGCCCATAAGGGAAATTAACACTCTTGTTGTCCCTATATAAATTATCAGGCCAAATCTAATAGGATCTTAATTTTGATCAAGAATAATTTTTCTATGAGATTTTTTATCAAAAGAGGGGAGACTATAGGGGAAAAATGTTGAGTTTCAATGGAAAACTATGAGCTATGTGCAATTCTTTGTACAATGTAGGTACTTAATAAGTAAGTGATGTCCTATTTGAGAGTGACTTTTGACTTCCACCCCTCTCCCATGGAAAAATCAGTTTTGTCTCCATTTGCAGTTCTCAATATTTCCTTTACATAAATTGGTGCTCTTTTGACTTTTCCTTTGAACTTGTTGAACATCTGCTAGTTCTTTCATATCACATGAGTATAATAAATTCCTTAATATTTGTTCATGAGAATCATGATTTTACCTTTTCCTGAAAAAATATTTTTCTGGTTGTAAGCTCATCTTTTTTGTTTTTTCTTGTGGTAAAACACACAGAAAACTTACCATTTCAACCATTTTAAAGTGCACAATTCAGTGACATTAGTATACTTAAAATGTTCAGCAACCATCATCCCTCTCTAGTTCCAGAACATTTTCACTACCCTAAAACAAAACCCCATTCCCCTCTTCCAAGTCCCTAGCAACCACTCATCTGTTTTCTATCTCTGTCTTTCATACAAATGGAGTCAGACAAAATGTGGCCTTTTGTGTCTGGTTTCTTTCACTTAACATAATGTTTTCAAGGTTTGCTGATGCTGCAGTATGTATTAATACTTCATTCCTTTTCACGGCTAAATAACATTCTATTGTATGGATTTACCACATTTTGCTTATCCCTTTGAGATGGGAAAGAGAGAGATACCTCTCTGTCTCCACACACGTAACGTTTTATTAAGGCAACCCAAGCAGACTAATATAGTCGGTAAAAAGGACTCAGAAAAATTATGCAACAATCTACATCTATCTCAAAAATAAAAGCAAAACCCAGATAGTTTTAAGGAGTAACAAAAATAGAACAAAACATCATTTTATAAAAAAGTTCAAATTTGAAATAAAATTTAGGGCACATTTAGCCATTACAATTTTAACTCAGGAAAAAAAATACATCACAAAAGGGTGAAAAGTCTACAATTTATAAAACTGTATTTCAACAAATAGACTAAGACAATTTATTTAAAGTAATGCAAGATGCACTAATAGTTGTCTTCAGTAAAATAATACAGTCCAAATTTATAATAGTGTGATTATCTGCTTCATTTTTCTAAGCTTTAATGTGGCAATAATAAAGTAACAAGCAACTAAAAAATTTGAGATGGTCAAGCGTAAAACCATAACAGCTAACCATTTGTTCTTGGACCATTCATCTATGTTCTCTGGATTTCAGTTTTGTCCTTTATAAAGTGGGCTTGTGTGGGAGCGGGGAGGAGAGAGAAGTTAACAGAGATGACTGACCCCTTTTGGTTCCACTGAGCTCTCAAATGTGATATTATCTATGGGGAATATGTTGCCCTGCTTAGTTCCACTCAGCTCCAAACATACTGCAGTCTTAAACTTACCCTAGAAGTTATGAATAAATGGGTTTATAGTTTTAAAAGCCTTCTGACATAGAATGATAAATGCTTTTTAAAATGTTACATGTAACATGGCATGATTAGAATGATAATATCCCTAATAAGGTATTGATGAATACACTCTTTTCCAAATACATGTTCCATTAAGTAATTTTCATTTTTTGAACATGAAATAAAGTTACACCAAAAAATGAAAGGTCTTTGTATTCACTGTTGATTTTTTAAAAACCTTAATTATACAGACAGTAAAATGAATGGATTTTAATTTCTGCCACTTTAAAACTCTTTATATATCCAAGAAATACATAATTCCTTGAAGTTACCTGAAAAATCTTTACCAATACAATTCAGAATACGTTTGTTGTAAAAGTTTTCAAAGAAACTGTAACACTGTAAATACTATAACCTTTGTAGGAAGACTGTTTTCTTTAGTACAGAACATTCTCATTCAGGGAACACATTTATTAACCACCTACTATGTGCCCAGTACTGTTCTAGGCCCTTGGGAATGATAAGTGAACAAAACAAAGATCTCTGTCTCTTGTGGAGCTTAAGAAAATGATGCAGAAGGAGACTGTTGATCGTCACTGGTTGTCTCAGAGCTCAGAGTGTACGTGTTCAAGGGATGTTTGTTTACTTAAGAGTTTCAAAACTATAAATGGTATTTCATGATGAAATATGTATATCCAATTTGGCCCAGATTCCTTGAGGCTCTTTTCATCTTTACTACTTTTGTCCCTCCAGCTCAAGAGCAACTCATAGCCTCAGCAAAGTTAACAGAGAGAGCATCCATACAAAATAAGACAGACATGCAAATGGCAACATTAGAATGTCCCTGCCAAATGAAATTACATGTCTGGCTTACTGAGAAAGAGAGAGTGCGCGTGCGCACGTACACACGCGCGCGTGCGCGCACACACACAGTAAATAATACCAACAAATAGAACAAAGACCTTTTGTTACTGTTCCATCTTTTATGCATTTTCCATCTTATGAGAAGCTAAAAGATCTTCCCAAAATGAATGCTCCAACAGAAAGAACCAAGGTGCCTTTCCTCTAGAAAATACAATGGAGCCTGCAGCTGTGCTCATGCAAATTATAAACTAAGTTGTCTTTCTCATGATTTTCCAAAGTCATAATTCCATGATTTTAAATTATATGACCAATATTATGTCAATAAAAAAGACATTTTTTACACCAAGAGTAGGAGATATCATTAAAACATATGCTATAATTTATAGACTTAATGTTTATTTGGCGCAAGAATACTTTTCACAATTTCAAGGAACGGTTTTGTTAGAAACAAAGTACACCCTTGAAAATGGAAAAAAACTGCTAAGCTTCTCTGGCTGGCAACCTCACTAGTGAGGCACCCTTGAGCAACTCCAGTTCTATGCAGATTTGTTCCATAAGGCCTAATGGCATCCCTAAGATCCATGAGAAATCCGGCCACGCTAACAGGGCACTTCTCCTACCTGAAGTTTCATTTTCTGGCAAGAAGCATCAGGGAGTCCTCAGTGCAGCTCTCCCCCAGCAGCATGTTCCTTGGTTCTGCCTGCAATGCACAGCAGCTGCTGCCCTACAGCAGCCAGCAGAAGCACATCGTCGCTGCTGCCGGACTTGTAAGGGCTTGCTAGAGCCCTTAGCATACCACTCCTGTGATCAAACTGGACTAACTACTTCCTCCAGCTGATTTCCTAGGAACTAGGTAGTGAATGAATAATTCATGACAAGTCCATTCCAGCAACCAATTTCTGCTCTATGATCTACTCCCCACAGCAATTTACAACGTAAAGATTCTAAACCATACTTGGTGACATGCAAGGAATGAAAGTTCAGTTTTCTAGTCAACTAAAGTAAACATTAGTGGATTTGTTTGCTCTTCTTTCATGCTAACCTATCACCCAGACTTACTTGAGAGACTTTTTTTTTAATGTAGAAAATGTCAATGATTAACCATAAATGTCTGACAGAACAAAAAAATTTTTTTTCTCCATAGAACCTGTCCTACAAAGTGGGTTCTGGCTATAGGAAAAGCAGCTTGCCCTGAGATCAGCAGGTCAGTATCTACATTTAGCAAAAGACCAGGTCCTGCAAAGCATAGAAAATCATCATGTGGTGGGGGAAGGGAGCTTTTAGTATCACTGCCAGGAAACAAATTGCTTCAAAGGGGAATTTTCCTGGTATCTCAGGCTATAAATAAATCTTTCATCTCATTGGTATTCTTCTAGGAAGAACATGAACATTCATTTTCACCATTTGTCAATGCTTACACATTTCCAAATGAGTGCTGTCTAAAGTGGTCAATTCTCTGCAACCAAAAACCTAATTCCAAGAGGAACTTGAACAAAAAACTGAAGGCCCATACTTCTAGCTCAGCTCCGCCTCCAGGAAGTCCAATACCACACCTATCATTTTCACTTGTTTCAATCTTTCTTTTTCTTCTGCACTCACTGAATATCTCAAGATTGTGCTCTGTCAGTAAGTTAATTTTTCAGCCATGACTATTCCATTCCTAGCTGCTTCTAATTTGTTTATTCTGCAAATTGGTTCTCTATGAGTCTCCTTGGCCCCATATTTTCCCCTTTCCACCTCATTCTGTTATTTTATTATTATCATCATTTCTGAGCCAATGTTCTATGAAACTCAGGTTCTTAATAGCTCATGCAGGACTCTCTTCTGTTTTGAAGGGAAATTATTATTCCTTCCAGAACAGACTGCATCTTTTTTCTGCAGGCACTGTGCCTTTCTCTCCACCTTGCTGTGAGTGCAGAGGCCTGGCCGTGTCTTCTCATTGGCTCAGGATGTTCTGTGGAGTACTTCTGTCGGTGTTACTGTGTAGTCTAGGGGAACCTTTCCCCTCCCAGCCACATCCTCAGCTGGTGCTGCATTCTAGCAGCTTTGTGCAGGTGTGTTGGGGGGAAGGGAGGTTCAGGAGTGTGATAAAAGGAAAAGGGATCCAGCTCAACAGGGGCTAGGGTTACAAGCAGCCTAACTCTGCTCTCTTCTCCCAGGGATATATTCTTCTCCTCCCTAACATTCTGTAATTCCCTCAATCCTTGTGATATTTCATTTCCATCAGAAAGAGTCAGCCCAGGTTGTTCCTTTGTAATCATTCCATTTCCTTCAAATCCTGCCTATCCAATGAACACCCCTACCTAGCCCATGAAAGAGATAAGGGAGCCCTGTCACCCCGGGTTCACTATGTGCCGCTTCTTCCACTTACTGTTCACCAGAGACTCCCTTTATCAAGATTGCCTTCTGTCAGGTGTTCTGCTAACTCCCAGTTTACTGAAGAAGATAATCAGCTCCAGGGTTTACTGTCATTCTGCCTTTCTTCTCTACTTCTTTCCCAGCCGGGACATACCAAAATAACGATCTCTAGTATGCTTTTCTTTGTCACATGAGAGAAACATTCAGGGAAGGGATTCCAGTCACCTGCAATTCCCAGTGCTCCTACAACACAGCACTACCTGTACTCACCCACTCTCCTGCCACACCCATTAAGGATTTTGCAGTATTTGCTCACTATCCTTTTCTCTCATAGAGCCTCTGCATAGTGAGAGGTGAAGAACAACTCTAAGCCAAACCCTCTGAATTCTTGGAAACTTTCATTTCTCTTACTGACCATCAGCTGTGTTCTTTGAATTTGCTGTTGGTATATGTCTGCTAACTTTTATCCATTTGCTGTTCATATCTTCAGATCTAAAAGGATGGATATTTTGAAATTTGGCTTCACTCTGCCATCTTAAAACAGAAATCACACTACTCAGAAGAAAAGAAAGACATCTCATATGGCCGCATAAAAAATAGTTCTAACTCAAAAACCTCATGGCATAACAGACATCAAAAGAGTAGCATTAAAACAAAATGACTAGTGGGAATACTGCTGGTTGCCTCCCCTTCTTCCTCCTCAACAGAGCCCCAATTCTCTTCAGTATTCCTCTCTCCCCAGAGTTACCTTGCATCTCAGGATGCTCACCTCACCCTCTTTTCCTGGAGTAGGTTGACTGGCAAGAGCCCACTTCTGGCTCATGAGGTGAGATCTGCTGGAGGCATCTGGGAAATTACCTTCTCACCCTTAGAGAGAGCAACAAGCTTCTCTTCTTCTCTTCCTCCCATGCACAAGGTCATGCACAGCCAGGAATGCTGACAACTATCTACAACCTCAGTGGAAATCTGCCTTGAGATGAAGTAAACCCCATGAGTGGTAGAGCAGACAGACAGAAAGAACCTGGGTCTTTGAACAGGCCTCTGATATGCTGGATCAACCACCTCTGAAGCCCATCCTGCCCTTTTACACAGACCTCCTTTTATATGAGCTGGTAAAGCTTTTCATTGTTTAATCCAGGTTGGGTTGGTTGTTCTGTTACTTGCAGCTGAAAGCATCCCAACTGATGGCATTTGGACTGTCTAGTTAAAATATTAAATGCTTTTATGTTAGCATGTGTGTTTTTAAAGTTAACATAGAATTTCAGAGCCTGTGCCAAGTGCCTACAATGGAGAAAAGACAGTCTCTTCAATAAGTGGTGCTGGGAAAACTGGACAACTACATGTAAAAGAATGAAATTAGAACACTCCCTAACACCATACACAAAAATAAACTCAAAATGGATTAAAGACCTAAATGTAAGGCCAGACACTATAAAACTCTTAGAGGAAAACATAGGAAGAACACTCTTTGACATAAATCACAGCAAGATCTTTTTTGATCCACCTCCTAGAGTAATGGAAATAAAAACAAAAATAAACAAATGGGACCTAATGAAACTTCAAAGCTTTTGCAAAGCAAAGGAAACTACAAACAAGACGAAAAGACAACCCTCAGAATGGGAGAAAATATTTGCAAACGAAGCAACTGACAAAGGATTAATCTGCAAAATATATAAACAGCTCATGCAGCTCAATATTAAAAAAACAAACAACCCAATCAAAAAATGGGCAGAAGACCTAAATAGACATTTCTCCAAAGAGGACATACAGATGGCCAAGAAGCACATGAAAAGTTGCTCAACATCACTGATTATTAGAGAAATGCAAATCAAAACTACAATGAGGTATCACCTCACACCAGTTAGAACGGGCATCATCAGAAAATCTACAAACAACAAATGCTGGAGAAGGTGTGGCGAAAAGGGAACCCTCTTGCACTGTTGGTGGGAATGTTAATTGATACAGCCACTATGGAGAACAGTATGGAGGTTCCTTAAAAAACTAAAAATAGAATTACCATATGACCCAGCAATCCCACTACTGGGCATATACCCTGAGAAAACCATAATTCAAAAAGACACATGCACCCCAATGTTCATTGCTGTGCTATTTACAATAGCCAGGTCATGGAAGCAACCTAAATGCCCATCAACAGACGAATGGATAAAGAAGTTGTGGTACATATATACAATGGAATATTACTCAGCCATAAAAAGGAATGAAATTGGGTCATTTGTAGATACGTGGATGACTCTAGAGACTGTCATACAGAGTGAAGTAAGTCAGAAAGAGAAAAACAAATATCATATATTAACGCACATATGTGGAACCTGGAAAAATGGTACAGGTGAACCGGTTTGCAGGGCAGAAATAGAGACACAGATGTACAGAACAAATGTATGGACACCAAGTGGGGAAGCAGTGGGAGGTGGGGGTGGTGGTCGGATGAACTGGGAGATTGGGATTGACATGTATACACTGATGTGTATAAAATGGATGACTAATAAGAAACTGCTGTATTAAAAAAAAAAAGAAACCTTCTGTGACCCAAGATTCTAAAGATATTGCCTATATTTTCTTCAAGCAGTTTAAAAGTTTTGGTTTTTTACACTTGGAGCTTTCTTTAATCTATCTGAAATTTGCTTTTGTGTTTTGTGTGAAGTAGGGATCTTAATTTTTTGTATGGAAAGTGAGTTGGTCCAACCTTATTTATTAACTCATCCATCCTTTCACCCCTGATTTAAATATCACTTCTGTTAAAAATATCTTTTAAAGGCAAAAAAAAAAATGTATCCTGATTACTGTAAGGCTCATTGTTTGGCCTGAGGTGTCTATGGGAATATCGGACTTCAGGAACAAATTAAAAGGAGGGCAAACTGTTTCTCACAATGAACAAGGCACACCAGAGACACCAATTTTCCCTAGAGTATCAGTCAGTTGGCGGCAGAATTATGAATCCTTAGCACTTAACCAGGTTATCAAAACTCCTTCTTATGTATTGTGCACATGTACAATTCTACCCTGTGTTTTAGAGCCTTCTTGTACTCCCTACTCCAAGAATGATAATATGTATGTAGTCATCCCTCGGTATCCATGGGGGGCGGGGGTGGTTCCAGGACCCCCCAGATACCAAAATCCACAGATGCTCAAGTTCCTTATATAAAACGCGTTAGCATATAGTCTACGCACATCTTCCCATATACCTTAAATCATCTCTAGATTACTTATAATACCCAATACAATGTAAGTGCTATGTAAATAGTTGCAACAAATTCAAGTTCTGCTTTTGGGAACCTTCCGGAATTTTTTTCTCGAATATTTTTGATCCGAAGCTGCTTGAATTAGCAGATGTGGAACCTATGGATATGGAGGACGGAGTGTATACTGTAAAAAGAAAACTTCTGGAAGAAGGGCCTGTAACTGTTATAAGAAACTAAAACTTTACAAGGGAAGATTTTGGAACGTAGTGTCATTCACATTTTCCTGTATTTTCCATGTCCTCCATAGTTGGCTAAGGCTTGGATGAACACATTTTAAATATATAACACAGGCAAGGGTTTTCAACATTTTCCCCATGACAAACCATCAAAGAGCACAAGGAATTGTCGGGTAATACATTAATTCTATGTGATAAACTAATTCTTCAATTTTACGATAATCATCACCTTGGGCATCAGTCTACTGTTTCTCATATATTTTAAACTATAACGTAAAATATTTGGGGCTTCCCTGGTGGCTCAGTGGTTAAGCATCCGCCTGCCAATGCAGGGGACAGGGGTTCGAGCCCTGGTCCAGGAAGATCCCACATGCCGCGGAGCAACTAAGCCCGTGCGCCACAGCTACTGAGCCTGTGCTCTAGAGCCTGTGAGCCACAACTACTGAGCCTCCGAGCCACAACTACTGGAGCCCGTGCGCCTAGAGCCCATGCTCTGCAACAAGAGAAGCCACCGCAATGAAAAGCCCGCACACCGCAACGAAGAGTAGCCCCCGCTCACCGCAACTAGAGAAAGGCCGCGCGCAGCAACAAAGACCCAACACGGCCAAAAATAATAAAATAAATAAATAAATGAATAAATAAAATCTATAAAAAAAATTTTTTTTGAGTTATCATTTTGTTTGTTCTTATTGTCTCTCAACTACTGTCATCTATTCCTTGACTCATATCCTCTTTTCAAATACCTCTCTGCCCTGAGTTTAAAATTCCCACTGACAGAACCATCCTTGAAGACCTTAAAACCTACATGTGTACAGGTAAAGGTATTTCTCCGAAGAGTAGCCTCCCTGGCATTTAATACAACAGTGATGGACTCACACATATTCCAAGTGTCTCATAAAGAATTCTGATTCCTTTTGGGTGTATGAGGTGAAAGCCTTGATTATGGAGGGCCAAGCTTTCTTAAGAATTCTGAAATAGGGCAAGGCAATGGTTGTCAGGTAAGTCCTTCCAATTTTCATAAAAACTCTTCATCAAAGTTGGGACTATGCCAGAGTACTTTTGATTCTATGATCACAGTGCCACAAGAAATGCAGAAAAGAGAGACCCAACTGAGACAGAATAGAGAGTCTGCACTTGATGACGTGTCTACTTTCCCCACTACTGACATTTCAACCAAGACCTTCAAACTCTTAAGACAGCTGCAATGACATATCCCTAAAGCAGCAGGAGGAAAGGATCAATAACCCTGCCTGCAGCCAACACCCATTCATGGATGGGTGAATTCTCTGCCATTGCTCTGAAGACCCTTGACCTGATAAACTCCTGCTTCCCAGAATCTTGAAACTTGCTCCCTCAAATGTTGCCCAATACTCTGGATGAGATATCCAGTTTGCTCTGACCTTTACTATAAGCTTATCTGGGCATTTCAGGAGGACTGGACTTCCTCAGCTACTAACAGGTTGCCTAAGGGAACACCCTGTGAGAACCTTTCCACGTTATCTCATTAATAATGCCAGTCCTGGCCTGGCCTGGCCTGCTGATCCCAGCTCAGCCGCAAACCATGCCCTCAGACACTGGTATAGTTTTCTACCTAGAGCCCCCTCTTCCTTATATGCCACATTCAAGAGCATTCTTGAAGCTATCAGTATCATATCACTGCTCTAGACGACAATGCTTCTAATTAAAACGACTTAGCTTTCAAACCACTGAACTTGTCAGAGACCTGGGGACTGTGCCAGTTTTATAACAGAAGCATTGAGAATTCCACAGCTGTGGAACACTAACAGATATACTGGCAGGAAGTTTACACAAGAAAATATTTACCAGATTTTTCCAACTACCATCTTATACTTTTTTGACCTGCACTTAAAATGAAAATATAAATATTTGCATAAAAATTACAATTATCATTCACGAAAGACTGAGAATATTTTCATTCAAACATGGATCGCACAATCCTATAAGCTACAAGGGAGTTCTGTTGATGAAGAAAATATCATCCCTACCAGTAAGGAATTGATAGTCTATTATGGGATATAAACAGGTAAACCAACCAGCAGGTAAAAACTACATGGTAGAATTTTTTAAATGCCACATCAGACATAGAGATGCTAGCTTCTCTTTCTCTTTTTTACATATCCACCCACTACCACCCATCCATGGAGGAAGAGAATGGAGAATGGAAAGGAAGAATGGAGTCCCTATTGGACATATACATTAGAGAGACAGTTTATAAATACATTATGTGGACCTACTTAAATATAGGAAAAACACAGTTTCACAATAATAACATTTTTAAACATTTAAGCAATCCTTGAACACCTGACACAGTACACTGTATATTTAATCTAAATTATAGCAGATTAAGTTCCCTCAATGCTGGAAAAATCAATGCTGAAGTAGTGTTGGCCAGGATAAAAAGTACGAATGAAGATATGTGTGGTTTGGGCAAAGCAAAGTCAGACTTAAGATTCAGAAAAGGACTAGGGTCTAAATTAGGTGTCAAGTAGGATTCAGGCCTGGGCCAATCACCAGGCTTCCAGGGGTACTCAATCATGTGCTTTTGTTATGATCTAAAAACTTATGTAGGCTATGAATTCCATTCTACCACACAAGAGAGGATGTGGAGCAAATACCAAGGTGAAATTCCTAAAAAACTACTGTAATTACTACACTGCTAAAAACAAATCAGTCTGGCAGCAAGAATATAATTTCATTTTTTATTAACAGGTGGTAGAAAATATAAAATATTTTATAAGGATTAAGTGTAACTGGAATAAATATTTCATAATATGATTCAATAAAAGAGGTATTACCTGCTTTGTTGAATGACATACATTTTATTGGAAAGAGATCAAAAAAATTATTTATCCTCATATTTTACCTGGAATATCTTGAAAAACTGTATAGTCCAAGAAAATATTCCAGTCACACTGAAAACAACTGGCTTCACTAACAAGTTCTGCTTCAGCTGTCCTAATGTGCATTACTCTATGACTAATGACCCATCCTAGCAACTAAGAACTGAGAATAGCTAAAAAATCAGCTTATTGTTAAATAAGTTACATTTTTTTTAAAAAGCCATTTTTGTCACTTGAAGCTTACTTTGCTTTGCTCTCAAAGGTTTCTCCCTTAAAAGCTCTTCACTGCAGAACGGCATTTTGGGGGATGGAAGAGGTGAAGTCACTTTCATCAATCTATATCTATAATGTATCTGAGTTCATAACATGTAATCATAGGCCAACACACCCTACTTCTGAAGCATCAGAAATACAGTTTGTATAAGACAAGAAAAGATAAACTAACCAGGCAGGTATACAGTGATTTGATTATTTATTAAAAGGAGAATTCCTCAAACCAGTAATTCCAATTGTCCCTTTGATGGCCTGAGATTCTTATTTCCTAGGACAATGCTACAGAGTAAAATTAAGGGGTATGTCTTTCTTCTTCCAAGTAGAAGACGAGATGCAGGTGGAAAACTCAAAGGAGTAATTTTAGGCTCAAGTATATGTGGAAAGAGAGGATCTGAAAACAAATCCCCTTCAGCCCACCCATGCTTGTGTGCCCTTTGGGAAGTCTGCACACGCCTCCCAGCCTCGGACACACTAGTTTGAAGACTCTTCTTTAATATATCACAGAAGAAAGGTCAACAAGAGACAGAGTGAGCCACACATCTGAGAACACCTAAAGTACAGATATTTGACAGCATGAAAACCTAAACAAAGGAAGTAAATCTCCTAAAATACAACACAGAGAAAACCTAATCTAGTCACAGGTTCCATTTTGAATATTCTGCTAATGTGATGGATGAGAAACATCAATGATTCGCAATAACCACAATTTAAAAACCGAACTCTTTATTTCAACAACTGGGCATAAATATCAACCAATGATTGCATAATCCTAAAGTATCATAAAAAGTTTGGAATCAGATTTTAAAATAGCTGAATAGGGGCTTCCCTGGTGGCACAGTGGTTGAGAATCTGCCTGCCGATGCGGGGGACACGGGTTCGAGCCCTGGTCTGGGAAGATCCCACATGCCGCGGAGCGGCTGGGCCCGTGAGCCACAATTACTGAGCCTGCACGTCTGGAGCCTGTGCTCCGCAACAAGAGAGGCCGCGATGGTGAGAGGCCCGCGCACCGCAATGAAGAGTGGCCCCCGCTTGCCACAACTAGAGAGAGTCCGTGCACAGAAACGAAGACCCAACACAGCCATTAAAAAAAAAAATTTTAATTAATTAATTAATTTTAAAAAAATAAAATAAAATAAAATAGCTGAATACCTACAAAGCATCTCATTAAATAATTCATCCACTGGCCT
This sequence comes from Balaenoptera musculus, assembly GCF_009873245.2. NCBI lineage: Eukaryota > Metazoa > Chordata > Mammalia > Artiodactyla > Balaenopteridae > Balaenoptera > Balaenoptera musculus. The sequence goes on from NC_045800.1 coordinate 47,226,974, forward strand.
TTTAATTGTCTATCATTGTTTACTGTTTACCATTGTTTACTGCAATCCTGGCTTTATCTCATGTTAGAAAATGGCATATTCTTTTATTTCCCAAAATTTTTATTTTGAAAAATTTAAAAATCTATAGAAAATTTGTAAGAACAGTATAATGAATACCCTATATCCTTCAACAAGATGCATCAACTGTTATAAAATTTGCCACATTTGCTTTCTTCCTCTCTTTCTCTGATACACACACACACAGATTTTTTTTTCTTTTCCTTGTTATTTTCCTTTTTCTGGCTGGACCATTTGAAAGTAAGTTTGCAGACATTATACATGTTACCCCTACGTATTTCTGAATGCATGTTCTAAGAACAAGAACATTCTCCTATATAACCACAGTGCCATTTTCACATCTAAGAAATTTAGCCATAATTCTATAATTATCATTTAACATATAGACAATATTCAGATTTCCCAGTTGTCTCAAAAAAGACAGTTTATAGCTGCCTATTTTTCCTAGCAGGTTCCATCAAGGTTTACATATTATATTTGGTTGTTATGCCTCTTTAGTTTCTTTAAATCTAAAGTAGTCCCCCCACAATTTTTCTGTTTTTCATAATAAATAATTTCTTAAAGTAAGGGGTTCAAAGTTCAAATTTTCGTCAAAAAACTCTCAGTATTACCTTGAACTTAATGGAATAATTTTTTCAAAGGCAGTTTCAAAGTTCACTTAGTAAAAGATTCTAGTCTCTATACCCGTGAGTTAGATTTGGGATGACAACTGCCATCAGTGGGTTGGTATGGGAGGGCCACTGAGACCCAGAAAAGAGAATGGTGACACTCACTGAGTGGCCACAAGAACCGTGCTGGTAAGCAGAGGCTCACAAAGCTAATTTGAAGAGAAAGTTGATATTTCTCTTCAAATATCCTTTGCTCTCAGGGAACAGATATTGATGAACCTTAGGGAACAGTATGAATAACCTGAGCGTGTCTTTCACAATTTGGATGGTGACTCTGCTTATAAATGCTAATTACACAGCTAGTAATACACAAGGATTATACCTTAATCAGCCTAAGCCTAATTCAAAAACCAAAGCCCTGAGGCAAAAGATATTATTAGGACTTTCTTGTAACTGCAACCACTACTATTCATTCACATATAACCTGATGCTGTGAATCCAAAAGTAGCCTCCTGATATTTATTTATTTTTAATTAATTTTTATTGGAGTATAGTTGCTTTACAATGTGTCAGTTTCTACTGTACAGCAAAATGAATCAGCTATATATATACATATATCCCCTCTTTTTTGGATTTCCTTCCCATTTAGGTCACCACAGTGCACTAAGTAGAATTCCCTGTGCAATACAGTATGTTCTCATTAGTTATCTATTTTATACATAGTATCAACAGTGTTATGTGTGTCAATCCCTGTCTCCCAATTCCTCTCACCACCACCCCCCGACCCCACTCCCCCGACCAAATCTCCTGATGTTTAAAAAAGACAGGCTTCTGAAATGTGGTTAATTGAGTTCATAAGCAAACACAAAAAATGCACAAACACAGCACGAGGACAACTGAATGAAAGGGGTGCTATTTTATCGCCTATGCAAAAGTGACATGGAAGAAAGATATAACATATTCTGAAATACAGCAAGCACCAAAGGTACCTATCACCACAGGGTGTCTGTGAGACAGTGACTCGACATGGTGGCTCTGCTTCCGCGGTGTCCTATTACACACCCTTACTTCTCCTCAGGCTATTCATTCCAACTGAAAATTTTACCTATTCCTAGGGCATCCTTTACTGTGTATATGTCACCAACTCTAAAATTTCTACCTCCAGCTTCGACAGATTTTCCTATAGATATTCAGACACAACTGAATTCTGGCTATTTCCAGCTGGACCCCCCACAAGTACCTCATACTTGCACATCTGCCACCAAACTCACCATCTTTCCCCTATAGTCTAGGCCAGACCTCACCTACCCGACCACCACAATCCCTCAGCCACCAGCACTGTCGTTGTTCCTACCTCCTGCTCATCTCCTTGCGATCTGCTCACTTCTCTCATCCCCAGCACCACCTCCTTAGTTCAGACCATCATCACCCAGCCTATTCCAATAGCTTTCTAACTCCCCTCACCAAACTGCACAGTCACCTAGCTAAAACAGCTTCAACTGTGTAACTCCAGCTCTACACCTGCACTGACATCTCAGCGCCCTCAGCACCAATGTGGCCACTCCTGACTCATCTCGCTGCCCCCAGCGGCACATTTCAAGTTCCACCAGCATAGTGAGTTTTTCTCAGTACCTCAAACATGCCATGTGTTCTTCTCTTCCCTAGGAGTTTTGGCCTTGTACCTTTCTCTCTGCCCTGAACACTGTTCACCTCCATCTTCATCTAACTCTTACTTCTTAAGGACTCACCTTTGACATCTCTTCTTCCAGAAAACCTTCCCTGTCACCACAAGACTGAATCAGGGGCACTTCTCTGGACTATGGCACTTAGCACACTGAACTGTGTACTGTCGTCTTCTCCTCCAGCAGTGCCCAGAGCAGGAAGAGACAGGCTGAAGCACGGAGACCAGTATGTCGGCTGCTGCACCAGTAGAAATGGTGAGGTCCTGGACTACAGCTGCGGCGTGGGGACTTACAGAAGCACACGCTTCGGAGAGATTTAGGCAGCACAGAGGGTGTCTCTGTGTTAACGCCACATTTATGCTCAATGCATGACATGGCACCCACCGTGTAATGGGTGCTTAATACATACTTGTTTGAAGAATGAATAAATTAATGCAGACACAAGATTTAGACATAGGAAGCAAACAGAAGAACACCTGAAACGGGCTCAGTATAGACTTATTAAGTGCTTCAAGAATGTAGACACAAAGGGAGTGGAGCTGGGTGAGGTTCATTAAGAGGGACATGTGGCTTGAAAGATAGTGGCTGGCTGAGTGGCATGCAAAGAGCAAGTGAGTTAAGAGCATGGATGTGGAGGCTGGTCTGAATACCAATTCCACCACAGGCCAACTGCCAATGAGGGAACCTTGGGCAACTCATCCCATTTTTCTGTGCCTCACCTATAAAAGGAGAGTGACAATGACAGTACCTACTTCATAGTGCTCATATGAGGATCAAATGAATTAATATTTGTAAAGCCCTGAGAAGAACAGTGCCTTGCACAGAATAAACATGATATAAGTATATGCTATGTTAAATTAAACAAATCCTTAGCGGTAGCTTCACCTATTTAGATGCTGTAAAAATGGCCATATGTGAAGGGAATAATTAATTAGTAGATAACTGCACACTTCCACTTATTAGAGGGTGATGTATCAAGCATATTTACTGCAAACTATGAAGAATTTTCACATCTAGAGTTTAGGTAATATTTACAATAGAATTGCTTTTATACATAAGCACACAATTCATAGTACACTGGGGAAGCTAAGGGAAAGAAATTTGAATTGTATGGTAGCAGAGATAAATGAAAAATAAAAAACATAATGCAAACACAGGAAATTATGGAAAAAATGTATGAAATAAAAACATGTAGACATTAAACTCTCTCAATGGCAGGTCTAGATTCGGCTGAGGGGAGCGTTAGTGAATAGAAACAGAACACTGAAGAAATCAACCCAGAGTGCGGTGCACAGACACAGACAGGACGCATGGCAGAAGACACAGTGACCTTTATTCCCAGAAAGAGAATGAAGAGCATGGGGGAGAGGCAATATGTGAGGAAATAATGGGTGGAAAATTTTCAAAAGTGAAGAAAGGCCTGGGTCCTCAGATTCAAAAATTGAAAAAGCACACCTACGTCCCAAGCAAAAATGAGATAAACAAAAGCAATATCTAGTCACATCACAGATCAAAAAAGTTCCCGTTACAATACACTGGGGAGGCTGCCATCAGATCATTCACTGCATTTTGTGACATGGCTCTTTCCTGTCTCCCTGCTGGATTACAGGCTCCTTCAGGGCAGGATTCTTTCCAGTATGTAATATAGTGTTAATACCTGCTTGATGTATAAGTGAGTGAAAGAATAAATGTGTGGAGTATATTTATATTTGTGTGAAAGAATTTTTAAGGAGGAAACAGAATAACACAGAAAAAATATACAAATTTAAGTGTCCATGGGCAGGGCATTTCTCTTTGGACCTGTTTCTCCATTTGTGTAAAATAAAGGAGTCATCTCCATGATGTCAAATATAAAAGTCACTAACAACTATTATAGGATGCTATGGCTATACTATTATTTTTTGAAACCTCTGCATTTAAAAACTAATTTGGGTGGTTCTCTTATTTTCAACAGGCTTAGTGACGGAAAATCTGAAAAATTATCTGCCTCCCAGTTATTTAATTCATAGGACAGCTGTAAGAGAATAGTGGCAACAAACCATAATCACTGAGTCCTGCAGTGGTACCAAGACAAACATATTCATGTGTCATTTTCACTTGATTTATACACAACACACTGAAGCCAATTGCCAGCGCTTCACTCCCATATATCCAAACTAGACTCCTCGTTTGACTTACGTGATATGGACTCTTACCTAGCAAACTCTCCCCAAACCAACATCACAGAGGTCAGCTACAGTCAATATGCACATCCTTCCATTTTCATACCCTAAATAAGTAAACAGCAAATCGTTACCAGTCCAAGACTTATGTGAGAATTGGCTGGGAAAGGTAAGCTGCAAATATATAAAATAGCCAGAACCAATACTGCTGGCTTTTGACTAAGAATATTTAAAATGGCAGGACCTCAAAGTTGTATATAATTTTATCTACATTTAAGCTTCAAAATCTATGTGTGCACAAGAAAATGTAACAGTTCAAACTGACCAACTTGTATTTAATGTTTGATAATACCACACTCTTTTTTTATCATTAGAAAAACAACTAATCTTATTTCTTCATTCTCAAAGAAAACAAGCCTTACAAGGTAGAAAACAACGATTTAGAAAAGAATTACTCAAATTTGGTTCTTAAACTGCAAGCACACTGTAACTTCCTGTGTGTACTTGAGCAAACTAGAGTAGCTCCCAGCACGTTACAGTGACAGATTTGATAACCGGACAGGGAAAACATACTTGGAAGCAGGTTTGAAAAAACCACTCCAGGGACCAAGAAAAGGTAAACAGATGACAAAAGAAATCCTTATTTCTAGGTATGAGATTAGTCTCATGCGGCTCTTGCAGGTAAAGCACACAGATGATTCAAGAAGCCATGCAAATGATCTCATGGAGGGTGATGCCCAATCAAAGGCAATAATTTGGGACAGCTATATTTTAAAGATGTATATTCATCTCTTCATTTAAGCATACTTCCAGGAAGAAACTAGGCATGGTCTAAAAGAGAACAACCAGAATGTTGAGAGACTGAACTTTGTAATACATGAAACAATGGATTTTTATGCCACAGAATGTAAGACTGCCAGTTACTAGAAGAAAAAAAGTAGGGCTGTCAATAAGAGAAAGCTACAGAGAGTTAGTTCTTATACTGGATCTCAAATCTCTAGTAACCCCAAAAAGTACAGACTGTCTTTGGAAGTGGTGGGTCAGTACCATGAGAGATGCCCTAAAGGGGCCAAGAACAAGCGAGCCATGATGACCCAGAGAAGTTTAAGCATTAAAATGGGGGTTAGGCTAGATGGCGCTGGAGATTCCGAGATGTTAAAACACAGATTGTTTTCTCCAGGTTCCTTATATTAGGTTTGTATGATTTAAAGGGTAATAATTTATCTAGTAGAGAAAAGAGAATAATTATTAAGAGGTAAAAGTATGGTGATTATGCCTCAAAATACTGTTATCACTTGAACAATTGTGAAACCATCTTTTAGATGTCAGGTAAAGACGAGTACAGTATTGGCTGCCAACATTCATATCTTTCCATAGCAAATATAAGTGTGTTCAGATGATCATCATCCTGATGCTACATGGTAAAATCCCTTGTTGACCTCAGAAGCAAGATGGTGAGCCCAACAGGGCCAGAAACGGAACTGTTTATAAATACATAAAAGAAAATACCACTTTCATTTCCTATGGAGTGTACTGTTTAAATGTAAGCTAACCACTGAATTACCTTTTTGTTTTTTATCCTCTTCGAGAGATAGTGTGATGTGGACCAAATCTTTCAGTTTCCATACCAATTTCATTTTAAAGGGGTATAGGGCAGAAAGTTTAAAACTGTATTTCCTGGACAACCTTGCAATTTGGGTTCCAGACATAATTAGGTTGCGCTAATCCAATTAATCCATAATCAGGTTGTACTCACACTCAAAGCCTTGATTTGGAGATGGGACATAGGGAGAAAAGCAGAGGACAGAGCATCCACTTCGCTTGTTGAGATCATGGCACAAATTATGTGGTTCTAGAGCCAGCAGCTTCTTCCTAATTCAGCAAAGTCTGTAGCAGCAGCGGTAGCTTTCAAACCATGGTAAAGACAGTGACTTTTTTTTCACCAGAAGTATCAACAGCAACTTTCTGATTTGTCAGCTCCTGATCTCAACAGAGTAGTCCAGGGGTGCTGGGATTTAGCTGTTCCTGGAAACCCAGTGAAGGCCTACTCCTCCAACCCTTCAAATACTTTGTAGGCGTCTACTTCCCTGTATTAAACCCCTCTCCTTAAACTAATTAAAAATCATGCCGTTGCTTACAGTGGACCTGGAGCCCTGTTAATAACAGGGTAAAATGGACACTGTTCTGAGATGGAAAGTAATTTACAAATCAAATGAAATGTGTATTTCTAAACACCTATTTGATGGCCAGATACAAAACTGTCTTTTAGACTTTTAAAAATACATGTTAATAATCCTACATAGTGCACAGAAGCACATTTTCAAATAGGCCTAGGGATAAGAAAAGACATCAAATAATGGGGTAAGGGGACACAAGAATAAGAAAAACACGGACTTTTTTTTTTAATGGTGAAATTATTTGTATGAAAAAGAAAAGAGAACTGGTAAAGAATTTTTAAAAAATCTTAAGATAATCAGATGGAAATATATTCAAGATATTACAACTATGCTAACTTTTTTTTAATTAAAAAAAAATACTACAAAGATACCCATCACTTGGTATCTTAAGTCAGTTTTATTTTAAAATAAATTTTTAGAAGTTCAGTTTGGATCTTATGATCAAAAAGTTGAATAGAGACATGGAAGATATAAGAAAGGATCCAAACTGAAGTTGTAGAGATTAAAACTATACCATGTCTGAGATGAAAAACACACTAAGTGGAGTTAACGACAGATCAGACACTGAAAAACAAAAGATTAATGAACTTAAAAACATAGCAATTAGAATTATCCAAAATAAAACACAGAAAGAAAAATAAATTAAAAACATAATATCAGAAAACTTCAAGCCAGTTAATGTGTGTAATAGAGTCCCCAAATAAGGGAGAGGACCAAAAAAATATCTGAAAAATATTTCAAATTCAATGAAAATTGTAAACCCACGGATCCCACAAAACTCAACAAACCCCAGACGTAAGAAATGAAGAAAACAAAAAAGAAGAAGAAAAAAAAAAGAAAGCTGAAAGAAGTCATTACCAGCCAACTCACAATAGAAGAAACATTAAAGAAAGTCCTTCACATGGAAGGAAAATGACAGATGGAAATACAGCTCTACTCAAAGAGATGAAGAACACCAGAAACGGTAGTTACATTATATAAGTGTAAACAGATATTTTTCTTATTATTTTAATCTCCTTAAAAATAAAAGTGTTTAAAAATAACATCTTATTCTAGGGTTTATAACATATATATAATAAAACGTATGACAACGGTAGCATAAAGACTGGGGTGTAGGGGGGACGGAATGAAAGTAAGGTTCTTATAGTATTTTTGAAGTAGTAAAGTATCACTTGAAGGTAGACTGTGACAAGTTAAAGATATAGAATATAAACCCTAAAAAAATAAAATAAATAAAATTTTAAAATACTGAAATAAAGTTTCAGCTTATAAACCAACAAAGAAGAAAATTAAATCTTAAAAAACACTCAATGTTTTGAAGAGCAGAAAAGGGATGAAAAGGAAAACAAAGAACAGATAGGATGAACAGAAAACAAACAGGAAGACTTAACCTAACCATATCCATAATCTCATTAGATATAAATGGTCTAAACATCCAGATAAAGAGAGAGATTGTCAGACTGGATAAAAACACTCAACCATATATGTTGCTTACATGAAAAGCACTTTAACTAAAGACACAAATAGGTTAAAAGTAGAAAGATGGAAAAGGTGATACCATACTAATACTAATCAAAAGAAAGCTGTAGTGCCTGTATTATCACATTATTGACCAGAGATGTATTAATACGTCTTTTGTTACCCGAACGTTATTGACAGGAGACGAATCAATATCACTTACATAACAAATCGCCAGCTGCAAGCGTTAGTTTCTGCAAAAATCCCCCAGTTAATAATGAGTTATTATCAAAGTAGAATTCAGAGCAAAGAATATCATTACCAGGGATAAAGATAATTATTTCTTAATAATAAGGGTGTTAATTTATCAAGAAGACCAAACAATCCTAAATGTTTATGCACCTAATAACAGAGCATCAACTCCATGTAGCAAAATTGGTATAACTCCAAGGAGAAATAGACAAATCCACAATTATAGTCAGCAATTTAATTACCACGCTTTCTAATAACAGAACAACTAGACTGTGAGGGTTTAGCAGACTTGAAAACCATTGTCAATCAACTTGATGTGACTGACATTTATAGAACACTCCATCCAACAACAGTGGAATACACATTCTTCTAAAGTGTACACAAAACATTTACCAAAAGAGACCATATTCTGGACCATGAAACAAGTCTTGGTAAATTTAAAAGGATTTAAGTTATTCAAAATATGTTTTCAGACCAAAATGGAATTAAATTAGAAATAAATAAAAGTAAGATCTCTGGAAAGTCCAGAAATTTTGGAAATTAAATAACACACTTAAAAATAACCCATGGATCTAAGAAGAAATGAAAAGGGAGATTAGAAAGTATTTCGAACTGAATGAAAATGAAACTCAACACAGCAGAATTTGTGGAATGCCATGAAAGCAGAACTTGGGAAATTTATAATCACTAAATCCTGTGATAGAAAATAAGAAAGATAAATAAATAACCTTGACTTCTACCTTAAAAAGCTAGAAAAAGAGGAGCAAATTAAACTCAAAGGAAGCAGAGGAAAGGAAATATCAGAGCAGAAATGAAACAAATAGAAAACAGAATGACAATAGAGAAAATCTATGAAACCAAAAGAATTCTTTGAGAAGATCAATAAAATTGATAAACATCTGGCTAGATCAGGAAAAAAATAGTGAAGACGCAAGTTACCAGTATCAAAACTGCACAAAACTCTCAGCAAACTAGAAACAGAAGGGAACCTCCTCAACATGTTGAAGAGTATCTACAAAACACATAGAGCTAATATCATACTTAGTGTTGAAAGAATGAATGCTTTCCCCCTAAGGTCACAAACACAAGGATGTCTGCTCTCACCACTTCTATTCAGTATAGTACTGGAGGTTTTCACTAGAGCAAGAAAGAGGGAGGGAGGCATCCAAATAGAAAAGGGCAGCATAAAACTATCTTCATTTACAGATGACATGACTGCCTATGCAGAAAATTCAATGGACTCTACAAAAAAGCTACTAGTGACTTTGGCAAAATTGCAAGATACAAGATCAATACATAAAAATCAATTTTATTTCTCTGTACTAGCAATGAACAAGAGGAAATTGAAATTTAAAAACAATATCATTTACAACAGCATCAAAAATAAAAAGTACTTAGGGATAAATCAGACAAAAGGTGTGTAAAGACCTATACACTAAAATCTATAAAACACTGCTGAGAGAAATTAAATAAGACTTAAACAGGAGACATACCTTGTTCATGGGTCAAGATTCAATACTGTTAAAATGTCAGTTCTCCCCCAAACTGAACTACAGATTCAACAATCTGAACAAAAATCCCAGTAGACATTTTTTTTTTAAATTGACAATCTGATTCTTAAATTCATGTGGACATGCAAAAAACCTAAAATAGGCAAAACAAGTTTGCCGAAGTCTGATTTTTCAAGGCTCATTATAAAGCTAGAATGTACATGACAGTGGGGTATTAATGTAAAGATGGGCAAGTCGATCAATGGAACAGAAGACAGACTCCAAAAATAAGCACACACCTATATGAGCAACAGATTTAAGGTAATGCAGTAAAGACAATCTATTTAACAAATGTTACTGGCATAACTGGATATTCATATAACAAAAAATGACACTGGATATGTATTTCACACAATCTATAAAAATTAATTCAAAATAGATCATAGATGTTCATGTAAAACCAAGATTATAAAACTTCTAGAAAAAAAACATAGAAGATATTATTTGCAACCTTGGGTTAGGCCAAGATTTCTTAACAGAATGCCAAAAGTACAATGCACACAAGAAAAAAATGGATAAATTTGACTTCAAAATTAAAAACTTTTCATCTTTAAAAGACACCAGCAGGAGCATGAAAAGACAATCCAAACCTTTGGAGTAAACACTTGTAAAGCATATATCTGATAAAGGACTTGTGTCTAGACTATACAGGGAATGCTCAAAACTCAACAATAATAAAACAAATTGGTGGTTTTTTTTAAATGGACAAAAGATTTGAACAGACAGTCCAACACACAAAAAAGACATATAGATGATAAATAAGCACATGAAAAGATGCTCAATGTCATTACTCATGAGGGAAATGCAAATTAAAACCACAATGAGATACTAGTATAACCTATTAGATGGCTAAAATTAAAAAGACTGCCCAGGGCTTCCCTGGTGGCGCAGTGGTTGAGAGTCTGCCTGCCAATGCAGGGGACACGGGTTCGAACCCTGGTCTGGGAAGATCCCACATGCCGCGGAGCAACTGGGCCCGTGAGCCACAATTACTGAGCCTGCGCATCTGGAGCCTGTGCTCTGCAACAAGAGAGGCCGCGATAGTGGGAGACCCACACACCGCGATGAAGAGCGGCCTCCGCTTGCCACAACTAGAGAAAGCCCGTGCACAGAAACGAAGACCCAAACACAGTCATAAATTAATTAATTAATTAAACAAAAAAAGTATTAAAAAAAAAAAAAAAAAGACTGCCCATACCAAGGGTTGGTGGAGATATAGAAGAATTGGAATTCTCATACTCCTGGTAGGAATGTAAAACAGTATCACTTTGGAAAACAGTTTGGCAGTTTCTATCTTAAAAAGCTGAACATACATATAGTCCCACTTATAGGTATTTACCCAAGGGAAAGGAAATATATGTCCATACAAGGGCTTGTATGAATGTGACATACAAGGAACCTTATCTGTAACAGCCAAAAACTGTAAACAATCCAAATGTCCATTAACAGGAGAATGGATAAACAAATTGCGTAGGTCCGTACGATGGGTACTACTCAGCGAGAAAAGGAACAAACTATTGATACACACAACGTGGATGAATTGCAAAAGAACTAAGCTATGAAAAAAGCTAGACAAAAAAGAGTACTTAATATATGTACATCCATCTTTATAAAACTCTAGAAAATGCAAACCAATCTATAGTGAAATAAAACAGAGCAATGATTCCTTGAGGAAAGGGTTGGAAAGGGGTGGGAGGGAGGGATTACAAGGGACATGAGGAAACTTTTGGGAGTGATGGATATGTTCACAATCTTGCTTGTGGAGATAGTTTCATGTGTATATATATTTCACAACTTATCCAACTGTATACTTTACATATGTATTGTTTACTTTATGTCAATTATTCCTTAATAAAGCTATTTAAAAACAAACCAAAACATAATAAAAAAAAATCTCGAAAAACGTAAAGAGATGTATCAAACCACAAAACAGGATAACTCCAGATAAGAAATTAATCAAATGCAATCAGATGGCAACAGATCAATTAAGAACCTTCTTGGACAGAGAAAGAAGCAAAAATCTGCAGTGTTGAGTCAGCAAAATAGGGCAATTTGGAAAAGGTCAATTCCAAAGGACCACAGTACAGAACTAAGGGGAATGAATCTGAGAATACACAATAGCCAAGAGAATATGGAAATTTAACCTCTAGCAGCAATCCTTGAGAGAATCAGAGTTTAGAGTTCATGATTAAAGGCAGAAGAAAAGGTTTCAGAATTGAAAGAAGATTTAAAGGCTCAAAAATCCCCCACAAGAACCAAAGAAAGCCATCAAGAACAGCAAGACTTAACCAAATAACTCCTCACACTATAAGAAGAAAGTATTCTGCAAAAAGCTATAAAAAATATGTTTCTTTTGAAAGAATGCAAACAACTACAACATCAGGTTTCTAAATGCAGACCAGAGTATAATGGCAATGAAGCAATACTTATAAAATGCGAAGAAAAAAAATATTCAAGAAACATTTACCCAGTTCATAAGTAACAGCAGAAGAAATCCTTTTATGGATTGCAAAACATTCCTCTTACCTCCACAGTAGTCCCCATATCATTAAAACTGAACTCATTCATTTATTCATCAAGTGTACTGACTACTGTGTAAAAGTCATTAACTCTTAGAATTGTAGATACGGGCTCGGGCAATGGGTGCTACAGAGAGAATCTCACATCTGATAAACATAGGTTAAAACTGTGTCCACGTTAACAGTTACATTATTTGATTCTGTGTAAACTGCGATGTTCCTCTCTTCTCACAAGATTCAGAAGGAATAAAATTGTTATTGATGTAATGGACTGTCTCAGGTTGCCAGCTTTCAGGTTCTGAGAACAGTGGATGATGGGATGGAAGGAAGGGGTGCCTTTGCATAGCTTCTCTTTCCCTCCTCTCCTCCTCTCCCAAGCACAAGAGGATCAGAAATTGTACCAAAGGATTTTGTTTTGAACTCATTGCACCTGGGAAACTGGATAAAGGAAAAAAGGCTTCACTGGACAAAAATTTACCTTCCAAGCCCATCCTGATACCACATTTCAGACTCTAGAAACCTACAACAATCATTTTTCAGAGGCTGTGCCAGCTGCTGCCAAAGCTCTTCTGGGGCTCTTCAAGCTCCTGTCTCAGTGGCTCTTCCACTACCTGCCACCTCACCTTGGCACCATGATTCCCAGAACTGTCACACTTGCCATCATGTATTCAAACTATTCCCCATATGAAGGTGGGGCAGGATGGTTCTTCTTCCCAATACCAATCAAAATCCCAATTCCATGAAACAGCTGGTTAATGCTACTTATTTAAACCTTAAAAATGGCATCAAATAGATCATATCATTCAATAAGTATTTACTGAATACCCACCTACAACAAATCTGTAAGAGGGTTTTATACAAAAGAGATCTCTCTTCCTTGTTAAAATGTTGGACATCTTCCTTTATCTATTCCAAACAAATATGTATAGCTTCCTCATATATATACCAAGAAATTCCCGCCATCTGATACCCAAACTCGACACTGCAATGAATAAGGAACTAACAGCCTCAACTTAATACAGGCAAGCACCCTAGACCTAGGAAATGTTCTACTTAATGGTATTTAAGAATCCATTTGGGCTAAGAAGGATTATAAGAAAAGACTATTAATTTAACCGAACCTTAAATGAAGACTAACAAATGAAAATTGATAGAACATGGGAAAGATATTTAGGGATATTTTCCCGTCCCCAGCATGTTGTAAAAAAACTAAAATACTGAAAATATGACATTCTGAAACCATCTACCCCACCACTACCCCTAGTCGGACAATGCTGGCCACACTTCTAAGAGTTCAGCAAAATGGAAAGGGTGCAGACTAACAACACAAGCAATGAAAAAAAACCCCACAAACTAAGACTACAGAGACCTTTTCAATTTACCTGGCACCTTTTCATTTTCTATAGTCCATGTACTTTAAGAAATACGATAGATTCTTTCTTTATTCTATACGTAATAATGGAAAGAATGGTGTTCCATCAACTATAATGATTCAACTTCACACAAGACATCAATTCTTGATTTAACAAGGATTCTTTAGAGTCTTGGGCAAAGATTAAGTTTAACTATAAAATAGGAATGCTCTAAGAACTAAGGAGCAAATGTTTGTAAAGCACACTGTAAAGGCAAGAAGACAGCAGGGGTCATCTCTGATTCCTCCCTGTCCCTCCCCACATTCAATCATCAAGCCCACTGGATTAATAATGTAAATCTCTATCCCCACTACGCCTATCCTAGACAAAGTCACCATCAACTTTTCCCTAGGCCAGATATCAGCAAACTACAGCCTACAGGCAAAATCTGACTTGTCTCCTGTTTTTGTAAATAAAGTTTTATTGGAACACAGTCATGTCCATTCATTTATATATTGTCTTTGACCATTTTCATGCTACAATGGCAGAGTTGAAGAGAAGTGACTGTCTGACCCACAATGTCTAAAATATTCATTATCTGGCCTTTTACAGAAAAAGTTTGTCAAACCTGACCTAAGTAGGCTATTAAATAATTCTCTGACTGGTCTCCCTGCCACCCATTCAATTCATCCTCCAAATTGCAGGCTGGATGAAAGATTTAAAAACACAAATCTGATCATTCATTCTTTTGCAAAGTAATCGAAACTCCTTTAGGTAACTTCTATAACTTTTCCAACCTCCTATCTTGCCACTACCCATTCAACCTTTATATTCCAGTTATTCTATTTTAATATCTTCAGATCCACCTTGCTCTAACCTTTGGCCTTTCAGCCATGTCCCAGGAACACTCTTTCTCCTAGCTAACTCCAGGTTCGGGGTCTCCATGTACATGTCATTTTTTCAAGGAAGCCATTCCTGGTCCCTTGGGCTGGGATTAGGTGGTCCTGAACTTCCTCCACCACTGACCTTATTAGATTCTAATGCATATTTAATTGTCAGGCCCAATCAAAAGCCATATGAGAGCAGAGGTAGACTCTGATGTTAACTATGACACCCTTGCAGCAGGCATATGTTTTTGCTCAAATAAATTCATCCTTTGCATCATATTCTGAGAATCCAAAGAACTTTTTCTCAGTGATTTAGCAGAAATATTTAACCAATGAAGATAAATAAGTCATGATATAATCATGGCAGAATAAGTTGATTGCAAAATCTGAAAACCTAGAAACCTACAAAAAGACAACTTCTTCTGAGCAAAACTGTTCACACCATGTGCTTTTTAAATTTATTATTAGAGAAAACTTGATCGTCAGAGCTTATTCTAGACTGTATTTAATGAAAAGAACAAAAATAATGAAACTAAGAAGGGTATTCCCCCAGTACCTGCTCTTCCCTCTCCTTTTCTTTGGTTTTACTTCTGTAGACTCTAGCAGAGGTGGCATCCTGGGATGGAATGGCAGAGATCTGATGCAGTGGCATGCTCATCCCAGCCTCCTGTGTGGTCTTCCTCTTTACGGAAGAAAGTCTCCAGTGGTAGAGTCATTTTGGGCCATGGACTTCAAGCTGAGAGAGAGAAAGGAAGACACGACGTAACTGAGCTAAAACACTTTAAAAATTTCCAACAGTGAGATTAGCATTTTATATTTATATTCATATTTAGTTAAATAAGTTACAATGTCTAACATAAATACTTCGTCTTCAAAAATGATAGAAGATGAATGCCTATGGCGAGAACTGTAACATTTTTTCTCATGTAGTAAGATGGGAGCACCTGAAAGAGGCTGGTGTAACAGGTACATGCATAATCAGATATTAATTTTCCAATGGCTACTTAGGTTTTAAACATAGCAGTGTTATCCTTTATTTTAAGAATATTTTTGAAGTTACACATTTTTTTTTGAACAAGCATTCATCCTGATATAAGTAGTGATCCTTCCTTAAGATCACTGCCCTTGAGTCCATATAATGGTAATATTAAAAGTTAAAGAAGTCTGAAATAAGTTTAAGATATCTATGATCCATGCTTAACCTTCTAAAAGTCTAGACTCTCTAGACCAGTTTATTGGCAAACTTTTCCCGTAAAGAGCCAGAAGTAAATATTTTATACATTGTGGGCCATATTTGTTTCAACTACTCAATTTTGCCAATGTAACAAGAAAGTAGGCACAATGAGTTTGTAAACGAATAAGAATGGTTATGTTCCAATAAAACTTTACTTACAAAAACAGGTGGCAGACTAGATTTGGCCCACGGGCCTGGAGTTTCCTAATCCTGCTCTAAGAATATTCCAGGGAAGATGAGGGTCATCACAGACATTCCTGGGACCATAAAAGGCTGCCTTAGGTAAAATAATAGTGTCCGAATAAGCTATATTCATGATTCCAGGCAGCCCTTACTTTTTTTCTGGTTTTCTCCTACATTCCTCCAAAGTACCTAGTAATTGAATTGTGTGTTCTCTATCTCTCTGCCCCCACTGAGATCTATCAAACTCTGTATACAACCAATTAAATATAAATTACCCAAACTATCCATAATGTTTAACAAGGTAACATTTCACTCTGTTTGAATTTTAACAAAGGATGGAAGCCTTAATCCAAAAGAATGAATCTCTAATTTGGGGATTCTCGTTTATTAAGCATGTATTGGAGGTGGGGCAGTAGACAAGGAGGGTGAACAATAGGGCCTGACAACCCTAAGTACACATCTGTCGAGCAGCCATTTGTTCCACCTCTCCCCTACCTGTGCTCTGGACCAAAGACAGGTGTTTGTGTGGCTGATCCCACCTCTGACAGTGTTACCAACCACACCGAAGAGCAACAGGACTCACAAAAGCAACTTCTTCCACAGGACTCTGATCAACAAGCAACAGGAAGGAACAAGAAACCGGAAAGGATCAACACACAGGAGAAAATAAGCTAAAAGAATATCCTCTTTTTAAAAAGTCTAGTTTTATAATAGTTGGATGATCACTCATAAGCAATAAAACAGGAAAACAAGAGTAGGTAATATTAGTATCTAGATATTATATCCAATAATAAATAAAATGTTAATGTCTAGATATTACATATCACCTACTCTATTTCAAGCTTTTGATGAGGCTGACACCAGATGGAACACTGTACCCAAACAAATGGTCTGAATATATGTGTTTACATTACATAAGACAAGAGGCACTCACTTACTGCTGCGTTGTCTTACACTCTCTGGAAGATCACAAGAGTCAGTAGTGAGCCGTTTTTCATCACTAATGCATTAAAGTCCTCTGTCAGAGATGACAAACTCCATGTGGCCTCTTAGAATACTTAGTCAAACTAACCATGCCTAGAGCCCCACCACATAGCATGCCAATAGCTGCCTTTGGTGCTTCTGGTATAATCATCATTATTACATCACTGGTACTTGACCATGACAAGCCTGGAGAAGACTATTTATGCCATAGAAACACAAATGTGAGAGGGTTTTAAATTTTATCGCAAAGTTTTGAAGGACCTCCCTCATTACAGCCACGTAAGCTACTCTTCGGATATGTACCCCTATCTCTAGGTACTAGACCTGAAAGTTTGCCTGAAGCAATCCCTCTCCTATGTCAGACATATTTAGGATAAAAATGATAATTTAAAAAATCAAACTACAAAACAAACCATACCACTTTGTATGTAAAGGTTCATATGAAAATCATAAAGCAGGTATTACTCATACTAGTTTCTTCACATAATTTCCAAGTATCGTTTTCTATCAATTCAAGTCATGTTTAATTAAGAGCAATAGTTAAACCTCTGCACTATGCCTGACAATCCAGGCAGGAGGACTTCAATTCCACTAATGCTACTTTGCAAAATACAACACACTTAATATGAACATCCATATCTAGAAGAACTGGACTGACAAAACTGGTTGTTTAAGAGTATGGAAATGAATATAACATGTTCATGTATCAGAAGCCTTACTATTGTTAAGATGGCAATTCTCCCAAAATTGATCTACAGATAAAGCAATCCCTATCAAAAACCTTCTGACTTCTTTGCAGAAATTGGAGAAGCTGATCCTAAAATTCATATGGACCCAGAACACCCAAAACAATCTTGAAAAAGAACAAAGTTGGAGAACTCACACTTCCTGATTTAAAAACTTACTACAAAGGAATGGTAAGAAAACTGGGTTCAAGATGGTGGCATAGGAAGATCCTAAACTCACCTCCTCCCACAGACACAACAAATATACAGTTACACAGGGAACAAATCCTTCTGAAAAGAACCTGAGAACTGCCAGAACACCTGCTCCACAATAAAGGATACAAGGGGCTCATCGAGACAGGTAGGAAAGGCATGCTCTCACCAAAAACCCCACTCCCAATATGGTGACCCACAATCAAGAGAAATCTTAATAAAATCAATCAACAAATCAAGCAATAGGCAAACAAACAAATAAATGGAGCTTCTTCCCAAGGAGTAAGGGGTTTATACCCACACCAGGCACCACAACCTTTGGGTCTTGCAACAGAAAGAAGAGCCCCCAAAATGTTTGGCTTTGAAAACCAACAGCGCTTATGTTTAGGAGTAACTCAGGATGGCAGGGAATGAAAACTCTGCTCTTAAATAGCATGTGTAAAGAACCACTTGCCCCAGGACCCAGTGCAAAGAGCAGCAGTTTGTAAAGAGCTTAGACCATCTGTGAGGGAAATTCACTTAGTAATCTTACAGCATCTGCCAAAGGGGCAGAAGTCTGCTGGGACTCTCCAGGGATGGAATGCTGACAGATGGCATTTTTACAGGCTCCCTCTACCTTGCTGGCACTGGCAGGCACCATTTTTGCCCTCTCATTCTAACCTGCTAAAAGCAGTGTGTGAACATCCCTGCTCAAGCCACAGCACCAAGAGACGCAGCTCTTGAGCAGCCACACACCTCCATTCCACTCGCACAACCCCACCAAAGCCAACAGGCATTCACAGCCTGCACAGGGGACATCCATTGAGCACCAGGCCCAGGCTGACAGGAGGACTGTGTTTCTGGACCCCATAGACAGACCCAAGTGGAAAGAGAGCTCAAGAGACAACGAAGAACTAGGGCAAGGTTAAACAATAAGGTTCACTTCCCACATAGAGCCATCCCTTCAAGACAGGGTAAGATAGCTGCTTCACATGATACACAGAAACACAGACAGTCAAGCAAAACGAGGAAATGGAGGAACACATTCTAAATGAAGGAACGAGATAAAACCCCAGAAAAAAAACCTTAATGAAATGGAGATAAGTCATTTACTTGATAAAGAGTTCAAAGTAATGGTCATAAAATGCTCACTGAACTTGGGAGAACAAGGGAGGAAGACAGTGAGAAATTCCACAAAGAGACAGAAAATATAAGAAAGTTCCAAACAGGACTCACAGAGGTGAAGAATACAACAACTGAACTGAAAAACACACTAGTGGGAATCAACAGCAGACTAAGTGATACAGAAGAACAGATGAGTGACCTGGAAGACAGGGTAGTGGAAATCTCCAAACAGAACTGCAAAAAGAAAAAAAGAATTTTTAAAAATGAGGATAGGGCTTGCCTGGTGGCGCAGTGGTTGAGAATCTGCCTGCCAATGCAGGGGACACGGGTTCGAGCACTGGTCTGGGAAGATCCCACATGCCGCAGAACAGCAGGGCCCGTGAGCCACAATTACTGAGCCTGCGTGTCTGGAGCCTGTGCTCTGCAACAAGAGAGGCCGCGATAGTGAGAGGCCCGCGCACCACGATGAAGAGTGGCCCCCGCTTGCCACAACTAGAGAAAGCCCTCGCACAGAAACGAAGACCCAACACAGCCATAAATTAATTAATTAATTAATTTTTTTTAAAAATGAGGATAGTTTAAGGGACCCGTAGGACAACAGCAAATGCTCTAACATCCGCATTATATGGGTCCCAGAGGAAAAGGGACAGAAAACAGATTTGAGGAAATAATGACTAAAAACTTCCCTAACCTGGGGAAGGAAACAGACATTCAGGTCCAAGAAGCAAAGAGTGTCCCAAACAAGATGAACCCAAGAGATCCACACCAAGACAGATTATAATTAAAATGTCGAAAGTTAAAGAGAGAATCTTAAAAGCAGCAAGAGAAAAATAACTAGTTATGTACAAGGGAACCCTCATAAGACTATCAGCTGATTTTTCAGCAGAAACTTTGCTGAAAAGAAATGAAATACGGGTACATGCTACAACATGGATAAAACTTGAAAACAGAAAATGAAAGAAGGATCACATATTGTATGATTTTGTGTGAAATGTCCAGAGTAGGTAAATCTATAGAGACAAAAAGTTGATTAGTGATTGCCAAGGGCTGGGGTGGGGATTGGGGGGAGGGGAGCAGTGATGGCTAGAAGGGTTTCTTTTTAGGGCAATGAATATATTCTAAAATTTATTATGGTGATGGCTACATAACTCTTAAGTATACTAAAAGCCATAGAATTGTACCCTTTAATAAGTGGATTGTAATGGATGTGAATTATATCTCAATAAAGCTGTTTTTTAAATATGAAAATAATTAATATGGATTAAGATAGATAAATTTTTATTTTTCCTTTGTGCTATCCCTAATGTAATTTATCTGATGACATGGAGATGGCCATTGTTAGCCTATCATTCTTCTGGTTTTAAGAAAGGTAACATGAAGTATATAAAATTGGCAATCAGAAACCTAAGTTCAAGTCATGACTCTATTAAATACTAACTACGTGATGCTGGGCAAACTGATGAATTTCAAAGGCTCTGTTTCTTCATCTGTAAAACAGAAAGGTAATAATCTCTACTCAGTTCACAGGGTTATTGTGAAGCCAAGTAAGATTATGTCCATGTACACAAATATCAGGGTTCTTAGCATCAGCACATTTTCCAGCCTGCTTTTTCAAGCATCTGCAACGATGCCTCTCACTGCTTCACAAAGGCCAGTTTGTTGGCTTTGTCTTTCCAGTACTATTTTCTGTCCTTCTCTACCTCAGTCTGACACAAGATATATACAACTGGGACCTCAAATCCTTTCTGACATTTACTTAGGACCTCTAGCAGCATGACTCTGCTAGAGGGGATGCAAGGCTGACAATGCTATCCCTCTAAGGGGAGAGGTAGGAAGGCCCTATCCAGAAGACCATCCCAGGAGCTTAACAATCAAGCTGTTCTATGTGCTTTCCAGATGGTCAAGATAAGCAAAGGATTCTGCCCATTCCAACAATGCTTGGGACAAATACAGACGACAAAGAGGCAGCCAGAAGACACAAGATGCCAGTGGCAGACCCCCCTGAGAGACGGTCACCCCGGGTCTACATGCCTCCCTGCACACAGGGTACCAGGCTCCAGCAGCGCCCTCCTCCTCCCCATTGTGAGCTGCTGAATCGCAGTATCCTGACTGGCACTCTAAATAAACAACTTTAAGTTAAGCCTGTTTTTATCAGAAGAACATTTCACATAGGAAATGAGAAGCCTATGAACAGCAGCTAGCAGACACAAAAAGAAAAAAAGCAGTACGAGTGAGGAGACCAGCTGTAATACACAGCACTGAATGACCCAGGCCAGACCTACAACAGTGAACTTGGAGGGAGAAGAGAGACCATTTGAAAAGGAGGACTGACATAATCTGGTGAGGGATCTAAACCGTCCCCTGGTTTCTAGCTATGCAATCACAAGACCAGAATGCAGAGAGGACTGCGAGATGCAGGAGGGGTTGGCCATGGGCACACTGAGCTTGACATGCCTGTGGGAAACCCAACATATGTACACAGTGCACACTGGGAGTCACCAGCATACTGTGACACCTGAATACACAGGAATAGAATCTGGTTTCCAAGAAAAACCTGCAGAATCAAGCATTTATGTCATTAGATGCTATAATCAAATGATAAAACCTAACACCTATACAGGATTTTAAAACCTTTTAGGAAAAAGCAAAGGAAAATCCCTATGATATTAAAAAAAAAAACCTATCTCAACCAAAACTTAACATTATACTCACAGAGCAAAACTCTTAGAGGCATTCTATTTAAATTAGAAAGCAAAATAAGCATATTACCACTGCCATTATTTAATACATAGATACTAGGAGAGAGATTCATAGAAAATGTTAACATCAGTTTAATGATGTGGCAATACAAATGACTTTTCATTTCTCTATTTCCTAAACTTTTAGTAACAATACTTTTTTTTTTTTTTTTTTTTTTTAATTTATGGCTGTGTTGGGTCTTCGTTTCTGTGCGAAGGCTTTCTCTAGTTGCGGCAAGTGGGGGCCACTCTTCATCACGGTGCACGGGCCTCTCACTATTGTGGCCTCTCTTGTTGCGGAGCACAGGCTCCAGACGCGCAGGCTCAGTAGTTGTGGCTCACGGGCCCAGTTGCTCCGTGGCATGTGGGATCTTCCCAGACCAGGGCTCGAACCCGTGTCCCCTGCATTGGCAGGCAGATTCTCAACCACTGCGCCACCAGGGAAGCCCCAGTAACAATACTTTTATAGTTTAAATATATATTTTTAAAGAGTTAAAGTTAAAAGCTCAAGTCATTCCACATAGGTTGGTAACAGTCAGAATTTTATGTTATCAATGAATACATGTACAACCATAAAAGGGCTCATTTTCTGTGAGGAATACATTTCTGAAGACCTCACAGAAATCAAGCTTAATTTTCCTACAGGAATAAAGTAGGAGGATGCATTCTCAGGACACTGATGTTTTCAACCACTATAGTGTTTGTTTCATGCTCCTTTTAAATTTTTTTCAGGAATTCCTCTAATATTTTTGCAGAGTGCTTTTCCTTAAAAAACAGCATACTGTATCATGGGAATAGTTTGCCTTTCTTCATGGTGTTTTATTACATCTGACTTTCATTCCAAAGTGACTGATTTTGGAGATTTCATTATTTCATATTTTATGCATAGTAAGCCTTATTAATTATTTCCATGTCACACTACTTCCAGTTTGCATACTTCCCACAAAATGCAACTGCAATGGGATGGCCTTTACACATCCATAGAAATGGAGGCTAAGAACATGCAGTGCTAGGAATATAGCGTTATAACATGGCAGACAAGGGGAAGTTAGTACTTGCCCACGGTCAATAAATTTGAGCATCTGCCCAGCATTAAGAAGACTATCTGTTGTTGACACTGCTTTTTTCCAGTGTATGTCTGTCCCTGTTGCTATGGCAAAAACATATCTGTAGCAAGACCATCATCTTTCACAAAACTCAAAAAAGAATAATAAACATGGGCTATTAGCAAATGGTTTTTTCTTTTAATGATGGTTATAAAAGAAACCTCTTGTTCCAAAATAGTGAAAAAGCCTTCTTTCCAGCAGAGGAGAATAGACTGTTCTCTCTTAACAACAGATTTCCTGTGTGAAGGAAGCCCCTGTGGATCTGACCATGAGATCAGGCACTTCTGCTGTTTAAATGATATTTATTGTAAAAGTCCCTCAATTTCCTACCACCAATCATATAAACTTGTCCACTGCCCCCAACCCTTTCAGGAATTAAATAAATTGTATTATGCAGTTCAAAGGAAGAGGCGGCCTCAGCTCTAGGAGTGTACCTGGGCTCTTTGCCATCCTCCTCACCTGACTATTCAGGGGCCTCACTCTATCAGCCACCCTCATACCCCATATTTTCACCCCATCCTTTCTAAAGGCTCATTCACATCAACAAAGGAATACAATCAGTTTTCCAAGAAAATGCATAGAATAAGTAGTCTATGTCACTAGTTGCTATAAAAAATTATAAAAGTTCACACTGACACAGAATTTCAACGTGCATTATGGTTCTCCCATATTTAAAAACAAAAGTAAATTTTGATTTGCATTTCTCTAATGATTAGTGATGCTGAGCATCCTTTCATGTGTTTGTTGGCAATCTGTATCTCTTCTTTGGAGAAATGTCTATTTAGGTCTTCTGCCCATTTTTGGACTGGGTTGTTTGTTTTTTTGATATTGAGCTGCGTGAGCTGCTTGTATATTTTGGAGATTAATCCTTTGTCAGTTGCTTCGTTTGCAAATATTTTCTCCCATTCTGAGGGTTGTCTTTTCGTCTTGTTTATGGTTTCCTTTGCTGTACAAAACCTTTTAACTTTCATTAGGTCCCATTTGCTTATTTTTGTTTTTATTTCCATTT
This sequence comes from Balaenoptera musculus, assembly GCF_009873245.2. Lineage (NCBI taxonomy): Eukaryota > Metazoa > Chordata > Mammalia > Artiodactyla > Balaenopteridae > Balaenoptera > Balaenoptera musculus. The sequence goes on from NC_045800.1 coordinate 47,250,974, forward strand.
CTCTAGGAGGTGGGTCAAAAAGGATCTTGCTGTGATTTATGTCATAGAGTGTCCTGCCTATGTTTTCCTCTACGAGTTTTATAGTGTCTGGCCTTACATTTAGGTCTTTAATCCATTTGGAGTTTATTTTTGTGTATGGTGTTAGGGAGTGTTCTAATTTCATTCTTTTACATGTAGCTGTCCAGTTTTCCCAGCACCACTTATTGAAGAGGCTGTCTTTACTGTATATTCTTGCCTCCTTTATCAAAGATAAGGTGATCATACGTGCGTGGGTTTATCTCTGGGCCTTCTATCCTGTTCCATTGATCTATATTTCTGTTTTTGTGCCAGTACCATACTGTCTTGATTACAACCCTCAGAATGGGAGAAAATATTTGCAAACGAAGCAACTGACAAAGGATTAATCTCCAAAATATACAAGCAGCTCATGCACCTCAACATCAAAAAAACAAACAACCCAATCCAAAAATGGGCAGAAGACCTAAATAGACATTTCTCCAAAGAAGAGATACAGATTGCCAACAAACACATGAAAGGATGCTCAACATCACTAATCATTAGGGAAATGCAAATTAAAACGACAATGAGGTATCACCTCACACCAGTCAGAATGGCCACCATCAAAAAATCTACAAACAATAAATGCTGGAGAGGGTGTGGAGAAAAGGGAACCCTCTTGCACTGTTGGTGGGAATGTAAATTGATACAGCCACTATGGAGAACAGTATGGAGGTTCCTTAAAAAACTAAAAATAGAACTACCATAAGACCCAGCAATCCCACTACTGGGCATACACCCTGAGAAAACCATAATTCAAAAAGAGTCATGTACCACAATGTTCATTGCAGCTCTATTTACAATACCAGGACATGGAACCAACCTAAATGTCCATCGACAGATGAATGGATAAAGAAGAGGTGGCACATGTATACAATGGAATATTACTCAGCCATAAAAAGAAACAAAATTGAGTTTTTTGTAGTGAGGTGGATGGACCTAGACTCTGTCGTACAGACTGAAGTAAGTCAGAAAGAAAAAAACAAATACCATATGCTAACACATGTATATGGAATCTAGAAACAAAAAATGGCTCTGAAGAACCTAGGGGCAGGACAGGAATAAAGATGCAGACATAGGGAATGGACTTGAGGACATGGGGAGGGGGATGGGTAAGCTGGGACGAAGTGAGAGAGTGGCATGGACATATATACACTACCAAATGTAAAACAGCTAGTGGGAAGCAGCCACATAGCACAGGGAGATCAGCTGGGTGCTTTGTGACCACCTAGAGGGGTGGGGTAGGGAGGGTGGGTGCGAGACACAAGAGGGAGGGGATATGGGGATACATGTATACATACAGCTGATTCACTTTGTTATACAGCAGCAACTAACACAACAATGTAAAGCAATTATACTCCAATAAAGATGTTAAAAAAAAAAAGTAAAAATGCTTTCAATGCTCCTATTCTCTTTCCCTCTATAACCAAACTTTCTAAATTATATCTACAATGCTCTTCACTTTCTTGCTTCCACAACTCAGTTCAATGCAATCCAACCTCTGCTCCCCCATTCCACAAACTGTTCTTAGCCTTTCTCATTTACTGATCAAACTTAGGAGAAGAGCTCCAAATGAAAAAAGCAAAGTAATACATACATACATACACACACACATACATACAAAAAGAAAAAAACCTAGGAGAGATAAAGATAACTTTCTAAAGTTTAAAAAAATCCTTTTAAACAAGTCAACCAACATCCTCTTAGATGTACAGCCAGAAAATAAATTTCCCATGCACCCTTCTAAAGGAAATTCTTGGAAGATGTACTCTATCAAAATAAAGGACTAAATCAAGGAAGAGAAAAACACAGAATACACAAAACAGTCATTATAAGTTAGGAGAGGCACAAAGTGCAAGTTCCAGGATTGTACCTGCACAGCAGGCCTAAAGACTACTGGTACAAAGTGGAGCAGGCATATGGAACACTTCCAGGGGCAGGTCTCCAGAATACAAGAAGTCTCAACAGGGAAGATGGAGTGACAGATAATATCATGGACACCTCAGAAGAATTAAGGATAAGTATAATAACGATCATACAAGTAAAAACATAAAGTAACAACAACAAAACTATAGTAGAAAGAAAATGTAATCATTTGGCTCTAAAATGAACAATATTTCAATACTGATAATGGTGTAAACATTTTAATGATATAAACAACTTCGTGTAAACAACTTCGTGACATAACCAAATCTGGAGGATGGAGAGAAGAGAGATGGGGTATAAAAGAAAGTCAAGAGATAATGTCTAATATTTGTAAGTCAAGAAACAGTATAAGCATATCATCTGAAAACATGGAGGCAACAATCAGAAGATACAACTATTGCATACACATAGCTGCCTCTGTGGAACAAGACAAGGGCTGTGAAGGAGTGGAGCAAAGGACTACTGGTTTTCATTACAGGACTTTGGGTACTACCATCTCCTACCCACAGTTCTAAAATTCAGAAAAATACCAAAACAAAGCAAAACAAAACCCTAGCTTTTCTTTACTTATATTTAATATTAAGACCTAATCTTATACAAACTCCCTGGGGGCCAAAACCTGACCTGAACTGACAGGAAGCTATTTATAGTCTCTACTTATGTAACTCAGCATAAATATTATGCTTCAATGAAGAAATATTAATGTGTTTTACAGGTATTACCCCAAGAAGAGTACTCACTAATTAATACTATATATAGACTACCTTTCTAAAATCTGAAAATTTCTGAAGTCTAAAATATTTCTGACCTAAGAATTTTAGATGAGAGAGTTTGGGCCTCCATTTCACTTTTCAAAAAGCTATGTGCATTTATTACTTTTTTCATTTTGAAAATATTTAGAATAAATAAATGGAGAGAAAGTATAAAGAGAAAACAGGCAGGAGACTCATGTGACCTTAAATGGAGCAATACCTATACAACATATTTTCCAATTGTGGCATTATACCTGGGTCACTATTTAGGTGCTGAATAAGGAAATTCCCTCTCTCATCGAAAATTTTAAAGAGAAAGAGAGGAAAAAGAAACAGAAAACTTCATTTGATTCATCATTCAACTCCTGGGATAACCACATCTATCCTGCTTTTCTAGAGCAAGACAGAGCTCTTCTTCCATACCCTCGAGCTCTTCTACACTCACCTTCAACATTTCTTTACCTTCCATGCACGTTTCATCTCATTGCAATCTGGCTTCAGCATAGTAAGGTTAACAGCACTCTCCATGGCTGTTAAGCCTAAAGGACATTTTCTGGGCCCATGTAATTTGACTTGAAATACTTACTCATTCGCACAACAGTAAATATTAGGATTCCTCAAAGCTCCAGTTTACCCTCTCCCTTTCTCATTCTGTGTTCCCTTTTCCTGAGTTATCTAATCCACATCTTTGGCTTCAATGACCACCTCTGCACATTTTACTCGAAAATACTGATAAACCAGACTTGATCAAATTTAAGACTTTTGTGCTTTTAAAAGGCACCATTAAGAAAACTGAAAAGATGGACTGGGAAAAAAAAATGTGACAATCATCTATCTGATAAAAGACTTGTATCCATAATATCTAAAGAACTCCTACAACTCAAGAAGACAACCCAATTTAAAGATGGGCAAAAGTTTTTAATAGTCATTTCACCAAAGGAGATAAATGAATAGCTAGTAAGCTCATGAAATGATCTGCAAATTAAAACCACAATGAGATAATACTATATCCCCCCTAGAAGAGCTATAATCAAAAAGACAGTCAATATCAACTATAGGATGTAGAGAAACTGGAGCCCTCATGTACTGCCCTTGAGAATGTGAAGTGGTATAGAAACCTTGGAAAACAGTTTGGCAGTTTCTTAGTAAGTCAAGCATAAACTTATCATACAACCCAGCAATTCCACTCCTGGGAACTGACTCAAGACACATAAAGACATATGTCCTCTGTGGACATATTGTATATGAATGTTCACAGCAGCATTATTCATAATAGCCAAAAACTGGAAACGTTCCAAATGTCCATCAACAGATATACAGACAAAATGTGGCATCTCCACACAATGGAATACTACTTAGCAATTAAAAAGAACAAACCAATGATAAATGTTACAACATGGATGAACCTCAAAAACATTATGTAAAGTGAAAGCAGTCAGACACAAAAGACTACAAACTGTATGATTCTATTTTTATGATGTTTCTTGAAAAGGCAAATTCATAGGGACAGAAAGCAGATCAGTGGGTTGGGGCAGGAATAGGCATCAACTGCAAACATGCACGAGGGAATTTTTGGGGGCAATCAAATGGATGCACAACTCTAAATTTACTAACCTCACTGAGTGTGTACTTACAATGAGTGAATTATACTGTATCTAAATTATTCCTCAAGATGCTCATTTTACACAGCCTAAGAGGCCCTATGTGGTTTGACCCCTATTTATCTGTCCAACCCCATTTTGTACCACCCTCTCCCACTACAGTCTAGCAACAGTGGCCTTCTTTCAGTCTCCTAAGACTTTGCAGCTCCTTCTACCACAGGGCCTTCATGTATGCTGTTCCCTGCCTACAATGCTCTTCCTGCCCCTCATGATCTAATTAACATCTGACCATCCTCAGAAAATCCCACATTTACTGGTCTTTACAGCATCAATGAAGAACCTCTACTTCATTAACAATTATCACAATTGGAATTTTACACTTACTGAATTCTTTAATTAATGACGTTCTCCCTTACTGGGCTGTAAGCTCCCTAAAGGCAGAGATCCTATCTCATTTTGCTCACCCTGTATCAGCACTCTCTAGCCCAATGCAATCACATAAAATCCATTCAGTAAATACTGACTGAACCAATCTTTCTCAGACAGGAGCCAAAACTAGCTGGGAATTTCACTTGTAACTCAAACTATAACGAATACTGTTCACTGTCTCAAATGCTGATTAAGTAGCATAGTGGAAATTCAGACAACACAAACAAAAATTCGGTATTTTTCATCCTTTTATAATTCATCTCAATTGGGAAGAAACAACTGATCTTTAAATATCTGCAGCAGATTGACTACATCAGACTAAGTCCAAAATTGTAATGGAATTCAAAATGCGATCCAAGTATTTTTAAGAATAATTCTAAAAGGCCACAATTACAAGTTGTTAAGAATTGCTGATAAAAGCTCTTTTAAGACAGAGGAAAACTTAAGCTTCATAAGTTACAGATAAGTAACTTCAATCTTTGAGTCAAAAATCCAATGAAGAAAAAAAAAAATCCAATGAAGAACAGGTAGCAAGTTACTAAGGACATATCTACAGAGTCAAAGAAGGGCATAAAACATGCTATCACACTTAACGGTATCTCCTCAAAGCCTTTACCCTTCACTCAACCAGGGAAGAAAGCTCTCTCACAAGCAACTCACATCTGGCCACTGTCTTGCCCTCACTAGACCAATAGGTAGCAAGGCACAAACCTTAAAGTATCAAACTTACCCTACTCCCACTCTTTACTGAAATTAAGACCAAAATTAAAGTTCAGAGTTCTGAGAATTTTAGGGAAGACGGTAGCGTAATACCACAAGGTCTTCATATGCCAGCCACTAAAAAGCAGTCTGAGACAAAGCTTTGTTTGACTTGGTCTGTTAACACTATTAGCTTCAAGAACAATGAGCTTATTAAAAAAATATCAAAATGAATTTAAAAATTTAAATGCAACAGAATAAAGCAGTAACTAGCAGAAGATATGTGTGCAATTACCAAAAGTGAAGAAAAAAATCATAAAATACACAAACATATCCCAAAGACTAAACAAATTTGCTTAGAAACAGAAAAAAGATTTTGTTAGTTTTAAAATCCCCTAGGATACTTCAGAGTATGACTAGAGGTAATAAAGTGTAAGATCAATGTTACATAGAAAATAACAAATAAGCAATGCTGAGGATAACTAGAAAATGAAATCCAAAGTATAAACAGTTTAAAAATGATAAAGCAAGAGAAACAAACTGAGAAGTACAGAAATACTACCTTTGAATAGTAATGCTGGAGGAAAAACACAACAGACGAAAGCACGTGAAAATCATAAGTGTTTTACATGCATTATCTCATTTGATTCTCACAGCAGTACCAGAGGGTAGAGAAACTGTCTTATCTCCAATTCACACATGGCTTAGAGAAGTTAAGCAACTTGCCCAAGGTCTCTTCGCCATACTTCACTAAATATAGTAGCCTGTGGTGACTTACAAGGTGAATCTAAAATATGTAGGTTTTTTCTTTTTCATCTCACTGTAGCACAGCTGTTGGAAAGAAAAAGATAAATCCTGGTGTGTTGCTTGCTGGCTTTGTAAAGAAGAGTTATTATGATCACCATGGATAGAAACAATAACACGGAATCCACATTTGAAGTACTAAATAGTAACATGCTTTCTGCTGCAATTTTGTCTACATGGAGGGACATTTGACCAAAGTAATGGGTATACATGCTAAAAATTAGACAAAAATAATAATTTTAGATATTTCAAGGTAGTAAGATGTGCCTGAAATAGCTGGGTCCAATTTATAACAAATATTTAACTTTATCATTTCGAGTTGACTTGCAAATTTATATCACAAGCCACAGAAAAATATTGCATTTTAAAATTATAGTCCATATTCTTAAACTATATGTTATAAATTACATATATAATAACATAACCTTAAACTATTATAACTATATAAAACTAAAGCTGTATCTTTAAACTACTCCAGTAGATTATTCAAGGTAATTTTCTAACATGCAACCTCAAAGGCTGGAGCCAAGAAGAGAGACAGAGTGGACGCCAGGTATGTCCAACAATGCTGCCCAGTGGGAGAATGGGCCACTAAGGAAAACTGAGGGAGCCTGGTGCTGGAAGTCCTAAGCCAAACGTAAGTGCTTGGCCGGGAGAGAGGAGAGTGCTGCAGACTGAAGGCCGCTGTGTGCAACTGAGAATCTCAAGGAGCAGAGTAAGAGAGGGGTAGGCCAAGGCTGATGGCGAGTGAGTGAGAAGATAACGTGGTGCAGGCGGGACTCAGCTCCAGACAGTGTGCGCCATCTGTGACTTCTCCAGTGACTCAGGGAGACCTCAGCAGAACCACTCCACTATCTGTGTGAATTAGGTGAACCAGGGATGATTACAAGGAAAAGGGCCTATGATGTCTGATTCTTCCAGAAGATTCTGAACCTGAAGAAAGTTAAGGAGGAATACCCATGGGCATTCTTCAGGACAAATACAAGAATACTGAAAACACTAGTAGCTAACAAACAAAAGGAAAAGAGATTTGTTGGGGTTCTTTCAGCATTTCACTTCTGAGAAAGGGAAGTGCGAGTCTGACGGACTTAAGAGATGGAAAATACCTTCAATGAAGTACAGAACTAGTCTACTTCCTGCAGTTCCTCACATGCCCTTTAATGCTTGTCTTGCAGAGAAAAATCTGATCTTTACAGATGAGGAAAGGGGGATGGAGGAAAAGTCAAGGCTGCATCAGCCCAGACCACCCCCCTGGGCATTCACCACACCGTAATGGAGTGACCTGCTTACATTTTGCCTCCTTCACTGGACTGTGGGACCCCTGAGGGTTCAGTAATGAAGCCAGAATTAGAATTACAGGGATAAATTCCTGCCATCAGTCACAGGATGTTTCTGTTTGCCACTGTTGGATAACAAACTACCTCAAACTTTGCTGCTTAAGCAGCAACAATTTCCTATTTCTCACAATTCCATGAGTTGACTGGGCAGCTCTTCTGCTGCTCTTACCTGACTTACTCGTGCTGCTGCATTGGGCCCAGGTCAGCTGGGGATTGGGCTCAGTGAGGAAGGCTGGGCCTCCCTTTCCACGTGGCCTTCCTCACAGCCTTCTTCACATAATGGAGGCAGCATGCCAAGAGAGCTGGCCCACTACACATGGTGCTTCTGCCTGCATCATGTCTGATGATGCCCCACTAGCCAGTTCAAGCCACATGGCAAAGCCCAGTACCGAGGGTGTGGAAGCAGACTCTACCATTTGATGGCAGAAACAAACAGACCCACACTGCAAAGGGGCAGAGGCATGGGGAGGTGGTTCACTGGGGGCTACTGTGTACCAATTTACCACAAATTGTTTTTGCTATTTTTCTCTCTGATAATAATTATTTTATTGGTAGAATTTTTTATTATAAAGTGTTTTTACACCTATTACATCTAAAAATAAATTATGTTCTTTTTTAAAATAAATTTATTTATTATCTTTTTATTTATTTTTGGCTGCGTTGGGTCTTCATTGCTGCGCGTAGGCTTTCTCTAGTTGCGGTGAGCAGGGTCTACTCTTTGCTGCGGTGTGCGGGCTTCTCATTGTGGTGGCTTCTCTTGTTGCAGAGCATGGACTCTGGGCGGGCGGGCTTCAGTAGTTGTGGCACACAGGCTCAGTAGTTGTGGCTCACGGGCTCTAGAGTGCAGGCTCAGTAGTTGTGGCACACGGGCTTAGTCACTCCATGGCATGTGGGACCTTCCCGGACCAGGGCTCGAACTTGTGTCTCCTGCACTGGCAGGCAGATTCTCAACCACTGCGCCACCAGGGAAGTCCCAATTATGTTCTTTAATTTGAAATGTGGAGGGGAAAGTTACTGGGCTATATTTCTACTTCAAAATAATGGATCCAAAAATATTTCAAGGCTTAAAGACTAGAATTACTACTGGCAGCAATTCACATCATTTGAAGATCTCATGTTTCTTCACAAACATATGAAACATATAGATCTTTTGAAGCAAATTCATTAAATTGACAGAAGAAAGAATTCTGACCATATTTTATAACAGAAAAACCTAAGGCAGCTATATTTTATTTGAAATATTTCCTGCAAAAAGAATTCTCATCACATCACACTATATAACGTAGCATACAATGCTGGTGGTACAGACAGCCCTGCACCAGCCAGCTGTCATCCCAGGCTGGAGCAAGCATCTTCTCTACTTAATGCAGTAAAGTAGAGAAACCAGAGCAGGGCTTGCCTCACCATCCCAGAAGTATCTGTCCAGCCAGGACAAATCTTCCCGAAGACCCCTGCCCATGCCACGGTCAACTCTACCCTTGTTCATTCTGATCCACCCTCTTGGGATGCTGTTCACACTCTGCACACCAGGGCAAAAACTCCCTGGCCTTCAGAGCACATCTCAAAGCTTATCTCCTCTGTGAGCAAAGAAACACCAAAACAAGCTCCCCCACCCCTACCTTACTACCCACAACACGTACCCAATATTCTTTACAGTTTGACGTTTAATTATACACAAAACGGTCCTTCAGTATATGTGCTCGCTAATTTTATGTGTCAACTTGAACAGGCCACAGTACCCAGATATTTGGTCAAACATTATTCTAGAGGTTTCTGTGAAGGTATATTTTTAGATATGATTAACATTTAAATCAGCAGACTTTGTGTAAAGGAGATTACCCTCCATAATGTGGGTAGGCCTCATCTAATCATCTGAAGGCCTTAACAAAACAAACATACAAACAAAAAAAAAAACCTTGACCTCCCCTGGAAGAAGAGGGTCTGCCAGCAGACCTGTGGTCTCAAACTCCAGATTCAACTCTTCTCTGGGTCCCCAGCCTGCCAGCCTACCCTGCAGGTTTTGGACTTGGCAACCTCTACAATCGCATGAGCCAACTTCTTAAAATCAATCAATAAAAATCTCTCTCTATCCATCTATCTGTGTATATACTATTCCTTCTGTTTCTTTGGAGAACAGTAACACAAAATACTATCTAGTTATAGATTATTCCCTACAGTGTATAAAGCTTGGCCTACTTAAAAGGCTGAATTCTCTCTGGACCATTACATATTTCTTTAGCATTCCTTATAGTGTTCTGGATTATCATATATTTCTTTAGTATTCCCTACAATGTTCTATATAGAGCAGGGGTGAAATATTTCTAAAATGTTAACTGGTGTTTTTTTTTATTTATAATTAATTTATTTATTAATTTATTAATTTTTGGCTGCACTGGGTCTTCATTGCTGCGCGCGGGCCTTCTCTAGTTGCGGCGAGCGGGGGCTACTCTTCGTTGCGGTACGTGGGCTTCTCGTTGCAGTGGCTTCTCTTGTTGCAGAGCAAGGGCTCTAGGCGCACGGGCTTCAGTAGTTGTGGCATGTGAGCTTAGTAGTTGTGGCTCACGGGCTCTAGAGCACAGGCTCAGTAGTTGTGGCCCACAGGCTTAGCTGCTCCACAGCATGTGGGGTCTTCCGGGACCAGGGATCGAATCTGTGTCCCCTGCATTGGCAGGCAGATTCTTAACCACTGCGCCACCAGGGAAGCCCTAACTGGTGTTTCTTTATGACTAAACCTTGAATCCTTCCAGTTTCCTAACCTTTCGGCCCCAGTTACTGTGATTTGCATGGTAATGCATAACAACCCATAAGTTGAAAGAAAGAAAGCCACGTTGGCCCCAGAGGAAAATGGTCCCAGAGCCAAGTCTGCAGAACAAGGCAGAATCAGAAAGTCTAGCTTTGATCCTTGCCCCCTCTGTTCTATGCCTCTCTCTCCCACACTCCATTTAAAACATATAAGCAAGTGTGTGTGCACAAATGCACACATGTACACATTTGTTTCTGCCTCCCAACACCATCTTAGATGAATGGCAGCACACTGTATATGATTTTCTTTCCTTGCTTTTTACTCTTCCTGCTGTTTCCTGGAGATCACTCACCACAAGTATATAGAGACATTCTTTATGCCTTTTTGCAGCTATATCATATTCCACTGTGTGAATGTGCTGTAGTTTATTCAACCAGTCCCATATTAATAGACATTTTGGTTGTCTTTAGTCTCTTGTTATTACAAATCGTACTGTATCTAATACCTAGTATGTATGTTGTTGTTGTTTTTTAATTTTGCCACCCCTATAGGGGGATTTCAATTTTAAGTAGAATAACTTGCATTCAGGAAGCATTCAGATGCAAAATTACTGCTGCTGATGGATTATTCTGCTAGTAGTGGGGAATTCAGGAGACCAGTATTTTGACCAAGGTTTGGAGTCTTTTCTTTGCGTATGGGTCCACTGATTGGAGTTCTAGATCACTGTTCTTGTATTAGCTATACCCATACAGTAACTTCTGTATTTTCTAGTTTCAATTTCTTTAAAGTAGATTGAGACTTCAGAAACTTTTGAAGCAATCTGAGCACAGAATTATAGTCTTCTAGAGTGTTTTTTCCTGGTCTTTTGTAATTGTTTTACTTATAACCAATTTGTCAAAAATTTTTAAGGAAAATAATATGCCTTTATGAAAAATTTCCAAAGTATCCAATTATTTTTTATGGAAATAGTAACTTCTTATTTTTGTAGCCACATTTTCGCTCACTTGTGATTAGTTTACATAGTGTTAAATTAAATTATACAATTGCAATAACAAGTACAGCCGACATAAACAGGTTTGGGTATGTTAAAAGAAAATTTTCCACAGAAAATTTACTGATCTATTAGGCTTTCATTCAATGATTCACAAATCGGGCAGCACCCTGTCTAGCAGAAAGGAGCTCCAGTGAACTAAGTGAGAGATTTTTATAAACCAAAGTGAGCAGGAACAAGGAAGCTATACTGGGCATTTGCTGATTGATTAAAGCAGGTTACTTTCCTTATGTGGAGCAAAGGGAAGCCTTGGAGCCAGGTAGGGTAACTTGTGTTGAGCAGGAAATGCTGATTGGTTGACCTAGGCCTTCCTTTTCTGGGACAGTCAAGTGCAGAAATTTAGTGAAGTTTTGGTTTCCTGACATGAGGTTTAGCATGAGCGACTCCATCTTGGGCCTAATCTGGTTACTTTAACAGGTATAAACAGATTTTTGATATGCTCATAACTCAGCTGGTGGGAGCAGACATGTACATATTGCTGAGAGTAGCTTACTAAATGTGACCATTCTGTATGTTCTGAGTATTAGCTAATGTATTTTAGGAAGGGAATGGATAGCATCAGTCCTCTTCTAAAATTTCCTGTTTCCCTGTAGGGGCCTGGTATTTATAGGTGCTCAGAAAACATTAGATGAGCTATTTCAGTGTCTGCAGGTCATGCTGGCTTTCTTATCCCTATGAAAACAGATGCCTGTCAATTTCTTTGGTTCAGATATGTTATGTGTCTTCTCAAAGAGAAGGGATTTATAATGAGGTAAAAACCTCTGAGAAGCAATAGTTAACTTTAAAAACAAATAACTGTTTCCTGATTTACACTTATATCACTTTTAAATTACGTCTTGGGTTACTATTTTGATGACTGACTGAAACATGTTTTTCTAACTATAGTTTTTGTCACTGGAAAGTGTTATCTAGAGGGAGAAAACTAAAAAGAATAGGTTTCAGGATCACAGAACAAACAGTAAATCTAAGATTTTTACATTCTACCACCTGTGTGCCCATTAATATAATATTAAAATTGATATCCCCCTATAGCGTGGCAAAATTTAAAAAAAAAATAGACATACCAGGTATTAAATACAGTACTATCTGTAACAGCAAGAGACTAAAGACAACCAAAATGTCTATTAATATGGGACTGGTTGAATAAACTACAGCACATTCACACAGTGGAATATGATATAGCTGCAAAAAGGCATAAAGAATGTCTCTATATACTTGTGGTGAGTGATCTCCAGGAACCAGCAGGAAGAGTAAAAAGCAAGGAAAGAAAATCATATACAGTGTGCTGCCATTCATCTAAGATGGTGTTGGGAGGCAGAAACAAATGTGTACATGTGCACATTCATGTACACATACTTGCTTATATATTTTAAATGGAGTGTGGGAGAGAAAGGCATAGAACGGAGGAGGCAAGGATCAAAGCTAGACTTTCTGATCCTGCCTTGTTCTGCAGGCTTGGCTCTGGGACCATCTACGTGTTTTCCATAATTATTAACAACAACAACAAAATCAAAAAAAATTTTAATCCCTGAAATTCAAAAGTGAATGAAACAAAGCTAAATACTTATTGAATTGCTGGTGTAACCAAGCAAAAAGGAATTATTTCAAATAATTTAAAACACAATTTCACAGTACATCCCTAGAAGAAACCATGCTAAGAATAAAAAGAATGGGAGAAAATGTTTTAGAATTCTTAAACGGTTTTCAGTAATCATATTGTTAATATAATACTGATAAATAAGTACCATTACTTATTATCAATAAGTATCAATATTATTATGGACCAAGATTTTCAGCAAATATGAAATCAAATAAGTTCAGTAGAATCCTCTATTTCTACATTTAAGTTTGAAAAATCAGTATGAAACTCATGAAGTATTTTCTCTTAAAAGAAGCAACAACTGACCTGTGGTATACAAACTGCGGTCTCTAAATACAACTTCCCATTAAAAGGAACCACAGCTCATTGAAGAAAGGGCTTATTCCAGAGCTACAGCTGTAAATATACAAGCTGAGCATGGATATCTTGTCACACCAGGAAGCAAGAAGCTATCAAAGGCATTCATATCAAAAGGACCCAGGAGCCAACCTGAAGGTGTTCTCACTGGCCAAAGAAGGGACAACTTGATCATCCATAAAAAAACAACTTGAGGGACTTCCCTGGTGGTGCAGTGGTTGAGAATCTGCCTGCCAATGCAGGGGACACGGGTTTGAACCCTGGTCTGGGAAGATCCCACATGCCGCGGAGCAACTAAGCCCACACGCCACAACTACTGAGCCTGCGTTCTAGAGCCCGCGTGCCACAACTTCTGAAGCCTGTGCACCTAGAGCCCAAGCTCTGCAACAAGAGAAGCCACGCAATGAAAAAAGATAACCCACGCACCGCAATGACGAGTAGCCCCCGCTCACCACAATTAGAGAAAGCCCGCGCTCAGCAACTAAGACCCAACAATGAAGACCCAATGCAGCCAAAAATAAATAAATAACTTTATTAAAAAAATTTTTTGATTATTAAAAAATAATCAAATGTGTAAAATTCATGTGTTCCTAACGATATTTTTAAAAATAAAGAAAAAAATCATTTGACCATCTTTGGAGATACTAAGGACCTTCCAAGAGTTATAAACAAAGGAAAAGAATCAGTCATTTAACCTGCTTTCCCTGTATGAACTGTACCTCCAGGTAACCAAATAGTTGATAAAGAGAAACTTCTCTATGGAAGTAAACTAAAAACTAATAAATGAAGAGGGAATGATGAAACTAGAACAGCAACATCTTGCAAGCCCCAATTAAATAATGCAAATTATAAGTGGCCACTAATATCACAAAGAAAAAACAACAATCAGACATTATGTGCTGTTGGAAACCACTGTCTATGAAAGATTCTTGCAAAAAAGAAAAAAAGAACTTAAACCTCTAAAACTAACGGTGGGGTAGGAGGATGAACATATTAAATGACACCACTGGGATGCATTCAGCAAAGTTCACAGTATGGGCAGTTCTACAAGATAAATGACAAGATTTATTCAGCAGACACATTTCAAGAACAAAGAAAATAAATAAGAAGGAGAAGCTATAGATTAAAAGATAATTTTAAGAAAACACATCAACTGAATGTAATGTATGGATGGACTATGGTCAGATCCTGATTCAAACAAATCAACTGAAAAAAAAAGTATGAAATAACTTTGGAGTGATAGCAGTTCTGTGGTCAATTCTAAGAAAACAGCCCTTATCTTTCAGAGAAAGTACTGAAATATTTAGATAAAATTATATGATAACTAGAATTTGCTTGAAATATGCAGTGGGAGAAGGAATACAAGGAAACAAAAGAGGCTGTGAGTGGATGCCAGCTGGGGGATGGACAAACAGTAGCTCATCGTATTATTCCTCTACTTTTGTATATAACTGAAATTTTCCATAATTAGGTTTTGAAAATTTGATGAATGACTGTATATCTATATGCTTTAAGTTACTGATAAAATGTTCATGGTATGCATAACGTTCCCCTTCTACAGTTCTTTCAGCATAAGTGGCAATACTTGTACTCTTTTACCTGTCTCTCCTCTGGGACACATGCCCCTTACTTCTCTGAATTATAAACTAAAAGCACAGAGCCTGCTACATAGGAGCTGATCAATAAATGTTAAATGAATAAATTTCAGTTTGCTGTACATCTCCTCTGCTCTAGTAAACCCTCCAATAACTCTAATCTGTTAATTCAAGTTGTGGTAAAGGATGAGAAAATAGAACCAAGTACAAATAAATAAGGTAAAAAAATCCAAAACCCTGCCCTTAACCTTTTAAATCTATATCCCACAAAAGATGCTCATTCTTTTTTTTATTGTACTAAAAACATGTAACAAAATTTATCAAATTAGCCATTTTTAGATGTACAGTTCAGTAGTGTTAAATATATTCACATTGTTGGGAAAAGATCTCCAGAGCGTTTTCAATTTGTGAAATTGAAACTCTATACCCATTAAACAAAAAATGCAGTAAATTCACCAAACTTACTGTAGTAATCATTTCACGATGTATATAGGTCAATTATTTTGCTGTATACCTTAAACTTATACAGTGCTGTATGTCAATCATATCTCAATAAAACTGGAAGAAAAAAATAAGTCAATAGCAAATAAAAGATGCTTATTCTTAACGCTTCCTACCCATTGCCTATTTTATCCTATATGTGTCTCTAGCTACCACAACAGCTTTTAAAGTATAATTCTTTTCACAATAAACTTTATGGATCACCAGCACAATAACAGCAGATTTAAAAAAAAAAGTCCTTAAAGGAAATGAGAGAGGTCAGAAGTATGACTATGAACAGAAGATCCATATGAACCTCTGTGCAGAGGACAGGGCTGGAATGTGGCTTCACAGTCACTCTGAATGGGAGTGAGGGGCCAGAAGAGGCAGGCCCACAGCTAAAGGAAGTCAAATGAGGCAGCACCAACTATGGAAGCAGTAGTCCTTTTTTGGCTGCATTCATTAGAGGCTTACCACTCCTCTGGCTGCCCCATAATAATGATGGCAAGACTGCTGGTAAGTACACAGTGCCAATCTAACAGATGCCTTAGATCAGGTAGTTAGGAAAGCACTGTGCCAAGCCTCATTCCACAGACTTTTAGTTAAATATGCCAATTCAGGCCTATAAAATAATAATGATAATAATAATGACTTAGCTATAAATCTAGTAACAATGACCATAGTATAAGTGTTTAACAAATAAGAGAAAGTATGACTGATACTTTTCTGCCTGTTACTATAGTTTCAATTAACTTTGGTGGTTTTATTTTAGAAAGATGAACCCTGAGTAAATCACTACTTTTTAAAATCACTTACATACAACATTATTCTTCCTAAGCATGACTCCCAGCTGAGCCTTCACTGGGACCACTCCAGGAAAGAAAGATAAGAGAGATTTTGCACATGACTGGGGTTATGGGCAGGGTCAGTCCTGCTAAGAGCCAGTTTACAAAAAAGTCTGGGAACTCTCAAGAAGGTGGGGGGACAGGGGGCAGGGCACGATTCATTCTAAAGCAACAGCCTGAGTTTAATCCAAAGAAAGCCATAGAGCATGAGAACACAATGTGGCTTGGAGAACATGGTATCTGTCATTCACACTACACTGCATAAAACAAGGGAGTTGTAAATAGAGTTAAAGACACTTCTCAAAAAGACTCTGTAGAACAATAAAAGTTCAAGGATTTGGAAGCACAGGAAGCCAGCCGTTAGTCACAAAACTGAGAGCGGCATGAGTGGTAATGACACTGTAGAACTCCTGCAAAAGGCTGAGGAATTGACAACACTGGATAGCTCCAGAAGGACTGAGGAGTGAAGGTAAAGTTAGAATCAGGAGGATAACAGATAAGCCAATCAAGAAATTACTAGAACCCCTTTCCCCTCACAAGGCCAGGTGAATAAAATGTGTCTGTAATGAGTACTTAAGTACTGGTACTCTGAAAAGTGGATAATGTTATCCAGGACAAAAGTGCACCCTACTTCCTGGCAGAATTCATATTCAAATGGCCTCATGAGGAAACCATCTTCAACTGAGGTCCTCTGGACTCTCACAGATTAAATCTGAAAAAAAAACCCACAAAGCTCACGATCAAAATTTACCATATACATGAAGAAATACATCTCTAAGAGTGACAATCAGCAGAAATAACCAATAACAGAAACAATATTTGAAGAGATAAGAGCTGAGAATTTTCAAAAATGGACAAAAAATTTGGATCAAGATTCAAGAAACACAATATATACCAACTAGTATAAACAAAAAGAACTCAACACCTAGATGCACTGTAGTAAACTGCAAAATAAAGCCAAAGAAAAGATTTCAAAACAGCCAGAGAGAAAAAGGACAGATTACAATTAGATTTGACTAGAGAATTCTCACCAGTAACAACAAAAGCCAGAAGACAGTAGAATATTATCTTCAAAATACAGAGAAAATGTAGCTGTCATCTAGTATTGTATGTCCAGCAAAACTATACTTCAAGAATGAAGATGAAATAAAGAATAAAAAGTAGCAGAGAGAGTTCATTGCCAGCATTCTTTCAATAAAGACACTCTGAAAAACTATGTCACAGAAAAGTAAAAAAAAAAAAATATATATATCTCAAAATGGAGATCCGAGATGACAGAAGGAATGATTTACAAGTATTGGTAAACATGGAAGTAAATAAATGTAAGCAAACAATTCTCATGCTAAAAATAATATTAGTTTGTAATTTGTGGGTTTAAACAAGAAAAAAATTGAAATCTGAAAAACCAAAATGTTTAAGTGAGGGAGGAGTGGTCACTAGAGTTAAAATATTTTTAAGTATTTGTATTTCTTGGAGGGCAATTAAGATATTGATAACTTTCAGTTTTGTTAACTTAAAAGTCTATGGTATATGACCCAGCAATCCTACTACTGGGCATATACCCAGAGAAAACCATAATTCAAAAAGACACATGCACCCCAATATTCACTGCAGCACTACTTACAATAGCCAGGTCATGGAAGCAACCTAAATACCCATTGACAGACGAATGGATAAAGAAGATGTGGTACTTATATACAACGGAATATTACTCAGCCATAAAAAGGAACAAAATTGGATCATTTGTAGAGACGTGGATGGACCTAGAGACTGTCATACAGAGTGAAGAAAGTCAGAAAGAGAAAAACAAATATCATATATTAATGCATATATGTGGAATCTAGAAAAATGGTACAGATGAACCGGTGTGCAAGGCAGAAATAGAGACACAGATGTAGAGAACAAACGTATGAACACCAAGGGGGGATAGCGGGGGGTGGGGGGTGGTGGGATGAATTGGGAGATTGGGATTGACATCTATACACTAATATGTATAAAATAGATAACTAATAAGAACCTGCTGTATAAAAAAAAAAAACTCACTAAAATTTAAAAAAAATAAATTAAAAAAAAAAAGTCTATGGTAGTATCTCAAGAATAAACCATGAAAAAACTCCCCAATTAATACAGAGGGAAAGCATCATAGGAAAAAAATAACTGCAAAAACCTTATTTTTTTTTAAAGGAGAACAAACAAGAAAAGAGAAAAAAGGGGCACAGAAAAGTACAAACAGAAAATACAAAGAAAATGAACAGGCATCACTGCAAATACATCAATAATCATAATATACATAAATTAATTAAAATTGCCAATTAAAAGACAGATTATAAGATTATTTTATAAAATATAAACAGCTCCAGTTATATACTGCTTAAAACATATGCAATGAATAACATAAAAAGT
Source organism: Balaenoptera musculus (assembly GCF_009873245.2). NCBI lineage: Eukaryota > Metazoa > Chordata > Mammalia > Artiodactyla > Balaenopteridae > Balaenoptera > Balaenoptera musculus. Next base: position 47,269,653 of record NC_045800.1, read on the forward strand.
TGAAAGTGAAAGGATTAAAAATATTAAGTATTAATCAAAAGAAAACAGGAATAGCTCTAATAATAATAAATAGACCTATTTCATCTGTTACCCACTGTGAGAGGAAGTTGAGAAAACATGGTCTTAATGAATGGAAATCTCAACTGAGAAATGAAAATTATGAAACAGAACTAAACAGAAATCCTAGAACTGAAAAGAATGAAAACTTAATGGATGAGCTTAACAGTTGATTGGAGATGATGAAAGAGTTAGAGAACCGGAAAACAGACCAATATAAATTATCCAAGCTGAAAAATAGAGGAAAAAAAAGATTGTAGAAGAATGAACACACTCTCACAAACCTGTGAGATAATATCAAGCAGTGTAACATATATATAATTGGAGACATAGATGGGGAAGAGAGTGAAATTGGAGCAGAAAAAGTATTTGAAGGTACAATAGCCAAAAACCTCCCAAATCTGATGAAAAACACTGACTTATAAATCCAAGAAACTCAGCGAACCATAAGTAGGATCAATATAAACAGAACTTCACTTGAGCATCATAAACTGCTGAAAACCAAAAATGAAGAGAAAAATCTTGAAAGCACCTAGAAAGAAATAATAACAATGACAACAGTAACAGTAACAACAACATGAATGACCACTTTCTGTCAGAAAAAAGAAGCCAAAAAGCAATGAAATGACATCTATAATGCTAAAAGAATTCCATATGCAGCAAAAATATCCTCCCAAAATTAAGCAAAATAAAGATATCCAGATAAACAAAAACTAAGGAAATTCATTCCCAGCAAATGACACCTGATAAAAACTAGAATCTACAAAAAGAAATGAAGGGTACCAGAGATGGAAAATATGCGGGTAAAAGAAGAACTATCTTTCATTTTCTCCTCAATTTCTTTAGAAGGTGCCAGCTGTTTAATGCAGGAAGTGTAACATTAGGGTATAATGTAGGGTTATGTAAAATATATTAAAACAGTAGCACAATGAACATGACAGGAATGGAATTATATTGTTGCAAGGTGCTTCTTTTTTAAAAGAATCGGTAAAATATTAACTCTGAGAGTAGGAAAGACTGGAATAAGTTAAGGATGCATGCTGCAATTGCAAATGCAACCACTAAAAAAAAGTTATTAAATGGAACACGAAAAAAGTCAATAGAGTAAGGGAATAAACGAGTAACAGATAAAGAAAAAAAGATCTAAACCCAACTACAGCCAGTTCTCAATGTGCACAGTTATGTTCTATAACATTGCCACGAACATGGAATTCGGGAATACAGAACCATTGCTCCTAGGGGAAATACAAGGTTAGGTTCCTGGGAGCCTCTGGTCACAACACTTTAGTCAACCATCAATACATAACGTTGTTTTATGTTTGTTTCTGTTTAAAGACACCTTATTTAGCAAATATATTTTGTCCATCCATTAACATTGAACTCATGACCAACAGTACTTTAACTCCTGCCTGAAGGAAGCTTATCTAATAACATGCCTATTTTCTCTGTAAGGCACATTACAGCCTTCTTTACTTAGGAACACTAGACAGCACCTCAGCACTACGCTTACGGGTAGTTTTAAACAGTGATATAATCCACAAAAAAGTACAAAAATGTGAGAAACATGGCACTGAATAGATCACAAAAAGGACACATGTTTACAGTATGAGAAATCAAACGAGAAGGCAGAGTTTGACTTTTCAACCTCAGTTGGGAGCCTGCAGACTAGATGACTCAAAAATCTCACTGTTCTGTGCATGTCCATGAATGACCTTAAGAGCACTGTGAGCACTGATATTAGGATCAGAATTAAGTTTTAGTGAGTAGGCAAATTTGCAGATATATAATCCATGAATAATGAGAATCAACTGTGTATCAGTAAGTATTCAATATACTACATATAAAGGAACTAAACATTCCAATTAAAAAGTAGAGATTGTCAGAATGGGGAGAAAGAAAAACAAAAAACACAAAAACCAAGACCCAACCATACCCTACAAGAGATACACTTTGAATATAAAGACACAGGTCTAAAGTAAAGAGAATGGAAAAAGAGAAACACAATTTTCCACAACTGACACAAGCTGAAATTTTAAAAACCTGAATAGCCATATATCTATTAAACAAATTGAACTGGTTAGTATACCTTCTGGGAAAAGAAAACTCAAAGCTCAGATGGTTTCACTGGTGAATTCTATCAAACAATAAGGTAGAGAACAATTCCCAGCTCATTTTAGATGCTCTGCATAAACCTATAAATAAAATCAAAAAAAAATTACAAAAAACTACAAATACGAACATAGTTCATGAACTGAGATGAAAACATCCTTGGCGAACTAATGGAAAAATTGGCAACTTAAAAAAGAGTAATATATCATGACCAAGTGGGGTTTATCCCAGGAATATAAAGTTGGATTAACATCTCAAAGTCAGTGTCATGTAACATAATAACAGATGCAACAAAAGCACTTGCCAAAAATCAACATCCATTCTGAGTTTAAAAAATAAAAACCCTCAGCACACTAGAAACAGAGAAATTTCCTCAATCATATAAATCTACAGCAAATAACACACTTAATAGTGAAATCCTGAGGCCTTCCCCACTTGACTGGCAGCAAGACAAGAATGCCCACTCTTACCACTTGTATTCAACAACTGGACAGAAGGTCCTAGCCAGTGTAATATGGCAAGGAAAAGAAACATAAGGCCTAAAAATTGGAAAGGAAGGTATAAAACTGTTTCTTTTCACAGAGTACATAATTACTAACAGAGAAATTTCTAGGAAATCTAAATTAGTCTAGCCAGATTAATCTAAGTCAATTTAGCAAGGCTGCAGGATGCAAGGTCATTTCACAAAATCCAAATGTATTTCTACATAACAGCAACAAAATGAAAATGAAATTTTAAAAATTTATCTTAATGTCAAAGAGAAGATTAATTATGAATAATCTTAACAAAAGACATGCATGTCTCATATACTGAAACCTACAAAACACTGCTGAGAGAAATTAAATATCTAACTGCACGGAGACATACACGTTGCTTGTAATTTGGAAAATTCACTACTATAAAGATGTTGATTCTGCCCAAATGAGAATTCCATTCATATTTCTACCAGATGTTTTTGTAGAAATTGGCCATTTGATTCTAAAACGTATAGGAAAATGCGAAGGATCTAAAACAGCCAAAACAATTTTCAAAAAGAATAAGTTGAAGGACTTACACTTCAAGACTTATTATAAACCCACAGTAATCCTCAAAGTATGGTCCTGGCCTAAGGACAGACAAATATATCAGAACAGAGAGTCCAGGAATAGACTCACACTTACATGGTCAACCGACTTTCAAAAGAGGCACCAAAGCAATTCAATAGGGAATGGAAATCCTTTTCAACAAATAGTGCTGGAGCAACTGGATATCCATGTAGAATAAAAGATAAACTTTAACCCCTAATCTGACATCATGAACAAAAAATAATTTGAGATGGATCGTTTTTTAAATTTTTTGATGCATTTATTTTGAAGAACAGTCTTCTGACTTCAAAACAGAAAAAGTTCCATGCTCTGAATTTTATTTTTAATATGTTATTTTTCCAAGCCAGTTGCAAAGCAGCAAATTTTCATGACAGTAAACTTCAAAAGTTTTAGTTCAGTACACACATCTATTTTTTCCTTCCAGTCTTACTGAGATATAATTGACATACAGCACTGTGTAAGTTTAAGGCGTACAACATAATGATTTGACTTACATACATCATGAAATGATGACCACAATAAGTTTAGTGACCATCCACCATCTCACACAGATACAACATTAACGAAATAGAAAAATATATTTTTCCCGTGTGATGAGACGCTTAGGATTTACTCTCTTAACAACTTTCATATATAACACAGAGGAGTGTTAATTGTATTTATCATGTTGTACATCACATCCCTAGTACTTATTTATCTTATACATGAGTGTTTGTACCTTTTGACTATCTTCATCCAATTTCCCCCTGTCCCCGCCTCCAATAACAACAAATCTCATCTCTTTTTCTATGAGTTTGCTTGTTTTTGAAGTATATTTGACCTATAACCCTATGTTGGTTCCTGGTACCCAACATAGTGATTCAATATTTCTATACATTTGAAAATGATCACCATGATAAGTGTAGTTGTCATCTGTCACCACACAAAGATATTATATAATTATTGATTATATTCCCCACACTGTGTATTTCATACCTGTGAGTCGTTTATTTCGCAATTGGAAGTTTGTACCTCTTAATTTTAACCTAAAAGCCAAAACTATAAAACTCCTAGAAATAAACATAGGAGAATATCTTTACACCCTGTGTGTAAGCAAGATGCAAAAGCACATGACAAAATTCAACATAAGGAGGGACACCAGAATGTCTCCCCGTGGTGTTGGATTAACATTGGTAGTATCAATACAAAATCACAGTTTTTAATATATATAAATAAAAAATGCAGATATATCTGTGCATGTGCATGTGTGTCTACACACACACACAAACATATCCTAGCTCTGTCCACAGAAAGGGAGTAGAAGTAATGACACGCTAGTTGTACCCAACATACACCCAGATCTTGTTCCCCACTAACAGGAACAAGGCTCCCTGGAGAAAAGCTTATTTGAGGGCTGAGGCACATAAAATGAGCCCAGAGCACCTTGTTGCACCAGAAAGCAAAAAAATGTTCAAAGAATTATGGAGACATATAAAAAGGAGACAGAAGCCAGCCTGAAAGGGTTCACTGACTAAGTCTGGGACAATTATCAAAATAATTAGAGTAATGAATCATAGGCCACTAAATAAGAACAGATCTATGAATAATTCAAATAAATAATTAAATAAATAAACGGAGGTGGAGCTCTTCTTTACAGCAGAACACCAACTAATAAATACAGAAGGAAGTATGGAGTTGGAAAATCATCACTGGATGCTAAAACATGTGGGTGAATATTCGATGAGGAACAGGATATTTATATAGTGTTAATAGTTATTAACTTCAAAGGGAAAATCTGTATCTTGGCAGTAGAGAAATCTGGCAAATAGCAACTTCTCCAAGTGTCCAACGTTATCACCAATACTGGAACAAACTAACGTCAGGTGGCTCCAAACTGTCTTGCACTGAGAACAATAAAAATCACTTTTGTGTTATTCCGTCTACAATGTTTATAACCTGACTCTAACCATTCGGAAACTTCAGATAAATGCAAATTGAGGGACATTCTAGGGAAAAAAACCCAAAAAAACTGGTCTACAGTCTTCAAAAATGTCAGTATCAAGAATGACAAAGACAGGTTGAGGAAATATTCCAAATCAAAAGAGACTAAATAAACGTGACAACCAAATTCAGCATGATTCTGGATTGGACACTGGACAGAGAAAACACAAGAGCAATAAAGGACATTATAGGGACAACTGTTGAAAATGCAATATGAACTGTGAGTTAGATAACAGTACTGTATTAATTATTAAGTTTTACTATGCTCATATAACAGAATGCTCCAGGTCTTAGGATATACACAACTTAGACTCAAATGAATCAGAAAAAAATACATTTATATATGCATAGAGAGAGAGTGATAAAGCTAATGGGGTAAATTTATAACAATTGGTGAATCTTAGTAAAGGATATATGGTAACTCTTTGTACTCTTACACTCTTTCTCTAAATGTGAAATCATATCAAAATTAAAAGTCACACATAAAGCAAAAGACATAATTGTAAAATTGGAACAGTGTTTTGCCAAACATGACAGAAAAGGTCACTTCCTTCAACATATAAATAAATTTTATAAAGGAATCAGAAGAAAAGCAGTAGCACCCCAAAAGATTAATGGGAAAACAACATGTACAGCCAATTTGCAAAAGAGGCTAATGTACTTTTAAAGGAAAAAGAAAAACAGTAACAACAAAAAATCAACTTCTTTAATAATTTAAACAGGCAAAGGAAGATAACAATGAGATGTCTTCCACCTGTTAAGTCAGTTATTTTCTTTTTTAAAACACTCAACATTGGCAAGAATGCCCTAAAATGGCCACTCAACACCCTGCTAGTGGGAATGTTAATTAGAAACTTCAGCAATGCAGTTCAGCAATATAAGCCAAGAGCCTTAAAAATATCCACACCACTTCACCCAGTTCATGACACTGTCCTAAACAAATCATCTGAACTGTGGATTCAAACGTATGCCCAAAGTTACTCATCAAAGGATATTTACAGTAGCAAAGTTCTTTAAAATAAGCTATATGTTAAGCAACAGGGAAATGGTTAAATAAATTGGGATATAATCATAAAATGCAACATGCAGTCCTTAAGAGTTGCTAAAAATGGAAAATGTCATGCAATAAATGTTAAGAGAATAAAACTTATAAAAACGGGCATTCAGGATGACCTTGACTAGATAAAAAACAATCAGTAAAGCCCAGAAAAAAGTACTAATAATGAAAATTGATTGTCTGAAAACGAATAAAACAAGGACTATGAACACCTGTTCCAGTCTCGAGTTTATCTATGAGATCTCTCCTTGTCCACCCCTCACCACCTGCCCCCACCCAAGACAGAGCCACCATTCCTTACATGGTGGTATCATTTGCAATTACCTTGTCTCGCTCCCTCAGCACTCTGAGCATTTCTTGAGGTCGTGGCACCATCCCCAGATGCACTCATTAAACATTTGATGCTTCATATTTACAAATTCTTCCATCTCATTTCGTACATGTAAAAAAATTGACTCTAGCTACTAAAGTCACCTCAAAAATGAAACCTAAATTGAATAAGGAAGTTCACCAAGATGCAATTTCTCTTTTCTTTGCTTCTTTCAAATAAAAACATTGAGGAGAAAAGAGCTTTCTTTAGAAACCCCAGACTCCCAAGGCAGGCTTCAGACAACATGAAGACATCACATACCTGATTAGTGTTGTGCGCTAGGACCACCGGTGTCACTGTCAGCTCAGTTTCATGTCAAAGAACATTTGTTTTTAAGTCTAATCATTAGCTGCCACCAAAAAACACACCCATCTGCATGTTGCAGTGCTCAGCCACTACCCAGGGCCACACCTGACTCCAGCTCTGCCCTATTCCCCACTGATTCCACCTTCCACTTGGCAACTTTCCACCTAATTACCTGAGCAGAGCACAGTTAGGAGGAAGAGGCTGTGACCAAGGCTGGCAACATGGAGAAACCAGATGGGAGTAGGATGGCCACAACTGTGGCAGGGGGCTGGCTGAGAGGCATTCGTAAGTCAGTGGTTTTCAACCGGGGTGATTATGCCCCCCAGGGGACTTTTGGCAATGTCTTAGAGGTATTTCTCGTTGCCAGAACTGTCGGGAGGCTACTGGCATCTAGTGTGAAGAGGCCAAGAAAGCTGCTAAACATTCTAAAATGCACCAGACAGCCCCCACGACAAACTACCCACACCTAAATGTCAGCAGCACTGCGGACCAGGACACAGAGTGCGTAAAGGAGACCTGAGATATTTTAGGAAATGTAAACACACACACACACACACACACACACACACAAAACCTCCTCAACCAGATGCTAAGGCAGGGTGAGATAGTTTTTCCTTTGGACCAAAATTCTACTGCAGGAGCTGGGAACAAGAACATTATAATTTAATAAAAAGTAATAAGAATACCTTTTTCTCCCCAAGGGCTTGCTCTGCCACATATCATATATTTCTTCAAAGACTGCCTCACAGCAGAAACTGTAAGAAGATAATACTATCAAAATTGCCCAGACTGGTAAACATCTCCAGAGAAGTTGGCAGTGCACCCACATAGTTGATGACAAATTTAGCTGCATATCTCAAGGACCTAAGAACCCAAACTCACAGTTCCCAGCTTAGCTTAAAAGAAAAGTGGCAAGCATTCAAATACCGTATGCTAACACATATATATGGAATCTAAAAAAAAAAAAAAAAAAAAAAAAGTGGTTCTGAAGAACCTAGGGGGAGAACAGGAATAAAGACGCAGATGTAGAGAATGGACTTGAGGACACGGGGAGGGGGAAGGGTAAGCTAGGACAAAGTGAGAGAGTGGCATGGACATATACACTACCAAATGTAAAATAGATAGCTAGTGGGAAGCAGCCGCATAGTACAGGGAGATCAGCTCGGTGCTCTGTGACCACCTAGAGGGGCGGGATAGGGAGGGTGGGAGGGAGACACAAGAGGAAGAGATATGGGGATACACGTATATGTATAGCTGATTCACTTTGTTATACAGCAGAAACTAACACAACATTGTAAAGCAATTATACTCCAATAAAGACGTTAAAAAAAAAACCAAAGATCATTCAAAAAGAAGAAAATAGGGCTTCCCTGGTGGCGCAGTGGTTGAGAATCTGCCTGCTAATGCAGGGGACACGGGTTCGAGCCCTGGTCTGGGAAGATCCCACATGCCACGGAGCAGCTGGGCCCGTGAGCCACGACTACTGAGCCTGCGCGTCTGGAGCCTGTGCCCCGCAACGGGAGGGGCCGCGATAGTGAAAGGCCCGCGCACCACGATGAAGAGTGGCCCCCACTTGCCGCAACTAGAGAAAGCCCTCGCACGAACCGAAGACCCAGCACAGCCAAAAATAAATAAATAAATAAAAATAAAAGTAGCTATAAAATTAAAAAAAAAAAAAAAAAGAAGAAAATAATAGTGCTCCTTTCTCCACACGAATCATCAAAAACTACATAAGACTTAAGAGAAGCAACACTTTCAAAACTGAGAACAAAAAGTACTCAGTCTGCACTCCAACCAAAAAAAATTGCAAATAAAAAGGAATTTATTATATGAATTGTCATTATTATAATTCAGTTAAAGTTAGTGACCTCTGTGCCACATTACAATATGTTTTTTCTTGATTATTTTAACAACTTTATCATGTCATGATTTCTACCCATGGGAGGCCAGAAAGTTAGAGAAGTCATCCAGCACCATCCTTGGCTGAGATTTAAATAACCTCGACCTGACTCTGATATATCATTTGCCAGTCTGACCTTGACTTTTGTCCTTTCAGTGTTAGGAAGCATCCAGCACTTAAGGTGGCCCATTTCGATGTTGGACAGGAGTAACTGTTAAACATGGGTCCATTAGGCTGAGACAAGAGCGCCACCCTTCCATCCACAGGCATTAGTTTTGCCCTCAATTAGGATTGCGTGAAACAAACTTAATTAAACGTTTCCGTAAAATTATCCTGCCCTCCCCACCGGAATCCTTTTTCTTCTCCTGGTTGTAAAATGTGCTCTCCTCATGAACTGTGTTATAACTAGCTCAATTATGATTCAGTGAGACAAAAAACCAGAATGGAAGAAACAGAAGGAATCTTAAAGATCAACCAGTTCAAACTCAACCCTACTTTTATAAATGAGTAAAATAAGGCAGAAAGGGATGAAGCACGGCTGCTTGGCAGAAGTCAAGCAGCTCTTCAGGAAAGCTGGGAGTGGAACTCAGGTTTCCTAACTCGTAAGTCTAATCTCTTAAGTCTAACATCAAGTTGTATTAGATGCTGTTACTAAGAGAATTGACATTTTTTTAAGTTTTATGATAAAATAGAAAAATATTTTCAGTTTTAGTAAGTTAAAAACAACTCACATCATCACAATCACTTTATGAAGTAGTGTAACTGTGATCATCCACACTTTATGGATGAAGAAACCCAGGCCCAAGGTCATCAGTAAGCACTGAAGCTGGCTCCAGAGCCATATCCTTAACGGCTATGCAATCTGGGTAAGCACTAGAACATTCCTAACACTATCACAACTGAACATTCCTAACACTATCACAACTGAATTAACAAACTTAAGACTTTCAGTGATTCTTTAAATTTGTAATGCTTTGATATAATCTAATATAAAGATATCCTTCCTGAGAACATATTTAAATTAATTTTTAACAAATCAAGTTAAATTTAAAGATTTACAGTATGTAGCCTCCTGGCATAAAATGAAAGGTCATTTAAACTTAAAAATTAGGTTACAGTATTAAAGTATCATCTTCTACATCAACTACCCTAAAGAAATTCACCAAGAAGCAAACTAATCTTTCTGGGAGCAACACAGAAGGAACTCATTATGGCTTGGAGCTTTTTGAGAAACCTTAGCCAAGCAAACCTTCATGCTCTCAATCATTTCCAAAGGCTCTTCCACATAAGATTGTGTGCCATGAACAATACAAGCACTGAGTAAATAACATATTCAATCTGCCTAATTCATACAAATGAAATAAAATATTAAGAAGTAATAAAGGCGTGGACTGAATACTTAGGTTTAGTTCCTCTTCCACCAAGACTCTATTAAAATGATAATAAAAGGATTTTTTAAAAAGAAGAAGCTTTGGGCTTCCCTGGTGGCGCAGTGGTTGAGAATCTGCCTGCCAATGCAGGGGACACGGGTTCGAGCCCTGGTCTGGGAAGATCCCACATGCCGCGGAGCATCTAGGCCCGTAAGCCACAACTACTGAGCCTGTGCGTCTGGAGCCTGTGCTCTGCAACAAAAGAGGCCGCTATAGTGAGAGGCCCGCGCACCGCGATGAAGAGTGGCCCCCGCTCGCCGCAACTGGAGAAAGCCCTCGCACAGAAACAAAGACCCAACACAGCCAAAAATAAATAAATAAAATTAAAAAAAAAAAAAGAAGAAGCTTACACTTCTGGGAAGTTAATGTACTTTTCCCTATTTTTCCACTAAGGACAAATAAAAACTCTGAACATTATATGTAAAACAAATACAAGACTCTGAAAGGCAGAAAGAAGGCGGCAGACCAGCTAGGGACCTCAGGATTCAAGGAATGGCATGGTGTTCAATTTCCTGGGTTTTCTTTTTGCCTCATATAATCCAAACTTGGAGCTGAAGAACTGGCAAATCCAGAAACGCCAAGAAGTGTAAACAAACAAACAAAAAAAGCCCCAAGAAAAGCCTGCTCTTTCTAATAACCAAAGGAGTATAGGAAAGAGTCAGCCTAGAAAGACAAAAAAAAAAAAAACGTAGACAACAATCACCCTACTCCAGCCAAATACCACAGAAAAAAAAACCTGTGGCCACACCCCTACCCATGCCAGCAAAGACCAAGGGTAGACTAGACATCTTCTCTCACCAAGATGTAACAAAGCATCCCAACATCCCCATCAGGACGGTATCAAAGGAGGCTGAGTAGGTAGCTGGGACTTTCATCCCCACCACTGCTGTGTCTTGGTTAAAAAAAAAAAAAAAGTCTCAGCAAAGAAATAAAGAGGCAAAGGTGTAAAGAAGAGCCAAAAGGAAATTTCAGAACTGAAAAATACAATTACCAAAATACAAAAACCAAGAGATGGGCTCAGTGGAATGGTGGGGACAGAAAAAAAACAGTGAACCAAAAGACAGACCAATAGAAACTACCCAATCTGGATGTCAAAGAGAAAAATAAACTGAAAAAGAAAAATGAACAGAGCCTCAGGCACCTGTGGGTCTATAACTAAAGATTTAACATTCATGTCATCGGAGAGAGCTGAGCTGAAAAAGTACTTGAAATAATGGCTGAAGATGCCCAAATTTGGCAAAAGATATATTTACAGACTCAAGATTCTGAGCAAACCTCAAACAGGATAAACTCAAAGAAATCCTCAGCAAGATATGGAACAGTCAAACTTCTGAAAACCAAGGAAAAACATATATATCTTGAAAGCAGTGAGAGAGAAATAACACCTTACCTACAGGGGAAACATCATTTAAATGGCAGCAAATATTTCATGAAAAATCAGGGAGGCCAGAAGGAAAGACACAACACCTTTCAAGGACTGAAAGAAAAGAACTGTCAACTGGGAACCCTATATCCAAAAAAAAAAATCCTTCAAAAAGTAAGGGGAAATCAAGACATTTGAGATAAAAGTAAACTAAGAGACTGTGTCACCAGCAGATATACCCCCAAAAGATGAAACGGCTACAGGAAGTTCTCTAAACAGAAAAAAGAATCCTTAAAATATTAGCAAACAGAATTCAGCAAATATAAAAAGAATTATAAACCATGACCAAGTGAGGCTTATTCCAAGGATATAAGATTTTTTTTCAATTTTTGAAAATTAATAAGGGGGAGGGATAAATTGGGAGATTGGGACTGACATATACACACTATAATATATAAAATAAATAACTAATAAGGACCTACTGTATATCACAGGGAACTCTACTCAGTACTCTGTAATGACCTATATGGACAAAGAATCTAAAAAAGAGTGGATATATGTATATGTATAACTGATTCACTTTGTTGTACAACAAAAAGTAACACAACATTGTAAATCAACTATACTCCAATAAAAATTTTTTTAAAAAAGGAAAGTAGTCAGTGTAATCTACTATGTTAAGAGGCTAATGAATAAAATCACATATGATTCCAATGAACAAAGAAAAAGCATATGACAGAACTCAACACCCATTCATGATTTAAGAAAAAAAACTCTCAGAAAAATAGGAATAAAAAAGAACATCCTTAACTTGAAAAACAGCACCTACAAAAAAAACCCCTACACCTAATATTATACTTAATGATAAGAAAACAATTGCTTTGTCCCTAAGACCGGGAAAAAGGCAACTCTTATTTATAACATAGTGCTGGAAGTTCTAGCCAATGCAGTAAGGCAAGAAAAGAAACAAAAGGCATGCAGCTTAGAAAGAAATAAAACTGTACCTATTTTCAGATGACACAGAAAGTCCCAAGGAATCTACAAAAAAAACTCGCAGAATAAGTGAATTCAGCAAAGTTGTAGTATACAAGATAGACATACAAAAATTAGTTGTACTTCTAATACTAACAATGAAAACAAGGACACGGAAATTAAAAATACAACACCATTTACAATCATGAAAATATATGGCATACTTAGGTGTAAATGTAACAAAGATCTTTTATGCTGAAAACTATAAAATGCTGACGAAAGAAATTAGAGAATAAACTAATAAATAAATTAAGATGCATACCTGTGTTCATGGACTGGAAGACTCAACAAAGTAAAAATGTCTATTATTCCCTAATTAATACACAAGCTTAACAAGATTCTTGTCAAAATCTTTTAAAGACTTTTGTAGACATAGACAAGATTATTTTTAAATGCATATGGAAAAAGAAAAGCTAAAACAATCCTGAAAGAGAAGAGAATGGGAGGAATCAGTCTACTGATTTCAAGACTTATTATAGAGCTACGATCAAGACTGTCTGATACTGGCAGAGAGAGAGACATATAATTCAATGGAACAGAACAGAGAACCCATGAATAGACCCACACAAATATGCCCAAATGATTTTTAATTAAGCAATTCAGTGAAGGAAAGAGAACTTTTTAACAAATGGTGCCAGAGCAATAAGGGGAAAAAAATGAACCTCAAATCAAGTTTCAACACCTTACACAAAAATTAACTCAAAATAGTTCATGAACTTAAATGTATAACCTAAAAGCTTTTAGGGGAGAAAAAGCATTAAAAAAAAAAACTTTAGGATTTAGAGTTAGACAGAGTTCTTAAACTTGACACCAAAGGCTTGATTCCCAATTGGAAAAATTTATAAATTGAACTTCATAAATATAAAAAACTTTTGTTCTTCAAAGGGTGAAAAGATCAGCCACAGACTGGGAGAAAATATTTGCAAACCACATATCTGACAAAGGACTAGTATCTAAAATATATAAAGAACTCTCAGAAGTCAACAACAAAAATCCAATTAGTAAATGGGCAAAAGACATGAAGAGACTTTTGCTGAGAGAATATACAAGTGGCAAATAACCACATGAAAATATGTTCAACCGTACTAGCCATTAGGGAAATGCAAATTAAAATCACAATGAAGTTATCACTACATACCTACTAGAATGACTAAAATTAAAAATAGTGCCAACACCAAAATGTGGGCAAGGATAAGGAGAAATTGAACCATCCTTTCCATATTGGTAGGAATGTAAAATGGTACTCTGGAAAACACTTGGGCAATTTCCTAAAACATACCATGTGAATATCATACGGCCCAGCAACTCCAGGAGTTTTATAACCAGAGAAATGAAGTAATATGGTTACAGGAAAACCTGCACACAAATGTTTGTAATAGCTTTATTCAACTAGATGTCCTTCGGCAAGTGAGTGATTAAACAAATTATGGTACATTCATACCACAGAATACTACTCAGCAATAAAAAAGGAATAAAAAAAGAACTATTTGGACATGAAACAACAATGATGAATCTCCAGAGAATTATGCTGAGTGAGAAAAGCCAATCCAAAAAGATCACATAATGTATAATTCCATTTATATAATATCCTTGAAAAGACAAAATTATAGAAATGGGAGAACAGATTAGTGGTTGCCAGGGGTTAAGAAAGCAGTGGGAGCAGGGAGAAGTGGGGGTAGTTATAAAAGAACAACATGAGGGGGACTTCCCTGGTGGCACAATGGTTAAGAATCCGCCTGCCAACGCAGGGGGACACGGGTTTGAGCCCTGGCCCAGGAAGATCCCACATGCCACAGAGCAACTAAGCCCGTGCGCCACAACTACCGAGCCTGTGCTCTGGAGCCCATGAGCCACAACTACTGAGCCCGCGTGCCACAACTACTGAAGCCCGCATGCCTAGAGCCCTTGCTCCGCAACAAGAGAAGCCACTGCAATGAGAAGCCTGTGCACCGCGACGAAGAGTAGCTCCCACTCGCCACAACTAGAGAAAGCCCACACGCAGCAACAAAGACCCAATGCAGCCCAAAATTAATTAATTAATTAATTAATTTTTAAAAAGAACGACATGAGGGATCCTTGTGGTGACAGACATATTCTGCATCTTAACTATAAAGATGTCAATATCCTAGTTGTGATATTGTACTAAAATTTTGCAAGCTGTTAACTTTGGGGAAAACTGTATAAAGGTTAAATGGGATCCCTCTACATTATTTCTTACAACTGCATATGAACCTACAGTTATCTCAAAATGAAAAATTAAATTTAAAAAAAAGGAAAGAAAAAAAGACATAAATCACAAGGCCACAAATGAGGAGAGACGGCACCCAAGCAGACAAAAAAGATTTCAACTGTTTTTTAAAGACAGAAAATATGGGATTACTAATTAATTTAGCAAAGTGGAGAAAGCCACAATAAAAAGTATGTGAAATAATAAAGGTACAAAATGAGCTAATTTGCCCATAGGATGCCAAAGAGCTCAGGTCTCAGGTTTTGAGTAGTAGTAAAATACTGGCTAAAAATAGAGAGAAAATTCTACAAATAAAACAACTGGTTCCTTGGCCACCTCTCCAACAGAAACTGCTACCAGAAGTGGGATGCTATCATAACAAAAACCTGAACTAGTTGCATTGTCCTTAGTCACCACTCTGTAGGCAATGAGGAATTTCATATCAGAGAAGGAAAAGATGATGATCCACCTTATGCAGTAGAAAAATGGTTACAAAACCTGTTGATGGCTGTAACTCAGAAGGCAAATCACACACATGATGACTTTAAAACTGTATGGGGAAAAACTGGAAAATGAAACTTTACAGTGTAGGCTGGTTACTATTGGCTGTTTCTAGCAAAAATCAAAAATTTATTTGGTTATTGGTACTCTGAATTGACTGGAAGTAAACGGATTAAGAGTCTGCTAAGTTTCTGTAGGAAATGTAACGGCAGAAAAACAACAGGCCCAGATTTAGAATGTCTGTTCAAGACTTAAAAGCAACCTCTGGGAGTCCAACCTTCTACAAACAGGCAAACTGCATGATACCCAGGACAGCATGCTTCCAGCATCAATTCTGGACATAGGGTGTGGGCAAACAAAATAATGGAAAAAGAAGAACCCTAAGGATGGTCCCTGGAGCCATGGAGAAAAAAGGATGAGAGTGTTTCTCCCAGGGAACAAAATCAGAGTCCAATCAAGAAACATCCTTCCCTTCCAGGGAAGAGAACCTTCCCTTATATCTGTCCATAAACATTAAAGAACTGCTACAGAAGAGTAACTACTGTGTGTCTATGCTTCACCTTCCAAATGCTACTGTTTACTAGTCATGTTGTGCCCTTATTATAATATTTTGGGGAGGAGGGTAATAAATAATGTGTTTTCTTAATTTATTTGAACAAGAAAGGCTTATCTGGACCTGATAAGATAGCCAGGCATCACTCAGAGATCCTGTACAGGCATACCTCATTTTACTGCTCTTCATTTTACTGGGACTTCGCAGATATTGCATTTTTTACGAATTAAAGGTTTGTGGCAACCCTGCATTGAGCAAGTCTATCAGCGCCATTTTTCCAACAGCATTTGCTCACTCTGTGTCTTCTGTGTCTCTGTGTCACACTTTGGTAATTCTTAAAATAGTTCAAACTTTTTCACTATTCTTGTATTTTTATGGTGATCTGTGATCAGTGTAATCTCTGATGTTACTATTTTAATTGTTTTAGATGCCATGAACCATGCCCATGTGAGATGACAAACTTAATCAATAAAAGTTGTGTGTGTTCTGACTGCTCTACAAACCAGCTGTTCCCGTCTCTCGCCCTCTCTTCAAGCCTCCCTATTCCCTGAGACACACAATATTGAAATTAGGCCAGTTAATAATCCTCAAGAGAAAGGATGGTTTAAATGAAACGAAGAGTCCTCTCACTTTAAATCAAAAGCTAGAAATGATTAAGCTTAAGGAGGAAGGCATGTTGAAAGCCAAGACTGGCTGAAAGCTAGGCCTCTTGCACCAAACAGTTAGCCAAGTTATGAACGCAAAGGAGAAGTTCTTGAAGAAAATTTAAAATGCCGCTCCAGTGAATACATGAATGATAAGAAAGTGAAATATCCTTATTGCTGATATGGAGAAAGTTTTAGTGGTCTAGATAGAAGATCAAACCAGTCACAACATTTCCTTAAGCCAAAGCCTAATCCAGAGGAAGGCCCTAACTCTCTTCAATTTGATAAAGGCTGAGAAAGATCAGGAAGCTGTAGAAGAAAAGTCTGAATCTAGCAGAGGCTGGTTCATGAGGTTTAAGGAAAGAAGGTGTCTCCATAACATCAAAGTGCAAGGGGAAGCAGCAAATGCTGATGCAGAAGCTGCAGCAAGTTATCCAAAAGATCTAGCTAAAATGATTAATGAGGTTGTTATACTAAACAACAGACTTTCAATGAAGACGAAACTGTGTTATATTGGAAGAAGATGCCATCCAGGACTTTCATAGCTAGAGAGAAGTCAATGTCTGGTTTCAAAACTTCAAAGGACAGGCTCACTCTCTTATTAGGGACTAATGCAGCTGGTGACTTTAAGTTGAAGCCAATGGTCATTTACGAAATTCCTAGGGTCCCTAAGAATTATGCTAAGTCTACTCTGCCTGCACTCTATAAATGGACCAACAAAGCCTGGGTGACAGCACATCTTTTCACAACACGTTACTAAATATTTTAAGCCCACTGTTGAGACCCAATGTCCAGAAAAAAAGATTCCTTTCAAAATATTACTGCTCACTGAAAATGCACTTGGTTACCCAAGAGCACTGAGTGAGATATACAATGAGATTATTGTATGGTTGTTTTCGTGACCATTAACACATCCATTCTGCAGCTCATGGATCAAGGAGTAATTTTGATTTTCAAGTCTTATTATTTAAGAAATACATCTCAGAAGGCTATAGCTGCCATAGATAGTGATTCCTCTGATACATCTGGGCAAAACTGAAAACCTTCTGGAAAGGATCTCATCATTCTAGATATCACTAAGAACATTCATGATTCATGGGAAGAGTTCCAAATATCAAAATTAAGTGGAGTTTGGAAGTTGATTCCAACCCTCATGGATGAGTTCTTAAGGGGTTCAAGACTTCAGTGGAAGAAGTAACTGCAGACGTGGTGGAAACAGCAAAAGAACAAGAATTAGAAGTAGAGCCTGAAGATGTGATTGAATTGCTGCAATCTCATGATAAAACTTTAATGGATGAGTTGCTTTTACGGATGAGCACAGAAAGTGGTTTCTTGAGATGCAATCTACTCCTGATGAAGATGCTGTTGAAGACTGCTGAAATGACAACAAAGGATTTAAAATGTTACATACACTTAGTTGATAAAGCAGTGGCAAGGTTTGAGAGGACTGACTTCAATTTTGAAAGAAGTTCTACCGTGCATGAAATTTATCAAACTGCACTGCATGCTACAGAGAAATGGCTCATGGAAGGAACAGTCAATCAATATGGCAAACTTCACTGCTGGCTTATTTTAAGAAATTCCAACAGCCACCCCAACCTTCACCCCATCCTGAACAGTTAGCAGCCATCAACATCAAGGCAAGACCCTCCATCAGGAAAAAGATGAGGACTCACTGAGGGCTCAGATGATGATAAGCACATTTTAACGACAGAGTATTTTTAAATTAAGGTTTGTACATTGTCTTTTTTAGACACAGTGCTATTGCACACTTAACAGATTACAGTATAGCATAAACATAACTTTTATGTGCACTGGGAAACCAAAAAAATTGTGACTTGCTTTATCTCAATATTTGCTTTATCGTGTTGGTCTAGAACTGAACCCACAATATCTCCAAGGTATGCCTGTACTTTGAACTGAAGGCAATGACTGGCTGTACAGGGGGTTAGCATGCCCTACATGTGGGAGGGAGAATGAAACAGTCTGGGGACCAGAATGGCCAACTGAAGCAGAGTCAATGCTACTTATCCACTACACTGGTCCCTGTTCCTGGGCAAATTAGAAGAATACATTTTCCAGCCTCCCTTGCAATTATGTTAGAGGTAACGTGACTGATTCCTGACCAATATAATATGGTGAGAGTAATGTTAGTCACTTCCAGGCCTGGCCTTTAAAACCATTCATCGAGATCCTCCAGCTCTTCCACTGCCATCTTGGAAGCCAGATGGCACAGCTACAGATGGAGGAGTTACATCCAACTTGTGTTAGACTTTGCATGACAAAAATATTTTGTTGTTGCTATTGTGCTGTTGCCATAGCATAGCACAGTCCAGTGCTTTCAAAATTTTTTGTGCATATAAATCATCTTGTTCTGAGGTACACCTGGGATGTGGCCTGAGATTCTACATCTCTAACAAGCACCAACATGATACCAACATGAACAGTCTATGGAATACACCTTGAGAAGCAAGACTAATACACAGGGGGAGAACAGATGATTCTCTGGAGAAACCGAATGGCCCAGAGAAAAGGTCTCCCGTAGGAACCTGAGCAGCAGGACTAGAGAATTCAGGCTCGCATTCACAGTGAATCAAAAACTACATGTAAACAATATTGTCAACTATTTTCAATCCAACAAAGTGTATGCTTTGTAGAACTGAGAAGATGGATTCCCCTGCCCTTTCCTGCATCTTCCCACCTTTCTTTAAGCCTGTCTTCCTAACCCCACCTTAACCCCCATGACCTGGATTAAATACCACCCCCTCCAGGAAGTTCTGCCATTCAATGTAACGACCAGATGGGCACTAATCCTCCTCTCAACTTCCATAGCACTTGTATCACTTCAAGGCCCTCATCACATTATCCCCGGATTGCATGTGATTTAACTCCTCTTTCAGAATAAGCACCTGAAGAAGTACAACACTGATCACATCAGCCTGGCTCAAAGGCGGCACTCAGGTTTTTTGTTGTTGCTGACTGTTAAATGAATACATGAATTAGAAAATTCAGGGATTTCAAAGTGAGTTGAGCAAACAAACTAAATCAGGCCTAATTTTTTAAAAAAATCCTCAAAAATGAAGAATTAAAAATTACACTCCCTGAAAAATATTTCAACATTGAAAATCTTCAAAATACAGCAAAGACAAAATTGATAAATAGTTAAAACTAAATGTTTATAGTGCATACACGGGTCATTTCCATACTCACAGGTGGCCAAAGCAAAAGGCCTAAGATCTTCCTGTAGGATTATTTACCATCAGAACAGTCCACTGCTTTAGAAAATGTCTTGAGTCAATCAGATAACTAAAGAATAAGTAGTACTGTAAAGTATCTTTTCTAGAAAAAAAAATAGTATATGCCATTTCATGACTCAAATTTGGTACTTTAAGAAATTTTGGCAACTTTTTTTTCTTTCAGTTATTTAAATTGTTTACCACCAAGAGTATAAACCTAAACATTATGTGATTATAGCAAAAAAGGAACTGCTACATGGTGGGGGGGGCGGGAGGGACCAAAGTGAAACCGAGCTGTTCTTCAAGAACTAGACACTGCTACTGATAACAAACAAAGGGTCTTGACTGGTTTAATCAACTCACTCCGGTCTATGCATCTACAATATCTTCCTGGAACTAATTTAAAGAAGACAAAAAAGTTGGAGCTAGGGTTGCCCGATTTAGCAAATAAAAATACAGTCGGCCCAGTTAAATTTTGGATAAACAATGACTTTTTGGTAAAGCATGCCCTATGCAATATTTATACTAAAAACTTATTCACTGTTTACTAAAATTCAAATTTAACTGGGTGTCCTGTATTTTATCTGGCAACCCTAAGGGAAGCCAAAATCAATCCAATTTCCTCACTTTGTAGCAGAAACTGTGACCCCAAGAAGGGAAGTGACTTGCCTAAACCTAAACCAAAGATCAAGGAAGTCGGTTTGCTTTCAAAAGAGAAAACATATTCCACTAGGTCACGTTGGGCTCCACTCATGGTCCACTCGACCTCTGATTTTCACACACCTCACAGAAGCACCAAGCAGACAAGTTGTCAAAGGATATGGTTTTCCTCTTTTAATATCAAACTGTGAGTTCTAGTAAACTTACCAACTCTAGTCTTCAAAAACAACAAATGAGGAAACTATGTATTTCTCTTAACTTAAAAAAAAAAAATCCTCCTGATAATCTTTTTTGCCTGCACATCATCACCTCAGATTCTGTTTATGTTCACTCACTACATAAAACAGGACCTCCTTTTCTCCCAAACCTAGTTCTCTCAGGGGTATGGGAGCCGGGGAAGGGGGGAGGAAGACAGTATGGCAGATAAAGATTCTGATTTTGACAAATTCGGCTTCCAAACAACGTTTTAAGAAAAAAGGTTCCGTTGCATTTTTAAAAGCCTGGGAGGGGAGAAAAAAAGTAACATAAACCATTATGACTTTCTCTAAGTTTTCTATTAAAAACTTCACCCTAGTGAACAAGAATCCAAATAGTGTCAGGTGAAAAACTCAAAGCCAAAAAGAAACTCAGCAATTAAAAGACAAAATATCTACCTATGCTTTCCCTCTGGCAGCTTCCAATGTACACAGGCCTCTCTCGAGATCACACACGTCGGAAGGGTAAGATCCTCAGAAATCACCTAGTCCATCCTTTCATTTTACAGATGTGGAAACTCAGGCCAAGGGGAGGGCTGACTTGCCCAAGGTCTCACAGCCCGTCGGGGGCAGCACTTCAACTGGGACTCCACGCTGGCAGCCCCGGGCCCTCAGCGCCCGATGGCTCCTGCGGCCCCCGGCTCGGCCCGGCCCAAGGGCAGCCTCGAAAACCGGGGCGGAAGAGCCCACGGCCCGGGGTCGCTGCCGCCTTTAGGCCGGCTAGGCGCCTGGGCCCCGGCCCAGGGCGGTGCGAGGCCCGGGCCTCGACGGCCGCCCCCGACCCGCCCACCTGTCGCGGACAGCACAACTGGCAGCCACACCCCCTGCCGGGGCCAGGGGCTCGGCCAGCCTCGACGGCGGCCAGCAGCGGCGGCTGCGCGCGGCGCGGGGTACGCCAGACCCGAGGCCGCAGGAGTTACCTCAGGTGGGCGCTGAGCTCGCGGCGGGGAAATCCCCGCCCGCCTCGGGCATGCCGGAGACGCGGACGCGGCAGGGCTGCAGCTCGGCCACCGCTAAGCCTGTTTACAACCCTCCGCGGGAGGACGCCGACTGATCTGTCACGTGACGCACACGTCACGTGCTCGACCGGGGTGGGGGCAGAGGCGTTGCCCAGCGACGACGGCGCTCTGGGGGCGGGCGTCGGTGTCGGCGCGGTCTTTCTGCTCTCCCACCTCATGGGCAGCTGTGCAGAGTCGACAGCCGGCGCGCCCTGATCAACCCGGGCGAGGAAGAGAAAAGACCCACCACCGGCTTCGTCCTTTAGTGACCCCTGAGCCTAACCGCATGTATCATTCTTGTTTTGGAAGGGGGAGGGAATTCGGTCCGGCATTATGATGTTGAACTTGAAAAGAAAAATGGAAAATACTTCTTTACCCAAAGCTAGAAAACAGAGGGAGAGCAGAGGAATAAGCAATAGTGGTTTGATTTGCCTTAACGAACACTTTTGTTTACTTTTGCTCCCTAATGTGAATGAAGGTCCACAGCCTACCATCCCCCCCCATCATAGAAAGGCTGTGAAGAGGGCTTATGGGACTTCTAATTTTTATTTTAAATTATATTTTATTATCATTTCCATGATTAGTCTTTGTATATGTAAATACAAACATATCTAAGTAAATATTTGATTTGGCATTAAGCTTTTGTCCACATCAAACTTTCCTGATTATAGCTCTGTCACTGTGTTTGTAGTGACTACTTCTACCAAGTGTAGTTTTCCTAGATCAAACTTTGCAGAAGTAAAGTCTCAGCCACTGACAGTTTCTCCCATAATATTCATTATAAGCTGTGTAATAAATAATTTGTATTATTTCTTACTAAATTCATGAGTGAATTGGGAGCGAATACCCGCAAATATGCCAGTTGTTATGTTGTCCTGGTGTGATCTATTGGGTAATCACATTCCACCATACATTTCCGATCACTTTGCATACTTAGCTATCTATGAGCACATTGACAGGGTCAAAACAGTGGACTCAAAATATCCTCCAGGTCAACAGGACAAGGTCAAATATCATCTTCATTTCTATAACACACCTAGAATGCAGCACTACAAAGAGTACAAAATATAGTGATGGATCTTCGGCAATATTCATCTGTTACTATGGAAAATAGGTTACAAGGCCAGTTGCCACAACCTGGTTGACCTTTTCTGCAGCCTCTGGCAACAGATGTTCCACGAAGGCAGGAACAGTATCCTCCATTGGTATTCCTTATCTGGGAAGCAAAGGAAGTTGGCTGATCCGTGCATGTGGAATCCTGCCATCCTTCGGTAGGAAGTGGCAAAGAACTTTTGTAGATCCAGAAGGATCTGTGGGTTAGGCTGTACTCTGGAGGAAATGCTAGGGTGAGCCAGGACTCACTGGAATTCTGGGGAGACATATAGAGATAAAAATTGATTGGTCAGTGGATTAAAAGCCACAGGATTGGATGAGCTCACACAAAGCACTAACTTTGATACCTTCTGACCTCAACCCAGAATACAAAATACATTTTCTATACTGACCAAATACATGTATTGATCAATATATAACTTAAAAGTTTCAAGAAGCAAATTTACCTTCCCTTTCTCTTCCACGTTATTCTGTTCAGTTTTTTAAAACTTCTGCTCCCAACTCAATTGATTTTTTTAACTGAATACTGGTTCTGTCCTACAGTTTGAAAATCACCGAAAGTCGCTGACCGAGGACATTAATTGCACAATTGCTGGGGAATAAAAGAGAGATCCAAAGGCTAGTCATATGGAGATTAGACTTTAGAGATTAGAAGATAAGCAAAGGAAACTTAGGAGCAGCCAGAGGTAAGAGGAGAAACAAAACAGAGGAGTCCTAAAGACGAAAGGAAGAAAACGTTCCAGGGAGAAGAAAATGCATGTGTCATTGGTCCTGAGAAGTTGAGTAAAATGAAAATTGACCTTTGGATTTGGCAGTTTACAGATCATTGAGAGCTTGAGAACAGAGCAATTAAGACAAAGTGGTGGGGATACAAGCTTGATTTTTTTAATTTATTTTTTTCAAGCTTGATTTTAGAGATAGTAAATGGTGACAGCAAGTAGATGTATTTCTTTTTGCTGTAAAGAGGAGCAGGGGAATGGGTAAGAGCAGGTAAGAGATGTGGGCGTTAAGGTTCTCTGTTTAAATATTTATACGCTAATAGAAATGGTCCAGTGATAAGGAAAGATCGATGCAGAAGAGACTGAAAGTCGTATAAAGAAAATCCTCAGGTAGGCTGGAGGGATCATCTGTAGATAGGTGAACAAGGGTTGCGAGCAGGCAGATACAGATAGCTTGGTAGACTTGTTTGACACAGGTGGAATTTCTTTTCCAGTTATTCATAGTTTAATAAAATAAGCTGAGAGTGAGGAGGGGGAGAGATGTTGCTGGTGGTTTCGGGTGGGGGGGTGAAAATCATCCAGGAGAGTACGACATCCCATCCCAGTTCCGGCCCCAGCCCAGAGATTCCCCACATGGACGACTGCTATACCTTTCTGTTTCCTGACTTCCATCCTGCCTCCTACAGTCTTTTTTCTACACGATCACCAGCATGATTTTTCAAAACTTAAATCCCATTATAGAAACCCCCAATATTTTCCCAGTTCAGAATAAAGTCCAAAGTTCTTGCCTATAAAGTCCTCCATGACATAGCCCTTTATTTCCTATCATCTCCCTCACTTGCTTTGCTCCAGCCACCAGGCTTCTCTGCTATTTCTTCATTACCTCAGGCAAAGAACACTTTCCCCCATTTCTTCACTGCCTTTGTGACCTTACTTAAATGGTAACTTTCTCATAGTGGCTGTATTTGACCACCCTTTTTAAAACAACGCTCATATCTGTCACCCTACTCTGCTTGGTTTTTGTTTTAGCACTTATTACCAGCTGTGGCAGAGACATTTACAGCTCATGAAATATCCATTCCCCACCGCCATAACTCTTGCAGTTAGGTAGGGCCACGTGCCCAGCTCTGACCAATGGGCTGTGAGCAGAAGGGTGCTTCTACACTTCTAGGCAAGAGCATATTGGAGCCACCATGCAACCCTCCAGCTCTCTCTTCCCCTGCTGCAGCAATCTCAGAGACCACAGGTGTCACTGGCAAACCACACAACAGAAACAGACTGAATCACTGAGTTACCTTATCAGGCAGTTGCCCTGAAAAGTTGCCTGGCTCACTGAATTTTGCAAGGGTGAAGAATAAACTTCGTGTTAAACCACTGAGCTTTGGGGGTTAATGTGTTACCACATTGTAACATAACATCTGTTATAGTCTGAATTATGTCTCTTTAAAATGTGTATGTTTAAGTCCTAAGTCCCAGTACCTCAGAATGTGACTGTATTGAAGATAGGCCCTTTAAAAAGGTAGTTAAGGTAAAATAAGGTCATTCAGGTGGGCCCTAATCCATTATGACCAGTGTCCTCATAAGAAGAGGAGATTAGGACACATGCCCATAGAGGGAAGATCATGTGAAGACACAGGGAGAAGGCAGCTCTCTGCAAGCCAAGGAGAGAGGCCTCAGAGGAAACCAATCTGCCAACTCCTTGATCTCAGACTTCTAGCTTCTAGAACTGTGAGAAAATAAACTTGTTTAAGCCACCCAGTCTATGGTACTTTGTTATGGCAGCCCTAGTAAACGAATACATCCTAACACCAATACTCCATCTGGCATATTTATTTTTATTGTTTCCCTTCTCTAGAATATAAGCACATAATGAAAGCAGGGATATTTAGTTCAACACTATGTCCACAGCATTTAGAATAGTGCCTGACACCTAATAGATGCTCAATTAATACTTATCGAATGACTGAATACTCTATTTAAATGAAATTTTTTCCAAGAAAATCTCTGGGGCTCTACTCATTTTGCTAACTTTCCATAATATTTTTTAGATTCTTCTGAATTAAACTTCCCTTTTCATTTCTAATTTTACTAATTTACTTTTCTTTCTTAAGGTAATGTTGATATAAATTTGGCTGAAATATTGTGGAATAAGTGCAATTTTATTCAATTTCCAGTATTCACTTTCTTTTCTTTTCCTGATTTCCGTTTTCTCTTTTCCTTCGGTTCTCCGAGTTCTTTTCCCAAGTTTTAGATTAGTTATAGTTTTTCTCTTTCTTTGTAAGATAGACATTTCTACCTTATTTCTGGAATAAAGAATATAGCACTATTTTCTGGTAAGTTACAGCTTTGACTGTTGTGCAAATTTTAATAAGTACTATTTATGAAAGTTGGTGTATAAAATAACTTTCTAGGATTTTTAAATATGTGTGAAGAATGTTTTAGTTTTCCATTATTGTTAAACACTTTAATGACAGCATTTTACAACAGAATACTTCTAAGAATGTAGTGTTTAAAATGTCTAGTTTTTATATTTTACATGGATTTTCTTGCCCCCAAAGGAATCAAATACTTGAGAACACATATATTCTCTATTTGTCCCATTTTATTGTCTACAAAAATGTTAAATTCATCTTCTTTTTCACTGTTGACTTGTCCTGTTATATCCACAATGGATGTTAAGGCACATACTAGCTAGTCTAGTCCACTTCTTTTTGCACATTTTTTTTTAAGTTTTTTTAATAAACTATTTTTTAGAATAGTTTGATTTACATAAAATTTTCAAAAGAGTTCCCATATATCCCACACCCAATTTCCCCTGTTAATACTTTATATTAGTATGGTATATTAAAGTCTATGCTTGATTCAGATTTCCTTAGTTTTTTTTCTTTTCTTTTTTTAAATTTTTGGCCACAGTGTGTGGCATGTGGGATCTTAGTTCCCCAACCAGGGATCAAATCCGCGCCCCCTGCATCGGAAGGCGAAGTCTTAACCACTAGACTGCCAGGGAAGTCCCAGGGGCTGTGGGTTTTTGACAGGAAGATCACAGAGGTAAAGTGCCATTCTCACTACATCTAATCAAGGGTTCATTCTATCAACATGATGCATCATTGTTGATGTTTGACCTTGATCACCTGGCTGACGTAGTGTTTGTCAGGTTTCTCCATTGTAAAGTCACTCTTTTTCCCCCTTTCCATACTATACGCATTGGAAGAAAGTCACTAAGCACAGTTCACAGTTACAGAATGGGGAGTTATACCCACCTCCTTGAGGGAGGACTATCTACAGAATTCTTCTGAATGGGAGATACGTCTCTTCTCAATCATTTTAAAATTTATTGTTTATGTAAGTATAGACTCATGGATACTTGTACTTTGAATTATAATCCAATACTACTTTATTTTATTGCTCAAAGTGTTCCAGGTTTGGCTACTGGGAGCTCTTCCAGTTGACTACTGTGTCCCTTTGACATACCCCATCATTATTGTAGGTTTTTGGTGTGGGCTTTCTTTTTTCAGCACTCCCTTTCTTTCTGGCACTACAGGAAGTCATATATTTCCTGTCCCAGTCCTAGAATCAGCCATTTCTCTAAGGAAGTATGGTATTGTCCTTTATGGTATTAGAAACCAAGATCTGGGTGCTAGGTGTACTCATTGCTACTAGGATGTTATTGCTTCTAGGCCCTCTCAGCTGACACAGCAATGAAAGATATCCATACAATTAAATTTTTTTTTTTTTGGCCACGCCACGCAGCATGTGGGATCTTAGTTCCCCGACCAGAGATCAAACCCGCGCCCCCTGCAATGCAAGCACGGAGTCTTAACCACTGGACAGCCAGGGAAGTCCCGAATTAAATATTATTAAGCAATAAGAAGAAATGAGCTAAAAGTAAAAAAGTAAACTAAAATTTGCCTGTATCTTTCTACTTCAGGTATTTCCTCTACAGCAAGGTGTTGGACTTTATTTTTTGATCTTACCTGTAACTTTTTCATTTTATGACTTAAGTCTATTAGCACTCCTTCCATCCTTTATGAACTTTTCTTCCCTTAATGTCTTTGTTTTAAATGTCTACTTTAAGTATTTCTATTGGTAAACATTGGTTTTTGAAAAATAAGACTGAATATGTTTATATATTAAGGATGTGATTATAACAAAGAAATACTATATAGACTAAAATCTCAACCTTATTCTTTTTTCTTTTTCTTTGTATATAATAAAATGTTTGATTCTCTTCTTGAGCAGATTGGATATAAGCTTTTGGGCTGATCTAGTGTCCCTGAATTCTTTTCATGAGGATTTTGTCCTTTATATTTTGCTTCTACCCCCAACAAACCTTAAATTCTCATCCCTTTTGGAACCTAATCATTCTTTTGTAGCAGAAACTGTAGGTAGCTGACCCAGTCTCCATTTCCAGCCTCTTTCTTCCTTGCTTGAAACTGCTATAATGGAAAAGCTAAAACCTTGATCTCCCAGCTGCCCTTATAATAGTGTTCTGGTCTATTACATATAGGATAAAGTCTCTGATCAGGGCATCCCTTCCTGAATAAAGAGGTAAAGCCCAACTAGGAAAAAAGTCTTTATGAGAATATATATATATTTTTTCTTTTCTTTTCTCCTAGGTCTCTCCCTCATCGTTAACCCCTTTTCCTAGCTAATTATCACTTGTTACTCTTCGAGAGGTTTCAACTTAGAGTACTGGACTAGATCAGATGCTTCTGTTGCATATTTGCATATGTCCACATTTTTTCCTTTATAATATTTATCAAAATTATAATTAAATAATGGCATGATTAGTTGTTTAAAGTCTGTCTGTATTGCAATGTAAACTCCACCTGTCAAGTTCACCTATATTCCAAACAACTAATTATAATTACTTGCACGTGGGAGGCACTCAATAAATATTTGAATGAAGGAGTTTCCAAAAGAGGATTACCTGACGAAGCACAATCACCAAGCACACGTAAATTAAGCAATACTTCCACTTTGATCCTTGGCCCCTGCCCACACTAAGCAGTCACATTCTTCATAGCCATGTACAAAATCATCAAGTATTTGAAAAAGATCAGTAACACAAAAGAAAGATTAACACTGCGAAATAATCCAAGAAAATGAATTGAAAAAATTCAACTAAAAACAAAAGTTTCAGTTTCCAGAAATAAAGCTGACTAGGTTATTTGAGCCACTCCTCCGGCTGAAACTGCTGGACAAAAATTTTAAATGTATATATTCTTAAAGAATCAAAGAACTGGCAAGATTCTCTAGAATCACTGGGCTAAAATCTAAGTGAAAGCATGCATCCAAAGAGGTAGGCAGAGCACTGAAATCCTGTCTGTACTAAGTGTATATGCCAAACCATGACTCACAGGGCCAGGGAGACAGAAGTCAAGGCTCAATATCATTCAAGGGAGACCCTCTCCCCTCCAAAGCTGGGAATGTACTCCACCCCTCACCCCTAAAGCTGCAAAGAAAGGTAACTTGGAGCTGGTGGGGAGGCTGGCTGAGATGAGCAGGAACATGTGAGAAGTAAACAAAAACCAATCACTGGAATGATTAGAGATAGTAAGTACTGGTAAGGATGTGAAACAGAGGACTCTCAAACTGCTATGAGTAGAGATAAGCTGGTAAAATCCACTTTGGAAAATTCATTGATATCATCTAATAGGTTGAACGAACACAATAATCATCCATGATCCAGCAATTCTGCTCTTAGGTGTAGACTCAAAAGAAATGTGTATACATGTGCTCCAGGAGACATGTGCACAAGTGTTCACAGCAGCATTGTATATAATACTCAAGGCTAGAAACAACCCAAATGTGCATCAGCAGTAAATGGAAGAATAAATTGTGGCACAGTCATATAGAAGAATGCTTCAATAAATAAGTACAACTACATGCGACACAAATAAGTCTCATAATCAACACTGGTTGCCAGATAAAGAATACATGCCATACAATTCCACTAGGTAAAGGTTTTTGTTTTTGTAAAGCAAAACTGCAGGGATACATGCTTAGATGGTAAAACCATTAAAAAATGCAAGAAAATGACTATCACAGCATGGAAGGATGGTGGTAGTGATTGGGAAAGGGTAGGAGGCAGGAATGAGTTCTGAAGTACTGGCAATGTTTCTTATTTCTTAACGTGGGCAGTAGTTACACAGAGGTTTGCTTCCTTCAGGAAGTAACGATGGAGTTGGCATCTGAATAAAGAATGGGTGTTAACAAGGGAAAACAGGCTGGGAAAACTAAAAGTTAGTGTGGGCAAATCCCAGAAAGCATGAATAAACAACAGTACAATATGAGGCTGGAGAAGTAGATGGGGGCCAGACCACAGGAGCCTTACTAGTAAGAAGGGTTAAGGATTTGGGTCTTTATTCTAAGAACACAAGAAGTCACTGATACATTGCGAGCATCGATGTGCTCAATTTTTTGGTTCTGCAAGCACACTACAGTTAAGAGTAGACAATGGGTTATGAAGGACACAGAACTAATTTAAGGAGCCCAGTTAGGAAGCTATTGCAATAGCTCACGTGAAAGCTATGGTAACATGGACTAGGGTAACTGCAGAGGAGTGAGTGAATTTGAAATAACTACTGTAACTAAAAATAACTAATCATTTTGGACTAAATATGTGTCTCCTCCATATGTTGAAGCCCTAACCCCCAGTGTGGCTGTATTTGGAGTAAGGAAGTAATTAAGATTAAATGAGGTCATTAGAAAGAGGCCCTGATCCCATGGTATTAATGTCTTTGTAAGAAGAGACATCAAAGTTCCGTGTGTGCACACTGAGGAAAGACCATGTGAGGACAGAGAGAGAGCAGCTCTCTGAAAGCCAGGAAGAGAGATCTTACCAGAAATCCACCCTGCTGGATCCCTTGATCTGGGACTTCTAGCCTCCAGAACTGTGAGAAAATTAATTTCTGTTGTTTAATTTCTGTTCTCACAGTTTTCTCTGTTTAAGCCACCCAGTCTGTGGTATTTTGTGTTACGGCAGCACAAGCAGACTAACGCACTAAAAAATTGGGAAGTACAGTCTTGAAGTAATGTGTTATCATGCTAAATTCCTTACCTGTAATAATGGGGCATTAAAAAATAATGTCTATATTGGCTACTGTTATGACGGTAACTACCAGAAAAACTAAAATAGAAATTATTAAAAGAGATTGGGGGAGGTATACGGTGACATTTTTACTTTCATTTTTCATCCTTATATAGTTTTTCTAAAACTATGTAATTTACTTTCATCAATCACTTTGAAAGTTTAACATAATTTTCAAAGAAAAATGAGAACATCATACCTTCTTTCCTAAATTTCAGTCATTCGCGTCAACTTTTATGATTTTTGTTGTATGTACCCTTGCTTGGCAATTTTCAATCAGTTTTTTTTAACCTATATCAATTTATTTTATTTTCAACTTAAGTTACTTAGAGTTACATTTTTTTCTGATACAATATATAATTATTAAAAAATGTTCATCCATGTATCACTTAAAATCATCTCATGTTCCAGGAGTGGTATAGGGGTCATAATTTGGGAAACACTGCTACATACAGGACTGAATTATCTATCATGATGGCATAAAACCATATGAAACATATATCAGAAAATTAATTCCTGTCTTCTTTTTTATAATTAAATACCTCCACAAGTTACAAACTGATAAAATTTTAAAACATCTTAGTATTTAAAATTCCCGTATTAGAATGATTAAAATTCACTAAACTTGAAAATATTTCATGTAGGTAAAAGTTAAAATTTTTCAGACTTTTAGTGTTGCTAAAACCAAATGCTTGCTGTTTAAAAAAATCCAGAAACTAGATTTTATTATATAAAGTTAGTTTAGTTATATAAAGCAATATAAATGCCTTCATTTTTTGTCATGGTAAGCTGTCCAATAAAATTAATTCATTTAACTAATGTTTAACTAGTGCCTATATGCAAGGTATTCTGCTAATTACTAGCAATGCAAGGATAGATCTGAAGTCTCTAAAAATTATGATCACTTCCCCGTAAGAATTTAAGGCATAAAGAAATGCCTCCCAGGGGATATATGTATGTGTATAGCTGATTCCCTTTGTTATACAGCAGAAACTAACACACCATTGTAAGGCAATTACACTCCAATAAAGATGTTTAAAAAAAAGATATATATATATATATATATATATATATATATATATATATAATTTCTTGAATTAAACTGGTTTATTTCTCAGTGACTTAGAAATTAGAAAAAAAAGACTCAACTTTGACCAAAATCTTTGGTAAACTTAAAACAAGACTTATTTCTACATGGTCTTGGTTTATAAAGCATAGTGCACTAAGCATATACCAAACATTTCCTAAGCATCCATATTTATCTATAGAATAAATATGTCTTGGCCCATTTTTCAGCAGCCTATCCTTGTAATAGAGTAAAAGCTGAAATGCTCAACACAGATGGAAATATTTTTCATTAGCCTATATAGCCCCCCTTAAAAAGTATGCTATCAACCCCTACTTGCATCACTACTCCACTAATTTCTCACCTTTCCCTTTTGTAAATGTATTTCCTTCTTGCTCTGAAGGAGCATGCCTTCAGAGAGATGAAGGCATCTTTCTCCACTCAACATTTAATCTCTTATAGGAAGCAGAGGAAGGGTAACGGAACTCTTCATTTCATTCAGCCTTGCACGGAGAAAGAGGCCCTGTGGCCCTGTGGAGCACCTAAATTAGCTTTCTGGTACCAGTGCAGATCCCACTTGGGTTGGACTAGAGTTGCAGAGTCTACTTGGGTTGCCTGCCAGCTATTTACCAGGGTTCAGCATCAGATTCAACTAAGCTTCCATAAAGCAAGTGGCCTCCCAAAAGCTGGAATGGTATATTAGCTACATCTGGGGAGCAGGGCCCTTACACCTTAAAAGCGTTCTTTTATACTGACAGTCAGTTTTTCCAAGTAGAATAAATTACTGATTTATTTAATTAAACGGTTTTAAAGTATTTATAAAAGAAAAATTATTGTAAATAATCAAAATCATAATGAAATAGAATATTTATTTGAATTTCTCCTGGTAATAGCACTCAACATAAGAAAAACAAACCAAGCTGTGAGATTTTGTTTTCAGTATAGCCATTTTTCAAAAAGTGAAAAGTTGGGTTCTGTATTTAATGGCAACAAGTGGGACATCATCTATTTTAAAACTACCATTCAAAAAGTAGTATTTTAAGAAATATATACTATGATTAACATGATGTGTTTTATAGAATGGATACATATCTGAATGCCAGTCTGAATATGGAACAAATATATGTGTTAAAACCACACTGGAAAACCAAATGTTCTTTTTTTACAAAAAGCTTGAAATAAAAAGGAACTTGCCAGTAAACTCAATAAACTTTCACGTATGGGATATTTGTTTTAAATCCCCACCCACCCCACCCCCACAAAAAAAATTGTAGATTTGAGTAGAGCCATTACATGAAGGCTCATTTCTGTACAACATGGAAGCTGGTTACATAGTCAATGTTAACTTCCTAAAGTGCATCTTTTGAAGACTTGTCTAGTAAAACTGCAGTATCAAATATAAAATACTTAACACATGACATGCAATAACAAAGCTAAATCATTATAAAGTTTTTTAAACTACTTTTAAAACTTTTGATTCACCAAAGAATAAAGATGTCAAATACAGTAGCATTCTCGTTCTCCAACAGTATGCATAATATGCTTTTGTTATTTGGCAAATCTTTTGGAGTCGAACAAAAATAATGCAGTCTAAACAATATTTCTTCTGTCATTGTAATACGATTCCTCAGGCAGAACAGTTAGGTGCAGAGCAAGAGTTAGATTTTTGGAAGTTTTGGTGCGTTAACCACAGGATTTGCCTCCTGTAAGTGTCTCCTCCCTGCACTCTTGTAATCATAGGTGCAGCTGTGAGTTTCTGCATAGCGATGAGATGCACAGAAGTTGTTTCCACATCTAAAGCACAAAAAAAGTTTATGTGAATAGTCACATTTCTACAAGAGCCTCATCTCTTTGGGAGATCAAAGCTTGATTTCAGGTAGTCCAGCAGGAGCCCTTTAGTTCTCTTTAGAAGTGCAGGGCTGACATTTCCCTTCTACTCATAAACAAGCACAAGCACCCCCAAAAAAGAACCGGTTAACTGTCTATGAATATGAGACTTTATAATAAAGAATCTCTTCTGGAGTGAAACAGGCTGTTGACCTCTAGGAAGTAGTAAAACTGCAAAAAGCAATAAATATATCTACCACTTCCTCTTATATCTAGTAAACCTGGGAGAACTCTGAATTTCTGAGAAATTCAGTCTCATAAGAAAATTAAATTATGTAAAACCTAACTATGCCATGAAAGGATTTTAAAGTACTTCTAGCAACAAGATAAGCTGTTTCCATTCGAACAGAATACACTCTAAAAAGCAGCAGCTTTGTTTAATGCCTGGCCTCAACCTAAGGGCAGACACCATCCTTGGAGCATATTAGCAATGCTAATGAAAAAATAATTATGGGTAGGAAAAAATTAATTATTTTTATAAACATATTATTCATCTGTTTTGAAAAGTGTACCATATAATCATAATTTATAGTACATTAATGTTAAATTTAGTCCTTTTTTGTTTAATTTAAAATAGAATCGGGAATTCCCTGGTGGTCCAGTGGTTAGGACTCCACGTTTCCACTGCAGAGGGCAAGGGTTCAATCCCTGGTTGGGGAATTAAGATCCTGCATCCTGCATGCCACTCAGAGCGGCCAAATAAATAAATAAAATAAAATAGAATCTTGGAGGAGGGGTTCTTCCAAGCTACAGTCAAAGAGAAACCAAGTATATCTATCGTAAAACAAAGAAAGTACACTTCCATTGGTTTATATATCCTACTTTAAAGGGCAGGGGAGGATCTCATGACTTTGGAAACACATAAGCTATCTACTTGCTCTTTACTTCAGCCAATAAGGAGTTCAGCTGGGTCTGCTCTTTGAACATCATCTTAATGATGTTATGAATAGGCAATTTAAAGAACATTTTGTATTGTATCCCCACACCGGGTCACCACAAAGAAAGCATCTCAGCTTTTCAGCTAGCCAACCTGCCTGCATTCGTAGCTAGTAGCCAGTCCAGTTTTCTTTCCACAAAGAAAACAATGCTTTGTTGTTTTCTTCTTTGTTTGAATAGGGGCTTTCACGGGTGGGAGGTGATGAGTACATTCTCCTGTAGGAGAAAGCACACCTTGATTAATACAGACATAAAATTCTAGATGTGAAATACTATTAAAACATCAAACACATTCCTGCCACAGCAAACCTCTAAGCCATAAAAAATTAATTAGTGCTTTTTTCTTATATCTAAAATTATTTACAGAGTTGCAAGTAAAGATGCACTAGAACTGTTATATTTTTTAAGGTGGTAGGTTTCTACTGACTAAGACATATTTTTAGGACTTACATTTTTTACATACCAACACCTTTCTAATTATTTCTGAGGACACTCAGTATATTTAAAGTATACTGAACTTTGGCAGAGAATCAAGAAGAAGATCTGGTTCAAAATCATATTTATGAGGCTTCTGAGGAACAATATAATATGTATTACAATCACCCTGTTCTTTCACACCAAGAAGGAGCACAAGAATATCATGAAACTGGTCTTGTAGACCTAATTATACCATAGAAACTAAATTCATCAAACCACGAGCAAGTTATTTATTCTTTCAAAACTTCAATTTGTTCATTTTTAAGATAACAGGACATGTATTTTTCTCCCTAAGTTTCTAAGTGTTTAAAGGTCAACTCAGTTCTCACATACAAAAGCATTCTGAAAATTTTAAATGTTATATTTATATAAAATATCATATTATCAATAGTGACTCACAGGGTACACTGCTCGATTTCACAGTACTACTACCTTTTCAGAAAATATTTACTAAATTCTGGGCTATTGTAACAAC
This sequence comes from Balaenoptera musculus, assembly GCF_009873245.2. NCBI lineage: Eukaryota > Metazoa > Chordata > Mammalia > Artiodactyla > Balaenopteridae > Balaenoptera > Balaenoptera musculus. The sequence goes on from NC_045800.1 coordinate 47,305,181, forward strand.
TTGATTTTTTACCTTAAAAATAAGAGCACACCTGCTATTATATGAGAAAGAATTAAATCAATTTCTTTAAATACTAAGTGAAATGCTTTTAGAACTGAGCAGAATTCCAACAAACCCCACTCATAAGCAGAGAGACTCAATGTCACTATCCATACTTGTTACACTAACAGTGTAAGTACACAGTGCGTGGTGGCACCCAAAGGCCAAGAAACAAGAGGCAAACAAAGAAAGCAAAAACAAAGGGAAGAAGTGAGAAGAAAAATGGTAGAGTGTCAATAGAGATGATACCTATTTTTACTACTGAAAAAGGTTTGAGAGGTCTGGGCTTAATGTTTATCTGGCAGCTAAAAGTCTCTGAAAATCCTTCAAGGGTTTGGAAAGTTGGAATTACAATTAATTGGCACTATGCCTTTTGCCATGACCCAAACTGGGTGCTGGATATACAAGCCCAGTAAAATTAAGTATGCTTTATTACTAGTCTAAAATACAGTCCAGATCTTGCCAAAACTGGAAAAAAAAATTGCCCTAAAACTGGAAACTAACTTATGACTCCTAATGGTGGCCAGGCACCAACTCAAGTTAATAAGCACTTTCTTCTTCAAGTGCACTTAGAGTTATCAAGAACATTTCACAAAGGTGATGGGATACTTTCCTCTTCTTAAATAATAAAAATAAGACAAACATTTGCACAGGACACAGAGGAAAGGCATATACTACCAGATATCCTCTGAAGCTCATCTAATTGCAATTATCTTTGAAATTCATGCTTAGGATATTCTTCCTTAAACAACAGTAGAAAAAAAAATCTGTTGACGAAAATTTAGTCCAGTGTAGTCATATTTTCATGTTTTTCTTTGCTTGGGGGTGCTTAATGCAATGTTTCCCAAGCTTTTTTTTTATTCAAGAACTCCTGTGAATGTGCAGAAACAGAGAACATAGTAGTGACCGAAATAAGGTGGCACAGAAACATAACCGCAGTCTTCTCCTATGACAATGGTTTCCATATATCCTTCTACCAACCAGAGAAAAAAAAAATTATTAGTCATATACTCCATGCTAGGAACCAGCCCTAATATATAGGTTCCCTACTACCAACAGGAAAAATTCAACTTCTATGGATTGACATTCAAGGTCTTACATGTCCAATATGACACCTTTCTAACTTTCCAGAGTCATTTTCTGTCATTTGCCACATCATACCCACCCTGAATGATGTGCCAGACCCATTCACATGGGCAATCTTTTCTTCTAAAATGCTCCAGTAACCTTGTCAACCTAGTAAAACTCTACTCATCCTGTAAGAAGATACCATCAATCATCAACTCCTCTCTGAAGCCTTCTCTCAAATGTGTAATGAACATATGAATAAAGAAAAAGTCAATAAAATAATGCCAATGCGAAGAGTTGCTTTTCAGAACGAGAGTAAAGATATTTGGATTAACTCACTTGTTTGGCATTTCCTAAATATTGGTCTAATTGGTCTAATTAGACCAGTATTTAGGAAATATGGTCTAATATTTGATCTAACACAATAATCTATAAAAATTCACCCAACAGAATAAGGCAGCAAACGAAGTATTAAACAGTGTTCAAGATGCAAGTTTGGTAATCATCTGCCTAAAAATGATAACTAAAGCTATGAAGATGGATAAGATTTCCAAGGGAGACCCTACAGTGAAAAGCAAAGAGGACCAGTGGAGGAACTCGATTAAGTCACTTAAACAAAACTTATGCCAAAACTTTCACAGACTCTTCTAGGTAATTCAGAATGATACAGTTATTAATGAAAGAAAACAGCGGCAAGTTACATAGCTCTAGTTTGGAGAATCATCACTGCAGGTACCAGCTGATGACTTGACCTAAATGAAATCAATCAAAAGAGTATACACCCGGGGGCAAGCAGAGGGACTGGTAAAACAAGTTAAAAAGAAAACTGAGGCTTAAAAAAACCAAAAACAAACAAAACCAAAAATCTACAAAAATGTAATAGCCCAGAATAAAAAAAGAAATAAAAAGGGAGAAAGAATGGAAAAGAAAAAAAAAAAACTATTTCAAGAAGAAGGCCATAACAATCAAGTAAGATAAGGATACAGAAGTATCCACTGGATTTGAAATTATGGAGATCTTTGGTGACCTCAGCAATGGCAGTTTCAGAGGAGCAGCGAGAAGAGAAGAAAGCACTGTAGGCTGAATTAGAGTTGAGAGAGATGGGACAAGTACAACACAAACTTCCAAGAGGCTGAGCTGTGGGTTAGGACTGGACAGATTTAAATAGGTGTCAAAGAAAAATAATTATAACATTAAAAGTAGATACATTACAATAATCAAAACAGTGTGGTACTGGCATAAAGACAGACATACAGATCAATGGAATACAATAAAGAACCCAGAAATAAACCCTCACATATATAATCAAATGATTTTGACAAGGGTGCCAAGACCATTCGATGGGGAAAAGGACAGTCTTTTTAACAAATGGTGCCTCGAAAACTGGATATCCACATGGAAAAGAATAACGTTGGACCCTTACATTACACCATATATAAACATTAATTCAAATGTATGAAAGACCTAATGTAAGACCTAAAACTATAAAACTCCTAAAATAAAATATACGGGAAAAGCTTCATGTCACTGGATATGGCAACAATTTATATTGAACACAACACCAGACACAGGCAACAAAGGAAAAAATAGACAGATTGAACTTCATGAAAATTAAAAACTATTGTGCATCAAGATATTATCAACAAAGTAAAAAGGCAACCTACAGAATGGGATAAAATATTTGCGAATCATATATATGGAATTAACATCCAGAATATATAGAGTCACCTAAAACTCAACAACAAAAAACAATCAAATTCAAAAATGGGCAAGCAATTTGAACACATATTTCTCCAAAGAAGATATGCAAATGGTTAAGCACATTAAGAGATACTCAACTTCACTAATCATCAGGGAAATGCAAATCAAAACCACAATAAGATACTACCTCACACCTGTTAGGATGCCCACTATCAAACAAAACAAAACAGAAAATACCAAGTATTGGTGAGAATGTAGAAAAACTGGAAACCTTGTACACTGCTGGTGGGAATGTGACATGGTACAGCTACTACGGAAAACAGTATGGCAGTTCCTCAAAAAATTAAAAATAGAATTACCATATGAACCAGCAATTCCACTTCTGGATATATACCCAAAAGAACTGCAATCAGAGTCTCAAAGAGATATTTGTATACTCGTGTCTGTAATAACATTATTCACAACAGGTAAAATGTGGAAGCAACACAAGTCTCCATCCATAGATACAGAGGTAAGCAGAATGTTGTATATACATACAATGGAATATTATTCAGCTTTAAAAAGTATGGAAATTTTGACACATGCTACAACATAGATGAACCTTGAGAACACTATGCTAAGTAAGCCAGGCATGAAAAGACAAACACTGAATGATTTCACTTATATGAGGTACTTAGAGTAGTTAAAATTATAGAGACAGAAAATAGAACAGTGGTTGCCAGGGCCTGGGGAGAGGGAGGAATGAGGAGTTAATGTTTAATGGATACAGAGTTTCTGTTTTTCAAGATGAAAAGAGTTCTGGAGATGTATGGTGGTGTTGGTTGGCCAAAAATGTTAATTACTTAATGTCATTCAATTGTACACTTAAAAATGGTTAAGATAGTAAATTTTGTTTTGTGGGTTTTATCACAATAAAAAAATTAAAAAGTGGATATATTAAGACTTTAGAACCTTGGGCCTTATACAGTAGTGGACACAAACCCTAGGTATCTCTTTAAAGATATGAAAGTTACATGGCAACCATAATATATAATGTATTCTTTAGAACTTTGGGGCTACAAAGGTGGTACATCTTTGGTAGAGTTTCCATCTCTAGTCTGGGTATTGAAACACAAAAAATGATGATAGTAATGGCTTCTTAGGAAATAATGGCTGCCCAGTGCACCTTTAAGGTGTTATTGGTAGAAGTGAGTGCTAAGAATATAGTCATTTCTGCTACTATGCCTTGGAAAGGGCTAGTCAAAGAGACTGTCCCTTTCTTTCATCCAGAAAAAAACAGTTCATCAAATGGAGCTCTTACTACTGTCCTTGATATTGGACCATGACTTTAAGAAACACCTTTCTAGGGTATTTCCTCAAAACCCATCCAGCACCCAGCATGGCTCTAGAGTGGTCAGGGACTGGGAGGGTTGCGAACGACATGTTAATTTTTCATGCATCTTATCTTTTCTCATAGATCATATCTTTTCCCAGACAACAGAGACCTCAATTTCAATTTTTGTTTGATTCTTCAAATATGTCCTACAGTCAGTTCTCATAATCATTTTCTTAAGTGGAACAAAGTTTAGGGAAAGTTTACTCTGTACATACCACAGAGAATGTTCTCATTTCTCTTTGAAAATTCAAATTCATAGTATGCATAATGCTATGATTATTAGCCTTATATTGTTTTCAAAATTATCTGTTGCTTACCTACTCTTTTCCCTGCTGCTGTATTATTTCCATTCATTCCAATACCACGGGCAGACTACAATTAAAACACAAAACATCTATAGAGGTGAGTTAATGGAAAATAGAAGGAAAGATCACCAAACATGAAATAATTATATTTTATTATAAAAATGCTGCTGAGCTTTCATTTAAAATTATTTAATCTATTTTTAATTAAATTAACTTGGAACCTGATTGTCACATCCATCAATATTGTACTTACTCTTTATCTATAAGAAAGTAAAATTCGATGGCTCAAATAAAAGTTCTTATTGAGGAAAAACATTAATAAAAATATTTAGTATTTAAAAATACATGATAAACTGTTTACACAAAGCTACTTTCAAATTACAGTTCTCAATTTAGGACTAAAACATTATTTAAAATTCAACTGTCAAAAAAATTTTCTACAAACTGATAAACATTTTAAGAGAAAGTTATGAAAAGAATTCAACCTTAGGCCTCTTTATTTAATGTGTAAACAAAAAACAAACTATATGTTGAATCACTACATGGATAACTAGTAGAACATATTGAAAGGCAAATACTTACTAAAAAAAATTCTGTAGGTTCTAACTGGGGAGAACTTTTCCTAAGGCTTTCTTCCTGAAAATGCTGGAGGTTTGTAAACAGCCCAATTCCAGAGGTTCGAAGCCTGCCTGCCCCACGTGTGCTCTGCAAGCTGTCTCTGCTTGCGCTCCGGGCCAGTGAAGCAAGAAAACCTATGTTATTTACACAACCAACAGGCTCTTTGGTAGCCTTGTTAGCCATTTCTGTGATATCCCGAGCCTCAACTTTAGAAATAATATCAGATCTTTTCCCAGGTGAATCGACTTTAACAGCTCGAAAGCGAGTAGTCCTAGAGAAAGAAGAATCAGTTATATTTCGAACGTCCTGTGACCGAAGCACATTTTGTGAAGCAGAAGACTGGAGGTTCCCAGACTCAAAACATTTGGACTGTCTCTGTGGTTTCACCAGAGAGTTATGTAGTGGCATTGGTGCAGAACAGTGAAGAGGTGATAAGAGTCTATTCTTGTGAGCACTTAATTCACGGTGGTCGAAAACTGCAGCTTCTACTGATTCACCACTCAACACTTTTGCAACATATTTAAGATGCTGATCTGTAGCTTTCAACCCTTTATCACCATTAGTGAGTGAGGATTCTGGATTTACCTTCCGTGTGCCTTCTAAGCCACTGCTCTGTTCATCAGCATTTCCTTCGGTAAAGGAAGCAAACGAACCCACTTCAGGTAGAAGCAATTCTTCAGTTACACACTCTTCTGAAGTTGGAAATAAAACAGTGTCATCCTCATTATTAGATGACAAATTTCCTGAAAAGTTTTTTGTCCGCCTAGGTAGGGATGATCCAAGATGGAGAATAGAATCAGCAAGCTCTTTGTCATTTTCAAACTCCATAGGGGGTATCTGAGGTGGTAGTTTGAAGCCACTATTGGAATGAGACTGTGTGTTACTCTCCCAGTTATCGTCTTCCTTAAGAAAATCACTAGCGATAGATGATATGGATCTATCAGCAGGGGGCAGAGCTGCCAAACTTGAAATGGCATTGCTGGCCGAGTCAGGCAGATATGTGTTCCCGGGAGAAGGTAAACAAGACTGCCCAACGTAGGGGAGAACCCTTAACAATCTGTGGCGAGCAGCTGCCGTGGAACTACTGGAAGGTCGAGGAACTACAGGTGGACGAGGTTTTACCTTGACAGCTTTCTTAGGCTAAAAGAAAAGAGTCAATATATAATTCTTTACACGGTCATTTTCTCTGCCCATTAACAAAAATTAATGAAGGAAGAAAAGGTTACTTCTGTAACATACTGGCATTTGGATTACCTCAATCTAAAATATTTAAAAAGATTAAAATCTTAAGCTTATGATTGAGAAGAATTTTGCTATCTTCCTTCATTGAGTATAATTTTCTGAGAATGTTACAGAAAAATAATTTTATTTTTCATCACTATTAATTATTTGTCAGAGTTTTGCAGAGAAGAAAACTGATTATATTAGGTATGACATTGCTGACCTATTTTAGATCCCCAACAACTTTTCCTAGTAAGATGAGTAAAGTATTTGGCTAGGTAGCTATTGCAAAAAAGAGTTAACAGACCTAAACTGCTATCCTTGAAAAGATCTGCTTGCAAGGCTGGCCCTTGGCTGGCTTCTAGGAACTTGTATTTCAAGAAGTAGTAGTATTTCCTGCTACCATAACAGATAAGAGTGGCTCATTGGGCCTAAACTGTTTGTGCAAGCAATATGGTTTATGCTGAACATCAACTTTCCTTCTGGGAGTCTGGAATTTTGGTACATGCTAGGCAGAGGGTGCCTCCATGAAAAGCTCCTAATAAAACCCCTGGGCAAAGAATCTTTAATGAGCTTCCCTGGTAGACAACATTCCACATGTGCTGACAACTCACTGACAGAGTAATTAGTCATATCTTATGATACTTCACTGGGAAAGCCTGTGCTTGGTTTCCTCTGGACTTCACCCCATGAACCTTTTCCCTTTGCTGATTTTGCTTTGTACGCTCTTTTTGCTATAATAAATCTTAGCTATGAATAAAACTATAAGCTAATCCTGTGAGTCCTTCAAGCAAATCATCAAACCTAGGAGTGCTCTAGGAGTCCCCAATATAGTAGATTTTAATAAAAGCATCACAACAATTTATGGTGTATGGTTAAAATTGAAAATTAAAGATATGAAGCCTTAGCGCTTATCTTTAAGATATGAACTGATATGTGCATGACAAAAGGAAGGAATACCTGATGATATACCAAATCTCCCAACCTAGAAATATAAGAAAATCTAGATAATTCAGCAGACAGCAGTTGAGGCAAGAACTAGAGGGGAGCTAAAAATCCAAAGAAAGAAGAAACTTGGAAAGATATGAACCAAACATTTCATGTCTAGCCAAACTGTCCTTTAAGTGTTATGGCTAAAGAAAAAGTTTTAAACATCCAAACACTCAGAAAATACTGTATTTACAAGCTTTTCCTAAGAAATTTATTAGAGATGAGCTTCTTCTAACCAAAAAGCATGGGTAAACTTCAGTAAGAAGACTGATAGTAAGCATGTAATATATTTAATTAAAGACCTAAAACTAAGAGTGGGGACAAGATTAGAAAAATGATTTGTAAATGTTATACTATCTTAAAAAGCAGAAATAATACAAATATTAAAAATGGAAGAAGATGAAAGAAAGTAAAATAAGTTCATTGATTATAACTTAATAAGTAGGAGTCAAAAGATATCTTTTAAAAATAAAAGAGAAGACAATTAAGTATGGAAAAGGCAGAATAAGGACATGATAAAAGATATTACTATAAAGTTAAACAATAGAACAAAAAATAAAAGCCTTCTGAAGTACCAAAAAGTACACACTCAACACACTCACATACCCATACACACACAAAACAGACCATAAAGAAACTGTAAATATAACAAAATAATAAGATATTAAGGACCAAATATAGGGACTTCCCTGGTGGCTCAGTGGTTAAGAATCTGCCTGCCAATGCAGGGGACACGGGTTCAAGCCCTGGCCCGGGAAGATCCCACATGCCTCAGAGCAGCTAAGCCCATAAGCCACAACTACTGAGCCTGTGCTCTAGAGCCCACGTGCCACAACTACTGAGCCTGCGTGCCACAACTACTGAAGCCCACCCACCTAGAGCCCGTGCTCCACAACAAGAGAAGCCACTGCAATGAGAAGCCCGTGCACCGCAACGAAGGGTAGCACCCACTTGCCGCAACTAGAGAAAGCCCACATGCAGCAACGAAGACCCGACACAGCCATAAGTAAATAAATAAATAAATAAATTTATTTTTTAAAAAAAGACCAAATATAAAAGTCATACCAGTAAATGTGAATGTGATTAAGTGGTATATTTTTTAAAATTTCAAATTGGCTCACAAAGCAAAAAACAACTCTATGCTGTATATAAAAGGTCTTCCCAAAACAAAGTAAATCAAAAGTTAATAAAAAAAGACATGGGAAAGAATACACAAAGCAAATTAAAACAATAAGATATCAAGGGTTATGGGCCTGATATCAGGCAAGGAAAATTCAAGCTGAAGGTCAGAGATGAAACATTTTATAACATCTAGAATTAGCAGTATAATGAAAATACAACAGTTATTAATATTTATGCACTAAATCACACAACCACCTTCTTAAAGCAAAAACTATGGGAGATGAAAAGAAAAATACACAGAAACCCACTAATAATTACAGACTTTCACGTATCACTATTCTCATTTTAAGAGAGAGCAAGCTGACAAAAAAATAAGGAAATAGAGGACGATTTAATAACGTCAAATCTTACAGACAGCTATCAAACTTTTACCCTGATAACAGAGAATGAGCCATTTTCTTAAGTATACACAGGACAGTCATAAAGAGTGATATTAGATCACGAATAATCAAATTCTATTAAGCAGATATGGAAATAACATTCTCTGATTTCTATGCAATAAAAAGAGAAATTTAAAAAAATTAAAAAGGCTCTCTCGCCAGGATTTTTTCAAACTCAAACTACTCTTGGATAAAAAGGGAACTATCAACTAAAAATGCAAAATTTCTTTTAAAAATTAATGAAAATACTACAAATTGACATTAAGTTCTCCCTGATGAGCTGATCTGAAAAGAATATGTCATCTACATAATATCCTGCCAAAAATGTTTGACCTGCATCTAATCATGATGAAACAATAAGACAAACTCAAACTGAGGATATTCTACAAAACTGGCCTACACTTCAAAAGTATCTGACATGAATGTCCAACAAAGGCTAAGAAATAGTTCTGTATAAAAGCAGACCAAGAAAACATTACAACTACATACAACAATGCATGATTCTTGATTGGATCCCAGATTGAAAACAGAAAGAAAAATCAAAATAAAACAAAATGCTATCAAATACATTATTGAGACATGGAGAAATGTGAATATGGATGAAGTAATGTGTATCAGTGATAAATTATGTGTGTGATAACTATATTGTGGTTATGTAGGAGAAGGCTCTGTTCTTAGGAGTGATATACTGAATTAAATATTTAGGGGGAAATGTTACGATATCTGCAACTAACTACCAAATGGATCAGGTAAAAGAAATAGGGAAAGAAAACAAATGTGGAAAAATGCTAACTGGTGAATCTAGGTAAAATTTTCATGGTTGTTCACGGGTATAACATTTCTGAAGGACTGAACATTTTTCAAAGTAAAAAAGGTAAAATAAGTGTTCAGACAAAATCTAAGAGACTTAATTGCCAGGAGCCCTAAATGAAAAGAAACACTAAAAGATTCAGATGGGAGGAAAATAATCTTTAAATGAAGCAAGTAATTGCAGGAAAGAATAAAGAGCAACAGAAAAGGTAAATATGTGGGTAAATATCAATAATATTAGCAATATAAAACAATTTGAGGGGCTCAAAATATATATAAAATTAAAATGCATGACAACGACACAAAAGGTGTTTGGATGTATAAATGGAGTTAGTGTTCTAAGATTCTGGCATTAAAAGCAAAGTGATAAAAATCATTTTTATTAGACTATAAGTAGTCAAGAATGTACAAATAATCTCTAGAGTAACCACTTGACAAAGCTAGTATAATAGTAAGTAGCTAACAAAGTAGTAGAGGATAAAAACTGAATAACAAAAAATAGACTAATCTAAAAAAGGACAAAAAAGGAGAGAAAAAGAAACAGAACAGGTGGTTAAATAGAAAATAAATAGTAAGATGATAAAAATCCACATGTATCAGTAATTATACTAAATGTAATAGATGAAAATCTTAGGCTTGTCAGTTTAGATTAAAAAATAATAAAACTAACCATGTACTGACTACAAGAGACAATTCTTAAATATAGGAACATAGAGTGAAAGTAACAGAGTGGAAAGATATATAATAGAAACATAAACCAAAATAAAGCTAGCTCAGCTACACTAATAAGAAAGTAGCTTATACTAATAAGACAAGTGTATTACAAGACATAAAGAAAAATATTTTATAATGATAATAAATAATAATTTTTATAATAATATAAACTACAAGAAAGATATTACAATTCCTTGGATATCATAAAATCTGTACTAGATCATTTGATCTAGTTTGACAGAGTTTCAAAATACATAAAGCAAAAATAAACATCTTAAAAGGAGAAACACACAAATCCACTACCAGAAAGGGAGATTTTTAATACACTTCTCTCAATAACTGATGGAAAACAGACACACACAAAAATTAGAAGACCAGAACAACACAAATAACTTATCTAATTGATATATACAGAACACTATATATATGGACAGATTACACAGTCTCTCCAAGTGTGTAAGTGGCATTTATTAATATGCTTAGTCACAAATCAAACCTCAACTAATTTCAAAGGCTTGAAATAATTTAGAGTATGTTCCCTGACCACAGTGATATTAAACTACAAATCAGTAATAAAAAGGTACATAATGGGACTTCCCTGGTGGCGCAGTGGTTAAGAATCTGCCTGCCAATGCAGGGGACACGGATTTGAGCCCTGGTCTGGGAAGATCCCACATGCCGCGGAGCGACTAGGCCCGTGAGCCACAATTGCTGAGCCTGCGCGTCTGGAGCCTGTGCTCTACAACAAGAGAGGCTGCGATAGTGAGAGGCCCGCGCACCGCGATGAAGAGTGGCCCCCGCTTGCTGCAACTAGAGAAAGCCCTTGCACAGAAACGAAGATCCAACACAGCCATAAATAAATAAATAAATAAATAAATAAATAAATAAAATTTAAAAAATAAATACAGCAAGTAATTTAAAAAAGAAAAAAAGACTCTGCCTGCCAATGCAGGGGACACAGGTTCAAGCCCTGGTCTGGGAAGATCCCACATGCCGCGGAACAACTAAGCCCATGCGCCACAACTACTGAGCCTGTGCTCTAGAGCCCGAGAGCCACAACTACCGAGCCCACATGCCACAACTACTGAAGCCCACACTAGTCTAGAGCCCGTGCTCTGCAACAAGAGAAGCCACGGCAATGAGAAGCCCACGCGCCGCAACGAAGAGTAACCCCCGCTCGCCGCAACTAGAGAAAGCCTGCGGGCAGCAATGAAGACCAAACACAGCCAAAAATAAATAAATAAATAAATAAATAAATTTATATCTTAAAAAAAGGTACATAATATTCCACGTTTGTAAACTAAGAGGTTCACTTCTAAGTAAGCCATGAGTCACACTGATATAAAGATTTAATGTAATCCCTGTGAAAATCCCAATAGCATTTTTGCAGAAATAGAATAATCCATCCTAAAATTCGTAAGTGATCTCAAGGGACCCCAAATAGTCAAAATAATATTGACACATAAGAACAAAGTTGCAGGTCTCACACTTCCTGATTTCAAAACTTATTACAAAGCTAAAACTTATTGCAAAGCTTATTACAAAGCTGTTGGTGTGGTACTGTCTTTATGTCAGTACCACACTAATCAAAATAGTGTGGTACTGACATAAAGACAAACATATTGACCAATGGACTACAACAGAGAGCCCAGAAATAAACCCTCACATATATGGTCAAATGACTTTCAACAAGATGCCAAGACCACTCAATGGGGAAAGAACAATTTCTTCAACAAATGGAGTTGGGAAAATTGGGTATCTTCATACAAAAGAACGAAGCTGGACCCTTACCTTGCACCATATACAAAAATTAACTTAAAAATGTATCAAAGACCTAAAACTATAAAATTCTTACAAGAAAACAGGAGGAAAAGCTTCATGACATTGGATTTGGCAATGGTTTCTTGGATATGACATCAAAAGCATGGGCAACAAAAGAGAAAACAGATAAACTGGACTACATCAAAATTTAAAGCTTCTGTGTATCAAAGGATACTACCATCAGAGTAAAAAGGCAACACACAGAATAAGAGAAAATATTTGCAAATCATATATATCATAAAGGGCTAATATCCAGAATATATAAAGAATTCTTAAACCTCAACAACAAAAACAATAACCTGATTCAAAAATGGGCAAAACACTTGAATAGATATTTCTCCAAAGAAGATATACAAATGGCCTACTAGAACATGAAAAGATGCTCAACATCACTAATTATTAGGAAACTACAACTACAAACCAACTACGACCAACTACAACTAAATCAAAACTACAACTACGACCTCATGTCCATTAGGATGACTACTATTAAAAAAAAATGTATTGGTGAGTATATGAAGAAATGGGAAGCTATGAAAAACAGTATGGCAGTTTCCCCAAAAATTAAAAATAGAATTACCATATGATCTTAAAATTCTGGGTAAATTTACGAAAGAATTTAAAGTGGGGTCTCAAAGAGATATTTGCATACCCTTGTTCATAACAGCATTATTCACAATAGCTAAAAGGTGTAAGCAACACATGTCTCCATTGACAGATGCATGGTTAAGTAAAATGTTGTATATACATATTTACTCAACCTTAAAAAGTATTGAAATTGTGACATAAGCTACAACATGGATGAACCTTGAGGACATTGCTAAGTGAAGTAAGTCACAAAAAGACAAATACTGTAGGATTTCACTCATATGAGGTTCAAGAAAGTCAAATTCATAGAAAACAGAGAGTAGAATTGTGGTTGCCAGGGGCTGGGGGTGTAGAGAAATTGGGAGTTGTTTAATGAGTATAGAGTTTCCATTTTCAAGATGAAAAAGTCTGGAGATTGGTTGCTCAACAGTGTGAATGTACTTAACACTACTGAACGGTATGTACACTTGAAAATTAAGATGGTAAATTTTGTTATATTTATTTTACTATAATTAACAATTTTGTAATGTTAATTATAGAATCTAGGTGGTGGATGAACAGGTGTTCACTGTAAAATTCTTTCAACCTTGCTGTATGTTGGAAAAGAAAGGAAAATTAAAGACCAATTTCTCTGATGAACAAAAATCCTAAATAAAATATTACGAAATTTAATCTAAAGACATAAAAAGGAAAATTCACCACAACCAAGAGTGGTTCATTCTAAGACTGATTTCATATTTTAAAAAAATAAATTCACCACATTATCAGAATAATTTTATTCAGTGTAAAATACTTTTTAATTTCCCTTTGGATTTCTTCTTTGACCCATCAGTTACTTAGAAGTGTGTTATTTCCAAAATATTAGATTTTCCAGATATCTTTGTTGACTCCTAATTTTATCCATTGTAATAAGAGAGCATTTTTTTTTCACACACACACACACACTGTATTTTATTTTTACAAGAGATAAATAAACTGACACCAAGCATTTTAAATGGATGACCACAACAAAAGCAACAATGATTACAATTACCAAACACGAAACACACTCATACTATGAAGAGAGCATTTTTTGTATGATTTGAATCTTTTAAAATTTATTGGGACTTGTTTGATAGCATACAATACAGTTTATCTTAGTAAATGCTCTGGGTGCACTTAAAAAGAATGTGTATTCTGCTGTTAGGTGGAGCTTTCTTTAAACGTCAATAGGGACAAATAGGTTTACAGTTAATCGAGTTATATTAGAAATCTAATATAACTATGAATTTATCTATTTCTCTTTATAGCTTTTGCTTCATGCATTTTGATGTTCTGTTATTAGGTACATAAACATTTAAGATTGTGGGGAAAGAATTTTATTTTTAATAGAGTTAGGTCAACTGTACTCCATCTGGAAAAAACTTGTCTTCATCCTACTTTACATTATATATGTTTTCTAAAGTTGTGAGGTTGTTTTTTTTTTTTTTCAGATGGATTGTAAATCTAAATGAGAAAGGAAAAATCATACAGCTTTTGGATAAAAAACACAGGAGCATGTCTTCAAAACACTGTGGTAGGAAAAAACTTCATTAAATTTTATAAAAACTAGTAATCATAAAAGGAAAACTGTTAAGTTAAAATACATTAAAATAAAGAATATTTATTCATTAAAAAAATACGAAAGTGAAATAGCAGCTGTTAGAATATCTATAAATCATGTATCTGTCCAAGAACTTGTATCCATAGTATATAAAAATTCCTTCAAATCAGTAAGCAAAAGGCAGACAACCCAATTTAAAAAATGAGCAAAATATTTGAACAAGCACTTGACAGAAGTCAGTATCTTAAAAAAAAAAAGGATGTATTTAAACAGTGTGATTCACATGATATAAAGACTGTTGGTACAAAAGTCAATATCTTAATGGCGAATAAGCATATGAAAAGCTTAACATTATTCTCCATCAGAGAAATGTAAATTAAAACCACTACACATCCACCAGAATGGATAAAATAAAAAAGACTCACAATGTCAAGTGTTGGTGAGGATGTGACACAAACGGGAACTCTCCTGTTTCTGATGGGAGTGTAAACTGGTTCAGACACTTCACAAAACTGTTTAGCAAAACAACTAAAGCTACACAGATACCTACCCTATGGCGCTACAAGTCTATTCCTAGCTATATGCCCCAAAGAAAAGAGTGCATGGGTCCACCAAAGTCATGTATAAGAATGTTCAGAGCAGCTTTGTTGATGAAAGCCAAAAACTAGAAACAACCTAAATGTCAAAAGAAGAAGGAAGAAACGAAGTACAGGCATACCTCATTTTATTGCACTTTGCAGATAACCGCGTTTTTTACAAATTGAAAGTTTGTTGCAACCCTGTGTTGAGCAAGTCTATACTGATGCCATTTTTCCAACAGCATTTGCTCACTTTGGGTCTCTGGGTCACATTTTGGTAATTCTTGCAATACTTCAGCCTTTTTCATTATTATTATATTTGCTATGGTGATCCGTGATCAGTGATCTTTGATGTTACTACTACAACTCACGGAAGGCTCATATTATGGTTAACATTTTTTAGCAATAAAGTATTTTTAATTAAGGTATGTACATTGTTTTTTAGACATAATGCTATTGCACACTTAACGGACTACAGTATAGTGTAAACATAAATTTTATATGCACTGGGAAACCAAAAAAATTCGTGTGACTCACTTTATTGCGATATTCGCTTTACTGTGGTGGTCTGGAACCGAATCTGCAATATCTCCGAGGTATGCCTGTATAGTCATACAATGGATTAGTACACAGTAGTAAAAGAGAATGAAATGATACATGCAACAACATGGATGAACTGCAAAAGTATTATGCTGAGCAAAAGAAACCAGACCAAAAAAAGGTGTATTATATATAATTTATACAAAGTTCAAGAACAGTAAAGACTAATTCATGGTGACACATGTAAGAATAGTAGTTATTTCTGGGAGTAGGAAAAGGCAGGTATTGATGGGAACGGTTACAAGGAAATCTGGAGAGAAATTTTAATTTTGAGTTACACCTATTTTAATTTGAGTTATACCTACATGACTGTATAGAAATGTAAAAATTCATCAAGTTCTATTAAAGACTTGTGAATTTTATTTTATGTACATATTACATTTCAATAAAGAAAAAGTTATTAATGGAGTGAAAAGCAAAATAATAGAGTGGTGATACATATATATGACAAAAAACTTATATCCAGAATATTAAAGATCTCCAAAAAAATCAATAAGCAAAACACATACAACCCAATTTTAAAAATGGGCCAAAGATCTGAACAGGCATTTTATAAAAAAGGATATCCAAATACCCAATAAATACATGAAAGGTGCTCAACTTCATTGATCAGAGAAATGCAAATTAAAACCATAATGTAGGGCTTCCCTGGTGGCGCAGTGGTTAAGAATCCGCCTGCCAACGCAGGGGACATGGGTTGGAGCCCTGGTCCAGGAAGATCCCACATGCCGCAGAGCAACTAAGCCCGTGTGCCACAACTACTGAGCCTGTGCTCTAGAGCCCACGAGCCACAACTACTGAGCCCACGTACCACAACTACTGAAGCCCGCACACCTAGAGCCTGAGCTCCACAAGAGAAGCCACGCAACGAAAAGCCCGCACACCTCAACGACGAGTAGCCTCTGCTCGCCGCAACTAGAGAAAGCCCGCATGCAACAACGAAGACCCAACGCAGCCAAAAATAAATAAATTTATTTATTTATTTATTAAAAAAAACCCAAAACATAATGTAATGCCACTACACACCAACCAGAACGACAAAAATAAAAAAGGACCATAACAAATACTGGTAAGAATGCATGAAAATTGCAACTCTCATTCACTATTGGACAGAATTCATTCAATTACTTTGGAAAACTGACAGTATCTAGTAAAGCTAAACATTCCTTATCAACATCCAGGTACTGGAGATATCCATAATAAGTAAATATTAACAGCATTTTAAAAAGTAACTATTGCAAAATTAAGGTTAGGCTATCTTTTATTATCCTTCTTAGCTCTATGAAATTTTTTAAAATCATGAATTATTTTGAGTGCAGTATTATCACATTAAATACATTGCTGGCCTAAAAAAATCAATTCACCACATTTAATATCTCAATAAATAACTGAGGCCAGAAACTTGAAATGAATAATAGTTTATAAATCTTTTTTTTCCCACAATTACCAACAGACTCAATGCTGTGAGCCCTGCAAGGATATACTAGAGAAAGACCTGGCCAAGCTTCACCTTTTTGCTGAGATTCATGTTCTCCATCTTAGCCTTCAGCAGTTTCATCTTATTCATAGTTATTGAATTTTCAATTATCTGTTGCCCAGAAGGAGAAGGCTCAATTTCCTCATCTTCATCAGTATGCAAATTATACACAGAACCACCACTGCAAAGAAAATAATAATTACTAATGAAATGCACCTTATACCTGCCCAATGACTAAAAATATTTTAAATGCAATACAAACTATAGATGTTGTTAATGATAAAACGATAAATCCATCTTGTCAATGTAAATTCAAGGCAAATGTATTTCAAAAATATATTTCTTATGAGAAAAAAAGTAAATGGGGATAAATATCATGATCTAGAATTACTGAAAATCTAGTACAGCTGAGCTTTTCTGAAGTCAGTATACCATAAGTGAAGATCTTTTATGTTTGGAAATGTAACCAGACAGAATAGCACAGATTTTAAAATGAAAAAAGACACCTTGGTCAAGTCATGACACAAATTATTAAACATATAAAACATTCCAATTACTGATCAATCACAATAACATTTATTCATAACTTAACATATTTATTATCTGGAGCCCTTTCTCTTTGACTACAGAATGCCACAATATAATGCCATAATATAATGGCACTATCACACTATCCTCATATTTATTCTTATATGTCTATCTTTCCCCCTTATTCCCCCATATGTAAGCAAGTTGAAAGCAGATATTAATATTAGGCTTGGGACTTCTCTGATGGCTCAGTGGTTAAGAATCCGCCTGCCAATGCAGGGGACACAGGTTCGATCCCTGATCTGGGAAGATCCCACATGCTGCGGGGCAGCTAAGCCTGTGCGCCGCAACTACTGAGCCTGCGTGCCACAACTACTGAAGCCCGTGCGCCTAGAGCCCGTGCTCCACAAGAGAAGCCACCGCAATGAGAAGCCTGTGCACCGCAGTGAAGAGTAGCCCCTGCTCACCACAACTAGAGAAAGCCCGCAGGCAGCAATGAAGACCTAATGCAGCCAAAAATAAATTTAAAAAAATATATATTAGGCTTTGCTCATCTTCCTAGTCTTAGCACCTGGCACAATGCTTGGCACACATTTAACAAACGTTTGCTGAACTGAATGCAAACATAATTAAAATTTCATTCAGCTTTTTCAGTAATGGGAAAATTAAAATGGTACACAAGGTCAGCATATTTGAAGAATGACTGAAATTTTAAATTGAGCATAAGAAGCATGTGCACTAGTCACCGTGCCCAATTTACTGTATCTATGCTAAAGAAGTATGAGAATAAGACTTCCTGTTCTATATGGTTGTAAGAAATGGAAACAATTTAAGATAACCTTAATAGGGCATATTCCATAACACTTCTGAAGGACATACTACCACCACACAAAGGTAAAGCAGAGAGTGGATAGCCCCATTCCTAAACTTTACATGGTGAAACTGGTGACATTCTGAAATCATGGGTTAATTACATTGCACAGCAGCCACAGGTATCAGGAGGAAGAAGGGCAGAAATTGGTCTCCATAGCCAATTCAGTCCCTAGCGTTTGACTCGTGACTATCATTTCGATCTATTATAGATGCCTAGTATAATATGAAAATTGACACAATGGACACAACACTAAATTGACACTGCTACCATTTACTGAATGCCTACTCTGCCAGGCACTTTCCGCATTATTATTTCTAATCCTCACAAAAACTACATAAGATGATATTACATCCCATTTTATAAATGAGGAACCTGCAGTTGAGAGAGGTTAAATGATTTTGTTCAAGACCAGAGACCCAGTAAATGGTGCACCTAAGATTCAAATCCTCTGTCTGGTTCCAAAGTCTATTCTTGATACTACTTCCTATTGCTTCCCCAGGCACCAAACAATAGACCTTACTGCGTCATACTTTTGTGTCCAAATTAAGTAACAGAATTTATAGTATGTGAAGGCTCTCATCTTGAACTTAACTATACCTGAAAAGGAAGGTTGAGGTGAAGATTTTTGCCAGTTCACCCTTGGAGTTGGAAGGAATGACTCAAGTATATTCTATTCTTGGTCACCTTGTAATACTTTAACTTCAACTACTTCTCTGTTATGTCCTGTAGCATTTTAAATTTATCCATATTAAATACTAAAAGAGGTTTCTGACTCAACCTTCCTGTCATAAAAAACTGGTCCTTTACTATTTTCCCACAGAGACCAGTGTGTGTGTGTGTGTGTGTGTGTGTGTGTGTGTGTGTGTGTGTGTGTGTGTGTGTGTGTGTGTGTGTGTGTATTTGTACGTTAAAAAGTACAATCATGATAAATATTTCATGGGCTGCATTTTAAAGGATAAAAAAAATTTTTAAATTCACCTAATTTAGGGACTTACCTGGTGGCACAGTGGTTAAGACTCTGCGCTCCCAATGCAGGGGGCCCAGGTTCAATCCCTGGTCAGGGGACTAAATCCCACATGCATGCCACAACTAAGAGTTCGCATGCCGCAACTAAGAGTTCACATGCCGCAACTAAGACTCAGTGCAACCAAATAAATAAATAAATAAACATTAAAAATATATATATGTTAAAAAAAATTCACCTAATATTTTCAAAATACCACATTATTGTGTTTCCTCTCACAAAGCATAGATCAGTTAGAAGCCAATTCCAATTTTTTTCTAAATGGAAAAATGTAACTAGACCAGGATAACACAGTAATTTATAAACTTAATCCAAGAATATTTCTTTATTTTTAAACATTCTAAATATTTTCTTGAATGCTATATTTAACTTTTTCTAAATCTTTTAACCTAATAATAGGATTAAAGAATAAGAGATGGGCAAATGTAATATTTATTCCAACAAGAATATTATTCACCCTGAAGCCAACTCCTTATGTGACTTTCACAGATAAGTTACCATTGAATTTAGTGTTGCAATGCCTCCTTTTATTTCTTCCCACTTAAAAAAGCAGTAAGGTAGCACAATTAACTAAAAAGATTTGAGACTAAAAATGATGACTGGTACAAGATTTTGTAACAGAATGAATCAAATAATTCTGTTTCTTCTTAGAGCAAGAGTCAGCAAACTATGAACAAGGTCAAATTCAGTCCACCACTTTTTTTTTTCTTAATAAATTTATTTATTTTATTTATTTATTTTTGGCTGCGTAGGGTCTTTGTTGCTGCGCACAGGCTTTCTCTAGTTGCAGCGAGCGGGGGCTACTCTTCATTGTGGTGCGCGGGCTTCTCATTGCGGTGGCTTCTCTTGTTGTGGAGCACGGGCTCTGGGCGTGCGCGCTTCAGTAGTTGTGGCTCGCGGGCTCAGTAGTTGTGGCTCGCGGGCTCTAGAGCGCAGTCTCAGTAGTTGTGGCGCACGGGCTTAGTTGCTCCACAGCATGTGGCACCTTCCCGGACCAGGGCTCGAACCCGTGTCCCCTGCATTGGCAGGCGGGTTCTTAACCACTGTACCACCAGGGAAGCCCCCACCACTTATTTCTGATTGGCCCACAAGCTAAGAATGGTTTTTACACTTTTAGATAGTCGAAACAATCAAAATAATAATATTTCATAATGTGAAAATTATGTGAAATTCACATTTGTGTCCAATAAAGTTTTGCTGGAACACAGCCACACTCACTTGATCACATATTGCATGCACTGCATACTGCTCTTACGCTACAATGGCAGAGTTGAATAGATGCAGAAGAAATTGTATGTGGCTCTCTCATTGCTTTGTACTGTGGTTTAGCACACTATAAATCACAGTGGCACAGTCATAATCAACAACACTTTGACTGCCATGTGTGTCACTGTACAATGACATTTTATTACCAGTACATACCCAACATGTCAAAATGAAGAGAAGAGTGGACTTCAAATGCTGCAGTTTTAAGACACAGTAGAGAGTGGATCATTTTGCTATCAACTAAATAGCAAAATGTGGTGTTTATTATACAATGACACTATAGCTATGCTAAAGAAAAACAACATATTTGGACATTATCAGACTAAGGACTCATCACAACATTCCCAACTTGCAGGAAAGCAATGGTCAGAAAAAGCAGAAAATTTAAAATGGAATATCTCATCACAGTATAATTTCTTCACAAAAATAAATGAAAATAAGAGTGCAACCAAAAGAAGTTTCCGAGTGGCTTATTTACTAGCCAAACAAGGAAATGTTTACCAATTGTGAATTAATTAAGCCATATTTGATCACAGCAGTTGAAAAAATGTATCCAAAGAAAATAAACTTGTTTAAAGACTACATCTTTGGCAAGAACAATTTCTAGAAGAGTTGAAAACACTGGAAGCAACATCAATAGTTAATTAAAAAATCAGGCAAATGATTTGGAGTCATTTTCCTTGGCTTTTGATGAGTCAAGATAAGCTAGATACTATTCAGTTGTTTTTGCTTATTCAGGGTATCAAAACCAAATTTGAAGTGACTGAAGAACTAGCCCCCATGTATTGTCTGCATGAAACAACTACATTTAAGAATATTTTCAAAGAAGTTGCTAAAACACTAACGGTACAACGTGAAGTAAAATCTACAAGTGATGGAGCAAAAATATGTGTGGAACAGAAAATAAAAAGCTTTTTTGGACAAATTTACAAAGCTAATGAAATGTAAGGTGTTTAAAACCTATGGTTACTCATTGTGTTATTCATCAGCAGGTAATCCTGCAGTAAATATTTCAATCTTTCATGTATTACGGAACTAACAGTGTCAATGGTAGACTTCATTTGTCTCATGGACTTAACCATTAGTTCAATGGCTTGGCAGTAGCAGCTTTATTGTGATTTTTTTCAGCTCAGGGCTGACACTGAATTTTTCTGAATGAGAAGAACCACTCCCAACCGCTAATATCCAATGCAGAATGCCTTTGGAAATTAGTTTTTGCTGTGTACTTGATAATGTTCCTTAGTGAATTCCACCTAAAATTACAAGGCAAAACAGTACTTACATGAGAAACTTACACTGCAGTAATGTCAAACTGACAACTAGCATTACTTGGAATCACATGTAATATCATGCTTTCAAAAGTTAAAAACAAAGAGAGATCTCCATTCCCACACAAATTTGCAGCAGACATACTTTCCAAACTGAAATTACACTCCCAGCAGCATTTTCATACCTCACTGCAAGTTAAAGGAAATCTGTGTATTTCAAAATCTATTTAAATGTGCAATTGAGAAGCTCCACCTATGTTCAATTGGAAGTGACTGATCTGCAACATAATGAAATGCTAAAGGCAAACAGCAAGGGAAGACTAACAGAATTCTATAAATGCCTGCCAAGTGATGAACATGCTCAATTAAAATCATATGCTCATGGACTGCTATCATTATTTGGCAAGTACCTATCTGTGTGAAATGAAATTTTCAAAGATAAAGTGCATAAAATCTCATTCCAGATCAATATTAACAAATGAACTTTTACAACTGATTCTGCAAATTTGATAGGCAACACTAGCTTTCAACCCCTTAACTAAACTATTACTTCCACACAAAAGAATTCCATTCTTCTCGTCAGTAGACCTGAATTACACACACACGTGCACACACACACACACACACACACACTATTCTTATATTTTGAATTTTGTCTGTAAAAATTTTGTGAAAATTTGTTTTCTCTTGTTATATAAGTACTTACATGGTATCCTTAGTTTTATCTCTTGGCCTGGAAACCCTAAAATAGTTACTATCTAGCCCTTTACAGAAAAAGTTTGCTGTGCTCTATTGTGGAGTAAGAAAGCCTCTCCTAGAATAGGCAAGATAAGGTATGACCAGAAAAGGTTTTCTGCTCTGCTTCCTCATCCACCCTATCCCTTCTCCAATTCTGGTAAGTGAATAGAGAGGAAAAGAAAAATAAAAAATATCTTAAGAGGAACAATAATAATACAATTTTAACTGAAATCCATAACAACATTTGGATTATGTCTTAAACACAAATAGAAGTTGACTGGGGAAAAACTGGGGTAAAAGGAGTAAGTGATGTTTTAAGCAAAGGAAAAAAGATGTACAAAAACATGGCATAATTAAAAAGACCTGTAAAAATGATGATAACAGGTTTTGAAGGGCCTTCCATGCTAAGCTACGGAGCTTAGATTTTCTCCTTGAGGAAAGGAGAGCCAAAAGAGGACTTCCGAAGGAAGAAAACCAAAACAACAGCTAGCTAGCACATGGAGAGACTGGTATAAAGAAATTCTACTCATGGTCTAAGTGAGAGACCCTGGATTAAAGCTGCAGCCCTCACTGGTCCCTCTTCTCTACTTTTAGCCCATATGTTTAAGGCATGTTAGCAATGTTAACCAGAGCCTGACACGTAGAGTCAACAGTCAATGCCCATTTGTCACATCTGCTCTCTGGCCCCAAAGAATGAGTATAATCTCTCTTCCACATAACACTCTGAGGTGAGGCAGAATCCTAAAGGAATCCCCAGGATTCCCAATTCCTGGTGCTCACTCCCTGTATACTCTCCTAGCCTTGAGTTTGGGCATGACCTATGACTTGCTTCTATCCAACAGAATATGGCAAAACTAAAGGGATTTTCAGATGTAACTTAGGCCCCAAATCAGTTGATTTTGAGTTAATCAAAAGAGAACTGAGGGAAGCTTCTACCCAATAGCCAGTAAAAGAACCAGGGCCCTCAGTCATATGACTGTCAGGAAATGAATTATGCCAGCAAAGTGAATAAGCTTAGAAGTAGATTCTCTTCCCCAGTCAAGCCTCCAGGTAAGAGTACAACTTTGCCAACACCTTGACTGCAGCTTTGTGGGAACCTGAGCAGAGCACCTGGCTAAACCGTGCCGAGACTCCCAACGCATAGAAACTGATTTCCAGACTACAAGTTACTTTTTGTATGAACGGTATTGCAACTAGGTTTTTATGCTGTGGAATTAAATTTAGTTACCTGTAATACCTTTCCTTCCTTTGTCTCCCTGTCCTACTCCTCTTTTAAGGTCACTTTTTCTCAGAGGTTGTCCCTAACTCCCTGCCTTTCAGGCAAAATGAAGGCCTTCTTATCTGCTTTTCCAGAGACGTTGATGTCTTTTTATAACAACTGCCAAAATTATATTATAGATACTATTTATAGCAGATTGCATGCTCCATGAAGGGAGGGAATATAATCTTTATAACCTAGTGCCTAGTGTAAAGACTGACTATAAAAGTTCAGTAAATTTTTAGTAAATGTGTTAAAGTGAAAGGAGGTAAAGAATCATAGTAAGGCAGAGTGCACAGAAACTTGAACGTTACCTTGTCCAATTTACTAAGTGTTCTATTGCCTAGCTAAGTACCTTTAAGTTGTTTCCTTCTGATTTTAGAATATAACAACTCCTCTTCCTCTTTTCTTTTAAGGATTATATGTTTTGTTATTTTTTATTTATTTATTTATTTATTTGTGGGGGGCCTCGCTGTGCAGCTTGGGGGATCTTAGTTCCTCGACCAGGGACTGAATCCAGGCCCTTGGCAGTGAGAGTGCGGAGTCCTAACCACTGGACCGCCAGGGAATTTCCCCTCCTCCTTTTATACAGTAGGAAAACAAGACGAGAGAAGTAAAGAGATTTATCCATCTTTAAGCAGCAGAGTTAAACTTTGGAAAAAAAGAGCAACTTTAGGCTTAACCCTTTCTATTATGCCACGGTTGTATAATAACACACTATCATAACAAGACTCTATAATCTAGTAGGCATTTTAGACTTTCATAAAGTGACAGAAATAAATATTTTTTACGAAAAATCCTACTCCATAAAGAAATTTCAGTTTTAGAAATTACTCATATCAATCATACGAAGGACAATTTCAGAATTATATAATTGAGGTGGGGTGGGGGAAAAGGGGAGAATGAATAAAATTTAGTTAGTCTTGTGAATATAATAAGATTATTTTGACAACACAAGGTAAACATAAGGTTTATGGGTGTATCATACAGTGTTCTCCTTTTCTAAGCGAGACATGCAAATGAAAACCTATTTACCTTAAAGATTCAGATAATGGTGTTAAAGTGCCATCTCCCCTGTCTACTACACGAAAGAAATTCAATTGATCTCCTTCTCGGTATACCAGAAATGTAACTTGTTTGTTGCAGGAGGTCTTCTCCCAGACCTCATCTCGACTGGAATCCATGTACTCAGCCATCTCCCTAAGTGGATCTTCCATAGGAACTACAAATGGAAAAATTGATAAACAAGCTTTCAATTTATATCAAGTTTAATGCATCTTGGTACACTGTCAGGATATAAGGTGCTGAATTTGAACAACAATCCTATGCATACAATACATATATATTACATTCTTCAAATAAGTTTCTGGTCTTTTTATAGTTAATACAGCATTTTCCATGTTGTATTAATATGAAAGAAATAAAATGATTATGTTGTTATGTACAAAGACAGGGTTTAACCAAATACATGAGGTTTTTCCTGTGTCACTGGAGAGTATATTTGTTGATTGTATGACACAATGATCTATAACTATTTTCACTTTACACCTTCCACTCCCTATATTTTCCAATATTGGTTCCAACAATCAATAATTAAAAAGCAATGTAAATTCCACTTACTTTAGATTAAAAAAACAAACACACACACAATTGGGGAACATATGTTAGAAATTAGAAGTGAATCCCTTTTTTTCTTTCTGGTTTTATATAAAGGCTGATTCTTCTTAGAATTGTTTCGTGACGTGAAGATAGGCAATTAAAAGTACACGGTAACCCAGAACACAAGGAGGGGTCCCTTAGCGTGCTAAAACTGCTATGTGTGTAATGATAAGCATGTTGTTTCTTGAAAGCATCCTCCCAGGACCCCACCTGTCCTGATATGTATCTATGTGTCTAGTCAGAGCACGTGGCTCTAGCGGCCCGGCGCTGTGGTCAGGGTTGAATGACACTGCGCAGCCATCACTTCAACCCACTCTCATCCACAGCAGCCACAGACAGATTCCGCTCCTGTGGTGGGGACAAGCCTCAAGAGACTGCTAGCTCACAGCCTGAATGTTCTAAACGTCCCTGAACCTCAGATCAGGGAATCTAAGCAATGGCTGAGGGAAAAAATGTTCGCTCCCAAAGACGTTTTCATGTCAAGCTGCAGAAACATTTGTTCTTTCTTAAAAGAGGCAACAATTTCTCAAACTCTATAACTTTCATTCAAGTAGCGTATTTATTAACAGAATAACAGTGCTGAACTGTTATCTGAACCTGTCAAAGTTACAGCAATAATAAATATTAAACTCTGAAAGTAATGAGGTAAAAACATTGAAGATGTTCCCATATCCTAAATTCAATTCCACTACTAATAAAACACAAAAACTTCAGAAACATAATAAGATTTACCTTGTTTTACAAAAATAGTTGGATGTTTTGATAGACTCTTTCGTAGGTACAAGATGTGTAAATATTAAAGGACATTTTTAAAACAGGTTCTTGCCATTTTAAGTTTATGCTATATTTTCCACATTACATTAATAAGAAACAAAAACTATGCTACCACCATTACTAAAACCACATGAAAGTCTTGTTTAAACCAAGAGAGTGTGCCTTACTTAGGGAGGCACTGGCATTGAATATGTGTATGCACCTATGTGTATGTATGCACACCCCTTTTCATAATAGAAAAATCATTTAGATTTCATCAGGTGTAAAACATTATCTATATAGTTTAGGATAAAATTTAATTTTAGAAAGGAAAGCTTTTCTTTTTTTCTTTTTGGCCACGCCACACAGCTTGCGGGATCTTAGTTCCCTGGCCAGGGATGGAACTTGTGCCTGCTGCAGTCAAAGTGCAGAGTCCTAAACACTGGACCACCAGGGAATTCCCAGGAAAGTATTTTCCATGTTGTTTTGATAATGGTTAATTCAAAAACAATTTTAAAAGCTAAATATTACTGGAGTTCACACAATAAAGATATTTTCTAAACCATAATTTTCAAGTAAGACTAAATACTGGGTTGGCCAAAAAGCTCGTTCGGATTTTTCTGTGAAACGGACTTCTTGGCCAACCCAATAGCTAAAAAATAAGGTTTCTGAAATACATTATGGAGAATCTCTAGATCTGGGTACAGTTTTTCTTTTTCACAAAGTTTTCAGTGATGTAAGGTAGACAACAGCTACACCTTCATTTTAAAAGTTGATACAATAAAGGCAAAATTATTAAGAACTTAGTCTAAAATATAAAAAAAGACAAGTTCTAGGTACTGATTCTTCAATTTACAAACAAGGCACAGGAAGTTGTAGGGAAAAAAGTATTACAAAGCTTCAACTTTGTTGATGCCTACCACTTTCATTTTGTTTTAAGTTAAAAAAATACATGTATTTTTAACTCAGAATCTGTGGTACTTATCCTCATAAACATATTTTTTAGTCCTAGTAAGAAAAGTAGTTGCCTGATAAAACATTCTGTTTAAAGACAATACTATACACAAATAACAAACTTTGAAAAATATAATACAATGGAATTCACATGTCATTAAATTCGCATCTTATAACGGCTCAGTAAACACATTAGGGTTCTTCTACTACCCTCAGAATGGCTACTATAAACATCATTTAATGTTACGTGGGACAATTTCATAGGTCCAACTAATAGAAAGTCCCTGATATTATGAATCTAGTTAATCAGCTCTAACATTATTATCTTTGTTTTCTTCTAACTTATCCAAAACAGTTCAACAGCCAAAGTAACATATCTCACAAAATCCTCTTGAAATAGCTAGGAAATAGATGGTGATAACCCTATTTTCTAATCAAAATTATGAAGCGTGGAGATGAAATCTGACTTGTGGAAGAAGTATAAGCCATGAGTGGAATCAGTACTCAACATTCAATTTTCTGGTTAGTGAAGGATCAAACAAATACAAAGGCCTTCCCCCAAATGAGGCCCACAGAGCAGGACTACTCTGAGAAATCTAAGCATGCCTCTACTTTGTGGGGATCCATCTGATATACCTGAATCAGGGACAAACGTGAACACTCCCGGTTCTTCCCATGTTTAGAACTTTCTTGTTAATCAAGTCTCTGCTCACATCATCATCTCCAAGGGTTCTTCCAAAACTGTCCTCCTACTACCCTACTTCCACAGACACTGTCATGCTACCGTATTCCCTCCATAGCACTTACAGCTGCTTGAAGTAACATCAGTTCTTCACATGTTTATTGTGGGCACTGTGATGAAGCAGGAACTTTTTCTCCCATGAAATACTGCACTGAACATCTAGTAGATGTTGAAAATGTGTTTGCTGAATGTCTCTCTCAGAGACCACCCACATTCTGAAAAAAGGCTTCAACAGGACTATGATAATGTCTATAAAACCCAAATGCATCACAAACCAGGCTAAGAGGTATCTTTGGAATTTCCTACAACAATCATTACCCCAGGAGTTGAAGACTCTGGATTAAAAAAGCAACAAGACCAGTAAAATAAACCTAAACACAATGATAACAACGTAATATGTGTACTATGCCATCCCACTGCCCTTCCCTATACTGGTGAGGTTTATATTTAAATCTGTTTGGACTGAATAAGGAATCATGAGATTTTCTGGAATATGAGCTCCTGCCTCTCATTTAGCCTTTAAAAAACAATGCTGAGGGCTTCCCTGGTGGCGCAGTGGTTGAGAATCTGCCTGCTAATGCAGGGGACACGGGTTCGAGCCCTGGTCTGGGAAGATCCCACATGCCGCGGAGCAACTTGGGCCCATGAGCCACAATTACTGAGCCTGCGCTTCTGGAGCCTGTGCTCTGCAACAAGAGAAGCCACGATAGTGAGAGGCCCGCGCACCGCGATGAAGAGTGGCCCCCGCTTGCCATAACTAGAGAAAGCCCTCGCACAGAAATGAAGACCCAACACAGCCATAAATAAATTAATTAATTAATAAATAATAAAAATTTAAACTGTAGTTCATTCATTAAAAAAAAAAAAACAATGCTGAAGGACCTACTATATAGCACAGGGAACTATACTCAATATTTTGTAATAACCTATAAGGGAAAAGAATCTGAAATAAATATATATATTCATATATATGTATAACTGAATCACTTTGCTGTAAACCTGAAACTAACACAACATTGTAAATCAACTACACTTCAATAAAAATAGAATAAATTTTTAAAAAATAAAACAAAAAAAGAACAATGCTGGGAGAAACAATGAGGTTCTTCTAAGACCTAATAGCAGAAAGAGAACCTGAATAAAACCTGAGGCTATAAAAACATCACCTGGCTTGAAGATTATTATTGTCAAATTGCTTTAATATACATAATTTTAACATATGCCTACCTCTTCTAGTATTTATAGGTCCACCACGCATAGCCAAAACCAGCTTCAAGGTACAACCTTCTGAAATGCTGTGGATAATTAACACAAAAATAAACCACAATCATCAAAATACAATCAGTGTTAAATATACACATAATTATGTGCTGGTTCATCATAGTGCCTACTCTCTAAAAGATAAAAAAAAAGATATAGCAATGTGCATAACTATAAAATGTTAACTTATTTACTTGCATAAATAATGAAAACATGAAGAAGTTCTCATAAGCCTTAAATATGACATGAATAAAAGTATGAAAAAGACCTCTGTGGTTTAGCCTCTTCATTTCACATGTCAGGCCCTAAGAAGAAAAGAAGCTTGTTCAAGACCCAAAGTGCTAGAAATATCAGATCTATTTAATAAAATAAAACAATAGAAAAATAACAAATCTACAAGATCTCCCAACTCCCAGTGTGCTCCCAGCTATTCCAGATGGCCTCTGACCCTTTTTTTTTAAGGAAAGAATGAAGAATTATGTGAGAGAAGGGAGAAAGACAAAAAAAGGTCAGATGGTGTATTCACAATCACTGATGCACACAGTGTCACTTAGTATCGCATTTGGAGGGCCTAAGAGAAATGAAAGACTTGGTGAAGAGCAATACTCTATTACCCAGTACTCTTGTGAAAATGGAAAGAAAAGGAAGGTAGCCAGATGGGAATGAGTCAATATTCAAAGAAAGGAGCAAAGAAGGCAAGATAAGAAGAAGAAGTCTAAAAAGGCAGGGGTAAATAGCTTGGCGTGAATAATGAAAAGGTAAAACAAAGAATCAGAGGACAAAGATCGGGTAGCATGGGTACTGAGCCAACACATCTTAAAGTTCAGGATTTACACTAAAATCTAGGGATAGAAACTATTCAGAAGAAGAAGAGACATGATTCAAGGATTCAGAAGAAAAACACTGGTATATAGAGTCATAATTCTGAGCGCCTATAAGATATCTGATATGCAGTTACACTCACTTGTAATCATTCAAGCAATAATCATCTTCAAGTTCCATGTTATTCCAAATTAAGTGCTGCTGACAGATGGGAATACCTTAGGGGAAGGTTATAAAAAAATTGGTTAAAAATTCAGTAGTATCTTGGAAAGAGTATGATACAAATCAATTTTATCAAAGAAATAATAATAAACACAATTCTAAATTGAATGCTAGATGTTTAAACTGTACAGAATCATAGGTAAAAGGCGGGGCTAAAAGTAGATATGAACCAATCCACTCACTAGAAAAGAACAGTATGTTTCAGTAACTCTCTGGCCTTGAAACAAAGTATAAAATTAGGAAGCCCTTTAAAAAGATACCTTGAAATGAGCCCTGAAGAGTTTAAGATCTAACGTCTAGAAGACAGTTCTCAGTACTGCAAAGTACAGCCTTCATTCAGTTATATTCAGCATTAAAAGTGTATTATGAGTGGAGGGTGAGCAAAATGGGTGAAAGGGGTTAAAAATGTACAAACTCCCAGCTATAAAATAAGCAAGTCATGGGGATATAATGTACAACATGGAGACTATAGTTAATAACATTGTGTTGTATATCTGAAAGTTGCTAAAAGAGTAGATCTTAAAAGTTTTCATCATAAGAAAACAAAATTTTGTAACTATGTATGGTCATGGATGTTAACTATTAACTAGACTTACTGCATTGATCATTTTGCAATACAGTAGTCCCTTGGTATCCAGGGGGTATTGGTTCCAGGTCCCCTGCAAATACCAAAATCCACGGATGCTCAAGTACCTTATACAAAATGACATAGTATTTATTTGCACATAACCTACACTCATCCTCCTGTATACTTTAAATCATCTCTAGATTACTTGTAATAGTTAATACAAAGTAAACACTATGTAAATAGTTGCCAGCATGATGCAAATTCAAGTTTTGCTTTTTGGAACTCTCTGGATTTTTTTTCCCCAATAATTTTGATCTATAGTTGGTTAAATCCTCAGATGCAGAACCAGAGGATACATAGGGCCAACTTTATATACAAATATCAAATCATTATGTTGTACCCCAGAACTAATATGTCAATTATATCTAAATTTAAAAATATATGGAACATTTAATTTAGCTTATTTGCCCCTAAGATTTTGTATTCTAAAAGTCTGTTCCCAGAATAACATGTCCACAGGGAATAATGATTGTTTATATGTGAGTTTATTTAGTGATTCAGATAGCATCTTTCATATTCTTCCAAATGGAAAGGTCAATAATCCTCAAACAGGGCACAGAATGTAATTTCCCATAAAACATTAATATATTAGAAAATTCCTCCCACCCTAATGTTTGAATGTGATTATAGTCCATAACTGCATATTGACATACTTTTTTGCAGAGTCTGAACACTAATTAAAGAATAATTCAATCTTTAAAAAAAAGTATATTATGGGCAATTTTCAATGCTGAAAATTATGGTCTACAAGACAGTTTCTTTGCATCTCTGTGACGTTAAAGGAATGTTAAGGCAGATTCCATACTCCAGCATAAACTTTTTTTTTTTGCAAACTGCACATTTGAATGCCCAAAGACTACTAGCCAGAGAGTGAACATTATCTACTCAATAGAACATTTAATGGCTACAGATACTGATGTTGATGAATATCTTTTTCAAATATCTCACATACTGCCTTCTCAAATTACTTTTGCTTGTGATACTATAAAATAAGTTGACTAGAATAATAGCAATAAGTGCTATATGTGTTAGTGTTTATTATTATAAGCCAGGCACGGTTATAAATGCTTGACCTGTATTACCATAATTTAACTGCAACAACAATAATCTTGTGAAGCAGGCATCACCATTATGCTTATTTCACAGATGATAAAACTGAAGCACTAAGAGATTAAGTGACACCCAGAGAGTATGTATGTGGATTAGAAATGTAAAGCCCCAGCAGGCTAACTCCAGAGACTGCACTCAACCTTTATGCTAATCAGTCTCTAGAAAATCAGACTCCATAAAGCAAAAGTAGCTGTCTAGGTGTATGTTTAAGTAGTGTTGCCTGTTAGTAGACCTGAATGTCTACTAAACGTTCACCAAATGTTCCAAAAGATCATCATGGAATACAGCCCACATGGGCTGAGGAGGTGGATATACATATATCTCCCAAATGGGAACAGTTCACTTTTTTTGCTTCCAGTTATAAAAGAATACCAGTAAGGAAAGGCTTTTAACCTAGAAATTATTTCACATTAAAAGTATTTTAATATTAAAATTTTTTTAATATTGCTCTGGTCATATTTTCAATCAAAATTACAGGATTTCACCAGGATAACTAAATAAAGCAATTTTGGTAGGTTAATACCATTATTTACATTCAACCAACATTGTACAGTATTATTGCATTAAAAAAAAAAACTTTAGAACTGGATTAAAGACAACATAACAACACTGCTTAGATTAACTCCTGTAATCACTTTTAATAGACTTAGCTGTCAGTTAGCAGGCTAAAACAATAGAAGGTTGATAGGCAAAACAGGGTGGCAAGAATCATCCAAGACTGAGCTGTGGTCCTGATGGCCACCTGAGTTGCTGGATGACCTTGAGGAAGTCATCACCTCTGTGAGCCTTAGCATCCTCACTTGCACAATAAAAAAGACTAGGGTTCTTTCTACCATGAATACTTTTGGAATCTCAAATATACAAAGCAAATCAACTTTCCTTTAAGATAGGGTTGCCAGATTTAGCAAATAGAAATCTGGTAACCCTATTTAAGGGTGGTCCTTTGCCTTTAAACCTCAATGCTAATTTCTTACAACTACATCCAGAAAAATTAATTCCTATTAAACAAACATGTCTTCCCAAAGGACATATTACGTATATACAGATTTTTCTATTCAGTGTTTTTAAAACTTTTTACAAATTCAAATATTTATTATAAAAATAACGACTTATGAAAAAAGACAACACAGAAATATACAAAAGAAAATTAAAACTACATGTAATCCTAAGTCCAGTAAAATCTATTTTCAATATTTGGGGTACATTTCCTTTAAAAACTTATTTTTTTAATAAAATGGGAACATACCTTGAGCTGTTTTATAAACTGTTTTCACTTAATATATTGTATACATCTTTCACATCAATAAATAAAAATATACATTGTATGCAATGACTGAACGGTGCTCCAATATATGTTTCTGTCATAATTTATTTACCCAGTCCCCTACTAAGATATATTTTCAGCTATCCAATTTTTTACTATTACAAAAAAGGCGTGATAAGTGATATATGAGTGTACGTGTATTTGCGAATATACGTGTGTGTGTGTGTGTGTGTGTGTGTGTTGTCTGTGTATCTTAGTCTGCCTGGGCTGCCATAACAAAAACACCACAGACTGGGTGGCTTAAACAACAGAAATTTATTTTTTCACAGTTCTGGAGGCTGGGAAGTCCAAGATCAAAGCACCAGTTTCATTCTGAGACCTCTTCTCTTAGCTTATAGGCGGCCAACATTTTCCTGCGTGCTCACATCATTTTTTCTTTATGAGTGGGCACAGAAAAAAGAAGAATTCCCGGGTGTCTCTTCTTCAAAGGGCACTTACAACCTCATCTAACCCTAATAATGACTCAGACATGTTTCCTGTGTCGTTTGTAAAATTTTCATACAGATACATGTATGTTTGAGACCATGTTCATATCTACATTTAGAAAATAAAACAGAATCAATAGGACTTATGGATAATTAAAGACAATGGTGGGCCATAGTTCCCATCTCCCAATATTTCCTCCAAAACAATACAGAACAATAAGAAGGGAAATGAATCTACACAGAAACTATGCCCTCAGCCCTCATAACTTGAAGATAGAGAATGTCTAAACTTCAAAATAACTGGAAATAAAAAGGGGCAATTGCTCTATCCTAGTGTGGGAAATCTCATGCTCCTGCCCCTGCAGGGCTGATCAAGAAAAACTTTGGAGAAGTTTGGAGAGGGAAGGTAGTTCAGTATACAAGTTCAATATAAAACCGTCACAAGGAAGAAGGCAGTTCTAAGTCTCAAAAGTCTACAAAAAGGACTCAGACCAGAATACTGACTACAAGTAATGGACTTTAAAGCCAAGCAATCTGAAGGAACTTCTGCAGGAGGCAAAAAGCAAAAGAGGAAGAGCATCCGTAGTAATTAATTGTTAAGCGGGAAAAGGAACAAGGGGTAAAAACTTAAGAGTCCTGCAAGACAAAAGATAACCACAAAATTGGAGGAATCACGACTGCCCCACTCCCCACCATCACCACAAAACAGACATAAAACATATGTGAAAATATCTGGACATTACTAAACTGGCATAGCACCATTAAACAGAATCTATAAAACACCCGAACACCACAAAAATCAACAGGAGAAAAAAAATAACAAACCCATAGAGAGTTAATAGTAAAAATTAAAAAACAGAATTCCACACCTATCAACCAAGGCAAATTTTACCCAGAAAAATAACCATGAAGCAAAAGAAAACTATAAGGTCACACCCTAAACAGAGTTAAACATACTCAAGCATTTGAAGTATTCAACAGTCTGAATCAGAAATTCAAAAATTAAGAACAGAAAATGTCCAAAAAGGTGGGGGGGGGGGGATGAAAAAGACTGCTGACTGAACTCAGAAAAGAAATGGAGGAAAAAGACAAAATTACCACAAAAATAAAGAATAAGCTGCAAGATATCAAGAGATAATATACTCAACCACATACTCAGTAAAGGACAAGCCAGGAAAACAAGCAAGAGTATGAAAATGACATAAAGAAAGAAGTAAGAAGGGTTAGAGTGAAAGTAGCAGAAATGGAAGACAGGCCAAGAATAATATTAATATTATCAAAGCCCCTAAAAAATAAAATAGTGGAACAGAACTAATACTTAGAAATATAATCCTGGAAAACTTCCAGAAATCGAAGACCTGAATCTATACATTGAAAGGACCCGCTAGGTACCTGGGAAAATTAACCCAGAACTATTGTGCCCAAGACATATCTGAGTAATAAAACTATTTTATTTCAATGACAAAGATAAAATCCCCAACAGTTACCTGAAAAAAAAAAATCAAATAACTTATAAGGCAAAATAATTAGACCAGGCTCAACAACAAGAAAACAAATAATCTGATTCTTAAATGTCTTTTGAATAGACATTTCTCCAAAGAAGACATACAGATGGCCAATACGCATATGAAAAGATGGTCAACATCACTAATCATCAGGGAAATGCAAATCAAAACCACCATAAGATACCACAACCAAGAGGTTGTCCACTATCAAACTCAGAAAATAACAAGTGTTGGTGAGGATGTACAGCAACTGGAATGCTGTGCCCTATTGGTGGGAATATAAAGCTGTGCAGCCACAATGGAAAACAGCATGAAGTCTCCTCAAAACATTAAAAATAGAATTACCATATGATCCAGTAATTCTACTTCTGGGTATTTATTCAAAAGAAATCAGGATCTGGAAGAGATATTTGCATGTTCATGTTCATTACAGCTTTATTCATAATAGCCAAGAAATGGAAGTAACCTAAAATATTTATTGACAGATGAATGGATAAAGAAAATGTGTCATAAACATATAATGGAGTATTATTCAACCTTAAAAAAGAAGGAAATCCTGCCACATGCTACAACATGAATGAACCTTGAAGACACTATGCTAAGTGAAATAAACCAGCAAAGGAGAGAAGGTGGCGATCCTGATTACCAAAGTAGAATTCACAACCCAAAGCATCAAATGTGACAATGAGGGATACTTTTTAATGTTAAAGTTCATAATGAAGATGTAACACTTATGGATATTCTTATGTATCAAATAACACAAGTAACCACCTTTATAAAACAAAAACTATAGAAGATGCAGAGGGACATAAAGAAAAACACAATAATAAGAGACATTAATATACCTTTTAGTACAAGACAGATCAAGCATGAAAAAACACATAAAGAGATAGGCCAACTGAACAAAATAATCAGTGAGACATGTTTATTGTTCCTAGATGATAATAATACACATACTCAAGAGTCCACGGCACATACACAAAAACTGATCATATATTAGGTCAAAAAGAAAACGATGCTTTCCATAAAATGGAAATATTACAAACAACACTCTTTGCAATGCAATAACACTAAAGACTACTAAGAAAAACAAAAAAAAAGGCAATTAATAAATCAAAATCCTAGTTTTTAAAAAACGTTGACAAAGTAGACAAACTACAAGCTAAATGTATTAAAAGGAAAAAAAGGGAAGGGAATCACAAATATACAAAAATAAGAAATAGCAAGGGGATAACTTCCTAGGGAACAATAGATTAACAAAATTGATGCCATGAAAGTTAGAAAGCTTGAACAGATCAATTTCTGTAGAAGAACTAGAGAATGCTGTTCAGGAATCCCCCACCACACACACACACAATAAAAAGCACCAAGCCAAACGGATTTACAGGAATTTATGAAACCTTTAAAGACAAAATAAACCCTATGATCTACATATTTTTCCACAGCACTGAAAAGGAATAAAAACATCCTAATTTCTTAAAATAAATGAAAATATCCTAATTTCTTTTAAGAAGTAAGGATAGGACTTCCCTGGTGGCGCAGTGGTTAAGAATCTGCCTGCCAATGCAGGGGACACGGGTTCGAGCCCTGGTCCGGGAAGATCCCACATGCCGCAGAGCAACTAAGCCCATGCGCCACAACTACTGAGCCTGCGCTCTAGAGCCCGCGTGCCACAACTACTGAAGCCCACAAACCTAGAGCCCATGCTCCACAACAAGAGAAGTCACCACAATGAGAAGCCCACGCACCGCAACGAAGAGTAGCCCTCGCTCGCTGCAACTAGAGAAATCCTGTGCACATCAACGAAGACCCAATGCAGCCAAAAATAAGTAAATAAATTTAAAAAAAAAAGAAGGATAGCATCAACTCCTAAACCTAATAAAGACATTACAAAAAATGAAAACTACAGACCAATATCATTCACTCAAACTGATATAAAAATCTAAATACAGGCAAACAGAATCCTCTAGTACACCAAGAAAAGAATTTGCTGTAACCAAGTGGGATGTATTCCAGGATTGTAGATTGGTTCAATACTAAGAAATCTATTATTAGTAGTATTATTATCCAACACATTAACAGTTCTAAGGGAAAAAAAAATCTCCATAGGTGCTAAGAAAATCTTTGACAAAATTCAACATCCATTCATGATATTTAAAAAGTCTCAAGAAAATAGGAATTGAGAGATATTCTCTGAACATGTTAAAATACTACTAGTCTTAAAGACAGTATCTTATTTAATGAGGAAATACTAGAAACATTATCCAGTAAGATCAGGAACAAGGCAAGATGTCCACCAACTCTGCCACTATTTGACATAATAAGAGAGGTATTAGTCAATTTAATTAGGTAAGAGAAATCAATTAAAGGCCAAAGAATGGTTAAAGAAGTAGTGAAACTATCTCTATTGCAGATGATATGACAAATATACCTGAAAAACCCTGGAGAATTTATGAGAAGACCAAAAGAAAGACAATTTAGTAAATTAGCAGTATATAAAATTAACATACAAATATCCATAGCCTTCAAATAAGCAAGCAATAAACCATTATAGGATACACCAGTAGAGAAAACTTCATTTATAATAACAATAAATATTTAAATATTATTAACTACTGTACTTAGAAATATACTTAACAAGAAACGTGCAAACCTCTACAAAGAAAATTTTAAAACACTCCTAAAAGATGTAAAAGTGGATGAACAAAACCAAAAAACAACTCTGTTTTTGGATAGAATGATTCAACATTATAAGATGTTTGTTCTACTTATGTTAATTTATAAATTTAATGCCATCACTCTAAAAATACTAATCTTTTTAAAAGAGTGAGACAAGGCAATAAGGTTAAATCAAATATGCAAAAATAGCTAGAAAAACACCAAAAAAGAGAATTGATGAGTACTAGCCCTACCAGACATGAAAAACATACTATTAAAGCCTCTATAATTAAAAGTGTGATACTGACATATAAAAAGTCCAGAAATAGACAGATGATAAAGGTGGGATCTCAAACTACTGAGCCAAAAATGGACTTTAAAAATAAACAGTGCAGGAATAAATGGGTAGTCACTTGGGAAAAGATAAAATTAGATTCATACCTAGTGCCATACATAAGAATAAACTCCAAATGGATTAAAGATCTAAACGTGAAAAACTGAAGCTAAGTACTAAAAGAAAACATGGATGAATTCATCTTTAACTCTGGTGCAAAAAATGGCTTATTCTAAATATGACTCAAAATGCAGAGACAATAAAATTGATAAATTTCCTTTTTTAAAAAAATTTTTTTACATGAGAAAAAAATTTTAATTGCATAAGAAAGAAACCACTATGGACAAAGTCAAAAGACAACCCACAGGTCAGGAGAAAATACATGTAACATATACCAGAGACAAAAGACTAATATCCCTAACATATAATGACCTCTTAAAAATTGAGACAAAGACCAAAAACCCAATAGAAAAATAAGCAAAGACATGAACAAGCATTCCAAAAGAAAGATGGAAAAATAGCCCTTAAACAAATGAATAAAATGTTCCAATTCACTCATAATAAAATAGCAAATTAAAACAACACATTAGTACTTCCCTGGTGGCACAGTGGTTAAGAAGCCGCCTGCCAATGCAGGGGACACGGGTTCAATCCCTGGTCCGGGACGATCCCACGTGCTGCAGAGCAACTAAGCCCGTGTACCACAACTACTGAGCCTGTGCTCTAAAGTCCGCGAGCCACAACTACTGAGCCACGTGCCACAATTACTGAAGTCCTTGCTCCTAGAGCCCGTGCTCCGCAACAAGAGGAGCCACCGCAATGAGAAGCCCTCGCACCGCATGGAAGAGTAGCCCCTGCTCGCCGCAGCTAGAGAAAGCCCATGCACAGCAACGAAGACCCAATGCACCCAAATAAATAAATACATTTAAAAAAACAACATATTACATTGGCAAAAATTTTAAAGTATTACAACACTTTTGTTGGGAGGTCATGGGTGTACATATGTTGCAGTGGGAATACAAACTGGTTCAACCATCTGAAGTGAAATTTGTTGGTACCTAACAAAACTACATATGCACTTAAACCTTTTGGCCCAGCAATAACAATTTTAATACTCTACCTTGAAGATATGCCTACAACACACAAAAATATATATGCACAAGGTTATCCACTGTTGCACCATGTAAATATGCAAAATACTGGAAATAACCTAAGTGCCATATACAAAAAAGTGGTTGAATAAACTATGATATATTTTTTTCACACAATGGAATACTATAAAAATGAAAAGAAAAAAATATGAAAACTGCATGAGAAAGTTCTCTATGAACTGATTTAGAGTGACATCCAGGATATATTATTAAGTATAAAAAGCAAAATACAAAAGACTATAGTATGCTACTATTCATGTTAGAAAGAAGAGGATATATGAAAATATACATGTATCTGCCCATTTGTGCAAAATAAAAACAGGGAGGATAAATCAGAAACTAATGAGGGCTTCCCTGGTGGTGCAGTGGTTAAGAATCCACCTGCCAATGCAGGGGACACGGGTTCGAGACCTGGTCTGGGAAGATCCCACATGCCATGGAGCAAATAAACCTGTGGGCCACAATTACTGAGCCTGAGCTTTAGAGCCAGCAAGCCACAACTACTGAGCCCATGTGCCACAACCACTGAAGCCCGTGTGCCTAGAGCCTGTGCTCTGCAACAAAGAGAAGCCACCACAATGAGAAGCCTGAGCACCGCAACGAAGAGTAGTCCCCACTCACCGCAACTAGACAAAGCCCGCGCGCAGCAACGAAGACCCAATGCAGCCAAAAATAAATAAATAAAAATAAATTTATTAAAAAAAAAAAAAGAAACTAATGAGATTAGTTACCCAACAGGGGATTGGTTGGATGGTGTAGAAAGAATGTGGGAAAGGGAACAAGTAGTAGGAATGAAGGGTAGCAACTTCTAAAATTTTTATATAGCTCTGACACTGGGAATCACGTTGATGTTTCACATCACCTCACCCCCACTACCACCAAATAAACAATTAAAATCATTCAGGTTGTGGGGAAACTTCAAAACAGAATATAAAGACTAACACATGAATATAATTATATTACAAATGAAGGTGTGGGGAAGAAAAAACTAGGTAACTCTAGAAAACAGTATTTTGCCTATACGATAGGCAAAGAACAAAAAGAAATGCACACAAATATTATACTCTAGTTAGTAAATTTGTTTCTTAGAGATCCATGGGTTAGTGATTCTAAATTAATTTATGTATATAGTTTATGTATATGTATAAGTTTGAGCAAATAAGTAGATGTGCTATGGATAATGTGAACTAAGTTTCTCACTGTGCGAGAAAATGGGAAAATAGGGAAAGGAAAAGGCTAAAATGAGCACTGTGATGATAAATTGGAATTGGAGATATCTGTATGAATTCATGGTTTTTAACATATATCAATTTAGATAGATACAGAAGTGTGGGTATATGAGTGTAAATACACATATTCCTTATCTCTGCCCATTATGAAGCCTAGAGGCAATGACACCCCAATAGAAAGGAGTACACTTAGCACCTGGATCTTGGTTTCTAAATACCACGGCAATAAAAGTAAACTTAGAGAAACAGCTGATGTGAACACTGTGGCAGGGAAAGTACAAGATGAACCTGGAATATCTTGTGGTGCCAGGGAAGGCAAGAATATGCCTAAAAAATGATGGTGGCATTTCAAAAGGAAATATGAACCAATTTGAATGTACCCCTGATAGTCAAATTTGGGACAATCTCAGCAATACAGTAACAATAGTAATAGATTATAACCCATAGAATAAATATTCATGAGTCCATTCTGATATAAATAATTTGGAAAAGGGATAATGAGAAATAAATGACAGCACTTCCTTATAGTAAAATGCCAATAAATGCAGACAGAATATAAAAGAAACAGAAAAATCATCATTAGTCAAATACTATGGTAACAACTGTTACTGACAAGCCTATCAACGGGTGCTAAAATTACTGACCAAAATAATAAGAAAAAACAGGATGTTTGCATAGTGTCAAGGTAGCTCCTCACATCACAAGATATTAATTACAAAGATAAAAATAGTAACTTTACAGTGTAGAAATCTGGCTGATACCAACTTAGTCATGCAGTCAAAGTCACCAATTAATTCCATTTGCTAAATCCAATGGCCAATTCTCAATTCTCTTCCTACGCAGTCTATCGAGCATCTGATCACTTCCTTCTCCTGGAAAACATTTTATTCACAAAATGACTAACACATTCTCTTGGTTTTGTTATTACCTCTTTGGCCACTACCTCTAAACCTCCTTGGCTGGTCAGTCTCAACTTCCTGACCTCTTAATTTTGGAGTACCCTTGGATCTCTTCTCTCCAAACCTGCTTCTGCTCCAGAAGTACCCATCACAATTAACAGCAACTCCATTCATCCAAGTTGCTCAGGTCAAATACCAAGGAGTGACCCCCAACACCTCTCTTTCTCTCACACCCTACCATTCAATCTGTCAGCAAGTCTTGCTGGCTCTATGACATCCAAACATCCAAATAGAAATATTTATCTTTCCAACTACCATTCTATA
This sequence comes from Balaenoptera musculus, assembly GCF_009873245.2. Lineage (NCBI taxonomy): Eukaryota > Metazoa > Chordata > Mammalia > Artiodactyla > Balaenopteridae > Balaenoptera > Balaenoptera musculus. The sequence continues at coordinate 47,347,185 of NC_045800.1, forward strand.
GTCCAACACAGCACATTTCTCACCTGTGTTTGTGCAACAGCCTCTACCTCTGCTTCCCCTTTCTCTCTCTGACTATCCTCAGCACACCAGTAAGAATGACCCTCTTAAAATATAGTCAAAACTTCTGATCTCCAGGCAAGCATGTAAGGAGCTTGGAAGTCACCACTGAATCCTAACAAGTAAAACCTGAACAAACTAAAAAGTCAACAACTCTTCTTGAATCCATCAAAGAAATGAGGTCACAGGGCAAATCACTACCCACAATATTGGAGAGACAGACAAGTGAATATAGAAAATCACAACAAACCAGAGCAGAAACCTCTACCTGGAACCAGTGGGTAGGAAAACCTAACCTATAATTGACGAACTATAGGAGTCTCAGTATGGACAAATCTGAGAGCTAAAAATTCCAGGGAACCTACTCATAGGGCCTCCCGCACACACTTTGTGAATTTTACCTCCAGGAGCTTGACCAGTTCTCACAGTGAATATCAGAGAAAAACCCCCTAGTGCTTCCAGCAGAGGGAGGGGGGAAGTAATGAGTTTGAAATATACCAGAGCATTCTGTTCTCAACAAGGCCTGCCCTCAAGAGAAACTATTTTACCAGCACCTAGTCTGCTGGGGTTTTATCAGAGCCTAACTCACCTGAGGGAAAGGAAATATCTAAGTCCAATCCACTCTAGCCACATGAGGGAAGGGAAATACTCAACTCCAGCTAATTCTAGCATTCCACATGGAGGAAGGGTAATTAGCAATACTTAACTTCAGCTCTCTCCAGCCATCCTGTGCTGCCTAAGAGTAAGGAAAGGGGAGGGAAAGGATGAGAAGCACTGGTGAAGTTCTCAGACCAGGGACACAGGCTCAATAGAAGACTGAGACCTCACCTAATTTTCAGACTGTAGAAAGCTTCCCCAATCCTCCACCTTACTCTACACCTCACCACCACATTACTAAAGGCCTAGTAACAGCAGTTCCTTTTACCAAATACATCATGTCTGGCTATCAAGAAAGAATAACAAGGCATACTACGAGGCAAAAAAACAGTTTGAAGAAACAGAGCAAGCATCAGAACCAGACTCATATAGGGCAGCAAAGTTGGAATTACCAGACCAGGAATGTAAAACAACTCATCTATGATTAGTCGATTAATATGCTAAGGGCTCTAATGGATAAAGGAGACAGCATGCAAAAACAGATGGGCAATGTAAGCAGAGAGATGGAATTCTAAGAAAGAAGTGAAAGGAAATGCTAGAGAGATCAATAATACTGTAACAGAAAGGAAGAATGTCTTTAGTGGGCTCATTAGTAGACTGAACACAGCTAAGAAAAGAATCTCTGAGCTTGAGTATAATAAAGGAATACTATGAACAATCCTATGCCCACAAATTTGATAATCTAGATGAAATGAACCAATTCCTTAAAGACACAATCTGCCAAAACTCACACAAGAAACAGACAATCTGAATAGGGCTTTATCTATTAAAGAAATTGAATCAATAATTTATAACCTTCCAAAACAAAAAGCACTGCGGCCAAATTGTTTCACTGGTGAATTCTACCAAATATTTAAGAAAGAAATTACACCAATTTTCTATAATTGCTTCCTGAAGACAGAAGCAGAGGAATACTTCCTAACTCATTCTGTGAGGCCAACATTACCCTAATACCGAAACCAGACAAAGACACTACAAGAAAACTACAGACCAATATGTTTCATGAACATAGATGAAAAAATTCTCAATAAAATATTAGCAAATCAAATCCAACAACATGAATAAAAAGAATTATACACCATGACCAAGTTAGATTTATCCCAAGTATGCAAGGCAATGTAGTCCATCACGTCATCAGGTTAAAAAAGAAAAATCACATGATCACATCAATAGATGCAAAAAAAGCATTTGACAAAATCCAACATTCATTCTTCATAAAAGTTCCCAGCAAATTAGGAATAGAGGGGAACTTCCTCAATTTGACCAAAAAAAAAACAAAAACAAAAACAAAAACCCTACATACTTAATTGTTTGAAATTCAAAGATTTCCTGCTAAGATCAGTAACAAGGCAAGGATGTCTCCCTTCACTACTGCTTTTGAATATTGTACTGGAAGTCCTAGCTGATGCAATAAAACAAGAAAAGGAAAAGTATACAGATTGGGAAGGAAGTTATAAAACTGTCTTTGTTTGCATATGACATGATGGTCTATGTAGAAAAATCCAAAAAGAGTCAACAAAAAAACTCCTGGAACTGATAAGCTATTAGATTATAACAAGGTGGCAGGATACCAGATTAATATACTAAAGACTATCACTTATTTATATACCAGCAATGATCAAGTGGAATTTGAAATTAAAAACACATTATCATTTATGTTAGCACCAAATATAATTTTAAAACTTAGGTATGAATCTAATAAATATGTATAAGAGCTATATGAGGAAAACTATAAAATAGTAATGAAAGATATTAAATAATAACCAAAGAAGTAGAGAGAGATTCTACATTCATGGACTGGAAGACTCAATACTGTCAAGATGTCAGTTCTTCCCATGTTGATCTGACTGACACTATGCAACTTCAAGACTTACTATAAAGTTACAGCAATCAAGACGGCATGGTAATAATGAAAGAATAAACAAATATAATCAATAGAATAGAGAGCCCAGAAATACACCCACAAAAATATAGTCAAGTGATCTTTGACAAGGGAGTGAAGGCAATATAATGGAGCAAAGATAGTCTTTTCCACAAATAGTGCTGGAACAACTGGACATCCGTATGCAAAAAAAATAAAAAATAAAAAAATAATCTAGACACAGACCTTATATCCTTCACAGAAATAAACTCAAAATGAATCAGAGTCCTAAATGTAAAATGCAAAACTATAAAACTCCTAGATGATAACAAGCAGAAAAACCTAGATGACCTTGGGTATGGTGATGACTTTTTAGATACAACACCAAAAGCATGATCCATGAAAGAAATAATCGATAAGCTAGACTTCATTAAAATTAAACACTACTGCTCTGCAAAAGACAATGTCAAGAGAATGAGAAGACAAGCCACAGACTGGGAGAAAACAAACAACAATAAGAAAAGAAACGACTTAAAATTTAAAAATGGGTTAAAGACCTGAACAGACACTTTACCCAAGAAGATATACAGATAACAAGTAAGCATTTGAAAAGATGTTCAACATCATATGTCATTAGTGAAACGCAAATTAAAATGACAATGAAATACCACTACACACCTATTAGAATGGCCAAAATCCAGAACACTGACATCATCAAATGCTGGCAAGGATGTACAGCAATAGGAACCCTCATTCAACGCTGGTGGGAATGCAAAATGGTACAGTCACCTTGGCAGTTTTGTACAAAACTAAACATACTCTTACCATACAATCCAGCAATCACACTCCTTGGTATTTTCCTAAAAGAGCTGAAAACTTATGCCCACACAAAAACCTGCACGTGGATGTTTATAGCAAGCATCTTTATTTATAATCGCTGAAACTTGAAGCAACCAAGATGTCCTTCAGGAGATGAATGGGTAATTAAACTGGGGTACATGAAGACAATGGGAGTGTTATAAAGATCTAAGCAGAGTTCAGTGTTATAAAGAAATAAACTATCAAGCCATTAGAAGGCATGGAGGAAACATAAATGCATATTTTTAACAGGAAGAAGCCAATCTGAAAAGGCTACATACTCTATGATTCCAGCTATATGACATTCTGCAAAATACAAAACTATGGAATAGACAGCAAAAAGAATATGGCTTCCAGGGGTTGAGAAGAGGGAGGAATGAATAGGGACAGCACAGAGAACTTTTAGGGCAATGAAATTATCTTCTACAGTACTATAATGGTGAATATATCATTATGTAAACTATGTAATGTAAACTATGGACTTTAGGCGAAAATGGTAGGTCAATGTAGGTTCATCAGTTATAACAAATGCATAACTCTAGTGTGAGATGTTGATAGTGGGAGAGGCTGTACAAGGGAGGGTGCAGGGCACGCCGTATACAGGAAATCTCTAGTTTTTGTTCAGTTTTATTGTGAACTGAAAATTGCTCTAACAAAATCTATTAATTTTTAAAATGCTTATCTAAAAGAAAGAAATTGAGAAAAACAATAAACTGAAAATTATTTCCATTCCTGGTTTCTTATTAAACTGAATACATATATTTCTACTCAACATTGCCAATTTCCACTTTAATTCTTAAGGTTAACATTATGTGGTAAGTACATGTAGTACATACATACTGTCAAAACAAAGATGTTAGAGTACTTTTGAAAACACTGTAGGAATGTAGTCACTTCAGAAAATGCAAAAAGTAATGGTAGAAAGAGCTTTATGAGAATGAACTAGAGAAGGAATGGCATATACAAAGAGATTACATATTTTAATGTCTCAAATAGAAAAATAATCTATACTAGTTGACCATATTTCAGTTAGATACAGTTAAGAACTATTAAACATCACTCTGGATTTCCTTCACTCAAATATTTGAATGCCTAGTCTATGTCAGACATTAGTCTCTGGGCTAAAAATACACTGGTGAATAAGAAAAAAGACCATGACCTCATGAAGCTTAGATTTTACTTAAAAATAATACTAATAATAAATCCAACCATTCATCCATACATTCACCTATAATATAATGCCAGGTTATTCAATGTAATGAAAACCAATACAGCAGGGTAAAGATAAAGAGTGACTGGCACAGGTAGGGGTGGGAAGTATATTTTTAATAAGAGTGGTTAAGAAAGGCATGAGGAAATGACATGTGAGAATTTTTTTTTTTTTGGCCATGCCACACAGCTTGTGGGATCTTTAGTTCCCTGACCAGGGATTGAACCCAGGCCCTCTGCGGTAACAGTACACAGTCCTAACCACCAGACCACCAGGGAATTCCCTTTAAGAATTTTAATAAAGTGAGAGAATGAACAATAACTATCTGGAGGAGGAGAAACCTTCAAGCAGGAAGATGCTGGTCTTATTGAAGAAAGAGTAAAAAGGTGGTGTGCCTCAAGTAGAATTACTAAAATGGAAAGTAATAAAAGAGGGTTAAAGATACATGTAGGAAAAACTTTAAATGCAACAGTAGTGCATTTGGATTTTACTTTGATTGTGATGGGAAGCCACTGGAAGGTTTTGAACAGGGGACTGACAAACAGAGACAAAGAGAGAATCTTGAAAGCAGCAAGAGAAGAGTTAGTTATCAAACAAAGGCATGATCAATAAGATTAACAGCTGATTCCTAATCAGAACCATGGAAGACAGAAGGCAAAAAGATGACATATTCAAAGTGCCAAAAGAAAAAAAAAAACCTATCAACCAATAATTCTATATATAATGAAATTATCCTTCAAAAATGGGGAAGAATTAAGACAATTCAGACAAACAAAAATTGAAAGTTTGTCACTAGCAGCCTGTCATACAAAAAATGTTAAAAGGAGTTCTTCAGGCTACAATGAAAGAACACTAGAGACTACCTTGAATCCACACAAAGAAATAAAGAACATTGGTAAAAAAAAAAACTACATAGGTAAATACAAAAGACAATATTAATATATTTATAATTTATAGCTATAAACACCTACATTAAAAAAGAAGAAAGATCTCAAATCAATAATTTAAACTTCCACCTTAAGAAACTAAAACAGAACACCAAACTAAACTCAAAGCAAGGAGGAGAAAGAAATAATAAAGTAGAGCTAAACAAAATAAACAATAGAGAAAACTAAGGAAATCAGTTATTTCAAAAAAGTAACAAAATTGACAAAACTTTAGCTAGACTAAGAAAAAGGAGACTAAATCACAAAAATCAGGAATGAAAGTGGAAACATTGCTACTGACCTTACAAAAATTAAACAAGCTGCATGAAATGGAAAAATTCCTAGAAACTCACAAACTATGAAAACTAAATCAAGAAGAAACAGAATATCTGAATAAACCTAAAAAAGTAGAGATTGAGTCAGTAATCAAAAAACATCCAACAAAAAGAGCTCAGGACCAGACATTAATGCTAAATTCTGCCAAACATTTAATTTAAAGCATTGGTCCGCAACCTTTTTGGCACCAGGGATGGGTTTCATGGAAGACAGTCCTTCCACGGACAGGGGACGGTGGGGGGGATGGTTCAGGTGGTAATGCGAGCAATGGGGAGCAGCAGATGAAGCTTTGTTCGCTCACTCACCTGCTGCTCACCTCTTGCTGTGCGGCCCGGTTCCTAACAGGCCACGGACCGGTATCAGTCTGCAGCCCGGTGGTTGGGGATCCCTGATTTAAAGGATTAACATAATCTTTCACAAACTCTTACAAAAAGGAAAAGAGGACATAAAACTTACCAACTCCTTCTATCAGGGCAGTATTACTGGGTTACTAACACCAGACAAAGATATTACAAGAAAATATAACTACAGACTAATATCCCTTGTGAAGACAGTTGCAAATATCCTCAACAAAATACTAGCAAACAGAATCTAGCTGCACATCAGAAGGATAATGTACCACGACCAAGTGGGATTCATCCCAGGAGTGCACAAAAACCACATGATCATCTCAATAGATACAGAAAGTGCATGTGACAAAATCCAATTCTTTCATGAGGAAACATTGAACAAATAGGAATTGAAGGAAATTTCCTCAAGCTGGTATACAGTGTCTATAAAACAACCATCAGTAACCACCATATTTAACAGTAAAAGGATGAAAGCTGTCCCCCTAAGATCAGAAATGACACGGATGTTCACTTTCACCATTTCTATTTAACATTTTACTGACGGTTCTAGTCAGGACAATTAGGCAAGAAAAAAAAATAAAAAGTATTGAGATTGGAAAGGAAGAAGTAAAACTATATTCACAGATGACATGATCTAAGAACATGGAAAACCCTATAGAATCCACCAAAAAAACCCAATCTCAAAACCAAAAATCAAAGCAATGAGCTGCACAAGTTCAGTCCAGGACTGCAAGAAGTGAGGCATGAGGACACTGATACCAAATCTAGACAAAGATATCACAAAAAAGTAAATTACAAGTCAATATCACTGATGAACATAGATACAAAAATCCTCAACAAAATATTAGCAAACTGAATTCAACAATACATTACAAAGATCACACACCATGATCAACAAGTGGGATTTATTCCAGGGATGTAAGGATGGTTCAACACCCACAAATCAATGTGATACACCACATTAATAAATTTAAGAATAAAAATCATATGATCATCTCTATAGATGCAGAAGAAGTTTTTGATGAAATTCAATATCCATTTATGACAAAAACTCTAAACAAAGTGGATACTGAGGGAACCTACCTCAACATAATAATGACTGTATATGACAAGCTCAGATATAACATCATACTCAATGATGAAAGGCTGAATGCATTTCCTCCAAGATCAGGAACAACACAAGAATGCCAAGACTCACCACTTTTATTCAACATAGTTTTGGAAGTCCCAGCCACAGCAGTCAGACAAGAAAAAGAAAGAAAAAGAATCCAAATTGTAAATGAAGAAGTAAAATTGTCTGTTTACAGATGACAAGACACCATACACAGAAAATCCTAAGGACACCACCAAAAAAACTACTAGAACTCATCAATGAATTCGGTAAAGTTGCAGGATACAAAATTAATATATGGAAATCTGTTGTACTTCTATACAGTAACAACAAACAATCAGGAAGCGAAATTAAGAATATTACATCTATAATCACATCAAAAAGAATAAAATATCTGGGAATAAATCTAACTAAGGGGGTAAAAGACCAGTATCAGAAAACTATAAGACACTGATTAAAGAAACTGAAGACAACACAAACAAATGGAAAGATACACCAGGCTCATAGATTGGAAGAATATATACTGTTAAAATGACCAGACTACCCAAGACAATCTACAGATTCATATATGTTTCACACGAAAGCTATTAAGAGAGTAAATCCTTAGAGTTCTCTTCACAAGGAAAACAATTTTTCCCTATTTCTTTAATTTTGCATTTGTATGAGATGATTTTCTCTAAACTTACTGTGGTTATCATTTCGTGGTACATATAAGTCAAATCATTATGCTGTATACCTTAAACTTACAGTGCTGTATGTCAATTATATCTCAATAAAAATGGGGGGAGAGGAGGGAAAGACAGTAGAAAAGATCAGTGAAAGAGCTGAGTTTTTTTGAAAAGATAAACAAAATATACAAACCTTTAGCCAGATTCACCAAAAAGAAGAGAGAGGACTCAAATAAATAAAATGAAAATGAAAAGGAGACATTGCAAATGAAAAGGCAACCTACAAGATAGGAGAAAATATTTGCAAATCATAAATCTGATAAAGGGTAAATATCAAAAATATATAAAGAACTCATATACCTCAAAATAAAAAAATTTTATTTAAACATGGGTAAAGGATCTGAATAGACATTTTTTCTAAGAAGACATATGAATGCCAACAGGTACATGAAAAGGTGCTTGACAGCACTAATCCTTAGGGAAATGCAAATCAAAACCACAATGAGAATTCACCTCACACCTGTTAGAATGGCTATCATCAAAAAGACAACAGGGGGCTTCCCTGGTGGCGCAGTGGTTAAGAATCTGCCTGCCAATGCAGGGGACACGGGTTCGAGCCCTGGTCTGGGAAGATCCCACATGCCGCGGAGCAACTAAGCCCGTGAGCCACAACTACTGAGCCTGCGCGTCTGGAGCCTGTGCTCCGCAACGGGAGAGGCCGCGACAGTGAGAGGCCCGCGCACCGCGATGAAGAGTGGCCCCCACTTGCCGCAACTAGAGAAAGCCCTCACACAGAAACGAAGACCCTACACAGCCAAAAATTAATTAAAAAAAAAAAAAGGGAAAAAACTCTACTAAAAAAAAAAAAAAGACAACAAATAACAAGTGTTGGCAAGGATGTGGAAAAATGGGAAATCTTGTACACTGTTGGTGGGAATATAAATTGGTTCAGCCACTATGGAAAACAGTATGGAGGTGCCTCAAAAAATTAAAAATAGAACTATCATATGATCCAGCAATTCCACTTCTGGGTATTCATCAGAAGCAAATGAAACTACTATCTCAAAAGGATATCTGCACCCCCATGTTCACTTTATTTACACTAGCCAACACATGGAAACAACCTAAGTGTCCACTGACAGATGAATGGATAAAGAAACCGTGGTGTATATATATACAATGGAATGCTGTTCAGCCATAAAAGAAGGAAACTTGCTATTTGTGACAACATGGATGGACCTTGAGGGCATTACGCTAGGTGAAGTAAATCAGAGACAAACAAATATTGTATGATATCATTTATTTGAATTTAAAAAACTCATAGGCACAGAGAACAGACTGGTGTTTGCCAGAGGCAGGGTGTAGGGGTTGTGCAAAATGGGTGAAAGTGGTCAAAAGGTACAAGCTTCCACTTATAAGATAAATAAGTCCTAGCAATATTACGTACAGCTTGGTGGGTATAGTTAATACTGCACTGTATGTTTGAAAGTTGCTAAGAGAGTAGATCTTAAAAATTCTCATCTGCAGAAAAAAATTATAACTATGTGTGGTGATGGATATTAACTAAAATTATTGTGGTAATCATCTCGGGATACACATATAATCTTTATGTTGTACACATAAAATTAATAAAATATTGTAGGTCAATTATGTCTCAAAAATAATTTTTTAAATGACAGCAAAATCATAAGCAACAAATGAAAAAAAATCTAAGTTGGATTTCAAGAAAATTTAAAACTTCTGAGCATGAAAGGACCCCATCAAGAAAATGAAAGGATAACCCACAGAAGCAAATGTGGTATGTCTTTTCATAATCCTGATGAGAGTCTAGCATTTCAAATAAAGAACTATTATAATAATACAATAAAAAAAATACATAATCCACTTAAAAATGGGCAAAGGGTTTGGACAGACATTGCTCCAAAAATGATGGCCCATAAGCACACATATAATGCTCAATATCTTTAGTCATTAGGGAAGTACGAATCAAAATCGTGAGATACCAATTTCCCACCTACTAGGATAGTTATAATAAAAAAAAAATTTGGAAAATAACAGGCATTGGTAAAAATGTGGAGAGACTGGAACTCTTATACACTGCTGGTGACAATGCAAAATGGTGCACCCACTGTGAAAAAGTTTAGCAGTGCTTCAAATTGTTAAATACACAGTCACCATAGGATCCAGCAATTCCATTCTTCAGTATATACCCAAGTGAACTGAAAACATATGTTCAAACAAAAACTTGTACATAAGCATTCATCACAGCATTATTCATAATAGTCAAAAAGTAGAAACCAGCTAAATATCCATTGGCTGATAAATGGTTAAATAAATGTATATGCGTTACAATGGAGTATTATTGAGACCTTAAAGGAATGAAGTACATACTACAACTTGAATGCACCTTGAAAACATTATGCTAAGTGAAAGAAACCACATATTGCATGATTCTGTTTACATGAAATGTCCTGAATAGGCAAATCCAGAGACAGAAAAATCAGTACATGCCAGGGAAAGGTGGGTTGAAATACATTTGTAACTACAAGGTTACTTTTTTTGGGGACAGAAATTTTCTGGAATTAGATAGTGGTGATTAATACACAACACTGTGAATATACTAAAAAGCACTGTACTGTATACTTTAAAATGGTGAATTTTATATTACGTAAATTTTATCCCAATTTTTTAAATGTAAAAAAAAGTGAAGTATGATGTTTCAGACATACAAAGGCAGAAAAATTCATCACTAGCAGACCCACACTACAACAAATGTTTAAGTCCTTCAAAAAAAACAAAAACAACAACAATAAAAAAGACAAGTCCTTCAGGAAAAAGGAAAATGATACCAAATGAAAATCTGGATCTATGTAAAGGAATGAAGAGCATAAAAAATGGTAACTATACAAAGAAGTAGTTTTTAATATTGTTTAAGCATTTTTTAAAGATAATTGACTGTTCAAGCAAAAATAACAATGTATTGTGGGGTTCACAACATATGTAAAAGAAAATGCATGACAATAATAGTATAAAGGCCAAGAGGGGAGAAATGAAAAGTACAATATTGTAGGGTTCCTATAAGATATGCAAAGTGGTATATCACTTGAAGATAGAGAATGGTAAGTTAAAGATGTATATTACAGACCACTAAAGCAACAGCTAAAATACCAGGATAAAGAGTTATAATCGATAAGCCAACAAAAGAGAACAAAATGGAATCATACCGAATACTCAATTAATCCAAAACAAATATGGAAAAGAGGAAAAAGTGAACAAAGAATAGATGCAACAAATAGAAGACAAATAATAATATGACGAACTAAAACCTAATCACATCTATAGTCATCTTAAATAAAATGGTCTAAAAACTGCAAGTTAAGAGGCAGAGATTGGATTAACAAAAAAATAAAAATAAAAAGCAAGACTCGATTATATGCTGTCTGCAAGAAATAGGCACCTTAAATATAAAGATATAAATAGATAAAAAGTAAAAGGATGGAAAAACATATCTTATGCTGACCACTAGTCAAAAAAAATCTGGAGTGATGATATTAATATCAGATAAAGTAGATTTCAGGGAAAAAATTATTACCAAGGATAACGAATGTCATTTCATAATGATGAAGAGGTCAGTGAAGTCAAGAGGACATAAAATCCTAAAAATGTATGCACCTAATAACATAGCTTCAAAGAACATGACATAAAGGCTGACAGAATTGGAAGGAGAAAAAGATAAATCCACAATTATAGTTGGAGATTCCAATACTCCTCCCAACAGTTGACAGAAAAAGTAAATAATCAAAAAGAACATATAGAACACTATCACAGAAATTGCCCTGACATTTATAGAACATGCCACACATCAATAACAGGATGCACATTCTTCTCAAGTGCATAAGTAACATTTACCAAGACAGACAATATTCTGGACCATAAAACTAGTTCCTAAATTTTAAAAGAATCAATTTTAAATTGATTTAAATTTAAATTTAAATTAAATTTAGAATTAAATTATAAGCCAATATCAGAAAGATTTCTAGAAATTCCCCACATTTTTAGAAACTAAACAACATACTTCTAAATAATCCATGGATCAAAAAAGGCATCAAAAGGAAAATTAGAAAATAATTTGAACTTAATGAAAATGAAAATACAACATATCAAAATGTATGGAATACCAATAAGACAGTACTTAGGAGGAAACTTAAAGCACTACCCACCAATATTTCATAAGAAGAAATGGATTGGATCAATAACCTTAGTCTCAAGAAATTAGAAGAAGAGTAAATTAAACCCAAAGTAAGCCAGAACATTGTTAATAAAAATCAAAACAAAAATCAATGAAATGGAAAACAGAAAAATAGGAGAGAAAAATCAATGAAAACAAAATCTGATTCTTCAAGAAATTCATTAAATTAATAAAGACTGATTTTTTAAAATAATAATGCAAATTACCAGTACTAGGAATGAAAGGGTGACATCATTACAGATTCCACAGATATTGAAAGAATAAAAGAATATTATGAACTTTATGCCAATAAAATTCAACAAACAGATCAACAAAATCCTTAAAAGATACAAGCTACCCAAGCTCACTCAGGAAGAAAAAGATAACCTGAATAGCCCTATATTTATTAAAGAGATAGCTTCACAGTTGAGGATATAACACCAAATGTACTCTCTATCTAAAAATTGCAAAGGAAGGAATAGTCCCAGTTCATTCAATGAGGACACTATTGCCCTGATACCAAAACTAAAGAAGACATTACAAAATAAAATCAGTATTCCTTCATAAACAAAGATACAAATATTCTAACACAGTTTTAACAAACAAAATTCAATAATATATTAAAAAGATAAAACAACAGGAACAAGTAAAGTGAATTCCAGGAATGCTGGTTTAATATTTTAAAAATCAATGTAATTGGGACTTCCCTGGTGGTCCAGCGGTTGAAACTCCGTGCTTCCAACACAGGGGGTGCAGGTTCGATCCCTGGTCAGGGAACTAGGATCTCGCCTGCCACGTAGCATGGCAAAAAAAAAGCACCAATGTAACTGAACCTTTACAGGAAAATATAGAAGAAATTTTCTGTGACCTCAGATTGACAAAGATTTCACTGACAAAGATATGACACCCATATCCATTTTTTAAAAATTTGACAAATTGGACTTCAGCTAAATTAACATTTTCACTTCAAAAGGTACTGTTAAGAGAATAAAAAGACAAGCCACAGTCTGGGAGAAAACCTCAGCAAAGTGTGTATCTGATTAAAAACCTGTATTCAGAATAAATAATTCTCAAAACAACAAGAAAACAACCAGATTTGTTAAATGGGTAAAAGAACTAAATAGACACTTTAACAAAGAATATATAAGGATGGCAAACAAGTTCATGAAGATGCTCAATATCGCTAGTCATTAGGGAAATACAAATTAAAACCACAATGAGGTATCACTACATGCCTATTAGAATGACTAAAAAAGACTGACCATACCAAGTGTTGAGAAGGATACAGAGAAAAAACAATCTTCATGCTTCTCCTCAGCTGCATCCTCTTCCCTCCACCCAGGGGTAATCATCATTCTGAATTTGGTATGAATTATCCCTCTGCTTTTTGTTAGTGCTTTACTTCAATGTGGTATTGTTTCTTTGTCCCTTTTTGATCTTTATATAAGTGGATCATAGTATATGTATTCATCTATGTTTTGCTTTTTTTATTCACCATTGTTTTTAATTTATCCATGTCATGTATGAAGCTACTATTACATTAGTTTTCCCTGTTGTCAACTATTTCATAGAATTTGATTCCATTATATGACACATATATTTACATATACCACAACTTATCCATTCTAATGTAGTCATTCGAGTTGTTGCTAGATTTTTGAAATTATCAGCAAGACTACTATGATCGGGACTTCCCCGGTGGTCCAGTGATTAAGACTTTGCCTTCCAATGAAGGGGGTGCAGGTTCAATCCCTGGTCAGGGAGCTAAGATCCCACATGCCTCAGGGCCAGAAAAGCAAAACATAAAACAGAAGCAATATTGTAACAAGTTCAATAAAGACTTTAAAAAAAAAAAAAAAAAAGACTACTATGATCATCCCTCTACATGACTTGTTTACATGTTTCACTTTGAAATGTATTTTACATAACAACTTTATTAATACAGAAACATCAGCTTTCTTCAGGTTAGTATTTTCCTGGTATATCTGTTTCAATTCTTCTGCTTTCAACATTTTGAGGTCCTTACATTTTAGATTAGCTCTCTTGCAAACAGCATTTCATATGTATTTTTTTTAACCAGTCTGTCAATGGTGGCTTTTCAATTAGAGAGTTGTATCCACTTTACATTTGGGGGATTACTGACATATTTCAATTCATTTTTACTATCTTATTTTGTGCTTTCTAATTGTTCTCCTTTAACTATTTGCCTCCTTTATGTATTAATTCAGACAGATGGGAAAGGGTGAGGCACTTCTGTCATTTGGAATTTACCTAATTCTATTTCTAATCTGTAGTGATGAATTTAGAAATTTAAATAATCAAGTCTAAAGCTAATCACATCTTTATCCTCCTCATGAACAACGCTGAGAGCTTTACCACTCCCATTATGAACAACTCCACCTTGATTTACATGTCACTGTTACCAGAATTTTTTCAAACCTTCATATATCATTGTTTTATTAAGTAAATGTTTATTTAGATTAACCCACAAATGTGCCATTCCATCTTGCATCATCAACTTCCTTTATGGATCATTTGCCTTCTAAGATATATACTTCAGAAGTTCCTTTGGCAAGAGTTTGTTGTTAGGAAATTCAAGTTTTGTTTTTTTCTGCAAATATCTTTATTTCATCCTCATCCTTGAAAGTTAAATTCAATTCTAGGTAGAGATTGTTATATCTCTCAGCACTGTGAAGATAATATTCCACTGTCTTCTGGTTTCTATTACTGTTGCTGAAAAGTCAATTATCATGCCCAGATCCTGGTTCTTAATACCATACTCCAAAAAAGGAACCAGAGCTCCTTGGAGAAATGGCTGGCTCTAAGACAAGGCAGGAAATATACAAGATGATCCTAGAGCATCTTGTAGTACCAGAAAGTAGGTGGGAAAACAAAACAAATCAAAAACATGGTGGTTGTGGGGTATGGGGAACAAAGATTTATCTCTGAGCCAACTTCCCACTGTGCTTAGGTACACTTGAACTTGTAATATTAATAATTCAACTCATCAATTTTTTTCTTCCTGTTTCTTCTACACCACACATGAATTTTTAAAGCGCCCCAGACTGCTATAAGATTCAAAGACAACTGTACGTATAAATACCAGGTTTACCATAAATATTCTATTTACTCCAACCACCTGCAATTAAATTCATGATAATAAAATGAAATTTTTTAAATTCCCCTAAGTATGGAAATAAAAGTATACTTCTAAAAAATTCAGGAGTCAAAGAAGACATTAGGAAACGTAATAAAAAATTTTAAAACACTAGGACTTTCAAAACATAGTAACAAGAAAACAAACAACTTAATTTTTTTAAATGGGCAAAGATTGAATAGAAACTTCACCAAAGAAGACATAAATCATAGGCAAATAAAAATACCCTCAAAATCATTAGGGAGATGCAAATTAAAACCACAATGAGATATCACCAATATCTATTAAAATGGCAAAAAAGAAACAAAAACAACTCAAACAATACCATGTTCTGATGATACAGAGGAAATAGAACTTTTAGACATTACTCACAGGAATACAAAAGGGTACAGCCACTCTGGAAGAGTTTGGAGTTCTGTATTAAATTAAAAAACACTTACTACACAACTCAGCAATTCCACTCCTAGGTATTGACCCAGGTGAAATGAAAACTAATGCACCCATAAAAAACTGCACATGAAAGTTAAAATGGCTTTATTCAGAATCACCAAAAACTGAAGTGTCCCTCAACTTGGGAATGAATAAGTGTAGTATATCCATACAATGGAAAACTACTCAACCATAAACAGAATGAACTATTGATATATGGAACAATATGAATAAATCTCAAATGCATGTGTATTCCATATAAGCAAAAGGAAGCTCAATAAAGCTGGGGAAAAAAGAAGTAAAGGGATGGAAAAAGATATGCCTTTGATGGGCTCACTCATCAGCAGACTGGGTATGGCAAGGAAAGAATCAGTGAACTGAAAGAAATGTCAACAGGAACTTCTCAAATCAAAATGTAAAGAGAAAAAAGAATTTTAAAAAAAATGGAACATCAAAGAACTATGGAAATTTTTCAGAAGGTGTAACTGGAATACTAGAAGAAAGAGAAAATTGGAACAGAAGAAATAGCTTAAGTAATAATGACCCAGAATTTTCCAAAATTAATGAGATACACCAAAGCACAGATTGGGAAGCTCAGAGAACACCAAATAGGATAAAAATTTTAAAATCTACACCTAGGCATGTTATATCAAACTGCAGAAAAGCAAAGACAAAATCTTCAAAGAAGACAGAGGAAAAACCATATGGATAATAATTACAGGAACCTTCTTATCCAAAATCCTATAAGCAAGAAGAGAGTGGAGTAAAATATTTAAAGTGTTGAAAGAAAAAGACCACCAACCTAGAATTCTGTACCCTATGACATTATCCTTCAAAAGTGAAGGAGAAATAGTTTCTCAGATAAACAAAATCTGAGATAATTTGTTGCTAGTACAACTGCCTTGCAAAGAAATGAAGTTCTTCAGAGAAAAGGAAAATGATATAGATCTATATAAAGAAAGAAAGAGGATTAAAGAAGGAACAAAGAATAAGGGCAATGAGTAGAAAATAGAAACAAATATGGTAGTTATTAATTCAACTATATCAGTAATCATTTTAAACATCAATTGCCTCAATAAACCAATTAAAAGACAGAGATTGTCAGAGTGGATCAAAAAACAAGACCCAACTATATGTTGTCTATAAGAAATCCACTTTAAATATAAAGATATATATAGATTAAAAGTAGAGGGATATATATATGTCCATGCCACTCTCTCACTTTGTCCCAGCTTACCCTTCCCCCTCCCCGTGTCCTCAAGTCTATTCTCTAGTAGGTCTGCGCCTTTATTCCTATCCTGTCCCTAGGTTCTTCATGCCCTTTTTTTTTTTTTTGGATTCCATATATATGTGTTAGCATACCATATTTGTTTTTCTCTTTCTGACTTACTTCACTCTGTATGACAGACTCTAGGTCCATCCACCTCACTACAAATAACTCAATTTCGTTTCTTTTTATGGCTGAGTAATATTCCATTGTATATATGTGCCACATCGGACATATATATACTACCAAATGTAAAACCGATAGCTAATGGGAAGCAGCCGCATAGCACAGGGAGATCAGCTCGGTGCTTTGTGACCACCTAGAGGGGTGGGATAGGGAGGATGGGAGGGAGGGAGACGCAAGAGGTAAGAGATATAGGGATATATGTATATGTATAGCTGATTCACTTTGTTATAAAGCAGAAACTAATACACCAATGTAAAGCAATTATACTTCAATAAAGATGTTAAAAAAATAAAATAAAATAAAATAAAATAAATAAATAGTAATATAGCTGGATATAAAAAAAAAGTACAGGGATGGATACAATTTTATTTGTCAATTATACCTCAATAAAGCTGGGGGGAAAAGAAGTAAAGGGATGGAAAAAGATATATTATGCTAACGCTAATCAAAAAAAAAAAAGCTAGAGTAGCTATATTAATTGCAGACAGAACAGGCTACAGAGCAAGGAAAAATATCCGCGATAAAGAGGGGCATTACATAGTGATAAAGGGGTCAGTTCTCCAAGACAACATAATCCTTAATATGTATGGACACAATCAGCTATCAAAACTTATAAATTGTATTACAATAAGTAAGACAGTATAATTTTGGCATAGGGGGACACATCAGGTGATTAAGAGTTGTGTGCATATAAAAATGTAATACATGACAGTTAGGAAATTACTTTAGTGAGAAAAGACTAGACTAATTCAATAAGTGGTATTTAGATAGCCAATTACTTATAAAGTGAAAAAAATGGATCCCTAGTTGATACTGTATCAGGCAAAGTAAAGTAGGTTATATTGAACTTACCCCAAACCATCCCCAAAACATCAATGGCTTAAGACAAAGACTTATTTTTTGCTCAAGTTACATGTCTACTGCATGTCAGGAGGGCTCTGCTCACTATAGTCGCTCAGGGACTAAGGCTGATGGAGACTTCCATTCATAGCTCACTGGCCAGAACTATTAACATGGTCCCACCTACTCATAAAGTTGGCCAGGGAAACAATCCTATCCCATATACGGAAGAGAAATCTTTATTAGGGAGCGGTAATGCCAATGATTTGATGGCAAGTCCAGGGAATCCACTGCCCACGGCAATAAAAAACCAGCTGACAATAATCCCTTACATTTCTTGGCACATTTTTTCTTTCCAAATCCCTATCCTCTGAGTACCATGTACTCTTCTTTGCAGACCACTACTCTAGGTAATGATAAGCTCCAAAGAATTTTCCTTCTCTGGAAACTCAAGAGAACTAAATTACATCTCCTCCCAAGGGCATAGCTCTTATATCCTTTGGTACATATTGCACTATCTTCACAGACTAACCATTTTCCCCTGATAAAGAGCACAGATGCTCTGCTAAATGCTTTTCATTGAATTCATTTAATCCTGAGGACAACTCTGAACTAGGTACTATTATCAGTCCCATTTTAAATTAGCACAACTGAGGTAAAGAGAGGTTAAGTAATTTACTCAGTTGGTAATCTGAAATCAGGCAGTCTGGCTTCAGTTGCTCCTGTCCCTTCAAGGCCCATTTAAAGTCCCCTTGTAGGTACTACAGCCTCATCATTCCTAATCCAGCACATTCCTTCAACCCTTTCTCTGCAGTCCCCTCCAGCTACCCTCCTATCTCCTACTATGCTCTAGTTCCCAGCTTCCCAAAAGCTGCCCAAAAGGAAAAGCAGTCTGGCAGAGCAACCATTTCCCTGAAAGATTAAACTGAACAGTGTCACCTCTGCCTTCCTATCCTACCTACTCCATATCCTTTTATCTTGGAGAGTCTTACCCACCATGTTATCCTCAAATGTCATCCTGGGTAGAAATAGAAATATCACCTAGAAAAGGATTAAAATTAATTTTACATGAAGGATGCCCTCTTAAAGCCTCCTGAAGAACAGAGTGACTATCCCTGCCCACGGGCTGCAAGAAGTTACAAAAGTTTAGAGAACAGGAGGGAAAGAAGGGGTGAGGGCTAGAAGGATGGGGAATGGGAACAGAAATTAAGATCTATTGACCACTAGTGGTAAGTGCTATGGACTGAACTGTATCCCACCAAAATTTATATCTTGAAGTCCTAACCCTCAAAGTGATGGTATTCGGAGATGGAGCCTTTGGGAGATAATTAGGTTTAGATGAGGTCATGAGGGTGAGGCCCTTATGGTTGGACCCAAGCCCTTATAAGAAGAGATGCCCATGTGAGGACACAGTGAAAACAAACCTGTCTACAAGTCAGGAAGGAAGCCTCACCAGAACCTGATCATGCTGGTACCCTGATCTCAGAGTTTCAGCCTCTGGAACTGTGAGAAAATAAATTTCTGTTGTTTAAGCCTCCCAGTCTATGGTATTCTGTTGTGACAGCCCAAGCAGACAAAGACTGTAGAGATTTTACATATTACCTCATTTAATCTCCCAATAAGTATATTCGTTTTATAAATGTCTAAACTAGGTTTCAACTGTCTAATAACTACAATGTCATTGCTTTTACCCTATCTCTCCTCCTACAGAGGACAAGTAGCCTATATCTTGGCTCTGGTCCAACTCTGTCAGTAAGTATTTCCCTTGGATGAGTCCCTAATCTTTCCTAAGCCCAAATCTACTCTTCTGCCATTAAGAGAACTAAACAGGATGCCCTCTAGAGTGCTTCTGCTGCACAGAGGTTATTCAAAATGCATGAAAGCAGGAAAAAATGCAGAGATTACTTAGAACACAAGAGGGTTTTTTAAAAATCTTACCGCTCCTAAAAAGATATCACTACAACAGCATATAAATAAAAAAGCAGGAAAAGTCAAAATAAACTATTCTGACTCTGTATCTCACCAAATCATCTGGGGAGAGAAAAGCTTCGTGTGCCATTAATGGGTGTATTGATGTGGTCATTGGACTGAGCTGGTCACTAACTTCAGCAGAACTTAGTTACTAGAGGAATATCAAATATTCAGAAGCTCAGATACTAGGATCCTTGACTTTACAAAGATAAAAAATTCCAATCCTCCTCATCCTTCTAAAATTCTGAACTTAAACTGAGATGGAGGGCATGCTAGTTTCTACCTTTATATTACAAGCAAGTTCCAGCTGGCTCAAAAAGCAAAGATCCATTTAGTGTTATATGGAAAATTTTCTAGTCTTTACTGGATTTTAACAACTATAAATGGCAAATACCACTTATTTCAGAAATCTGCCAAGTACAAAGAAAAAAACTAATTTTAACACAAAGTAATTTATAACACTTTTCACAAATACACCAACCATAAAAGAGACATTATACAATATTCAGTATCCCTGCTATACTGAGGAAACTTCAAATCTATGTAAATGTAAACCAAAAACTCTTCCCAGAAAATCTCCACATTAAAAAAAGAAAAAGTATTCACAAAGCACTCTAAAAAAGTAAACAGGGTCAATAAAAGGGAATTCAATTATCACTGTAAGGTAGTTATTGCAGAATCTTCACATCACAATAACCTGTTGAAAAACTATTTTAAAATATTATTTCACACCATTAACATAATGCCAGGGATTTGCTTTGATTCAAAAGAATCTGGTAGAAACGGAACAGAGTGGGGGAAATGCAGGAATGGAAAAAAGACAGTTCATGAATTGATAACTGTTGAAACTGAGTAGGGCGTATATAAGGATTCATTCTCCATTTCTTTCTAATTCCATGTATGTTTGACATTTCTCCATAAGAAAAGCTAAAAAGTTATTATACACTCTTGAAGAACAAATTTAATCCTACAAAACAAGAAAGACTAGTACCTTCCAATCTTCGAATTTTTGCTTTCACAGAAATAACAGCTTCAAAGCGTGAAACTCTCAGCTCAAAACATGTTCCAGTCAGTGTTTCAATGAAGAGCTCCATGGTATCATAGAAAGGAAGTCTGTAGTAAAATGGTCCCACGTTATCTTCATTGAAGAATGGAGGATCTTTTCTGTTATCCATTACTTTGACTTTTCTAATTCCTCTGGAATATGTTGTAGGCAACTATATTCCAGTTCTAACCAAATCAGCTTTGAACATTGGTAATATATATCGTTGTTCATGTTTTGAGTTTTGTACCTAAAAAACAAGAATAATGTTTTTTTAACAAGCCTATGTGAAAGTCTCATTCCTCCACAAAGATTTTCTCAACTCTGGCCCATATCAGCCTTCCAGAGAGCCCGGAATTCATTTTAGCGCTTACTATGTCTAATCCTGAACTTTACACAATTGTCTTTGAACTCACTCTCCCAATTAGAGTGTAAGGTTATTAAGAACAGGTATATTTGCTACACTTTATCTTACTAGAGCTCAGCAGTTACTTACACTACATGCTCAACAAATATGTTTTGTTGTTAATGATATTTGAACCAATGAACTCAATATGTAGGTATATATTTGCAAGACTTGGAATAAGTTATGCACATCCTTTCCTAAAACACATAAGTTACATTTTATAACCCATACAAAGTATAATGTTATAGCCATTGTACATCTGAATCACAGTGAATAAAAGGAATAGTAACCATCTTAAAAGTAGGATTCACTAAATAATCAATAAGCATTTGGGTTTCCAGAGGTTATCCACCAGTATAGCACTGAGATGAGGTTAATACTGGTAACAGACATTAGACATAATCTCTACACACAAATATACAATGGCTAATGAATATGAGAGGCAAACACAACCAACAGAAATACTAAAATAAATTACAAGTGTATAATTAGGAGAATAGGAATAATCAAGTTGATAAATTGCTATTAATCAGTGAAAACTTTGAAAAGCTGTGGTGGGGGTCTTGAACTTAAACTAAAAGGACAAATGATACATATTCTTTCTGGAGAAGTAGGTAAATCTTTTCAATACCTTTATGGCGATATAATTTATATATCATAAAATTCACCCATTTAAAGCCTAAAATTTACTGGGTTTTAGTATGGTTACAAAATTGTACAACTATCACCATAATCATTTTTTTTTTAAATTTATTTTTATTTATTTATTTATTTTTTTGTCTGTGTTGGGTCTTCGTTTCTGTGCGAGGGCTTTCTCTAGTTGCGGCAAGCGGGGGCCACTCTTCATCGCGGTGCGCGGGCCTCTCACTGTCGCGGCCTCTCTTGTTGCGGAGCACAGGCTCCAGACGTGCATGCTCAGTAGCTGTGGCTCACGGGCCTAGTTGCTCCGCGGCATGTGGGATCTTCCCAGACCAGGGCTCGAACCCGTGTCCACCATAATCATTTTTAGAACATTTTTATCAACCCTAAAAGGAACCTCTTATTCTTTAGACACACTTCTAAATTCTGTCTCTCTCAGCCCTAGGCAATCACTAATCTACTTTCTGTCTTTATAATTTTGCCTATTCTGGACATTTCACATAAATAGAATCATATAATATGTAAACTTTTGTGACCGGCTTCTTTCACTTAGCATGAGGTTTTCAAAGTTCATCCATGTTCTAGGATGTATCAGTATTTCATTCTTTTTTTTATTTCTGAATAATAGTCCATTATAAGGATGTACCACATGTTAACTTATCCAGCCATCAGTTGATGGGCATTCTGGGTTGTTTCCAGTTTTTGCCTATTATGAATAATGCTATGAGAACACTCAATTACAAGTCTGTGATACACATGTTTTCCTTTCTCTTCCATATATATCTAGAAGTGGAACTGATGGGTTGTGTGGTAACCCTGTGTTTAGCAATTTGTGGGACTACCAAACTGTTTTCAAAAGTGGTCTGAACCATTTTACATTCCCACCAACAATGAACAAGGGTTTGGATTTCTTCACATCCTTGCCAATACATTTTATTGTCTTTTGATTAAAGTCATCGTAGTGTGTATGAAGTAGTGTCTCACTGTGGTTGTGATTTGCCT
This sequence comes from Balaenoptera musculus, assembly GCF_009873245.2. Taxonomy (NCBI): domain Eukaryota; kingdom Metazoa; phylum Chordata; class Mammalia; order Artiodactyla; family Balaenopteridae; genus Balaenoptera; species Balaenoptera musculus. The sequence continues at coordinate 47,370,386 of NC_045800.1, forward strand.
TAATGACTAATGATGTTAAGAATCTTTTTACGTGCTTAGTACCCATTTGCACATATTCTTTACAGAAATGTCTATTCAGAAAGTCCATTCAGATCCTGTCCATTGAGTTATTTTTGTCTAACACTTTCCAGATACAAGCTGTTTAACGGATATATGATTCACAAATATTTTCTCCAATTTTGTGGGTTGTCTTTTAACTTTCTTGATAGTTTCCTTTAAAGCACAAAAGTTTTAATTTTAATGAAGCCCAATCTGACTATTTTTCTTCTGTTGCTTATACTTTGGGTATCATATTTTAAAAGCTTTGCCTAATGCAAGGTAATAACAATTGACCAGTACATATTTTTCTAAGAATTGTATAGTGTAGCCCTTACATTTAGGTCTATAGTCTATTTTGAATTTATTTTTGTGGTGGTTGTACAATAGAGGTACAGCTCTATTCTTTTGCAGACAAATAACCAGTTGTCTCAGCACCATTTGTTAGAAAGACTATTCTAAATCCATTGAATTGTCTTAGCACGCTTGTTGAAAACCAGCTGACCACAACCTCAATTCTGTTCCATTGATCTATGTGTCTATCCTTATGCCAGTAGCACACTGTCTTTGTAGCTTTGTAGTAAGTTTTGAGATCAGGAACTGTGAGTCTTTTAACTTGTTCTTCTCTTTCAAGATCATTGGCTATTCTGGGTCCTTTGAATTTCCATAGGAATTATAGGATCAGCTTGTGTATTTTGCAGAAACACCAGTTGGGATTTTGATACGGACTGTGTTCAGTCTACAGATTAATTTGGAGAGTATTACAATCTTGACAATATTAAGTCTTATAATCCATCAACATGCAATATCTTTCAGTTTATTTATAACTTCTTTAATTGCTTTCAACAATGTTCTATAGTTTTCAGATTATACGTTTTGTATTTTAAAAACGTATTTCTAAGAATTTTGTTCTTTTTGATGTCCCTATCAATGAAATTGTTCTTAGTTTCATTGTCAGATTGCTCATTGCTAGTGTATAAAAATACAATTGATTTTAATATATTGGTCTTGTTCACTGCAACCTTGCTGAACTCAGTAGTTCTAGTATTTTTCTAAGTGGATTCCTTAGGATTTTCTACATACAAGATAATGTCAACTACAAACAGAAATTTTAACTTCTTCCTTTCTAATCTAGATGATCTTTATTTCCTTTTCTTACCTAATTGCCCTGCCTGGAATCTCCAATACAGGTTGAATAGCAGTGGTGAGAGCAAACATTCTTGTCTTTTTCCTGTTGTAGGGAAAATCATTCAGCCTTTCACCATGAGGTATGATTTTAGCTGTGGGGTTTTCATAGGTAATCTTTATCAGATGGAGAACGTTCCCTTCTATTCCTACTTTGTTTACGTGTCAGTTGTCTTTTTTAAATCACAGTGTTAGATTTTGTCAAATACTTTTCTTTAGTGTCTCAGATGATCGTGTGGTTTTTGTCTCATATTCTATTAATATGGTGTATTACATTGACTGCTTTTTGATATATTGAACCAACCTTGCATCACTGGGATAAATCCATTTGTATATGGTCTGTAATCATTTATATATGTTACTAGATTTAGTTTGTTAGTATTTTTTGAAGATTTTTGTGTCTATATCCGTAAAAGTTATTGATCTAGTTTTCTTTCTATGTTTTTGTCTGGTTTGATATCAAAGTAATACTGCCCTCATAAAATAAGTTGAGAAGTATTCCCTAAAGGTAGATAGACTCTTGAATGTATTTCAGGATGGGTAAAGCCTCAGAGTGGGGGAAGAATATCTGTAAGACTAGGTGAACAGAATGTGAACAATAGAGCAGTGCAGGAATGAAGAAGAAAAATGGGTGATAAATTTTTTACTTTTTTTTTGCCAAAGGATATATCACTGAAGTCACTACAATTTTCATAACAATGTGATTAAGGAGAAGTTATTTTTTAAAACTTGTGGTTTGATTAATAACCTACATCTCCAGTCTATAGACATGATTTTCACAGGCATCTAAAATCTGGATACTGGGGCTTCCCTGGTGGCACAGTGGTTGGGAATCTGCCTGCCAATGCAGGGGACGCGGGTTCGAGCCCTGGTCTGGGAGGATCCCGCGTGCCGCGGAGCGACTGGGCCCGTGAGCCACAACTGCTGAGCCTGCATGTCTGGAGCCTGTGCTCCGCAACAAGAGAGGCCATGATGGTGAGAGGCCCATGCACCGCGATGAGGAGTGGCCCCCGCTCGTCGCAACTGGAGAAAGCCCTCGCACAGAAACGAAGACCCAACACAGCCAAAAAAAAATAAAAAATAAAAAATAAATTAAAATCTGGATACTAGGGACTTCCCTGGTGGTCCAGTGGTTAAGAATCCGCCTTCCAGGGGACTTCCCTGGTGGCGTAGTGGTTAAGAATCCACCTGCCAATGCAGGGGACACAGGTTCGAGCCCTGGTCCGGGAAGATCCCACATGCTGTGGAGCAACTAAGCCCGTGTGCCACAACTACTGAGCCTGCGCTCTTGAGCCCATGAGCCACAACTACTGAGCCCACGTGCCACAACTACTGAAGCCCACATGCCTAGAGCCCGTGCTCCACAGCAAGAGAAGCCACCAGAGTGAGAAGCCTGTGCACCGCAACGAAGAGTAGCCCCCACTCGCCGCAACTAGAGAAAGCCTGCGCACAGCAACAAAGACCCAACTCAGCCAAAAAAAAATAAATAAATAAATAAATTTATTTAAAAAAAAAAAAGAATCCGCCTTCCAATGCAGGGGACACCAGTTTAATCCCTGGTCAGGGAACTAAGATCCCACATACCACGGGGCAACTAAGCCCACATGCTCTAGAGCCCGCGTGCCACAACTAGAGAGCCCATGTGCCACAACTACTGAGCCCACACACTCTGGAGCCCGCACGCCACAACTAGAGAGAAGCCTACATGCCACAACAAAGAGCTCACGTGCCACAACCAAGATCTGATGTAGCCACATAAATAAATAAATAAACATTTTAAAAAAAAATAGGTACTTGCCTGGTGGTCCAGTGGTAAAGAATCTGCCTTACAAAGCAGGGGACGTGGGTTCAATCCCTGGTCAGGGAACTAAGATCCCACATGCCATGGGGCAACTAAGCCGGCACACCACAACTACTGAGCTCACGCACCTCAACTACAGCCCACGTGCCGCAAACTACAGAGCCTACGTACCCTGAAGCCTGCACACCACAACCAGAGAAGAGAAAACCTGCATGCCACAACTAGAGAGAAGCCCACGCACCACAACAAAAGATCCCACATGCCTCAACGAAGATCCCAAGTGCCACAACTAAGACCCGATGCAGCCAAAAATAAACAAAATAAATAAATAATAAATAAATCTTTAAAATAAATAAAAATCAAGTAAAATCTGGATACAAGACAGACACCTGAAATCCAACACGTCCAAAACTAATCATCTTTCCTACAAACCTCCTTCTTGTCCTACAGTCTCCATCTTGGTAAAGGGTACCACCGTTAACCTAGTCACTTAAGCCAGAAAGCTAGGAATCATTTTAGATTTTTCCTGCAGCCTCAAGGTATCTAGAAGTGACCAATCCTAACAGCACAACTTAACATTTCTATAATCTGTGACCTTCTCCAGCCACACTGATTAGGACTTAGTTCAGGTCTTCATTAGCTCTTAACTGAGCAACTTTGATAGCCTAGCTATAATCCTTGACTCCTGCCCTTCACTATTCTGATCCATTCTCTAGGATGTCAACAGTTATCTTTTTTAAAAAAAGAAAGTTTAATAAAAACTGGATTAGGGTATCACATCATATAGTTCAGAAATTACTTTACTCTTAATTATCTATAGATAATAGGGGGAAAGGTCACTCAAAGTTCTAAAATTTTTTAATATTTGACTTTAGAATGCACTGCGGTGAAACCATCAATTCGGACTAAATGAGGGAAATGAATCTAAGTTAGCCTAAAGCCTGAATGTTTTTTTCCTTTTAAATAAACTATTATTTAGAGCAGTTTTAAGTTCGCCGCAAAATTAGGCAGAAGTACAGAGAGTTCCCACACACTCCCTGCCCTCACACATGCACAGCCTCTCCCACCATCAACAACCTACACCAGAGTGGTATATTTGTTACAACAGATTGACACATCATTATCACTCAAAGGCCATAGTTCACGTTAGGGTTCATTCTTGGTGTTGCAAATTCTTTTGATTTCCACAAATGTATAGTAATGTACCCATCATTATAGTATCACACAGAATAGTTTATGAGTAAAGCCACTATAAACATCCATGTGCAGGTTTTTGTGTGGACGTATAAGTTTTCAACTTACCGGGGTAAACACCAATGAGTACAACTGCTAGATCTTACAGTAAGAGTATGTTTAGTTTTGTAAGAAACTGCCGAAGTGTCTTCAAAAGTGGCAGTTCTATATTGCATTCCCACCAGCAATGAATAAGAGCTCCTACTGCTCCACATCCTCACCAGCATTTGATGTTGTCAGTGTTCTGGATTTTGGCTATCCTAATAGGCATATAATAGTATCTCATTGTTTTAATTTGCATTTCCCTAAAGACATATGATGTGGAGCACAGTTATCTTTTTAAAATGTAGAACTGATCATGTTATTTCTTAGCTCAAGGCCTCACAATGGCTTCCCACTGTCTACAGAATTCAGACTCCTTAGAAAGGCTCCTAAGATCATGCATCTCACCTTCCAGCCCTATTTTATTTATACACATACCTCATCCCATCCTGCAATATATCTGGTACTTCTATCCTCTAATCATTTGTGACTGCGGCTTCAAAAAACACTGGTCTCTATATCGTTGCTCCTGCTTTCCTCTACTCACCGCCATTCCCACACTTGGCTACCTGACAAGCACCTATGATCTTTCAAGACTCAAGTCGAATAGAAACTATTCTACAAAGCCGTTTACAGTTCCTCCCATTCACACCCTGACCTCCATCATACATGGCACCCATTACAATCAATTTCATTTTTTACATGACTTTCTTATTCTACTAAATTGTAAGCTTCTTAAGGGAAGGACAACTGATTTACCACCCCATCACCTAGCACAGTGTTTTGTACATATTGGTACTCATTAAAGGTTTGTTCAATGAAAGAGTAAATAAATATTCATCCTCTCAACTGATTTTTAGAGCAAACCTGTAATATAGGTAAGGTATTATCCCTGCTTTAGACATGAAGAAGTGTTTGGTTATGCTACAAAAGTTTGTTTGGAGAAATGTCGGTTTCCCATAGGAATCATTACTCACTCCAAACTAACTCCACCAATGTTTATGCAACTCATAACGTACAGAGATTTCTGCTATGGTGAATTTTTATAACTCAATATAGTTAATAATATTAATTATATTGAGTTATAAAAATTCACCATAGCTCAATATATAAAACTAATATATAAAATTCATCAATTAACTAGGGAGTATATTTAATATAATTAAGCATAATGAATATAATTAATTAAATAGGGAACCTGAATTGCATTGTGCAGACTGCTAATCTTCCTGAAGATATGGCACCACAGGAAGAAAAGCTATTGCTGGCAGCACAGCTTCTTTGAGTGCTGTTATACTTTTTATCAAAATAATGAGTAATAAATATGATAACACAAAGTAATATGCGAATAATACTGCTGGTGAATTAGAACAAAATATTTTACAGTTCGTATGGAAACACAAAAGACCCTGAATAGCCAAAGCAATCTTGAGAAAGGAAAATGAGGTTGGAGGAATCAGGCTCCCCGACTTCAAACTATACTACAAAGCTACAGTAATCAAGACAGTATGGTACTGGCACAAAAACAGAAATATAGATCAATGGTACAGGACAGAATGCCGAGAGATAAACCCACTCACATATGGTCACCAAATTCACGACAAAGGAGGTAAGAACATACAATGGAGAAAAGACAGCCTCTTTAATAAGTGGTGCTGGGAAAACTGGACAGCTACATGTAAAAGAATGAAATTAGAACACCACCTAACACCATACACAAAAATAAACTCCACATGGATTAGAGACCTAAATGTAAGACCAGACACTATAAAACTCTTAGAGGAAAACATAGGAAAAATACTCTTTGACATAAACCACAGCAAGATCTTTTTTGACCCACCTCCTAGAGTAACGGAAATAAAAACAAACAAATGGGACTTAATTAAACTTAAAAGCTTTTGCACAGCAAAGGAAACCATAAACAAGACAAAAAGACAACCCTCAGAACGAGAGAAAATATTTGCAAATGAAACAACAGACAAAGAATTAATCTCCAAAATATACAAACAACTCATGGAGCTCAATATCAAAAAAACAAACAATCCAATTAAAAGATGGGTGGAAGACCTAAATAGACATTTCACCAAGGAAGACATACAGATGGCCAAGAGGCACATGAAAAGATGCTCAATGTCACTAATTATTAGAGACACACAAATCAAAACTACAATGACCTCATGCTGGTCAGAATGGCCATCATCAAAAAATCTAGAAACAATAAATGCTGGAAAGGGTGTGGTGGAAAGGGAACCCTCCCACACTGTTGGTGTGTATCCCGCATAGTGGTTGTATACACCATTATGGAAAACAGTATGGAGCTTCCTTAAAAAACTAAAAATAGAACTACCATATGACCCAGCAATCCCACTACTGGACATAAACCCTGAGAAAACCATAATTCAAAAAGAGACATGTACCACAATGTTCACTGCAGTACTACTTACAATAGCCAGGACATGGAACCAACCTAAATGTCCATCAACAGATGAATGGATAAAGAAGATGTAGCACATATATACAATGGAATATTATTCAGCCATAAAAGAAAAGTGAAACTGAGTTATTTGTAGTGAGGTGGATGGACTTAGAGTCTGTCATACAGAGTGAAGTAAATCAGAAAGAGAAAAACAAATACCATATGCTAACACATATATATGGAATCTAAAAAAAAAAAAAAAAAATGGTACTGATGAACCTAGTTCCAGGGCAGAAATAAAGATGTAGACATAGAGAATGGACTTGAGGACACGGGGTGGGAGGGGGAAGCTGGGGTGAAGTGAGAGTAGCATTGACATATATACACTACCGAATGTAAAATAGCTAGTGGGAAGCAGCAGCATAGCACAGGGATATCAGCTCGGTGCTTTGCAATGACCTAGAGGGGTGGGATAGGGAGGGTGGGAGGGAGGCTCAAGAGGGAGGGGATGTGGGGACATATGTATGCATATGGTTGATTCACTTTGGTGTACAGCAGAAACTAACACAGTATTGTGAAGCAATTATACTCCGATAAAGATCTATTAAATAATAATAATAATAATGCTGGTGACAGTGGTAAAAGACCATTACTTTCAAATAAAAGCCAAATAAATGGCTGTATTGCTCAGGCTGTGTCTCTTATATCCTTAATACATTGACATGCCTGGAGGAATAATGACTGAACCTAACCCCTTTTCCTACCTCACTGAAATGACTGCTTTTATAATACAATTTTGGGTAATATGTGGATTCTTAAGAACATACTTATCATCCTATATCAAATAAGAATGTACTACAGAATTATCAGTGTCTGTTCCCCCAAAGCCAAGAGCACTCCTATCTACATAGTAAAAGATCTAGCAACAGAGGTCAGGGGTCAGGAATGCCAAACTGAATATTACAGAAATAAAGCCATGGGTGACCAGTGCCTGTCCAAGGAATTTAGAGACATAAGATATAAAGATCATTTTTTTCACCACAGTAGTCTTCCACAACAATGCTCCGAATATAATAAACAAATGGTGGGAGAAGGTAAAATAAAGACAGATTTGGAAGTCCTTCATCTGCAACAAGAATGTACAGAGTAATTATGGGCTAAAAGAAAACTAGCAACCTAGAACAGCACTAATTGTACTGGAACACCACCACAAATTTGGGCCCTCATCAATGGAGTAATTTCCAAAATCCAAAAAGAAGCAAGATTGGTAACCAAATTCAAAACTGAAATATGTGCCTCTAGGAAATAATTATACTTCTCCTCAGTAGTAGAAATCACTGTAACAGAGGGCAAAGCAAGTCTAGGAAATCTAGTTAAGCCAGACTGGAGGACTAGATGATAGCAGAGGGGCAAACGGAAGCTCCAGTAGGCCAAAGACCTAGCCAGTACTAAGGGTGGGGTCCATGGACACCTTTTTTTTTTTTTTAAACACATCACTTTACACTTGGATGAACTCACTGATGTGGCAAGTCTGAATCAGCCCTGGGCTTTTTTTTTTTTTTTAATAAATTTATTTATTTTATTTTATTTATTTTTGGCTGTGTTCGGTCTTCGTTGCCACGCGCGGGTTTTTCTCTAGTTGCGGAAAGCTGGGGCTACTCTTCGTTGTGGTGCGCAGGCTTCTCATTGCGGTGGCTTCTCTTGTTGCGGAGCACAGGCTCCAGGCACACAGGCTTCAGTAGTTGTGGCTCACGGGCTCTAGAGTGCAGGCTCAGTAGCTGTGGCGCACAGGCTTAGTTGCCCCACGGCATGTGGGATCTTCCTGGACCAGGGCTTGAATCCGTGTCCCCTGCATTGGCAGGCAGATTCTTAACCACTGCGCCACCAAGGAAGCCCCATGGACACCTTCTGAAAGTTGTGTTAGAGCATGCTTGACTGAGCAGATTATGGAACCCTATGATGTTGGTAAATGAGGGGCAATGGAGACTCAAAAACAGGATGGAAAATGATACAAGGACAGCTAAAAAATAGAAGAGGAAGAGGAAAGAAGAAGGCAGAGAAAAAAATACGTCCAGAATTTTTACCAATAATTTAAAAACCATGCTTAGCTATTAAGAGTAATGGAGTCAAAAGAATGAAAAGAATTGAGAACAGTCTCAGAGACCTCTGGGACAACATTAAACGCACCAACATTCGAATTATAGGGGTCCCAGACGAAGAAGAGAAAAAGAAAGGGACTGAGAAAATATTTGAAGAGATTATAGTTGAAAACTTCCCTAATATGGGAAAGGAATAGTCAGTCAAGTCCAGGAAGCACAGAGAGTCCCATACAGGATAAATCCAAGGAGAAACACACCAAGACACATATTAATCAAACTACAAAAATTAAATACAAAGAACAAATATTAAAAGCAGCAAGGGAAAAACAACAAATAACATACAAGGGAATCCCCATAAGGTTAACAGCTGATCTTTCAGCAGAAACTCTGCAAGCCAGAAGGGAGTGGCAAGACATATTTAAAGTGATGAAAGGGAAAAACCTACAACCAAGATTACTCTACCCAGCAAGGATCTCATTCAGATCCGACAGAGAAATTAAAACCTTTTCAGACAAGCAAAAGCTAAGAGAATTCAGCACCACCAAACCAGCTTTACAACAAATGCTAAAGAAACTTCTCTAGGAAGGAAACACAAGAGAAGGAAAAGACCCACAACAACAAACCCAAAACAATTAAGAAAATGGTAATAGTAACATCATATCGATAATTACCTTAAATGTAAATGGATTAAATGCTCCAACCAAAAGACACAGACTGGCTGAATGTATACAAAAACAAGACCCATATATATGCTGTCTACAAGTGAACCACTTCAGACCTAGGGACACATACAGACTGAAAGTGAGGGGATGGAAAAAGATATTCCATGCAAATGGAAATCAAAAGAAAGCTGGAGTAGCAATTCTCATATCAGACAAAATAGACTTTAAAATAAAGACTGTTACAAGAGACAAAGAAGGACACTGCATAATGATCAAGGGATCAATCCAAGAAGAAGATATAATAATTGTAAATATTTATGCACCCAACATAGGAGCACCTCAATACATAAGGCAAATGCCAACAGCCATAAGAGGGGAAATCGACAGTAACACAATCATAGTAGGGGACTTTAACACCCCATTTTCACCAGTGGACAGACCAACCAAAATGAAAATAAATAAGGAAACACAAGCTTTAAATGCTACATTATACAAGATAGACTTAATTGATATTTATAGGACATTCCATCCAAAAACAACAGATTACACTTTCTTCTCAAGTGCTCATGGAACATTCTCCAGAAAAGACTCATATCTTGGGTCACAAATCAAGCCTTGGTAAATTTAAGAAAATTGAAATCGTATCAAGTATCTTTTCTGACCACAATGTTATAAGACTAGATATCTACTACAGGAAAAAGAACTGTAAAAAATACAAACACATGGAGGCTAAACAATACACTATTAAATAACCAAGAGATCACTGAAGAACACCATACACAAAAATAAACTCAAAATGTATTAAAGACCTAAATGTAAGACTAGACACTATAAAACTCTTAGAGGAAAACATAGGCAGAACACTCTATGACATAAATCACAGCAAGATCCTTTTTGACCCACCTCCTAGAGAAATGGAAATAAAAACAAAAATAAACATATGGGACCTACTGAAACTTAAAAGCTTTTGCACAGCAAAGGAAAACATAAACAAGACGAAAAGACAACTCTCAGAATAGGAGAAAATATTTGCAAATGAAGCAACTGACAAAGGATTAATCTCCAAAATTTACAAGCAGCTCATACAGCTCAATATAAAAAAAAAAAAAACAACCCAATCCAAAAATGGGCAGAAGACCTAAATAGACATTTCTCCAAAGAAGATATACAGATAGCCAACAAACACATGAAAGGATGCTCAACATCACTAATCATTAGAGAAATGCAAATCAAAACTCCAATGAGGTATCACCTCACACCAGTCAGAATGGCCACCAACAAAAAATCTACAAACAATAAATGCTGGAGAGGGTGTGGAGAAAAGGGAACCCTCTTGCACTGTTGGTGGGAATGTAAATTGATACAGCCACTATGGAGAACAGTATGGAGGTTCCTTAAAAAACTAAAAATAGAACTCCCATACAACCCAGCAATCCCACTACTGGGCATATACCCTGAGAAAACCATAATTCAAAAAGAGTCATGTACCACAATGTTCATTGCAGCTCTATTTACAATAGCCAGGACATGGAAGCAACCTAAGTGTCCATCGACAGATGAATGGATAAAGAAGATGTGGCACATATATGCAATGGAATATTACTCAGCCATAAAAAGAAACGATATTGAGTTATCTGCTGTGAGGTGCATGGACCTAGAGACTGTCATACAGAGTAAGTCAGAAAGAAAAACAAATACTGTATGTTAAAACATATATATGGAATTTAAATTAAAAAGTTCTTAAGAACCTAGGGGCAGGACAGGAATAAAGACGCAGACGTAGAGAATGGACTTGAGGACATGGAGAGGGGGAAGGGGAAGCTGGGACGAAGTGAGAGAGTGGCATGGACATATATACACTACCAAATGTAAAATAGATAGCTAGTGGGAAGCAGCCGCATAGCACAGGGAGATCAGCTCGGTGCTTTGTGACCACCTAGAGGGGTGGGATAGGGAGGGTGGGAGGGAGACGCAAGAGGGAGGGTATATGGGGATATATGTATATGTATAGCTGATTCACTTTGTTATAAAGCAGAAACTAACGCACCATTGTAAAGCAATTATACTCCAATAAAGATGTTAAAAAAAAAAGATCATGGGAAAAAAAAGAGTAGTGGCATCAAAAAACGTTTCTAAATCAATTTCCAAAACATTTCTCTCCTTCCTTCTGAAAAAGTTCTTAAAACACAACCATCAAAGATGAAAGGGAAGTTAAAGACAGGTAATGCGATAACAGTGCTGAATAACTAATTTCAGTAACTCGGAATCAGCTTTATCCTCTGTTCTAAAGAACAGCCAATTCCCTGGAATCAGAGCATTTCTTTTAAACTCTTCCTCCGACATAAAGGGAGCCAGCATGTTATGCAGTCCTTAAAAATACCGACTCTTAATGAACCGTTTTTACTAAAGCCTGGAAATATACCTAAGTTTTAAATACAAGCTTCAGAATTATATCCACCACATCATGTACCCTAAACTCTGAAATCAATTTCCTAGCGGGACTGTGAAATCCTTCGGAGCCAACGCCTCCTCCAGCCTTCAGTGTTAGACACTTGAAGAGAACGGAGTCACCTGCGCAGCCCGTGCTCCTCCAGGATAAACTCCGGCTACCCAGACGCACGGGCCAGATCAGAAGGGCAGCAGTCAGGCTCCGCGTCAGAATCCGCGACTCGGAGGGCAGCACCTGTCGGGCGGGGCGGGGCACCCCGCGTCGCGCTCGCGGAGGGACGGAAAGTGGAGGCTGTCTCCTCCGCGAAGGCGGCCCACCGCGCCGGTATCGGGGCAGCGGCGGCGACGGAGGGGGCGCGGCCAGGAGGCCAGCGACGGCAGCGCGGCCCGGCTCAGCGGCCCGCGGCCCTGGGCGCCCTCCCCATCCGGCCCGCTTGCCCTCACCGGCTGTCGTCCACTACCTCGCCCGCCGGCAGGCCCGTAAGGAGGTGCGGCTCCGCGAGCGACGCCGCGGCAGGCACCGAAGAGCAACGCTCAGTGGTCGCCGCGCCCCCGCCCCTTTGTAACACCGCGTACCAATCGCTCGCCGGTGCTCGCGTCGCCCTCCAATCAGCGGGGGCGGGGGCGGGACCTGTCCGCCGGACGCCTGCGGTTGCTCGGGAGCTGGGGCTTCTTCTGCGTTCGGTGGTGGTTGGTGGTTAGGAGAGGCCCGGATGTTAATCCTGTATTACTAACAGTGGCCTGCTGACTAGGGCCGAAGCGGGCGGGCTGGAGACCAGTCGCACAGGCTTCTGGGAACGGTGAGGTTGGCCTGTGGCCGAAGGAGAGTATAGACAGCACCCTCCCTGAGACCAACCTAAGGCGCTCTTAGAGGTGCCCGACGTGCTGGGGGGATAGTCCCCGTCGATGGCCTTTCCAGAGCCTGTGCACTTCTAGTGCGGTCCAGGCCGGCCTGCCTTAAACAAATCACTCTTCCTGCGCTTTACTGACCCCTAACGTTTCTGGTCTCACGTACCTCATCTGAAACATGGGGACATTGCCATGCCTGGTTGAAAGCAAGGGCGAAAGCAAACAAGCTCTGTAGATCTTATCCATTTATTCCTCATCCAATTTACTGAGAATTGTAGAGTTGAAATTGAGTGGGTACCTTGGGTTGTCAAATCGCAGCGTCAGCTATGCCCAGCCACCCTTTTTTTTTCTTCTCCAGCTCTAATTCCCAAGCTGTTGAGCTCAGGTGCACACCATAACAGACAACACAAACCTTCCAGCCTGACATGGGCCCCCACTGCTTCCTTTTATCTTCATTTCCTGTAGGTATTCTAAGTCCAAGGCTTACGGATTTTCCAGCCCTCCTGGCCTACTATTTTACTAGGTGGATTCCTCAACTGACAATAAACAGTAATCTCCCTCTCACTGCAGCTTCACTTATCATCTTGTGACTCGGAGGAACCAGTCTAAAATGAACCCCAATGCCTAATCTCCATTGCCTGTCCTTTCTTACTCTCCTCTGAGACCCCACCCACCAAATTATCTCCATAATTCAACAAACCATTGAGTATACACTGAGGTATATGATAAGGGACTGTGCTTTCACTCATCTTCAGGCTCTCTTGCCACTGGTTCCTTCTTAAACTCTAATACTGAGTTGACTGGAGCCCTGTGAGGACAGAGATATGATTATTATCTTTGTATACTAAATTCTTAAATGAGTGCCTGTGATTAAATGAATCTTACTGAAGCAAAACCTTAGTTTCTAAAACCTGCCACCCCTCTCAGTCAGGGAGAACTGAGAGAAGGAACTTTGGAGTCAGGTGGATGAGCTTATTAAAGCCTTGGGTTCCAACACTGGAAGCTCTGCTACCTTGGCCAGTTCATTCATTCTCACCATCATCATCTACCATGTTTCAAGTACTTCAAGTGCCAGATAGTTAACAAGGATCTTTGCATATTCTGTCCCATCACTAATCCTGCAAGGTGGGTACTGAAACCCCTACTTGACAAAGAAGGAAACAGAAGCTAAGAAAGGTAAAATAATCTGCCTATACTCAAACAGCTCTAAGTGGCAGATTTAAATCTAGGTCTCAATAAAAAAATCCAAACTTGTTCCACTAGTCCACTCTGCTTCCAGATTTTAGCCTCATCTGTGAAATGAGGACAATACCTATCTGGTAAGTTAAGGAGACTGACATGAAAAGTGCCTACCATCGGTCCAGTGAGTGTTAAGTTCCCTCCCCCTTTCAACCCTCTCAAAACAGCAATTTGCCTATTTTCTAACTCTATTGTCTCCTGAATTCCCTGGAATCATTCCTAATGATGGGTCAGCAGATTTGATCATTCCAAAAGAAAAACATGTTTAACAAATGCTTACTGAGTCAGATCACACATTGGGCTCAGACTCAGAACAGGAAACTGTACACAAGTAACCTAAGGGACAGAAGGAAGATGCACTAAAGGGATAGGGAAAAGGAATAGGCAGCTAGTACGTACCCTCTTCTGCTGTTGGGTCATTCTCACAGCAGAGCTGGACAGTTGATGTGTGAGAGCTATACAAAATCTCTGACTATGAGCAATTCCCAATTCAACCTTAAAAGTAACCAAGGAAGAAGATACTGGCTTCAGAATTGGTGAAGCCAACTGGGTCTGCTTACAAGATTGTGCCATGGTTACAGACTGAATACTCATGAGCAAGATGGCACAGCACAGGAAAACAGACTAGAAGGGCGGGGGGTGAGGTGGGAGTTGGTCAGCCATCCACAATGGACAACACAGTTGTAGAACATTCCTATCAGTGCAGAGTTCTATGAAACACTGGTGCTCTAGAAGCTGACATTTCCATCCTCAGCACTTCTTCCTACCATTATCTGGGTTCATTCTGCCTTTCAAAAAATAATGCAAAGCTCCAAGGAATGGAAATGGATGCCTTAGAGCAAGAGTCAGCAAATTGTTTCTGTAAAGGGCCACAAAGAAAATATCTTAGACTCTGTAGGCCATCCAGTCTCTGACACAACTACTCAACTCTGGCATTGGAGGTAGGGTGAAAACCGCCATAGACAATACATAAATGAATGGGTATGGTTCTTTCCAATAAAACTTTATCTACAAAAACAGACAGTAGAGGACTACAGTTTGCCAAACCTTGCTTTAGTGGACCTATAGAGGCATCTTCAGAATTCAGTGGAATGAGAGAAAACCTTCTCTCCTATTACAAAGACTCATGAAGTATATAATCTCTCATCCTCTTCCTCTATCAAGTGCCCTGGTTTTAAGTTAGGGCTCCCATACATGTAGGGAAGACTCCTGGTCATCTGTCTGGCATTTGCTACCTCTGGGAGTCCCTGCCCACCCATGAAAGGCACAAATAGGTTTCTTTTCTTTTTTTTTTTTTTTAGGTTTTTTTTTAGGTTTTTTTTTAGGTTTCTTTTCTAATGACCCTAAACCATGGCCCCACCAAGGCTAATCAAAATATGGTTAAAAAGCAAAAACAATAACAAAACAGTGAAACATTTATTTCTGTTTGGCAGTATTAAGCATGATTAAAACCAGTACAGAAAAATACTAAGTACATTGGGTAAGAAGTGAGCTAGCTGTTTCAGTATATGCTTTTTATAATTCAGTTAAGACAGTGAGCACAGAAGACAGCATGATTAACTCAAGGATGTAGCTGAAGGATACCCTGTACACTCTACTGGCCTCCAAAGGCGTTCAAGGGATCATCAAATATGTTGGACACCTTCTGTTCAGATCTTGATTCAGGCACTGTCTGTGAAGATCGACTTTTTGGTTTGGTTGTCTTAGCCTGGATACCAGAGGAGAAGATATCATCTTTAAAAAGGAAAAAAAGAAAAAGAAAAAAAAAAAAAAAAGAGTTGCTGAATAGGCAAGAAAATGGGTGCTTTTAAGACATATCTACACAAACAACCAAAGACTCAAGTCTGATAACAGTATGGGATACCAAAAAACACTAAGATAGAGCCAAGCCTCTTAGATTCTGGTCCTGGCTCTGCTACTAAGTTTTTTTTAATTATTATTATTATTATTTTTTTTTTTAATGTGGATGAATTTTTATTTATTTATTTATTTTTGGCTGTGTTGGGTCTTCGTTTCTGTGCGAGGGCTTTCTCTAGTTGCGGCAAGCGGGGGCCACTCTTCATCGCGGTGTGCGGGCGGGCCTCTCACTATCGCGGCCTCTCGTTGCGGAGCACAGGCTCCAGACGCGCAGGCTCAGTAGTTGTGGCTCACGGGCCTAGTTGCTCCGCGGTATATGGGATCTTCCCAGACCAGGGCTCGAACCCCTGTCCCCTGCATTGGCAGGCAGATTCTCAACCACTGCGCCACCAGGGAAAAGCCCCTGCTACTAAGTTTTATGATCACATACAAGTCACATTTTCTCTCTGCACATAATTTTCTCAGCTACAAAGCTGTGTGTGTGCACATGCAGGAGAGGAAAAGTGGAAAGATAACTGAATCTCCAGTCCAGCCCCTGACTTTACCATCTATGCATTATACTTATTTCTACATTCTTTTCCCACTGGATTTTAAAAGGAAAAGGCACTAAAGATAAGCAAAGGGAAATCCAACACAGGTCACCCTCTTTCAGAATAAATGCATCTGTTTGCAGCACCTAAATGCTAAGCGTGTAAGTCTTTATGACTACATTTGTGTTTAATGTTTCACTGACTCTAATGCTCCATGACTCATTTTACTCAGTAATGATAGTAACCCAGTAATGTTACTGCTAGGATTCTATTCTACTGAGATTTTAGCATGTGTACATAAAGATATGTATGTACAAATGTTAAAGATTATGGCATCATTTGTAACAGAGAAAATGGAGAAACAATCTAGATCACTCTCAATAGGCTAATGGCTAAATATAAAGCAACAGTACACAACTACTAAAAACAAGGAAGTAGATCTCTATGTACTGACATGGGAAAACACTGAAAAAATAAGTATATATTTATATGTATACAAACCTCTATTACTGTCACCATGTCTGAAAGGGGACACACCAAACTCTCATTAATAGTTACCTCTAGGGCTAGCTTTTTACTTTTTACATTTTACAAATAGTATTAATCTATTATAACATGTATTACTTTTTTTGTAATAAAGTCTCTTCTGTACCTTGTACTGGGAAGCAGGTAGAGACAGAGCACACTTGCTTGGGGAGTCGAAAAAGTGTGGCTTTGCAGTACCAGCTTTCTCCCAGTTAACCCCAAGGTCCAGACTGGGAGAGAGGAGGTGGGGGAGTAGGAAGTGTATATGGCCTCAGCCCGAGTCCTATGCACTAACACAGGACAGATCAGAAGCCCTACATTTCGGGTTACGGGGCATTTGGCTTGCCCGTTAATAAAGTAGACATTATACTATGGAGAGAAAATGAACATGTTTACAAACACAGAAGATCTTTGGTGAGAGGTAAAGTCTGAGTTACAGCCTGCTTTCCTATAGAGTCCTGCTCTCCTCCTGCACTGCCCCTCCATTCTCCGAACCACTAATGCTCACTCTCCAGCTAGAACTGCATCACACCCGAGGCAGCCACCTCAGCCTACTTCAGCATGTGGGGTAGTTTCTGATCCTCCTTTCATGACATCAGTGTTCAGATTTGTCATAGATGATTGGCAGGGGGCACACTAAGAAAAAAGCTAAATTATACTTGAAAGTCAAACTCTGGGCTCCTTCAAACTCCTTGATATCCATCATAACAAAACATTGTTTCACCAAAATGACTAGGCCATTTACTTATCCACCTTCAGTCTATCTCAGGAGTATAATGCAAGTCAAAGGAAACCCACTGGGGAACATTTTCCAGGAAAGGGTCAAGACAAAGGTAGCAGGAGAAATATCAAGTCGCTGAACAGTAATGACTCTCTCTGTCATGTATAGAAAACTAAACTTACCCGTATCATCGTCAAATATAGACTTAGCTTCCACTTTCTTTTTGGACTTTTCTTTTGGTTTTACAGTTAGGTCAGCAAAGATATCAATGTTATCATCAAACAAGTTGGAGTCAAATGTTCTTTCCTTCTCTCTTGTTTTTTGTGAGGCTTTCATTGCTTCTGTAGCAAATATATCATCCTTGTAAGCCAAAAAACAAGCAAAACAATTTTAAATCAAGTTTTTACTTTACTACATACACTAATTTCAACAAGTTGTAGAAATGCAAACTGCCACAGGGCTCTGGAACAGCCATGCGAGCTGCCCCTCTATCTGGAATGTGCTGCTCCAGATCTCCGCCTGGCATGGTCCTTCTCTTTCTCCTAGTCCCAGCTAAAACTCGAGCCGTACAGAGAGCCCTTCTCTACCAGTCCTACCTGAAGGAGCACCTCCCACCCCAACCCATCGCTCTGCCCCACTGCCCTGGGTTGTTTTCTTTAAGGCCCTTAACATTACCTGAAAACGTTATTTATATGCGGCTCTGTCTATATCCAATTCCCTCCCTGAGAGCTCTGGGGAGCAGAGCACTGGTCCTAGTTCACCTTGTGCTTCCACTTCCCAGATGCTCAATAAACATCTGCCTGAAGAGTGTCACTGAAGGCCTTACCGCCTGCGTTAAATCATCAGCTCCAGCCAGGGCCTGTTTCCCCAAGAACCAGAGGTTAAACACTCAAGCTGTAGAGATGCTACTTTATCTATGCTGACTGCAGCAATAGCCAGATAAAAACTATAAAAACCAAGACTTGCATCAATGGTTATGGCCAGAAACAGAAAACCACTTCTGAATAAGTTTCAGAGTTATTAATAAGAGAACCTAATTATAATTACTAAGCAAGTAGATACAGGGCAGCAACCAAACAGGTTTAATGCAATCTATGGCTCAAATGACCCAATCAGGTATTTTCCTTAACAAAGAACCCCCCACAAAAATGTATTGTTATGTCCTATCACCTACCTCAAAAATATCTTGTGCTTTTGAGATAACATCCTGTTGACTGTTGGATTTTGACTCATTCTTCTTGCCTTTCTGGTCTGTAAAGAGATCGTCCTCATCTTCCAGGAGAGGGAAAGGATTTGTTTTCTTTGCTGGTTTTGGTTTAACAGACTGAAAGAGATCATCATCACTGCCTGCCTCACTGAGAGCAGGAAACATGGGGCTTTTTTCTTTACTTCCCCCTGCCGGGTTGGCCAGGCTGTCTGCTGCCTTCACCTTGGCTTTTCTTCTCCCCGTGGACTGAGATGCAATGCCCTTGGAAAAGATATCTCCAGAATCAAAAAGGTCATCCTCAAGAGGTTGACCCAGAGATTTCACAAAGGGGTTTCTGTCTGTCCCAAGCACAGGACCACCTGCCCAAGTTGGAATGGCAGCTGCCACGGCCTCCTCAGAGCTGTCTTCTCCACCAGCTGCCCTGGGCTGTGGTTGATGACCATCTGGTGAAATGACGCCATCTGCCAATTGTGCAACAAATCCCCTGGGGATACTCATGTCCTCAGCCTCACTGGACTCCTGGGCAGCCAACTGCCGAGCTGCGCGTGTTTGTGGTCTGCGCTTTCCTCTCACTTTGACCCGGGTCTGCAATGGCAAAAACCACATGCTGACCTGATGGTTTTTTAAAAGGTGCTCAAAACTAACATAGCAAATCATCAGCAACTCAAGATACTGTTAGGTTGTCAGGTTCCCCTCAATCGAGATATTATCTAAGACAGAAGAGGTTATTTCTTAAAGATTTCGAAAGGCGTTTAAGAGCTCCTAGTACTCTAAGACTCATTCTTAATCCTTCAGTGTCCCCCATTTTTGAGTCTTTTGAGGGCAATTTCTGTTCAATTTGATACAAAAGGCTTCATCTGCCACTGGAAGCCACACTGCTCGTGCCACACTGCCCTGTGTCCCACAGTGCTCCCTGGACCCTTCCTTCTCTGCCCTAAGTTTAAATGTGGGTATCTTTCAAAACGAGAAAGAATCAGGGGGATTCTAACAATAAGCTTTACTGGGGGCTAGCCTAAAATCAGGCTCCAGAAACAGGGAGATAAGATGATAAAGACAGAAAGGTAATCTCAGATGCTCTTTTCTTCAACAAACACTAAACCCAAATTTTAAATATATCACGTAAAAAAATGTGGCTTAGGAATCAGAACTTTCAATATAACCTCAAAATATGAGTCACTTATTAGCAATAGTGCAGCATTTGTAATATTTTCCAACATATACCATCAAGTAGTTTTAAGAAGGCACAAGCTACTTTGGACAAAGTACTTAACTGCACTTTGGGCAAAGTACTTAACTGCACTTTGGGCAATGTACTTAACTGTACTTTGGGCAACGTACTTAACTGTACTTTGGGCAAAGTACTTAACTGTACCTTGCCTATGTCGAGGAAATTTCACGAATTATTTCAGGAACAATTTAAACTTAACAACAACAAAATAAGCTAACAGAAAAAAAAGAAAGGAGGGATGTTTTATTCTTCATAAGTAAAACAGGTTTGGAAACACTGGAAATGAGTGTATTTGCAGGGTCATCCTCAGTACTGTTGATTACTCAGATAACAGCTAAGATGTTTTTAGAGAAGGAAGACTGGATAGAAGAAAAGAGAACCAACTGAAATAAAAGTAAAACCTCAAAGAGTTCATGGTCCATCCAGCACAAGTCCACAGTCCTATGGAACAGTGTGACAGGACCATAATTGCCACGGGATCTCAGAGAGGGAGCCCAGGACAGGGGCAGGAGGGGAAATGTCACAGAAACTGTGAAGTTTGTGCAGAGCTGTCGATGAGGAAGAGCATTCCTGACAGAGGAAGTGGCACGAGCTGATGGCAGCAGCACGCTGGGGCATGTGTGTTTGGGGAATGGTTCCTGGTGACTGGACTTAGGCTGACAGTGTGGGGTGACTGGTGGGAAAGCTGGAAGCTTCGGTTAGCACAGACTGTAAATGGCTTTAATACCAAACCAAGGAGCTTGAACGTCCTCCTTTGAGCAGTAAGGAGACGGCAGAGGAAGCAAACAGTAAGGACATGATCTGCTCAGTGTTTAGAAGGCCTCCGGGTGGCAGCCAGGAGCTAGTGAGCTAGCTACTGGGCAGAATGTAAATGTAACAAAGGCAGGCAGTGGAAGAGTGGACACAGAACTAGGGAGGTGGAAGGAGGGCGGAGAGGCTCAAGGAAAGATGAGGCGCCTCCTTCAAATGAGGACTCGGGGTCAGCCTATCGTGTGCAACTGATGAACTCGGAAGAAACATACAAACTCTTCTGGTTTTAAAAAAAAGCAGGCAAGCAAGCAAAGGTGGTTTCATCACCTTGTTCGCACTGTGTAAGGTGTCTGCCTGAGCTGGAAGGTCAAAACTCACGCCGGCCTCCCCACTCCCGGGAAGAGTGGGCACACTTTCCAGACTGTGGATTCTCCCAGGTTCAGACGAAGGAACACCCAATTCTGGCAAAACAGACTTCATTCCAGAGATCTGGGGAGCCGCTGTAGGCAGCAAGGCTGCTGGGTTAATTGCTAAATTTGCCTAAAGAAGAAAAATGAAACTTACTCTGTATGTTTTCTTAAACACAACAGTCTACTCTTACTACTGTGACACATGACGAAAGACTCGGTGTACGTAATATATAATACGAGAGGAGAAAGAGAAAGGCAGGGAAGTCTCCTGATCTAGTCTTAGAATTAAAACAGAGGGCTATACCCCTGTGCCCACCACAGGACCAAAGAAGAGATGTTACAGACGCAGCACACAGGAAGCAACAACCAGAGGGTGGGGAAGAGATGAGAAAATGCCTGGCAACAGCTGACAAAAGGAAAACCCAAGAAAGTTTACAGATGCCACAAGGCAGGCAATGAAGGTTCCAAACACGTTATAATTACTTGAATTTTCCAGATCCGAGGGGATGGCTCTTTGGTTTTAAATGGAGCGGGACCTGGTGAGTCCTGTGTGAAATTACATTCAGTTAAAAATCCATTGAGGAAATAGAAAAGTGTCTCTTGGATTACACATATGCCTGAAAATAAATCTGAGATGGAACAAAGCTGTTGGTTTCTATAATTCTATAATGGGAAAGGCATTCAAATCTCTCCTGGGGCCTCAAAACATTTCACTAACATTACTTCATTTGTGCTTCCTTATCCGTTGTGTAAGTGGAAGGCTGTAAGACCACACATGGAGGAAAGGGAGACAAAGATCATGAATAAGATTCATAAGAATTATAGTGTATCAGAGCCCCAAAACTGGACCAGCTGGAAACATTACCATACTGGTTACCTCACACAGCAAATATTACAGAGCACACAGAAATTCACCCAAGCCTAATGCACTAGTTCTAGAAGGAAAAGCTGAGACTTGAGTCGCTGGAGATGTGCGAGTCCTAGTGCCTCATTTTCACAGCTCAGAACACTGAGGCCTCAATGAGACATCCGGGAACAGCTGTAAGCCAGGACCAGAACTCACTGTCTAGCCCTGCTCTGCCCTCAGGAGGAGCGCCACAGAGAAGACTGCTGAGGATGGAGGCCTAATAGTAATGATCTCAGAAGACATAACACAGAGAGGGAATCAAGAAAGTGGATATAATTCATATTTAATTCTAATGGAACCCCACTCCAAGGTAGCCCAAAGGGAGAAATGGAGTTCTAGTGGGAAGATCTTCATCCTGCCTTAACTCTATCTTGGAATCGAATTTGCAGGTACTCCAAAAGTAATAATGATAAGTATAGATTCATGGAACCAGTGCGGAGTGAGGAGAGGAGAAATGAGCAGGGGTTAAAAAAAAAAGTAAACAAAGGGAGGTAGTCCTAGTTGCTATTTCCTCCTTAATTAAGAGAACTCTGAATGACCCCGAGTCTGCATGATGCAATTAAACTATACTACAATGCAAACAAGAGCTGAAAGTCCTTAAAGAGATCAGTTCTAACCTGAGGTGTTTCCGATTTCCATTTGCCTTTTTCTTTGATACCTGGAGTGGATTCAGGATGTTTCTGGTTCTTGAAAGAGGAAACAGAGTGGTCTTTTTTCACTACCTTCTTCTTTTCTGGGATCTTCAAAAGCAAAGAATACCCAAAGTCTGTCAAGTATCTTAGAAATTTTAAGGAAAAGTCATAATGCAAAAAGAGAAAATAACTTCTGACTTTTAAAAGTCATTTCACAAATGAGGGTTGAACAAACAAATTTAAAGGCAGCATTTCAGAAATAGAGTTCTAAAGACCAGGCGTCCTCTCAGTGATAAAGAGAAAATAGAGAGTACTTAAAAATCTACTGGGGAAGGGAGGGAAATGACACACATGGCCTAACACTCAGATTTATAGCTTTGCACCTGAAAGGCATGAATATTTTGTCACCATAACATATGTACCGGTCTTTCAATGAACAACTTAAAAATCAAACAGGTTTGTAATACGGTAAGGGAGCCTGGGTTAGTTAATGGTTTAACGTTAGGAAACATAAGATGGAGACAACCTGAACACCGTCATGAGCACATTATTTGCTGTTCATTTACTAGTGAGCATTTTCCTTAGTCACATAAGGGGACATTCATTTCCTTTCCCAGAAGCCTTCCCACACACCGCAGTATTGAGAACAAAAGTCTGATACCAAAGGATGCGAGTTGGCAGAGCTGAAAAGATCATCATCTTCATCATCCCCAAACAGGCTCCCAACACTTGGCTCTAACAACTAGAATAGAAAAAACTTAAATTCAATATCCAAAACAAAAACAATTTACAAAGAGAGTCAGGTGAGCTACAGAGACAATATTTAACATAATAACAAAGCTATGACATGGAGAACCATTTGGAACTGACCCTGGTTTTTTTGGTGCCGGAGAAAAGGTCAACATCTGGGTCATTGTCCTTCTGAAGCTTGCGACTAAAAAGGAGCTCTTCATCCTGAAAGACACCTGTGCTCTTGGGGCGGGCATTAGGATCAGGACTCTAGGAAAAAGAGGGAAGATCATGTATTTTATAGACCCCTAGGGTTTTACCTCAAGGAAATAATACACAGCTACAAAGATGAAACAACAAAGATATTCCTTGTGGCTCTGTTTACAGTGGCTAAAGGTTGGACACAGCCTGAGTGCCCATCAGAAGGGGAATGACACAGTCACATAATGGAATACTTTGGAGATACTAAAAACAGTGGAGAATATATTTACAAAAACAGATAACATATATATAATCTGGAAAGATCATCTTTCAACCTTTGTGTAGCATCTGAATCTGAACTGTTTAAAAAACAATCCTTAGTTCCATACTGAGAAACATTTTAGGGGTGAAAACACATAAAGTTAAACAAGTTCTCTCCATCTCATGCCCAAAGGGAAGAATGAGACAGCAGCTGACTTAGAAACTACACAGAGTGGTCAAGCACGTATCCCTAACTTCCACTTACCAGCATCCTAGGCCAAAGAGCTGGCACAGGTGTGATCAGCCAACCTTCCCCTATGCCCATCCACCTTCCACCCCACTACCTTCAGATTCCAAACAAGTTCTTTCTGTTTGCTAGGGTATCTGACATTTGAAAGTTACTATCACATTACTTGGTTTGATACTATAATGCCCCAGACTTGACATTCTAAAATTCTTCCCTTTCTTTAGTATCACAACCACAGACAGAAACAAACAAAAAAACTCACTTCTGACAAAATGTGTCACATTAAAAATTAACTAATAATTATTATTGATTACACATAAAAATTAGTGTAACATAGCAACTAAGGTTCAAAGTTTTACAGCCGTGAAAATCATATATACAAAATCAAACACAGTAAGAGACTGGAAGAAAATACAGCAAATTATTCATATTCACTGTGTGTAGCTCTCCTTTATAAACGGGGCTATCCTACTGGTATAATAAGAAAATTCATAAAACATTTATTGTAAATATCAACATGGACTATATCCTCAGTTTGATTTACAAAAAATTATTGGCAATCTATGGCCCATCGCCTGTTTTCTCTTTTTGTAATACTTCTATTGAGATAAAATTCACCTATTTAAAGTGTGTAATTCAATGGTTTATAATATACACACAGAGCTGTGCAAATACCACCACAATCTAAATTTAGAACATTCTCATCATCCCATAAAGAACCTCCAAACCTACTGTCAGTCACTCTCCATTCCTGTCCACCCCTTTCCCCAGACCCAGGCAACCACTGATCTACTTTCTATCTCTATGGATTTGCCTATTCAAGACATTTCAAATAAATGAATTCATACATAATGTGTTTGTCACTAGCTTCTTTCATTCAGCATGTTTTCAAGGTTCATCTATGTTGTACCATGTATCAGTAATTCATCTTTTTATTGCCAAATAATATTCCATTGTATGGCTAAAACACATTGTGTTTATCCATTCATCAGCTGATAGACATTTGAGTTACTTCCATCTTTTGGCTATTATAAATAATACCTGTTGGGAACATTGCATTCAAGTTTTTGTGTGAACTTATGTTTTAATTTCTCTTGGTTATATACCTAGGAGTGGAATTGCTAGGTCATGTGGTAACTCTTAATTTAAGAATCTGAGGAAGCACCAAATTGATTTCTGAAGTGGCAGCACCATTTTACATTTCTAACAGCAGTGAATGAGGGCTCCAGTTTCTCTACATCCTCACCGACACTTGGCCATTATCAAAAAAGTCAACAAGTGATGGTAAGAATGTGAAGAAGCTGGAACCCTCCATTCTTCAGCAACTCACATCACAGGACTGACACTGTGAAATGAGATTCTTTTATCCTTCTAAAGATTTGAAACTTTACAGCTTTTTGCTCACCTTTCCTACTTCTTTCTTCAGAGCTTGGAAGCTGTTTTGATCTTCTGTTTTATCCTCTTCCTCATCAAATAAGCTAAGAACAGTTTTGGTTCTAGTTTTAGTTCCTCTGTCCAATGGGGATGATGCAGAAAACAAATCAGAATGCTTGGCTGCTTCCTGAGTAGATACATTCAGAGATCCTTCCTGAAAATGGAAATAGTAAGGAAAAAAAATGAGTAACACCTGGAAACAAAAATTCTATTGTGGGGCCTCCCAAGCTCCTCATTAATTCAGTAACTGTCACACCTGCATGTTTCAGGGCATGACAGCTAATCACACCTACTCCCAGGTAACAAAACACTCAGGCCAATTCTTGATCGGCCACTCCAATGGAGAGTCTAGTACAGAGAATTCATAATCAAAGATGATTTTTTCCCATCAGTTTAAAGCCTATATTTACAACTCCTTCCAACCAAGATACATATATATCAGTTATCACCCTGAGCCACATAGGTTGCTCATGAGCTATAAATAACTTCGAAGTCACAGGTATGACACAAATGCCAATCACTGGAAACGGATCATATATTTCCTAGTATTTAACTAACACATAACTCCAAGGGAGAGGCCTAATTGACAGAATTGGACACAACTTGTAGAAGGTTTATACTGTATTATGCAATTAGAAGAATCTCTAAAATAATCATAAAATGCAGCGTTTATTCATTCAACAAGCACCACCTTTCAGGCAAGATACCATTGACTGTAAGAATCACTGTTCCTGTATGAACTACCAAGAAAAAAAAAAAACAACTCCCAATTAAACATGCCATCGATTGTGAGGTGCATCCTAATTTCAAAGTGGTTAAACTATAAAGGAAATATATACTTCTTTAAAGAAAATATGTAATTTTGAAAGTGCCTACTATGTGCGAGGTAGTAAGCTAAGCACCACAGATGCAATGGAGAGCAAAACGAACATGGCCCCAATCCTCAAAAAGCTTATCCTCAAGCAAGGGAGACAGCAGTACAACAAGCAGCTAGAGTTCAAGGGGAAAATGGGCTACAAGCAACACAGAAAAGGTCCACGTCGACAGGAAGAGAATGTCACACAGTGATTCAGGTATAGGTAAAATGTTTGCATCACTGTAGCCCCAAGAAGCCTCGACAGGAAAAGTATATGCAACATTCTTCATATAGGCCCTAGAAGAGAGAGTAAACCTAGATAGCTGAACACACACAAGTACGAGAGTACGAGAAAAGTTAGAAAAAAAGAAAAAGTAGACAGAGACTGAAAGAACTGCTGATTCCCAGATGCAGCCAGCAGCCTTATCCACAGGCCTCCTGCAGGAGAGGACAGCCCGCCCAGGAGAAGAAAGCTAATGCTTTAGAAGAAAGCCAAATTTCACTTCACTCTGTAATTCACAGCCAACATCAACTAAATGTAAAAGATTGGTAAACTAAAATCTTCTTAAAGCTGTCATTGTAATTTAAGTACAGGTGGGATTAGAAGAGAGCAAGGGGAAACAGACTACGGAGAAGAGAGCCGGTCAGAAAGAACAGACGTGCAGAGAGAAAACCGAAAGGAAAAATGAGATGAGACAGAGAAAGGCAAAATGGACACTGACACAATGACCATAATAATGTAAAACGGGAAAAATGCACATCATTGTGTGCGCACATATGCCTAGAAAAGAGACAGAGAGGCAAGAGCAATGTTGAAGGTCTCCCTGAATGGCAGGATCACAGATTTTCTTCTTCATACTTTTCAGTGTTTTCAAAATTTTCAACAAACGAGCCGTTTGTTTTCTGTGGTAGAAAAATGTAAGGGTATGTGTGTGCGTGTGTGGGTTTTACAAGAACACGTGAGAGACAAAAATAGCAGATTATACAAGAAAAAAAAAAGTCCACCTTTCCTGACTCCTCAGCCACGCTAGCTCTCCCAAATTCTGACGACTCCTTGGCGCTCTCAGCCTCCTTAGCCACCGGTTTCACTCCCAACCGTGCCTCCTTCTCTTCTTCATCACTGAACAGCAGAGGTGGTACGTCAGGGACAGTCTCTTTTTTCTATCAGAAGAAGAATAAATGACATCCTCAAAAACAAACAAACAAAACGTGTGCCTGACGAGCATGGCAATGTATAGAACAAGCCAGAAGCGCAGTCCTCTTTAAGGCATTAGCTAAACTTTGGGGTCGGGAGAGACAGGACAGGACAGTGAAGGGGGCACAGACAGGGAGAAGCAATACCACCACTACCTCAGACTTGCAGACAGTTTCTGCCCCCACAAGGTCTGCACCTGTCTCCCTGCATCTGTTAACTCCTTGTGTGCGCCATGGCTTAGATCCTAACCTCTGCCACCCAATCATTAGTCTCACCTCTCTGCCTCCCTCCCCTTACCTTTCAGCTGTATGACATCATCCAGAGCTGTCTTGCTAAAATAAAACACCTACCACATTACTTCATCTCCCACCCCAAACCTGCGCTGTGTGCATTAAGCAAATGCTAAACATGACAATCAACTGGCCCCTCTTTATGACCCTCATCCATCTGCACCTCATCAATCCTCACTTTTCCTTAAACCTATTGTAAACTTCCACACTTCCATGCTTGATCTGCACTGTTTGGAGAAACAAATCCTCCTCATCTTTCAAGCAAGGCCCAGCTCAGATGTCACCCACGAAGGTTTTCCTGTTCTCTTCTGTAAGTATCAGGTGCTTCGCTGATAAGAATATTTATGTCTATACCCAGCCCTTACTATACTTCCCTCCTAATTTACATTAATAGCTATCGTACATTTCTTTGTCCACTCATTTGAAAGGATCATGCAGTATACTTCCACAGCCAGTCACGGTGTTTTATATGAAGCAGGTGCTCAGCACAAGTTTGTGAGCACTTTGCCCCATCTCTCATCTGTTCCTTACCTGGGAGGCAAGGATTTCAGAGATTAGGAACCTGAGGTCACGTGACTTGCCCAGAGTTATTGGCATCCTTGAGGCAAGTGACTTATCAAAAATGCTTGCGAGAAAAGCAGTAACTCTATCCTACTAACTAGACTAGATGATATGAGGAAGTAAGCTTTGAAGCAGTATCTAAATCGAGTTAGGTAGACAAGTTTGGGAAACTAATAAAGAAGAACATGACTGACTATGATAGAAAAAACTATGAATAAATAAGAAGAATAAGGTAAGCAAATTTTTAGTTATTGTTAGAAAGCGGTCCTTAAAGTGCATCATCATTAGAACTTGAAATAAAAGACTGGAAACCCACAAAAGAGTTTCAGAAGAAATAAAGCGAAACCAAAATGATTAAAGGAAAAAATTTTTGTGGGATGTGCTGGACTCACTGAAAACTATATGTAATGTCGATGCAAGTGGACCAAGGTAAAAAACGAGACTTATGTACGGTGGACCAAATTCTCCCTTCATATAACTATGGTCCTTAAACCAAGGAAAATGCCACCCAGACTACTGATTTTAAATCTTCCTGAAGATAAGCTGACTCTTCATCTTCATTCTGAAATTAATTTTCTTGATAGGTTTACAGTTGAGTTGCATTTAACTTACTTTAAAATATTCTAGGATCTCTAAACAAAAAATATATTTTATATGCTGCCTAAAGGCGATCAAATTTCACAAACGGTAAAACTCAGGTTTGCAGGTTGTTCTGCTACTTAAGATGCATATCTTTGACCTTTTGTCTTATTTAACAATCATAATTACTACAGTTTCAAAGAAGTTTTACATTTCCAGAACCTTCAAAATTCATTAGATTACTGCTCATTTATCCAGGGTAGAAGTTATTATTTATAATTTACAAAGAAAAGCCACTCAGATCTTCTGACTCTCTTAACCATGAAGCCACTTTAGGGAGATGCAAGTACAGGTAATTCAAAGAAAAGCTTATGAGCACTCAGAAGCAGCAGCAGTGCTGCAAGCTTTTACTACAAGCTGTGCACTTAATGGGACTGTGGTGAGGAAAGAGTCCCTAAATCAGTAACTGGCATGGGCCTGGCCTGGGAATAGGACAAGCTAACACCTTTACTGGGTCTGAAAATATGAAGAATGTTTCCAGAAAAAAGAGACAACAACTTCCTCTGGAATACTTTGGGACAGGATGAGTCACCAAGAGTGCATGGCGAGTGAAGGTGGAAAAGCTGAGTCTACTTTGAATGAAATTACAGGTGGCGTGGTAGGTTCAGCTACAGGCTCAGCTTGACAAAGGGATGACAGGACCGGGTGGTCTTTGGGTAGCAGCAAGGAGAGATGAAGAGAAGGAGCATTCACAGGCCAGTTAAGAAACTATCTCAATAGTCAAGGCTAAAGATGACAAGGCTGTAGGGACGGGAAGAATCATTCCTAACAAACTAGCAGGAAGCAGTGAGGACTACCCCATCAAAGAAGAAATATTCACACATGTCCTGGTGTAGTTATTCAGTGGAATACTATATAGTGATCAAAAACAAAAACAAAAACAAGATGGAGTTTATGGAAATGAAAAACATGCTGCAGAATTTAAAAAAAAAAAGATGCATAAAACTGTAAAACATGATCTCATTTAAATTAAAAAAGACAAGAATGCCTAGAAACAGGCATGAAAGCACTGACAACACACTGTTACCAATGATTACACTAGGCAGGAGTATGGAATGGGGACTTTGTATTCTCTACACGTTTTTTCATTTGTTTGAATTTGTTTTTTACCTTGACTACCTTTTTTTGCTTTCTTTCTTTTTTTGGGCATGGGGGGCCACACTGTGCAATTTGCAGGATCTTAGTTCCCCGACCAGGGATTGAACCTGGGGTCATGGCAATGAAATCACCAAGTCCTAACCACTGGACTGCCAAGGAACTCCCTCTACGCATGTTTTAACCCTTTTTTAAGAAGGCATCCACGTATTACTGTATAATTTAAAATAAACTTTAAACAAAAAATATTTAGGAGATATGGAAGAAGAGCCAGGTACTGGTCTCTAGAAAAGAGGAAGTTCTAGGCTCCTTTACTGCCATTTCCCTCCTTCACTGTGCCCCTTAGGGTACAATGGCCCTCGGGATGTGCAGGCATCGGGGACTGCACAGGGTCACCCATGACCACAGTGGGAAGGGGAGAGTCTTCCTCATCAAGCAAGGGTGGAGGAGCTGCCTTTTTAGATTCTGTGGCTGCTCCCACATGGGGGGAATCTCGGGGGGTACATCCCTCCTTCCCTGTCTTACATGTCTTTCTGTCTCTAACACATGCCAATTAGAGTGGTCTGAAGTTGGGGTTGAAGGCCCTCAACAGCAGGCTGTGACTTTGCTTGATTCTTGGCCTTTGAGGCTAACCCAGCTCAGGTGCTGGAGACCCCCCAAGGAGGTCTCCATGGGGTCTAGCCTGAGAAGTTCTAAATTTTCCTTTGGGGCTGTTGGCAATTGCCAGTTGGCAATAAAATGCTGCTTGGCCTCACTTTGTTCTGTGTGCACACACTTACATATACCCACATAGGGAATGTGTTGGGGAGGGATGAATGACAGGCCAAAGACAGGATTCCAATATCCCTAGGTTCCCAGGACAAATATTATCGTAACGCCACCTTCCTCTCATTTCTTAATACTCCTTTTGATATAAAAAACATGAAGACTTGCTAAATCTTTTAGCTTAGGCGATCATGGTCAGTGATGACATTTAGATGTAATCACTGGAAGACTATTTAGACTAGATAGGCACTGATGGACTTTTTTTTTTCTCATCACATACTTTTAATTTTTTAAAAAAACTTTGTCATAAAAAACACAACATTTACCATCTTAACCATTTCTAAGTATAGAGTTCAGTAGTAGTAAGTATATCCACGTTACTGTACAACCAATCTCCAGAATTTTTTCATCTTGCAAAACTGAAACTCTGTACCCATTAAACAACTCTCCATCCCCCAGCACCCCCCCCCTCAGCCCCTGGTGATCACAGTTCTACTGTTTCTGTGAATTTGACTACCCTAGGTACCTCGTGTAAGTAGAATCATACAGTATTTGTCTTTTTGTTGCTGGCTTAGTTCACTCAGCATTATGTCCTCAGGCTTCATCCATGTCGTAGCCTGTGTCAGAACTTCCTTCCTTTTTACTGATTCACTATTAATATAAACCAGGACCAAAGCATTAGTACTGGAAACTTGCTCCTGTAAGGAATAACCTGTACATTAACTGGCCTGGTCTAATGTTAGCAGAATTCCATGCCACCGGGGCTAAGCCCGGCAGTTCCTTCAGAAGGAGTGCAACAGCGCTGTCCCCTGCTCTCCCCTGAGACTCAGACGCCTACAACTGACACTGAAGGGGCTGCGTGATATGGAATCCTTTTCTCCAGGCTTTGCACGTGTGCTTCATCTGTAAAATACTACTAACCAGAAGATGTCTATCTAAAACCAGGCAAATGAGTTTTTCCATAAGACTCAGTCTCCAAGGTCAGGTTTTAGGACCTGATTGAGGGAAGCATCAGTATTCACGTAGCATCACCTCAGGGTTACTTCCTGGGCCTAAGAGGTTAAGAATACCGTTGTCGCAGGAGGAGCAGATGCGGGAGGAGAGCCAAACAGAGAGCTTCCACTGTCACCATCGTCTTCAAACAGGAGAGATGCTCTCTGGGTCTTCTTTTGGCTATACAAACAAATAAAGAGTCAAATTAAAGGCAAATGTGATTTACAAAATACAATATTCTTTCTAGGCCACACCGACAGGAACCCACCTACCACCAAAACGCCCGAGTCATCCATTGACCTTACATAGTTGCAGCAAGAAAAACCTTTGAAGTAGGTGCAATTTGTGTCTAGCAAGTCATCACCCGCTGTCTGGCATTCTTGTGTAAAAGCCTGGGGCCCTCCTCATCTTGTCCCTTTGTCAGTTACTTTTGGCTCAAGGTAGGTGCACTAGCTGTTGGCTTTGCCAACGCACACAACACGCTTAGCATTCACAAACGTAGCATTCTCTCTCACCATTTCCTATGGCAGAGGAAGAACCAGGGAGCACCAGTGCCTATTTCCAGAGTGGTCAGGAAGGCGGCTGTCAAGAGATTGCAGGGCCAGAACCTGGTTCAGGCTGTGACCTATGGCCTGGTGCCACCTCAGCCACTTAACCATGTCTTTCCAAGCGCCTCTGTGGGCTTCTGTGCCTTCCCTTCAAACCCTAAACCCATCCCATTCTATCCCCTTCACACAAAGTCTCTAAGAAGCTGGGAAAGCTCATCTTCACTGTTCACCACAGCAATATTCACCCATTTCTACTCCATGTTGGGCAACCACAGCTGAAATACAGCCACAGCTCTCCTCACCACCTTCCTCTCACCTGTCTTCACCTACCTCCTCACCTAGGCTTCCACACCAGCCCCCAGGGGCAGTCAATAAATGTCTGCCAGAATAAATACTGATCAGGACTTTTTAAGGAACAGAATCATAAAAGTAAAGAAACACAGGGAGGCCTAGCACTGGATGTGGGCAGTCCCAAATAGAAAGTGTTCTAATTACGGAAGGGTCATGTTCTAGTTTCTATACTATGTGATAAGGAACCACCCAACTAGCAGCATACTAGAGAATTATCAAAGTAATGAAAACTCCAAATTCAATGTTAGCTAGATAAAAATAATACTAGTCATTTCAGTATCCATCTACTTACACTAAAAATAATTAGCATATATACCCATAAGTATATGTATCATAATCTTTTCTCTAAGTTTAATTATTAACAAAGCATAATATAAGGTTATTCATTAGTTTAACATTGGATGTCTGCCTACATCGTAAAATTGCCTAAGGATCACTGACTAGGGAACACAACTAACCAAATAGTTGAGTATACTTACACTGGACACTTACACTAAAGGACAGTAAAAAATTAGGTCTACACCCTGAAGAAATTATAAAAACAAAGAGCCATACACAGTCAGGTAAAATCTAATATGCCTTTAAGGATATACACTGATAAAATTGTACACAAATTATAACCAAAATATATGACTACTAAGTGATGACCACAAAATATTACAAAAATAACTACATCAGATGCCTAAAAAGCAAAAATCTTATTAAGCTGCTACAGCAGAAGAAAAATCTTATGCATGATTTTCTGAACAATTTCTAAAAATCAAAACCAAAACCAAGCTACCCACAGAAAATAATCTGATGCCAGATTCTGAAGTTCTAAGCTAGAGAAAAGCTAGTTAGCTTTCTGGACATAGTTACAATAGATAACGACAGTGAGTCCTTAACCTTGGATCTCATTCCACACCCTCGGCACCAGCTGGTTAAATGTGGACATCCCGTGGAGATCTGTCCTCAGAAGAAAAATATGCAGCTCAGTGAACTGGAGTATTTCTCATTATAAATAATGAGGTAATAAGTATTTTGACTTATTAAAAGGGACAGATGTCAAAACACATTAAGATGACTCTAGAGTTTATGGCCTACACCAGGACACTTTTGAGAGTGAAAGGGAAAATTATTAATCACCAGGCTGAAATGACAGGCACAAAGCAGGCCTCTCCAGGCAAGCAAGGATGTTTGAGTGCCCTGCTTACAAGGCAGTATTTCGCAACTTTGTTAGGGTCACAAAGCTTGTTTCTTTTTTTAGAATTGGTTTGAGTTACAATTTACATACCGTAAGATTTACCCTTTAGTAGTGTACAATTCAGTGACTGTTAGTATATTCACAGAGTTGTGCAACTATCACCATAATCTAAGTTCACAATATTTCCATCAACCTAAAGTGAAAGCCCATACCTGTTCACAGTCACTGCCAATTCTCATTTCCCCTCAGCCCCAGACAAACACTCATCTACTTTCTGTCTCTATGGATTTATCTGGACATTACACACAAATAGAATCATACATGTGGTCTTCCGTGACTGGCTTCTCTCAATTACCACAATATTTTCAGGGTTCATTTGTATTGAAGCATGTATCAGTACTTTATTCCTTCTAATTGCTGAATAAGAGTCCATTGTGTGGATATAACACATTTTGTTTATCCGTTCTACAGTGGATGAACTTTTGAGTTCTTTCCGCTTTTTGGCTATTATGAATAACGCTATGATAAACATTCACATGCAAG
The DNA here is from genome assembly GCF_009873245.2 of Balaenoptera musculus. NCBI lineage: Eukaryota > Metazoa > Chordata > Mammalia > Artiodactyla > Balaenopteridae > Balaenoptera > Balaenoptera musculus. Next base: position 47,405,054 of record NC_045800.1, read on the forward strand.
TTTTTGGGTGGACATTTCTCTTACGCATATTCCTAAAAACTGAAATTGAGTCATGTAGCAACTCCATGTTTAACTTTTCATGGAACTACTAGGCTGTGTTGCCAAGTGGCTGCACCATTTCACATTCCCACCAGCAATGTGTGAGGGCTCCAATTCCTCCACATCCTCTCCTGCACTTGTTGTTGTCTGTAAAAGATTTTTTTGAGAATCTGATGAAAGCCAGCATTGCTGAAAGCTAGATATTGTGTGTAATTGGTACTGGGACCTACACATGAAACATGTTTCCTGATCTCTAGACCTGTGACCATATGTGTGTGGTGGGGGCAAAGGGAGGGGCTGCACACGTAAACAGGTAACTTCTATACAGTGTAGAAAATGTTCAAGTGAAACAGAGCTGGGCGCCGGGGGTTAAAGATGGAGCCATTTTTGCTTTAGACTCTAACCCTATTTCTTATCTTTCTCAGCTGTTTGGGTTAAGGAAGGCTTCTCAAAAGAGAGGGCTTAAACTGAGTCTTAAAAGAAGCTGGCCAGGGGCTTCCCTGGTGATGCAGTGGTTAGGAATCCACCTGTCAATGCAGGGGACACGGGTTCGAGCCCTGGTCCGGGAAGATCCCACATGCTGTGGAGCAACTAAGCCCCACGTGCCACAACTACTGAGCCTGTGCTCTAAAGCCCGTGAGCCACAACTACTGAGCCCGTGCGCCACAACTACTGAAGCCCACACACCTAGAGCCCGTGCTCCGACACAAGAGAAGCCACTGCAATGAGAAGCCCGCACACCACAACAAAGAGTAGCCCCCGCTCACTGAAGCTAGAGAAAGCCCGGGTGCAGCAACGAAGACCCAATGCAGCCAAAAATAATAATAATAATAAATAAATAAATAAATAAAATGCACAACATTTAAAAAAAAAAAAAGAAGAAGCTGGCCAGGGAAGAAAGGAAGGAGAGAGTCCCAGGAGAGAGAGAGAGCAACAAAAATAAAGGAATGAAATGTTATTTCCCCTACACTCATGACAGTAAATTACATTTGCGTGCTTACAATGTACCACCTATTGTGCTAAGCATTTCATATTTGGATTTCATTTAATCCTCTCAATGATCCTATGAAAGAAGCACTATTATCATTTTTGCTTAACAGATGAGAAAACTCAGGCTCAGAGAGGTTAGGTAACTTGTCCAAGGCTATTCAGAGAGCAACTGGCAGGGCCAGAATTTAGTATCAGGTATTGGGATTCCAGAGCTTACATTCTTAACCAGAGGCCCAAGATACACCCAGGGGTGAAGTCATGGAGCCCAAAGTAGAAATGGTGACCTTTGAAGAGATCACAGTATTCAGAGACAGAAATATGAGACATTTTTGAATCTACCAATTCAGTACTAAAGCTTAACCACACCAATGCATAGCATTTACATGTCCAATCAATTGCCTCTTTATGTTACTACCATTCATTTAAATTTGAAAGTAATCATTTAAGGATCTCAAGAGAAAAAGAAAAAAATACATATATTTTCAAGGGAGTTATTCTGAATTCACAGCTAATCTGCAGCATATTACAATACCAACCACAGCCCACGCTCACTCTACATCAGGGGTCCCCACCCCCGGGCTGCAGACTGGTACCAGTCCTGGGCCTGTCAGGAACCAGGCCACACAGCAGGAGGTGAGCGGCAGGCGAGTGGGCAAAGCTACATCTGCTGCTCCCCATCGCTCGCATTATTGTCTGAACCATGCCGCCCCAACCCGGTCCATGGAAAAACTGTCTTCCACAAAACCAGTCCCTGGTGCCAAAAAGGTTGGGGACCACTGCTCTACATAACCTGCCACCCTTTAGTCCAAGCACTAACGTGCAGGAGCACGTAAGACCAGCTAGGGGTTATCAGCAACTGGTGTGATACAGCACAGCTCTGCAGAGAACCATCTTACTAAACAGGATGTTTCTCAATGCTGAGCAGATTTCTATCCAAATGACAAACTTAAGAAACTTGGACAAGGGGCTTCCCTGGTGGCGCAGTGGTTGAGAATCTGCCTGCTAATGCAGGGGACACGGGTTCGAGCCCTGGTCTGGGAAGATCCCACATGCCGCAGAGCAACTAGGCCCGTGAGCCACAACTACTGAGCCTGCGCGTCTGGAGCCTATGCTCCGCAACAAGAGGGGCCGCGATAGTGAGAGACCCGCGCACCGCAATGAAGAGTGGCCCCCGCTTGCCGCAACTAGAGAAAGCCCTAGCACAGAAACAAATATCCAACATAGCAATCAATCAATCAATAAATCTTAAAAAAAAAAAAAAAAGAAAGAAACTTGGACAAAACTTTACATTCTTTAGGGTATCCCAGGGAAAAAACAAAAAAGACAACAAACTGTACTTAAACCCCTAACAAACTAAGAAAAATAGTATTTTAAGGTTAAAAAAAAAAAAAAAGATAAGTAGAAGAAATTAGGTAAGGATCCATGAACAAAAACATTTCCCAGTACCAGGGGAGAATAACTTGCAAGTGAAAATCAAAGACATTCTCGTTTATATGATTACCAGGTGAGGAATCATCGGCATGTCACCCCCAGCAGCTGACATCTTGCACATCAAATACCTTCACCTATTACCACGGACACTGATGAAATGACTTCTTACAATGATTGTCTCACCTGTCCTTAGCAATAGCAAACAGATCATCCTCATTGTCCTCCTGAAAGAGGCCGGTCTTTTTCACGGCCTTAATCTCCTGGTCTTGGGTGGTCCCAGGGTCCCTAAGTTCTCCTTTAGACTTGTCAGATGCTGAGTTGGTCTGTGAGTCAGCAATATTCCACTGGTCCTTAAAAGATAAAATATATGTTAAAATCCTCTGGCCATTTAGATTAAGAAACGTGAGGAGTAAAATAAAATTCACATTTGTTAAACTAACTTGTATTTAAACTAAGTGTATCACTTTCGAGGAAAGCTTATGTCCAAGGTTTTTCATTGAACTCAAATCTAGACAGCTGGGTTCTTTGACCTCACAGACCTTATGGTGTTTTCCTCCATCACTACCTGCCACAGTGTTTCTCTCTCTATGGTCCTGTTCTGTGTTAGGACAAGGGAACTTCTCTACTTTAGAGATCAAAATTAGTTATACAGGGGAATGAGAAGATACAGGAATGTTTAAAAAAAAAGAAAGTCAAGAACTCTCAACTTTGGAGGAAAATGATATTTGAATTTAAAAATTTAAAAATCCCGAAGCAAGGTGGGAAAAAAATGTATAAAAAGCTCATGTAATGTAAACAAGACACAATGAAAGCTGCTAGTGACCCTTTTACCAGAAAATTCTGAACCTGGCTTTTAGAAAGCATTTAAGGAAACCCCACCTGGCTATGCTCACCCCTTCAAATCAAGGATCTCCTGAGCACTTGCTAAGTGGTCCTGGAGTCTAGAGCTTTGTAAATCAAAGTGGGTTCCACAAGCAGCAGCTTCTGTTATACAGAATTTCTACCCCACTTTCTGAATCAGAACCTGCATTTGTCACAGTATGTCCAGGTGATTTCTTCACACATTATAGTTTGAGAAGTGCTCCCCTAGAGCAGGGGTGCTCAACAGCGAGCACATGCTAGAATCCCCAAAAGAGCCTTAGAAACCTCCAGTAACAGGCCATAACCCAAATCAATTAACTCAGAACCTCCAGTGGTGGAAGCCGGTATCAGTACTCTCTAAAGTTCTCCAAGTGATCCCACTGGGCAGTCAAAGCCAAGTCACTGTTCTAGAACCCTGGTTATCTTTACTCTGCAAGTACTTTTGCTCCCTGCTTTAGCTAATATTTTTATTTTCCCTGAACCACAGTAATATTACAGAAGAAAAAATTCAACTGATGGTTGGCCATTACTATAGGGAGAACAACCCACTAAGACTGCTAGAAAGAAAAAAAAAAGGAAAATCCATTATAAATTCACAGATTTGAGTAGAAAAACCAAATTATGTTATGTCATTTTAAGTTGCTTTCAATTAAAAAAAATGAACACATCTATCATTTATCTGCCTACATCATACCCTCATAACTTACCTACAATGTTAAAATAGAGTATTATAAAATAGGAAGATTTTTAACACTCACAGTTTTTAATATCATTATATTTAGTCTTTTTCTGTACAGCTAAATCTGAACAGCTGCTAAACTGTATTCTCAATTGGCTCTGCTAATATATATCCGGATAGCAAATGGAAACATTGTTAAGACTCTTATAAAAAAGGAATTAAACGAGCATAGACCACTCCTAACTTGTCTAGCTACCGATTAACGAAACACAGCAATCATTTAACAAAGTAAAGTGCTGGGAAAACTGGACAGCTATATGTAAAAGAATGAAATTAGAACACTCCCTAACACCATACACAAAAATAAACTCAAAATGGATTAAAGACCTAAATGTAAGGCCAGACACTATCAAACTCTTAGAGGAAAACATAGGCAGAACACTCTGTGACATAAATCACAGCAAGATCCTTTTTGACCCACCTCCTAGAGAAATAGAAATAAAAATAAAAATAAACAAATGGGACCTAATGAAACTTAAAAGCTTTTGCACAGCAAAGGAAACCATAAACAAGACGAAAAGACAACCCTCAGAATGGGAGAAAATATTTGCAAACAAAGCAACTGACAAAGGATTAATCTCCAAAATATACAAGCAGCTCATGCATCTCAACATCAAAAAAACAAACAACCCAATCCAAAAATGGGCAGAAGACCTAAATAGACATTTCTCCAAAGAAGATATACAGATAGCCAACAAACACATGAAAGGATGCTCAACATCACTAATCATTAGAGAAATGCAAATCAAAACTACAATGAGGTATCACCTCACACCAGTCAGAGTGGCCATCATCAAAAAATCTACAAATAATAAATGCTGGAGAGGGTGTGGAGAAAAGGGAACCCTCTTGCACTGTTGATGGGAATGTATATTGATATAGCCACTATGGAGAACAGTATGGAGGTTCCTTAAAAAAAATAAAAATAGAACTACCATATGACCCAGCAATCTCACTACTGGGCATACACCCTGAGAAAACCATAATTCAAAAAGAGTCATGTACCACAATGTTCATTGCAGCTCTATTTACAATAGCCAGGACATGGAAGCAACCTAAGTGTCCATCGACAGATGAATGGATAAAGAAGATGTGGCACATATATACAATGGAATATTACTCAGCCATAAAAAGGAACGAAATTGAGTTATTTGCTGTGAGGTGGATGGACCTAGAGACTGTCATACAGAGTGAAGTAAGTCAGAAAGAGAAAAACAAATACCGTATGCTAACACATATATATGGAATCTAAAATAAATAAATAAATAAATAAAAATATTGGTTCCGAAGAACCTAGGGGCAGGACAGGAATAAAGACGCAGATGTAGAGAATGGACTTGAGGATGTGGGGAGGGGGAAGGGTAAGCTGGGATGAAGTGAGAGAGTGGCATGGATATACACACACTACCAAATGTAAAATAGATAGCTAGTGGGAAGCAGCCACATGGCACAGGGAGATCAGCTCGGTGCTTTGTGTCCACCTAGAAGGGTGGGAGGGTAGGAGGGAGATGCAAGAGGGAGGGGATATATGTATACATACAGCTGATTCACTTTGTTGTACAGTAGAAACTAACACACCATCGTAAAGCAATTATACTCCAATAATGATGTTAAAAAAAAAAGTAAAATAAGGCCTAACTCATTTGAATTAGCATATATTATAATTTGAGGGTGATACTTATTTTATTCCTAAGCATTTTGAAACGATTAATCTTTAAGTTAATATACTACAATAAATATCTTTCTTCAAGAATAGAAAGACAGTCTTGTGAACATAGTCTTTGGTGACCAAATTTCACTAGATCTAAATAGGCAGAAAAAGAAAAGGTTTAGGACAGCTGTAACTCTTAAATCCATCAAACCATCTCCTACTCTTCTCTAGAAAATAACTTTCAACCTACCTCCTCATCACTGCTGAACAATAAGGCAGATGCTTTCTTTTTGGAAAGCTCAGAGGGCTTTGTTTTCTCTTGGCTCTGAGTGAGTAGAGAGGATGACTGCTTCTTAGCAGCTGTAGCCCCAAAAAGATTATCCTAGAAAAACAAATGGCAGAAGAGTATGACAACTTTGAACACATAAAACAAAAAACTGAAGACATTCTCTCATGTCAAATTAGAGAATAAGTCTCCAGTCAAGTTAAGAATATATATAACACCTTTTGGGGGAAAAAAATCACACAATGCTAGTAAATGCCACTTCTCACTTATGTATAAATCCTACAGCAACAGCCTACAATCTTCTCTAACTATATTCATCCACAGAAGGGAAACAGATACCATAAAATTCAAAGGCGGGACACCTGGGAGGAAGCAGGAAGGGGAGTAATGTGAGGACAAAATCATAGAAATAGGAGGGAACCTGGCCCCGCCCAGTCCTCCTGTGGGCGGGCCCGCTATGCTCATTAGGGAGGGTCCAGAGCCCGCAATTGGCCTGAGAGCAGCACAGCCCCCTGCGGCAGCCAGCAGCCTGCATCTTTCTTTCTATGAATTAGAAACCAGACCAATGCATAAAGAGAAAGATACAGGGAGCTTTCTCTACTCTTTCACATTTATGAAAGACACAAACCTGGGACAGAGAGAAGGAATGATTTGTGTTTCTGATTAATTTCAAAGGGACAACACAAACTTAAGAAATAATTTACTAAATAAAATCACTGGCCTAGTAAGAGCTGATTCTTACAGGTTCAACGGCATTCCCAAAGTACCTATGAAGGTACTGTTATTTAGGTAAAGGGAACAAAACCACAGAACTTGGCCCGAGCCCAAGTTAGACAGAAAAACACTCTTAACAACATACTACAGCAGGTGAACAGTCCTGAAGTGTAAAGACTGGATAAAGGGAGTCTTTAAGGAAAGTGTGGGGAGGTAGGAAAGGCCGTGAGACTAATGAACTGGCACTCACTGGGGATATGAGTGACAGAGCTAACATTTACTATGTACTTACTATGTGCCAGGCACTGTGCCAATGGCTGTGCATTAGCTGTTTTAACTGTCACAACGACCCTATATACTATTAAGCCAGATGAGATTCAGAAAGGTTAAGTTACTTGCCCAAGGTCCCTGATTTGCATGTGGTGGAGCTAGGATATGAACACAAGGCTCTGATGCCAAAGCCCATGAGCTCAGCCACCGCACAATACTGCATAAGAGCAAAGGTTTGGTTTGTCTTCCCTCTCATTTCTTTCTCCCACTTTGCTCTCATCCAGCGTGGGAAAGAGAAGCAAGGTGAGGACATAGTTGCCTTCTCCCCTCCACTCCCACTTTACCCAAGACGTTCTTGTAGATCATTGGGTTCCACCCCCTAAAAAGTATTTCTTAAAGGAAGATTTAAAAAGTGAAACCTACAAAGCCTTGCATAGAGCTGGGTCAAGAAATCTAAGGCCCTGCCCATTGAGCAGTTAAGAGAACTTAAGAAAGGAGTCACTGAAATAAAAACTGAAATGTTTTTGTTATATAAGCCTCAGAAAGCCTGACCACTTCCCTATCACCTTGTTCTACTGTATGAGCCTCTGGTTATAAAGCTACATCAGCAACGGTTTTCTACTAATGGAAAGCTTGATTATCTTGTGTTGCAGTAACAATGTTTACCTCTTCATCTTCATCATCGAAAAGCAAGACCGAGGTGGGGAGTTTGCTAGGCAGGAGAGATGCATCTTTCGACTTACTCACACTTTGAGAAGAAAACAAATCCTGTTGGATCAAGATTAAAGTTCCTGGTTAATAAAATATACCAGTTTTTAAAGTATCAGATATAAAACAATGAAGTTTATGACATGATGGCTGCCGTGCATCCAGGTCTCTCTGTCGGAGAGGGAAGCTCGCTGCCACAGTCCTCGAGGAACACGCATCAGTCCATCCTCACTGTGTACAGGTGAGAAGGAAGAGACCCACATGTAACTCCACGTGGCCTCACTGGAACCCAGAGGTTTTGATACTCTCACCTGGATGATTAGGGCAGGGGAAATTTTTCCAATCAATTTCCTACCACGCTTAAAAAATAACTTCCTTTTTCTGTCCAGAGAAAGAGATCAGAGAGATTAAACAGATTTAATAATGGAAATAGAAGCTAGATTAACAAATTACTGGATCTACGACTCTGTTTTATTTAGTTATATCCTCTTTCCTATAATAAGAGTATGATATGATTTCTTTTAAATAAATACAAATTCAATTTTTACTTTAAAATGTTCGGCGTTCTTGAATGGCAGCTAGGAAATGTTGCAAAATTAGAGAAAGATCTGGTAGATTCTGAAGAAATTTCCAAAATGTTATAAAATGTCAGCCTATAATGCAAAGAAAGATCTGCGAACTGAGTTGCATGCATCAGAAACACGAAATAGGATAACTATTCCCTCAGGATGAGAAACTTCAATACACAAGAGACAGGCAAATACGACAAGAACATAGTTTCTAAGACCTCTCTGGATAATTTTTTTTTTTATCATGGAATCAATGTCTACTCAAATACAGAGCTAATGACTTCATTAACCGAGAAGAGCTCCACTCAGCCCAGTGGTTTTTGCCTAGGCCCCAGGGAGTCCCCATGGGTCTGTTTGGGTAGAAGGGGCCACACAGGGGGAATCCCAGGCTTCCCATGCCTCTCCTGCATTTTAAGCATTGGCAACATTTCACTTAAAGAAAGGGCTGTGTTAAAAAAAAAAAAAAAAAAAAAGTAGTAGTAAACCAAAACAAAGAGCAAAAACAAATTTCAACATCATTGTTTTGGACCCTTGACTAATATCTTCCTTGGTGTTAGGAACAAAAAAAGGCTTTCCATTACCTTAAACACCTCCCCAAAATGATTCCACAAGGTAAGCTTTAGCTCCACACTTGAGATATAAAGGGAGGAGTAAATAATCAATCCTTTGGGTCCAAAGCTCTTCCTAGACTGCATTGTTTTACTTCTCCTTGCCTAAAAACCTCGACAATATCCAATAAAAACAATCTGTGATGATACACATGGGACAAAGCCTGTGGTAGTGGATTTAAACCTGTCTGTAAATTCATTTACACTCCTACCATCAGGAAGTGGAGTTGGTGTCCCCTGCCCTTGAACTTGGGCAGGCCTCTGTACTGCCTCAACCAACAGAATGTGGCAGAAGTGACAACGCTGACTTCTGAGGCTAGGTTACAAAAAACAGTACAGACATACCTCATTTTATGGTGCTTCACTTTACTGTGCTTCACAGATATTGCATTTTCCACATATTCAAAGTTTGTGGCAACCCTGTCTCAAGCAAGCCTGTCAACAACATTTTTCCTACAGCATTTGCTCACTTTGTTTCTCTGTCAAATTTTGGTAATTCTTGCAATATTTCAAACCCTCCATCGGCAAAGATTATGACTTGCTGAAGGCTCAGATGATGGTTAGCATTTTTTAGCAATAAAATATTTTTTAATTAAGGTACGTGCATTTTTTTAAGACATAATGCTATTGCACACTTAATAGGCTACAGTATAGTATAAACGTAACTTTTATATGCACTGGGAAACCAAAAAATTCATGTGACTCACTTTACTGAGATATTCGTTTTATTATGGTGTCTGGAAGCAAACCCGCAGTATCTCCCAGGTACACCTGTACAGCCTCTGTGCAGCTCTCTTGGGAATCTCACTTTAAAGCCTTGAGGCAACACCCTAAGAAGTCCAGCTTCCCTGAAGCTGCCATGCTGGGAGACCACACAGAGACAGAGAGGGACCTCCCAAGAGCCCCAGCTGTTCGAGTCTTTCCCACTCAGGCACCAGACACATGAGTGAGATGACTCTCAGCCTGGCCACCTTCAGACTGGAACCACATGAGAGACCCTAAGTGAAAAATGCCTGGCTGAGCCCAGTCAACTTCTACAACCACAAGAGGTAATAAAACTTATTGGTGTTTTAAGCCACAAAGTTTTGGAGTGATTTGTTTCATAGTAATAAATAGTCAGAACACCTTTAGAGTCACTGAAATTGCTCACATTTGGTTTTTTCACTTAGTCAACAACTCCCTGACAGCTTACCAAACACCAAGCACTAGTCTAGGTGTTAAGGACACAAGCAGGAAACACACCGTCCTGCCCTCATGGAGCTTACTCTAGCTGGGACATAGACAGTGAACAAGCAGACATGAAGTGTCACATGGCAATACATACTGTGGGGACAATAAAACAGAAGAGGGGCTAAGGAGCACAGTGTGATGTGTGCTGGCGGGCTTGCTATGGTGCAAAGGGCTGTTGCAGGAGACCTCGCAGGGAACTGGAAAAAAAGTGAGGAAGTGGGCTATCTGATTCTGGGAAGAGCACTCCCAGAGGGGCAAAAGCCAGCCCAAAGATCTCAAAATGCCTCTGTGCGTGATGATGAAGAAGCAGGGAGTGTAGGACAAGACCAGAGTGTGAGGCCCCATCATGCTCTACTTATGTGTCAGGAGTTTGGCTTAACTGGACTTTGCTTAATTCCTATCTTCTGCACACTGGCCACCAATGAAATATAAACCTCAAGGTTTTATTTCCATCAACAGTGATCACTCTACCTCCAAAGAGTTGTATGCTCATCCTGGCTATAAGTGCAAAATAACCACAAGAGCTTAACACAGAGTTCGTAATTTCTTGAAATTACATATAAATTTCTGCCATGCTCCCATCTTTCTCTGTGAAGGGGATTGATTACTGCCCATTACACATTCTCAGATAGGTCTCTGATCCCTTAAAAGCCTGGCCTAAAGTTAGCTCTAAAAGGATCAAGGCCTGTGGAAGCCAGAAAAAGCAGTAACGCTTTTGAGAGTTGTCCCTGCTTCACTGGAAAGGTGCTTCTAGGCAGGGCCCTGGAGGACTGAGGCTGTCTGCAAAGCAGTGCCAGCCCACAAACTGTTAACAGTCTATGCCCACTGTTTAGTGAGACTACTGAAAGAGGAAGCAGTGTGTTGATTTCTGTTCTTGTACAAGCACCTCATTACATTATGGATCAATTAATAGCCTAAAATATGAGTATCCTGAATTTTCCTCCCAGGAGATTCACTGGATTCAAACCCAACAGTGAAAATATTGTATACATGTTGCTTTCTAAAGACCATGTGTTCTCAAAACGTTATTTTCAAAGAAAGAACTAAAGTACTTAATAAGCCTTATACCTCTACTGAGAACACCCTGAATCAGAAATACTTTCCAATGTCATATCCATGAACTATTTCCCAGAACTAAGAAAAAGAATGAATTCCTTACCTCAGAGTCATCCTCATCTGAAAATAAACCTTTGTGAGTTTTTGTTTCTGACAAGGGCTTGAGATTTTTGCTGGAAGGGAGGGTAACCTTTGTTGGAAAAAAAAAAAAAATGAGAGTTAACAAGCCAGACACCTGAAAATGAGGGTTCATTCACTCATTCATTCAAAAGATGTCCTGAATCTCTGCTAGGATAAGGTTCCAGGCCATGCAGCAGGGGAATAAAAACATCATGGACCTTGGACATGTATCAAGTACATATAAAGAATTAATGCAAAAAGAGAGGTACCATGAGAAAGAATTTAAAAATTGGTATATGTTAGGAATGAAGGAAGAAACAGTCCTTGTAAAGTAAATTTCTCAGGACAGTCAGGACCTGGACATGGGAGATGGTACAAGCAAGAACATTCCAGGCAGAGGGAACTGTGAGAAAAGAGAAAAACAAGATAAAGCAGAGGGCACATCTGGGGGATCAGGGTAGGACAGACTGCCTACCTCATACAGTGCACAAGTGGGACATGTACCTAAGCTGGAACCTAAGGTGGGCATCCTAGGAGCCTGCTGGGTTCTGAATGCTGGCACCTAGGTGGTCAGAGGCAGAGAGGGTCAGGGTTTCAAGCTGTGCAGGATAGCAAGGGAAGGGACAGCAGCCAGAAGAGCTTAAAGAGTGATGGAGATGCAGCCTATTGGCCAAATACAGGTCAATTTGAATTACGATGTTAACGGATCATAACATGTCGAATAGCGAATCTATGATCCTATAGTGATACTATAAAGGCAGGAAAGAAGGAGCTATCTTCTGTTCAGAAGAATGCCAGCTAATTAACATAGAAGAAATAGTAGAAGTAGAACCACATTCTTTTGTTTTCCCCGCCACCCAACATGATAACTGGTTCAGGAAAAGATCACCAGTGGATGTTAAGACCACCGAGGAAGGCAAAATGCAACAACTGCTGAATTTAGGTGCTAGTTATTTGGGTGTTTGTTGTATTCTTTCAACTCTCTGTACATTTGACGTTTGCTATACACTTGAAAGGAACAATACTTCCCTCTGGGTTTCAGTGAATTAACAAGATGCCCCAAATCTACACTCCCATGTTTAGTCTTCCCTCCTGCTCACCTTTTTTTCTTTTCTTGCTTTATTTTCATCTGTCTGACTTACAGTAGCCTCTGGCAAAGCTGCCGCTTTTTCTTTGAACAGATCTCCTTCCTCATCAAAGATACTGGCAGTGGATTTGACTTTGTCTTTAGAAAGAGACCACAGCATAAAATTACACGGAGTTCAAAAATCCCACCACGAAATTCACAGATTAAATATTCTTCTCTCCCAAAGAATAAATAGAAAAAGTATGTTATTGCTTGATTAGTTACGAAGAAATATTAAGTGGACTAGATTGGAATTTTTCAAAGAACACAACAGCTACTCCAATGAAATGCAGGACAGACAGTTTAACCATCTGGCTTACACCCTCATCCAAGCAGCAGTACCTTATGCTTAGAGTAGTTTGGACTGGCATAAAGGGTAAAAAGAGACCTACAGAAAGAAAGATCATTTAAGAGTCAACCGCTCTAGGAATCTGAGAAGTGACAGTTGGCTCCTGCTTTTAAGAAGTTAAACTGGGACTTCCCTGGTGGTCCAGTGGTAAAGAATCCGCCTTACAATGCAGGGGATGCGGGTTCAATCCCTGGTCAGGGAACTAAGATCCTACATGCCGTGGGGCAACTAAGCCTGCGCGCCACAACTATTGAGCTCACGCACCTCAACAAGAGAGCCACAAATTACAGAGCCAATGTGCCCTGGAGCCCATGCACCATAACTACAGAGCCCACATGCCCTGGAGCCTGCGTGCCACAACTAGAGAAGAGAAAACCTGCATGCCACAACTAGAGAGAAGCCCGCGCGCCGCAACAAAAGATCCCGCATGCCTCAATGAAGATCCCACATGCCGCAACTAAGACCCAACCCAGCCAAAAATAAATAATAAATAAATAATAAAAATAAATAATAAATCTTTTTTAAAAATTAAAAAAAAAGTCAAACTATACAGAGTCATATAAAAGCAAAAACTGAAACCTCCCACATAAGCCCACCTGCCCACCCAAACAAGGTCAGCAGGAACAGTTTGACATACATGCTTCTAATTTCCACAAAAGATATACTAACATGTTAACTCCAGTTATTCACAAATATGGCTATAAATGATAACACAATTTGAAGAATGTGTCTTATGATTTGCATTTTTCACTCAATGTACCTAGGGTATCTCTTCCCATGTCAACACACATAAAACTCATTCTTTCTCACAGTTTCACAAAATTCCACTGAATGGAAGGACCATAATTTACCCTACTGATGAATATTTGGGGGGGGATTCCAACCTTTCGCTACCACAAGCATTGCTGCTCTGAATGAAGTGTGTGTCACTGAAATAGGGCACTGACTCACGGATGTCCCAGGAGAACAGCAGCTGTCAAGGAAAGCGGCACCAACTTACTTGTGATTCCAAATCAGTTAATCCCACCAAGTGAGAGCCCTTCCAAGCCACGAGAGGCACTTACTCCCTTTATTCACTGTCATTTCAGTCAGCCTAGATGTGAGCGTAGTATGTGTCCAGTTTGCACTCTTCCTAAAACCAGGCTATTACTTCCCTCGCATTTCTGCTGCTGTCCTCACTTTCACACCTACTGCTGGAAAAGGAGCTAAGTCCAGAGACCCTGCTTCTCGACGCTTCCTGGTCCACATAGTCCTTAGGAGAAAAAGCCCTTTGTTGCTCATGTTGCTGGAAGCTGTGTGCACCTCAGTGGTCTACCCTTCTTTTCTAGAAAGACAACCAATAAACCCAATCCTTTGCTACTCCAAGTGCAACCCATGGACAAGCAATCTCTGCCCACCAGGGAGCCTGTCAGAAATGCAGAATCACAGGCCCCACCCAGTGAATCGGAATCTGCGTTTTGACAAGAGTCCTGGGAGAGACATCTGCTCATTAAATAACAACTGATTCAGAGGAGTGACTTCATGAACAAGCTGGCTGAAATCTGAGGGGAGAAGAAAGGAGAGTGCCAAAGTGGCCAAAGAGCTAAAAACCCTGTTACAGAAGAGAAAGTCAAGGTCACCTGGGCTTTCTGGCACAGAGCGGAGAAGCTGGGAACTGAACAGCCAGCATGAACGTTCTGCTCATGCTCATGTATTTTCCTAAGGACTCTGGAAGAAGGTGTGATTAAAACTTTCTCTCTAACTGAAAAGGTCAAAACTAGCATCTTGGGCAGATATTAGAGGGGAACAGATTTCTCTCTAAACAAGAAAGATAATCCTAGTAATTAGTTTCCAAAGCAGGAAAAACTGGTCCATAAAATACGGACCTCCAAGGCACCATAACTATCTAAGTAGAGATGAGACAACTCTGACAGGAATGCTTGAGGAGGGATTCTGGCACTGCAAAGAGAAAAGGAACTAGATGAACTTCATGCCTTTTTAGGTCAACATTTTTTTTCTTTTCTTTTTTTTTTTTTTTCTCTGCCTGCACCACACGGCTTGTAGGATCTCAGTTCCCTGACCAGGGACTGAACCCGGGCCACAGCAATGAAAGCCTGGAATCCCAACCACTAGACCACCAGGGAACTCCCCTAGGTCAACATTCTTTATTTGGCTAAATTCCCAGAAACAGAGGATGGAGCTGTACCTGTCTTGGGAGGTTTGCTATGGGATGCTGCAAAAAAGTCATCATCATCATCATCATCATCGAAGAGGCCAGCAGGCACTGGGAGGTACGAGCTTTTCCCTGGAGTGGGCTGCTCGGGCTTCTGGGCCTCCTTCAGTGACGGAGCACAGGTGGTACCAAACACATCAGTGTCCCCTGTGGGTGGAGGGACAGGACAAACCAGCTGTAAGCCAGGGTGGGTGCACTCCCTGACTTTACAGGAGGGGAAAAAAAGAACAGTACCACCACCAAGAACTTGTAGTTTCAGTTCATCCACAAAACACATTAACAGGACCCAACAACCTCCATCCTTTACTGATACAGAATGTCCCACAATGCAGAATAAACTGATCACTCAGACCGAAAAAAGTCCAAGGTCACTGATTTCTAAGGGAATATGAGCTAACACAGGTTAAGTGAGCTCTCACTCTTCGATGCCCACAGAAGTTCTTCATACTCTCCTCCCCAGTCAGTCCTTTGAAGATGACAATCTTAAAAATGACAAAACAGTTATATAGTTTTTAAAAACAAACTCTAAGTTATGATACCTAAAAATACAGAAACAGCTCCTGCTGGGATTTTCTTTCCAGGTTTGGAGGATGAAGACGCTAAAATGAGAAACAAAGAGATAACATTTCAACAGAGAAAACAACTTTCCTTGTTAAATGCACCTTCCTAAAATATGTGCAATACAATACACAGCTAATAGGAGAATTTTAAAACTAATTTTTCCTAAAAACAAATATCATATATTAACACACATATGTGGAATCTAGAAAAATGGTACAGATGAACCCGTTTGCAAGGCAGAAATAGACACACAGACGTAGAGAACAAACATATGAACACCAAGGGGGGAAAGGCAGGAGTGGGATGAATTGGGAGATTGGGACTGATGTATATACACTAATATGCATAAAATAGATAACTAATGAGGACCTACTGTATAGCACAGGGAACTCCACTTCACTGTACAGTAGAAACTAACACAACACTGTAAAACAACTATACCCCAATAAAAAAAAATTTTTTTTAACTGATTTTTCCTAAAAGAGCCATTTTAAAATTCCTTAGTATCGTCCTCTCTACTAATGTCATGACTTTTTTTTTTGGTATTAAATCAATCTAGGCTGTGACTCACATGGAAGATCACTGACTCTGGGCAGGCTATAACACTGGGGTTGGCTGGGGAGGCCAAGGAAGATGTAGAGCACAAATGGGGGAGGCAGGGACAGAGCAAGCAGGGCTCAACAGTTCCGACTCCATCCAGTCCAGTTTGATGAGAATAACCAAGTAAAAAAGAACAGCAATGGGCTTCCCTGGCGGCGCAGTGGTTAAGACGCCGCCTCCCAATGCAGGGGACACGGGTTTGAGCCCTGGTCCGGGAAGATCCCACATGCCGTGGAGCAACTAAGCCCATGTGCCACAACTACTGAGCCTGCGCTCTAGAGCCTGCAAGCCACCACTACTGAAGCCCACGTGCCTACAGCCTGTGCTCCGCAACAAGAGAAGCCATCGCAATGAGAAGCCTGTGCACCACAACGAAGAGTAGCCTCCGCTAGCCGCAACTAGAGAAAGCCCGCGCGCAGCAACGAAGACCCAACGCGGCCATAAATAAATAAATAAATAAATAAAATCTATTAAAAAAAAAAAAAAAGAAGAGCAAAATATCAGAGATGTCAGTGACAGAAATGAAGACAAAAACAGGAAAGCAAGAAACTAGGCAAGCCACAGTGCCAAAAAGTGGAGAGCAGGAACCTCAAGACAGTCAGGTCAGCCAGCATCATAATAAGTCTAAAATCTGACAACTTGTGGCCTGGGGAGACCAAGTCGCTTAAAATAACTCATTCCCAATTCCCAAGAACTATCACAGACCTAATGGAATAAAATTTTTAAGTTTTTAAATAGCTTATGGATGCTTTTTAAAAATTCCACAAATTATTCTAATGCACACTGGGCTGAGGAATTACTGATCTCCAACTTATGTGCAGAATTTCAGAAATGTTTCTTTGAACTAAACTTGATTAAATTAAAATATCCTCAACACTGCTAGAGTGCTTTCGCTGGTTGACTGTGAATTCTCTAAAGAGACAAAATTGTGATGTGGGTTTACAGATGGTACTTCTTGTTTTTTCCAAGACATGAATTAGTACAAATGAACAGCTTTTAACTAGATCAAGGCGAACACAACAGCTTCCTGCCTAACAGAGAAACAAGGTTTGGGAAGAACTTCAGGGGTTCCATCTCCTGATGGGAAGTAACCAGGTCTGGAAATCTGTGCATGAAGAAGCACAGGCAGCATCAATCCACGCTCACCTTCATTAACAGAGGCTCGAGCTCCCCGATCCTGAGGGGCATCCATGAAGAGGTCACTCTGCTTGTAATAAAGTATACAACACAGTTCAAAATAGCAGAGGAAAATGGAGCTGCAGTAAAGATTTCTAAAGAAAAGTGCCTTGTAAAGTTGAAAGCTACATATTTACTGTTCTGTCAGAAAATCAGTTCCAAAGTGAAGACTATGACAAAATCAGACCCTGAAATAATTTAGGTCTGCCCAGGAATTAAATACAAACGTGGAAAAAGACAAAAGACAAGGTAAGAAACAATCACTTAACCAAGTAAATTTTCCACTATTAACACTCTCACATCCTCTCCCTATTTAACAAAGGGCATCAGGATACAGTATTTCCTCATTTTGCGATTCTTAGTTCAAAATCTCCTAAAATATGAAAGTAGAAGCAACTTCCAACTAAGAAGCCATCCTTTCCTTACTAAAGGAACTAACTGTATTTCTTCCTTGTGGACACGTGACACAGCTATGGAGAGCTTCGCTATTCCCGCTGACTCACCTCCTCATCCTCATCATCAAAAAGTCCCTTCCCTCCGCTGAACAGGCCACCTCTAGAACCAAATGGTGAGAAGTCTTCATCTGTCAGCTTGGGGGGTGCGAATAAGTTATCTTCTTCATCTAGCAAACAGAAAGAAATGTTTTGCAGGGAGAATTAAAGATGGGTTTAGAACCCCAGTTCTGGGGATTAACCTTTATAACACCTCCAAAACTGGCATAGAGTTTATCTAACCATATGTAACAAGGACTACTTGAATGCTGGCAGTCTCAGGACCTTCAGATAAAAACTCATTAAACAGTTCACTGAATCCCCTAAAATGCTCTTTGGTTTCCCACTCTCAAGTCTGTAAATGTCTGGGGCAAGGTAAACTCTGCAGGCAATTACTTTCATCTAAATTTCTTCTGAAGCAAGTCTATGCTTCGATTGCCGTTCAAGACCTATTCCACCAGAATTTGAGGGACAGAAAGGTAGACTGAAGAGAGAGCTGCAGATTGACACAGTCCCAGGTGGAAACATAATGGACATTACCACTGAATGTTAAAGGGTCTGATATAATATTTCTTATTGAAAACAAATGCTAGCGCTCCCTAGTTTCTAAACGTCTACAGAAGTCTAGAAAGACAGCTAATGATCCCTATAAAATCTAGTAATTCAAATCTTTAAAGCATTTTAACTCCACACTCACTTCTCCCCACACCCCAAAAGCATGCTCTCAAATGCTTTCAAAAAGTGTACAGAGACAGACCTCATTTGTCAGCACTTAAAGAGGCACTTCTACAGATCACATAAGCAATATTCCCATTCCCGAGTCAAGAGCCTCCTGAAACAAGAGAACTGAGGGGAAAGGCTTACCATCTGAGGGAGTTTTCCTTTCCTTCTTCTCTTTCAATGTCTTCCGAGGTTTTGTTTCCCCTGGGGATAAGGCTTGAAGAATATTTCACAGTTTGAACAATACTCAGTCCACCCTTAGTATTTACCTACTGATTCTTCACACACATCTGCCATCCTCACAACTCCTAAGCTAAGAGCAAGACATTCAACTTTGTATCTCAGCTCCACCTGAGCACCCCTCTCGGTGCCTTACCCAGAGCAGACACTCAAAAGTGCCTCTTTTTAACGCAGAAAGCTTCAGCTACCATACCAGGGTCACGTGCATAACAGGACTGCACTTGCTGAAAGACTTCTTCTGACATCTTTCCACTCTGTTAAATCACTAGAATATAGTGTATGGTACATTTTTATCTAGTCAAAATAAAATATAGGAGTAAATATTAAGCCAAGGATTCTTCATCTGGGGCCCATGGTTCTCTGTGGTACCCATTAATCCCATGAAACTGCATATACAGGTGCACATATGTGCATTTTTTGGGAGATGGGCTGGGGGTGGGGGTCCACAGTGTTCAGTTATCAAAGAGTCTATAAGCCAAAACAGATAAGAACTACAAATTTAAGCCTCTTGCGCCTTAGTAATTAAACAAGGAAATCTACACTCAGTGAAGCCCAGCAGAGGGTCCTACACTTCCCCACTGCCCCTTTAGCTCATATCGGTGGCAGCTTGGGGGGTGCCCCTTTAGCTCATACCTGTTTGCTCCTCTTCCATCCGGCTTGCAGCATCCCCTTTGATCCGAGCTGCCAGCTCATCAGCAAATGATGTAGGTCTACTTTTTTTCTACAGGCAGAGAAGACCAAAAGAATCACCTTTTTGTAACATTTTTTGTAACAAACTAGTACAGTTTACTTTTGGACACCTAACAAAACTATGTAAACAATGGCAAAGAAATTGAACTGATGGGAAAATAAGGTTTAACTAAATAAATGTAAACACATGCACCCTATACAGATCACCTGAGAAAGAAGACTCAGTGCTCCTTCAAAGGGAGATGTCTTTATTTCCTTATTTTTTTATACTTCACTTTAATACATGGTAGTTTTCTTACCTAGATCTAGATAAGAAAACTACCATGAAGTGCTTGGGTGGGGGGGAGTATTAGGATCTTAAAACTCTGAAACTGAATATATTTTGAATGATTTAACTTGTAAAATCTTAACATTTGGAGAAGAAAGTGGTACTTGTAAGGCAACTTGGGATGCTCAACCATTATTTCCAAAAGTGTAAATGAAATTACAAATATGATGCAAAATGAGACGGTTACAAATATAAATGACCATAAAAGGAATGAGTACTAGGTACCATTTCTAAAACCTTGCCAAGCGATAGCAACTATAGTCTTTCTTACAGGTCTGGAATTCTCTTCAATGTCCTCAATATCTTCCTCCTCCTTCTCAGAGTCAGCGAAAATGTCACAACCATCATCATCCTCTTCTTCATCACTCATTTGTGCAGTGTGCTAAGAGTATAAACCACCAGATTAAAACTATTAGATACAGTCATCAAGCTGAAAAAGAGATACTGCCACTTAGCCTTTAGACTTCTCCTTCAAATTGGGAACAACAAATAATGCACCAAAAGTTATGAAGCAGTAAATATGCTAGAACAAGTAACACACAAGGTTTATTTTCAGTGCAATAGCAAAAGACTGAAATAATAAAAATGTCTACCACTAGAGAAATGAATAAGCTAAATAAGTATAGTCTTATCTTAATAAAAATACTAATAGTTAAAAGGAATAAGCTGTAACAATTGGAGAGACATCCAAGGCCAATCAAGTGCCAAAACAGTGAATGATAAACCCAGAATGATATCCTGACCACTCCCTGGCACATATACTACACCATTTCTATGAACACAGACATATTTGTGAAAGCAAAGAACAACACTTGGAATATGCACTCCCAGATGATAACACCAGTTACTTCTGGAGACTGTGAGGCGATGAGGATTGGATGTCTCAAACTTAGTCTTATGTGTTAAGTTCTAACTTTTTAGAAAGGCAGCCACTGGTATGTAAAAATTGTATAATTAAAAAAAAAATTTTTTAACATGGAAATCAATAAACTGTGCCAGGCACTATGCTAAAAGCACTTTTTAAACTAATTTAATCCTTAGAACTCTGAGGTTAGCAGTGGCACACACAGCAAATCTATCTTTAACAATACAAACAAATGGTTCCCCCAATGCTTTTAATCACCATACTGTATTATTTGAAAAACTGTCCAGGGACTTCGCTGGTGGTCCAGTGGGTAACACTCCGTGCTCCCAATGCAGGGGACCCAGGTTCAATCCCTAATCAGGGAACTAGATCCCACATGCATGCTGCAACTAAGAAGCCCGCATGCCACAACTAAACATGCTGCAACGAAGATCCTGTGTGCTGCAACTAAGACCCGGTGCAACCAAAATTTATTAATTAATTAATTTTTAAAAAACTGTCTGAATTTACAGATCTTAACAGTAAATTCCATAGAAATAAATACACTGTACAGAAGGATTATTAAAATTATAAAGATGAGCCACATTCGTGAATACAACTGAAAAAAATACAAGTAACAACCAAAAAGTACTAAATCTTTCATTTGATAATTGGAAATTTTTGTGAAAAAATATTTCCAAATTAGGAAAGTGAAATGCAAATTGGGATCATCTCAATATACCACTGTACATATACTATGGTAGCAAAAATCATAATCCCAGGGCTGATGAGATTCTGGGAAAATCATTATGCATGATCTGTTAATCCAAATGTCCATTAGACAGTAGTATCAAGTAACTCTACACCACCTAATTCCTAAGGAAAGAGTTCACAGAAGGAAAGGATTTTTATGTATGAAAACACTGAATGCAGCATTATGTCAAAAATTAAAATTTAAAAATAAACTATTTCCCATACACATTTAAAGACTACAACAGTATTACATATGTATGTTAAAAAAAATATAGAAGTTTACAAAGCAAATTACAAAGACTACTTAAAATGTCAAGGAAACACTTGTGACATGTTAATATAAAATAAAAGAAAATAAACTATGCATGTTATGAAAAGAATATGTCCTTAGAAGGATATACAAAAATTAAGACAACAGTGCTAAGATAGTAGGATAATAAGATTTCCACTTTTGGAGTGTTCCTTAGCCTTACTGCTATATTGTCTCAAATTTTAAAACAGGAAAGGTGTGTTCATATGAAAAATTCAGTGTGGGTAATCAGGCCTTGTTTTACAGGCTCCGTTTCTCAATTTCATTTCTTACTTCTTTGTTGTCTAAGAAAAATGAAGATAAAATATAAAGCAAATGAGAAAAAATATACAAGAGGGTAGTTAGCCTAAAAACATGAAACATTTGAAGGAAACATGAATAGTTGTAAACATGAATAAATCCTTACTTTTCCGTAAGTCAATCAAAAGTAATTTTAGTATAGATTTAGTATAAATGCTATGCTTCAATTAAAATTTAAGTCACTTCAACATATGCATCTTACCCGGTTTTGATCATTGTCACTATGATTGGCAAAATCTTCATCTGACTCCTTTAGGAGGAAAAAAAAGAGGCTTTTTTGTTAACACAGGCTTTACTTGGAAGCACAGAAATGATCTCGGGTCTAAGTCTCTGGGGTAGCCAACACTGGGTCTCTCTGTACCGACTACTGGTCACCTGACGTATCAAGGTGCAGATAAGGTGGAGAGTTGGCAATGTCGCCAAGGACTATTCCAGTTAACATGTCATTTCTGTGATTCATTTAAACCTCTCTATTTGTTCATATTGATCTGCCCTATCATCTCTAACCTTTGGATTTAAAGTAAGAGTTGCACATTTAATTAACTAAATTATCAAAAGTTGGTTTGCATTATTTTACATTTTGGACTACATTTTCTATTTTCCCTCTAAGTAGGATAATTACTTCATCAGGCCCAAGAAGGGAACATGAGTATTTAATATGAGCAATGAGGTAAAGAGTTGCTTCAATGGCTAAAAGCAAAGGATTTAGCTAAAGACAATCAGTTATACAGCAAGGTTATTTTAGAAAAGTTTATTTCCTACTATTAGGTTTTTTTGTTGGGAGGGCTGGAGGGAGGAGGACAGGAAACGGAGACTGTGGAGACAGAGGAGAAGAGAGGAGCACACATACAAAGCTGTCTCCGTTTATAAATCAACACGCGGGGACTATCCTTCAAAGGGTTTCTGCCCTTTGCAATAACGAGTATTCCATTTAAAGGAACAACCCCAGGTACAACAGTGGCCGAGGCCCACAGACCCTGAGACCGTAGAGCAGGGAGTCAGATCATGCTCTGTGGGTATGAAGATGCCAGAGGCAGCAGCAAAGCTCACATGTAAGTGGATGCTTTCAGCATCCTTCTGGTCTACAAAGTCTTTATAGTAAAAGAAAGTTTTAAATGTGGACTTTTTCCCTGGAATTACTCAAAGATAGAACTTACTCAAAGACTGTATCTCAAGCAGAGATTCCACCAAAATATCTAAGCTGCCGCCCTCAAAATATATTGACAAGAAGAGAATTTGGTGGGGAGGTGGGAGGGTAATGGTAAAAGAGATTAAAGCAGTTTTCCTTGGTTTTTGTATACAAGACAAAAAGGAACTCCCACCCCAAGGGGAAAAACTTCAGAATATGGCTTCTGTCACTATTAAAAGATTTATGTAAACAAACTGCTAATTCACAAATACGTTATTTATTTAGCCCACTAAACACACCCTAAGTTTCCTGCCCACCATGACCTGGACATACCAGAAAGCCCTTACCTCTTCTTCATTCTCTTCTTCACTGTCCGCAATACTACCACGATCGCTGCCTACTGAACCTTCTGGTGAGAAGAAAGATAAAGGTTATCGCCAATATTCATAAGAAAAGATCCTTAGTTCCTTTTCAAGATCACAAACCACCATACATCAGCATCTAAAGATTTTGATAAAATCATCTATACCCATTAAATGGAATTAAAAGTATCTTCACTATAGTGAGGAATGGAACATTTACATAGCCTCAAAGTATCACCCCACAAGATACTTATTAGTTACAAAAAATATATATTAGTTACAAAGAAAAAAACTAGTTTGCACTCCTCGAAGATGTTGAGGTTGTAAAAAGCAAAAAAAGGCTGAGAAATGGTATCAGACTGAAAGAAGACTAGAGAGATTTGACAACTAAATGCAGTGAGTGGACTGGATTTTGAACCAGAGAAAAAGAGAGACTGTAAAGAACATTATTGGGACAACTGGCAAAATCTGAATATGACTGAGGATTAGCTAGTACTACATCCAGTTAAAATTTCCTCACTTTGATAATTATACTTTTTGTTGCTGTTGTCGGAGAACAGTCAACTGGTGACTTTATTTCATATAAAAGTTAAATCGAAAGAAGAGGTTGAAAAGTCAAGTATATTTGATTTGTACATACTTGCCAAGTCTCACAGGATTCAACCACTTTGATAATTTTTCTATTAATAAACAGGATAGACATATTAAAAGCCTCACATCAAAGCCCAATAGACATGTCCAACCAAGATGACATGTGCAAATGAATATGCAGAATATGCAGCTATAAGAGAAAGTTCTTATTCTTAGAAAACACACACAGAAATACAGTTGTCCCTTGAGGGATTGGTTCCAAGACCCCCTTTCCCCAACACACACACACACACACACACACACACACACACACACACACAGATACCAAGATGGCATAGTCTGCATATAACCTACACACACACCTTCCCACATCCTTCTCCTGTATACAGGCTTAAATCATCTCCAGATTACTTATAATACCTCATACAATGTAAATGATACATAAATAGTTGCAAATACAATGTAAATAAATGCTGTGTAAATAGCTGCCTGTGCGTGGCAAATTTAAGTTTTGCTTTTGGGACTTTCTGGAATTTTTTATTCCCAAATATTTTCAGTCCAGGTTGGTTGAATACATAGATGCAAAAACCCATGGATACAGACTGCCAACCGTACGGAGAAGTAAGAGGGCATGACGTCTGCATGATGTCTCCCAAACAGGTTCAGAAAAAAATATTATGTATATATAGAGGGAATGATAAAACAAATGTGGTGAAATGTTCACAAATGGTAAACCTGGGTAAACAGTATGTGGGAGCTCTCTCTACTAGTCTTATAACTTTAATGTAAAGTTTGAGATTATTTTTAAATAAAAAGTTAAGATATAAATGTTAAAAGCAACAAAAATATTTGGTGCAAAAGAGTACCTTCACTAGATAGCTCTCCAAGACCTACATCTTCCTGCTCCATGAATAGCTTTGACCCAATTAAATAAGGTAAAGGACGGTCAATGTATAGATCCTGTAAACAATGAAAGGGAATAAGCCATTAAATATTTAGGTTGAAAATAAAATTAGGCATTCCATTTGACATCTTGTTCCCTCTGACTACCGCCCAAAAGTTACATAATGAAAGTGGAGAATAAGAAACGCAGCAGGAGTTTTTTTTTTAGATCACTGATTTAAAAAAAATTAAATCCTAGGTAAAGATGGCAAAGTAAAGCTGAATCACATAGAATCTCCCTTCTCAACTGCCTTATTAACAAAAACGACAAAGGCTTGCAAAAAGTTTACTAGCAGTAACCGAACAAGGAAAGGGGCACAACTTCATAGTAATACGTCCAAAAGGAGGAGGAACAAGGAAAGAAACCGGAAATTCTGGCAACCTTTGATGATGGTAACCTATCTTCCTCCCCAAAAACTCAACTCTGGTGAGCAAAAATCAACCAATCAATCAATCTCAAGATCCAAGTCCTAAATTTGGAAAAGAACACTGAGGAAATAACCCAAACGGTTTTATGACTTGAGAAGGCAGGTGGGTAGGGGGACGTGTGTACAAACAGGACACAAGTAAGGCACAGAGGAAGGTAATGGAGGAGGACTCCTTCACACTTCATCAGGGCAGAGAGGCAGGAACACAGAACATAAAGCATGGGCTAGATGAAAAGAAACAAGAGTGGCAACTGGGCGAATATTTACAGTCAACATAATTAACTAAAGGAATGTTTCCAACGGACTGATGAGAACTACCCAGCAGAAAAAAATAACCCAAAGAAGAGAATAATAATATGTCCCAGAGGTTCACACTGCAGAATTTAGAGAAGTGAAATTGGTAAAATAAGACCAGATGATAAAACAACAAAACAAAATGAAGGATACTGTCTACAGAACAGTACATGTTGGAGATCCTTCCACTGAAAGCCATCACACACATCAAAAATTTAGAGTTAAGAAAGCACTCCAAAAGAAGAAGTAAAGGGCTTTTCTGGTGGCAAAGTGGTTGAGAATCCGCCTGCCAATGCAGGGGACACGGGTTCGAGCCCTGGTCCGGGAAGATCCCACATGCCGCGAAGCAACTAAGCCCATGCGCCACAACTACTGAGCCTGTGCTCTAGAGCCCACGAGCCACAACTATTGAGCCTGCATGCCACAACTACTGAAGCCCGCATGCCTAGACCCCGTGCTCCACAACAAGAGAAGCCACCACAATGGGAAGCCCGTGCACCGCAACGAAGAGTAGCCCCCGCTCGCCACAATTAGAGAAAGCCTGTGCACAGCAACGAAGACCCAACACAGCCAAAAATAAATAAATAAAATTAATTAATTAAAAAAAAAAGGAAGAAGTAAAACTGTCACTGTTTGCAGATAACATGATACTATACATAGATAATCCTAAAGATGCCACCAGAAAACTACTAGAGCTAATCAATGAATTTGGTAAAGTTGCAGGATACAAAATCAATGCACAGAAATCTCTTGCATTCCTATACACTAACAACGAAAGATCAGAAAGAGAAATTAAGGAAACAATCCCATTCACCATGGCAACATAAAGAATAAAATACGTAGGAATAAACGTACCTAAGGAGGTAAAAGACCTGAAAAAAAAAAAATAGAAAAGAAAGCACTCCCCCCTGGGGCAACCTCCCATCTTCACAGTGAGGCATGGCCCTTTGGCCTTAATATCTCCTCCCTATAGAAAAGAACCTGGGTGCAGGGAAGAACAATTCTGATGCTTCACCAATGACAGAAAGCTTGGGAAGGTTAGTGTAAAAGATACAACAGCAACCAATTTAGTGCAAAGAAATGGAAGTGCTAATTGAGCTAATTGTTCACTGGCTTAGGAGGCTTGTTTCCAAAGTCCTCCTGTAACAGAGAAAGTGGTGTGTGACTTGGAAGTAGCAAGTGTGGCCCAGGCAACACATTTCCCAGGGTCTGCTGCTGACTTCCAAATCCCTATGGTGAAAAAGCAAGCCGGCGAGCATATCATGGTTAAAGGATCAGCCCCAACTTGGCGCTATAAGCTCAAATCGGAAGAGAAATGTGCAGTGAAATGAAGGACTAGAAGAGACTGGTTTTGCAGCATGTTTCAATTCACAAGGCACTTATGTGTCACAAGGACTCTCAAAATCAGTAAGGCAACCTCCTGTGTTTACTACTGAGCCTGAGAGAAAGTAACAGTAAAGCAATAAACATCTGCTAATAGTTTCTTCGTGAACACTCATAGCAGCTTTATTCATATTGGCCAAAACCTGGGAACAACCCACATGTCTTTCAACACTTTGGAGGTTCCCTCTTAGTGCAAGCTGCAGAATGTCAGGTTCCCAACAATCCCTACCTCTCATCAGCCTCCTCATCCTTCAAAACCCAATTCAGATCTCATCTTCACCCTAATTTCCCCAGCTAGAAGTCAGAACACTTATGATGGTGACTCTTGTAAAGCCTCCTCTCTCGCACCATCTGGTACTGCTGTAATAAGCATCCTGAGAGTAGGAACCATGTCCTGCACCTTTGTACTCCCCCAACTTGGCATGCTAGTACCTAGTAAGTGCTCAATCGATGCTTGTGTACAGCAACTCTTTCTGATCGATGGAGTCAGTATGAGACTGACATCCTCAGTGACATCCTCTAAGTGACATCCTCACTTCCTAGAAGTGAAGTCCATGTCTTACCAATTCCGTGCCCAAGTAAAGTACCCAAAACACAACAGGCATGACAATAAATATTTCAACTGAATATCTTTACCTTTGGCTCAAGGATCAATTCCACCCGCTCATTAGCATCATCTTCTTCAGAGTCTGAGTTTCCTGCTTTTATATCTAGTTGCTCAAATGCACTGTCCAACACTTGTAAACCGTAGTTCACAGCCTCCTGAACTTTAGGAATCAGATCTACTTCTTTCTGTTCCCGGGTCTTTTCCTAGGAAAAAATACTGTTCAGTAAGATCTCCAGTATATCGATACCACCCTAATAAAACACTGGGAATGTTTGCTAAAGCCTAGGCTCATGCTCCAAAAAAAAACCCAAATTTTAATTAAAAATGTTAAATTCTTAACAATTTAAAATGTTAAACAATTAAAAACGTTAAAAGTCAGATTCTGCTGAATGCCTCAACACAGACTTTGGAGTGGTAAATCCCAAGTTTGTCTATGCGTTGAACACACATCGAACTACGTAAGGTCCTGGAGCTCCGGGTTCATCATCTACAAAAACAAAAGCACAACTATGGTGTGATGGTTCAGCTTTTATAGGCTATGTAAAAGAATCTTAATAATGAATGGCAAATCACAAGACATCCAGGGGCACTTCACCTCCTTGCTACTGGAGGAACGAAGGGCCTAGACTTTTAGCTTCGCCATGGCTGTATCCCACTAGCCTTGCTTAATGATCCTTTGGACAATTTTAGGAGCTAAGACTTAGAAGAAAATACCCCAGCCAGAGATGTCATTTTTCAATTACAGTTAAAAAAAAAAATAACTGGACAATTACGATTATTCTATGAACTTGTTTCAAACCAAGAGAGGGTCAGTTTCATCTCTAATCTATCCTGTACATCACCCTAGATCAATGCCCCCAACCCCGACAAAACTCTGTACACATCACCAACCTGCTCAAAATATTCCACAGGTCTCCACCTCCTATAACAGCAGCTCTCATACACTCAACTGTGTCATCAGTTGTAAGAAATATTGCAAAATATATTTAGTGTCATTTCCCCTCCTCACAAATATTCTAGAAGTTGATACATAATTACAGAAAGAACCAAACCATACAGTGTTGTTTTGACAGCCAAAGGGGAGAATCTGAAGAGTATTTTATACTACCTCAAGTGTGGAAGTCTTTCTAATTTAGCTTTTTTGTTTTGGCTGCATCTTTTCTGCACTCTGGTATGCTTGATTCTGAGTTAAATAGCTAACATTGTACTAAGTGTGCGAAAACATGCCTGTGAAATAAATATATAATGGATGTTTTAAAAATAATTCACTAAATAGCTATCACCTTAAAATTGAACCCTGACTTGGTGTAACCAGATACTATAGCACTTAAATGGTTAGCAAATCCCTGAGTACTATTAAAAATAAAGATTAAAAAAAAATTTTTTTAAGGCTAGAAACAGGCAGAACTGTAGCTGGTTTTTAATATCCTTTCTTAGTCTAACGTCTTCATATGTTACAATCAATATGGCTTTCATCTTACTTTCATTTTCAAACTGGTAGGAATAAGAATCAAAGCAATCATGAAAGGATAGGGAAGCACAATCTTCAAAGAACTCACAAACTACAGCCCAGCATGGCCTACTTTTTTTATAGCCCTCAAGGTAAGAAAGCCTTTTACATTTTTAACGGAGGAGGGGGAAGGGGAGGAGGAAGAGAAGAAAAAGCAGCAAAGAGACATAGGTCAATGCGGCCAGCAAACAAAATATTTATTATCTGGTCCTTTACAGAAAATCTCTGCATACCTCTGCTCTATTCTTAAGCCAGAATTCAGGAACTTAATCTATACATTTCTTAATACACTAAATTTCACAAACTAAAGAGTTCAATTGTTGGGCTGTCAGGAGCAGCTTTTCCAATTACCCCCAGTGTCCATCTCTCTGCCCACAATCCCTCCACCAGCCACATCACAAATCTCCACCACTTTTCTTCTCGAAAGGAGCCCAAAAGAAAAGTGATTTAACGCAAGTACCTGTTCTGGTTTTTCTGCCTCAGGTTTGAGCACTGGCTCCTCCACTTCTTCATCATATACACGCTAAACACGGAAGCAAATTCAGTTTGGAATGGTCAAAACAGCATTTGGAATCAATTACAATGTAAGAATTCAATACATAATTTAAAAAAGACAAAGATGGGGAAGAAATGATTATTCAACAAATGGCTGAGGGAGCTGGTCAAGGGCAAAAAGCAAAGAACAGTAGTCAACTCTCCCAAAATTAAGTTTAAAAAAAAAGACACAAATGACTAGGAAACATGAGGAAAAAAACTTCAATCTCATTGTTGACCACAGTCACAAAAACAATAAGAAATTGGTGTTCACACTTTCTTGTTTAATCTAATACTTAATGCTGACAGAGCAATGATACAGGTACTCAAATGTGAGGCTATGAGAATACCAAGTGGTAGAACCTACCTACTAGGTAACAAGAGCTTTAACATTTTGCACAGTGGAAACGGTAAAGGTAAGTTATTTTAATCCTGTTGCTTAAAATGGTTGCTAAATTTTTATTATCCCATTTATAAGAAATAGATAGGCCAAGCCTACCAATGATTTGCCAGAAGGCCAGGCATGGGACTGACCCATACAGCTGGAGCAGGCAGCCTCTCTTTTCCAAAATAGATCTATCACTCTGGCAACTCATTGTAATTTCCTTTTTTAACTATACATTGTTGTTTAAACTTCCAAAGTAAAACATTCTCATTATAAATAGTGCAATGATGAAAATGTTCTGGAATTAGATATTGGTGATGGTTACAAAACTTTGTGAATACACTAATACCTATTGACTTGTACACTTTTTAAAAGGGTGAACTTTATGGTATGTGAATTGTAAGTCAATTAAAGATTAAAAAGTCAATATAAAGATATAAGTGAAAGAGATGTGTTTAAAAATTTTTCCATCCTTACCTCCAACCAAACCCTCAGAATAACCAATTTAAACTTGGTGTGTGCTCCTCTATGTTTCCCACATAGAAACATACACAAATATATACAGACATATGCACATATTCAGAGTTCTCCCACTCTTCCTGCTTTTAAATAAAAATGCACTTATACTTTACACATTTCTCTGCCCCACTTTTTCACTTGATAGTCACATAAACCACTTTCTAGGTCAATGCAAATAGATTTGATTCAATCTTTTTTATATCTGCACAATATTCTATGGCATGAACTTGACTATAATTAATTCAATAATTCTCTATTAGGGAACATTAAGGAGATTTCCAGTTTTTGCTGTTGTAAATAAACTGCTGTAAACATATGCACACAAATTCTTAGGCCCTGGATCTTTTATTTCTATAGGCTTCCCAAAAATAGGATTGCCAAGTCACAGGACAAAACTGTTTTTTAGACTTAATAGCTACCTCCAGATTTCTGGCCACAAATGTGGAGCGACTCACACTGTCCCCACAACACATTCAAGTGCCTACTTCCCAGACTTCTGCCAGCAGTGGGACCATGCTACCCACCTTTTAAAAATATCTGCCAATCTGACTGGACAATGTTATTTTTAAACGTTCGTATCTTCTAACCCAAGAATTCTACTTCTTGAAATTTAGTTCCAAGAAAAATAAATACAAACAATAAGATGCTCATGGCATCAGATTTATAGTGCAAAGTCACAAACACCAAATCTGTAATTCTATGCAATTCCAATCAAAGTGCTAATAGAATTTTCTGGGGAATTTAGCAAGATAATCCTCAAATTCACAGAGGAAAGAAAAAAGCCAAGGATAACCATGACAATTCTGAATAAAAAGAAGTCACAGGGATTTGCCCTATTAGGACTTAATAGAAAATCTCTGGTATTTAAGATTGTGATACTGACTATGGCAGATAAACATAATAAAAGACAGAGGCAAGAGACAGACCCACAATTACATGTAAACCTGATTTTATATTCACAAAAACACACATTCATACATATAAGTCACTGAGGGAAAGAACTACACAATAGGGCTTCCCTGATGGCGCAGTGGTAAAGAATCCACCTGCCAGTGCAGGGGACACGGGTTTGAGCCCTGGTCCGGGAAGATCCCACATGCCACGGAACAACTAAGCCTGGGTGCAACAACTACTGAGTCTGCGCTCTAGAGCCCACCAGCCACAACTAGTGAAGCCCGCGTGCCTAGAGCCCATGCTCCGCAACAAGAGAAGCCACCGCAATGAAAAGCCCGCGCACCACAAGGAAGAGCAGCCCCTGCTCGCCACAACTAGAGAAAACCCACGTGCAGCAACGAAGACCCAACGCAGCCAAAAGATAAATTAATTAATTAATTATTTTAAAAAAAGAACTACACAGTAAAAGTTACTCATATGGAAATGAACCAAATGAGATCCCTACCTCATATTACATATACCTGCACCGACATACATCCACACAGATATACTCTCCAGGTAAGAAGAGTAAAAAGGCAGAGATACAACGGAGCCCATACCCAAAATATTTAGAGATAAGGAAAAAAATGGGAGTTGGTCCTTTTAAGCAAATATGGCAAAATATTAAAATCTGTTAATGCAAGGTAGTGTATATTATTAGCATTTGTGGTTATTATCTGTTCTTTTCTAGACACATGAAATATTTTATTTAAAAAAATTGATATCGAGAGATTGTTAAATGATAGGCACATAAGGAAATAAAAACAATAAAAATTAAGTTCACAAAATCTTACAGATGTGTTAAAATGTTTATAAAATAATACACTAACATTAAGAAAAATGCAGGCTGCCAATATATAGAAAAGGTTAAAGTTATACACATACATATATACTCTTAGAAAGAAATATGCCAAAATGTTCAGTGGCTGGTTAATTTGGGGTGGTGGAATTATAGCTGATTTCTGTAGTTTTAATTTTTTCACACTTTAATACTTTTTATATATCCCAATCTCTCCTACAGTGAGCGTTCATTACTTTTATAACAAGAAAGGAAAACACTTAAAGCCCAATGTCTGCATGGAAAATGGACTTGGAATATACATGTCAAAATGTTAAGAGGCTCTCCTTTAGCATCTGAAATTTCAGATGCTTCTTCTTTTTCCATACTTAAAAAAAAAAACTGTTCTATAAAGGCCAGAAATTTGGGGAGTAATTTTCAAAGGCAGGAAGAAATAAATTAAATAAATCTTAAAATGGAGACTTTAAGACAAGGCAGCTACCAAGGTCACGTCAGACTTTAAATAGCGAGACCATTTAACCTGAAATGTTGAGCTTCATGCTGAGGTCTCAACAGCACTAACACCCTGCTTTTTCTATTGCCTGTCATTAAAAACTACCTCACAAGAGATCAGCAGCCTGTGGAAAGCCAAACATGACATCTAAGAAACCAACCAGCAAATACATAAAACCCATGGGATCTTTCAAGGGTGGCCAGGACCATGCATCTCAAGTACTCAGTACACAGCAGGAAATCAATGCTAACTTCCTTCACCCTTACCAGTTTCACCCAACTCACAGCTTCGTGGGTTTTTTGATCATTTTAAAATTAGGTAGCCATTCCCAGAACTGTTAAATATCTTTGATATTTCCCCTCAAAGCATCTTTTCCTCATTTGGGGAGATGAGGTAAGAGGTGAAGGTGGGGAATTAGGGAAAACGCTGATGAGGGGCTGAGATTTCTTAACGTGTCATAAACAGCCCTGGTCCTTTTCACTTTTGTGATCTCTCATTAATTCATTGAAATATTCACTGAGTCCTTATATATCAGGCTCATGCTGAGCCCAAGGAATACAACATTTAGCAAAAATATGGGGTTTGATTTAGTAGGGGAGTTCAACACATCGAATCATATCAATAAATGTAAAATTACAATCATGGGAAGTGCTACTAAAGAAATCATTAACTAGGTCACTTAATGTTTCAGGACAAAATTCCTAAATTAACAGATTAATGAAGCTTCAAGAATTGTACTCCCTCCGGATAACACACTGATGCACTGGTCACTGTTAATCAGCATTTCTCCTCCTTCAGAGTCCCCTCTTGAGCCTTTACTAAAGGCACTAATTTCTCTTGCCCTGGAAAGTCCTGATTGCTCTTCAGTTTCACTAACTGTAATGCAGTTTGCAATCTACTAGCTGCCTCTAGGTCAATTACTAAAACCCAGAAACCTATGACTGTGGGTATCTTTCCAATAAACTACCATGAAACCAAATGGCACCGTCATTTAAGCCAGAATTGTAATACATGAGTACTGGCCAGGGTTTGAAGAAAACACATGCAGAGTCAAATCACTGCCAGATGTATTATCAGCAGGTAGTTTATTTCAGAGTTTTATTAAGCATTAGCCATACTCAACATCATCATGCTCTACCACAAATGGAAAAACACGTAACACATGGCATTATAGGGAGGTCTGGGAAGCAGTTTGATTTGGCAGTGGCAACAGGCACATCTAAAGGGGAATTTGGCTGCAGAATGGAAGGGGAAGAGGCATAAGGACTAAGGGGATGGAGAGATGGATGGAAAGTAGGGAATCCAAGAAGTGAACAGAAATAAAGAACTATTACCAACAAATAATCAACAAAAACAAAAAACAAACAAACAAAAAAAACACCCACAAAAACTAGATTATGGGAAACTCAGAAGCTAAGAAAACTTGGCCAGAAAAGAAGAGCTAGAGAAAAGAAAAAGACCTGAAGGTTATGATTCAGAAAAAGAAGCTTATGATGCCCCTCACCCCCAAAGTAACAGTCAGGTACCAATCCAGTACCAATGTGGTTACAGGCACATCAGGTACAAAAGAAGCCTCCCAACTCTATTCCTTGCCCAGTCTAGGGCTGCAACACTGACTGCAGAGAAGAGCTAAGCACCTGATCCAGCAAGAAAGGTACAGAATGAGAGCAACAGGTATATTCAAAAGGACACGGAATTCAGCATGATGAAAAAGTGATGGGGCTGCATACACCTGTAAAGTAGAGATGAGAGTCCTGTAAACTGCCTCTTCCAATGGGAAAGATGCTCAGGACCAAGATTGACATTCTGTGTAGACAACCAGAAAATGACTACAGAGTTGACTAGAATATTTGTTACATTTTAAACCTACTGGTAAAGAGATATTTAAGACCTTTATTAAGATCTTTATTTTACACACAGCTTCCCCAAAAAGCCTAGTAGTGGCATTTCAACCTGAACTATTAAAAATGTACAAACATGCTGCATAAGATACCTGCATGACAATATTTAGTCTCTTCTTAACAATCCTAAATCTTGGGCTTTGTATAATCTTGCAATTTTTGAAATCTTTTTTTATTACTTTGCATCTAACAATCTCAGGAGATAGCCTACTTTACTAATTCTCTTTTCACAGATTAATTAACACTGATACTCAGAAAGTTAGCCGCCCTATGAGAAATACAGAACAGCTTAACTAAGCTTCCTCTCCATCCTCTGTTAACAATCTCCCCTACAGTCATTGGGCTCCAGCCACACTTGCTTCCTTTTTATTCTGGAATTACACTATTATGGAAGATTATGATCTTCTCTAAGGAGGGGCTCTGTCTAATTTATCTATGTATTCCTAGAACCTAACACCTAGAAATTTGATAAATATATAGACAAAATAGCACTTGGGTTAAAGCTCAATAATCTGTTTAGAGCTGATTCTATGGCATAGGTTCAGCCATCATAACAAAATGTTAGTTGAGAATATTCCAAGTAGACACACACATGCCTTTAATGTAACTTATCAGGACATAATGGATACAATCAATAACCTGATGGTGTCCAGAGGATCAGACCAGGTGTATGGCTTTCCTTACACAGCATGCTCATAACAAAACTTGTTGGAGTGCCATGCAATTCAGCACAACTGCTGACTACACCAAAACTAAAAATCAGTGAAAACACTGGAATGTGAGGAAGTTTTATCATTAGGTTTTTTCAAAGGCTTGAAAAAAAATAAACTTTACTAATAAAAAGGGGGGGGGGCATCAATCTCCAAGAACCACTACTTCACCAATATTTAAGAGAACCTAATAATGAGTCGCTTAGTATCACAGTGACTCTTGCTCCTTCTAACAGTATTATTTTTTTATAAGTCTGATGTAACTAAGTAACTCACGTTCTCAATGAACTGGGTATTAGACAGCATAAGGAAGTCATTGAAGACATTATGTAGTCGACAATCTGTGGCTTTAGTTTCCCGAATTAGTCCATCCACTTGCTTCTTGATTTCATGGGTCCTAGAGATAGTCTGCTGTGAGAATTCCTGTAGAAACTGTAGTAACTATTTAAAAAACAAACATACAGTAGAATCAATATTATATGCACCTATTCTGCGTGTCAAAACAGAAAAGAACCCATTTCCTTTCGCCTGTGTGTGTGTGCGCCCGTGTGCTGGAATGTAAAAGGGATGCTGCTTTTGACAGTACCAAGACCAAGTAGCATCGAAAAACATTAAGAAAGCTCATCAGAACAGTGGCAATGAGTCAATGGATACTTGCTATCTCGTTTCTGGAGGAATTTAAAAGTCCTGTTTGGTTGTCATTCTACAGGGATCAGAGACAAAGGGAAAAATATCAAACCACTACTCTTACCCAAAAATCCTATTCAAATGGAACTCTGGAATCACAGTTCTGAGCTTATTGGGCCCCCGGCCTAAAGAGTCCCACTCAAGGTTATCCATATACTGGTTTGTCTACCGCTCCGCTCAGTCCAGGTCCCAACATGGAATAGCCTAACTAGTGCCATGTAAGCCTGCGAGGTGGCGGAAGCCGATCCCCGCTCAGGGTGGAGTTGGGCGCCTGGCTAGAAAACCCAAACAAGGAAGGGCCGCAGTCCGAGTGGGAACACTGAGAGGGCTAAGGTCGACCAGCCCGCCTCCACCCAAGTGCCTGGGGACTACCATCCGGGAGTTTTCGAGGGCGAGAAGGGACGTTATTAAGTCAATGAGAGGCAACAGGATCGACTGGGTGGAGGGGGACTGGGGGCTCCCATCCCGCTCGCAGGCCGCGCATCACCCCAGAAGGCCCGCCCTCCCCTCCGGTCCCTGGGGCCCGCCTCTCACGCCGGCGTCGGCTGCCAGCGACCAGCTCTGGCTGCTCCTGCGGATCTCCTCCACCGACCAGGGCCGCTCCCACACGGGCTCGGACACCGGCGGCCGCTCCTGGTCGGGGGTGGTCCCGTTCATCTGCAGCGGAAAAGACGAGAAGAGGGGCTGAGCTCTGGGGAGGCGGCGGTCAGGGCCAAACCCTAACCCGAACCCCCGCCCTCACCATCCTGGCTGTGCAGTTCGGTAGGCTCAGGGAGCCGCAGGACCACACCCGCTGAGCCCCGAATGTCTCCGGAAGCTAGCGGTGCGGCCCTGGCACGTGACCGGCCTCACGTGACCAGAGAGCAGGTGACCTGCCCCTCATGTGACCGGATGCGGGGCGCTGCGGAAGGAGGCCGGGCCGCTCTCTGAGGTACGCGAGTTAGAAGAGCCCTGCAGTCCCATGGGTGGACTTACAGATTATCATACTAAGTGAAGTAAGTCAGAAAGAGAACGGCAAATATCATATGATATCACATATGTGGAATCTAAAATATGACACAAATGAATTATCTGTGAAACAGACTAACAGATACAGAGAACAGACTTGTGGTTGCCAAGGGGAAGGGAGGGTGGGGGAGGGATGGATTGGGAGTTTGGGGTTAGCAGGTGCGAACTATTACATATAGAATGGATGAATAAGGTCCTACTGTATAGTACAGGGAACTATATTCAATATCCTGTGGTAAGTCATAATGGAAAAGAATATGAAAAAAAGTTTATATATGTATAACTGAGTCACTTTGCTATACAGAAGAAATTAAAACAACGTTGTAAATCAACTATACTTAAATAAAATAAATTTTTAAAAAATTATTTCACTAAAAAAAGAGCAAGGGTGCAGACGCCAGGGGGCGCTAAAGGGGTGGGTCGGCCGGGTTGCGCTTCAGCTGGAGGGCGCAGGTGGTGGCGCGTAGTTAGCCCCGGAAGCACGCAGGCAGCCAGGTGTGTTTAGAGAGAGGAGCCAAAAGGAGGTGTGGGAGAACAAGCCTAGGTGCTTTAAACATCCGGCGATGTGGGCGGAGGAAGAGCTCGCCGCAGCTCCTCTTCCTTGCTGCGTCTCCTCTGCCTGTCTGGGGGTCCGCCCAGATTTACTGGAGATTGATGTATCTGGCTGTCATCGTACTTTTAACGACGTGCTCGGTTTCAGCTCACTGTGTAGGGCCTCCTTAAACATCCTTTACTGCCTCTGCATTGCTCTCAGACTCAAGTCCAAACTTCTCATATGACAGGCAAAAGCCATTTATAATCTGATCCCTGCATGTGAATCCATCCTCAACTTTCCCAGCTTCCCACGAGTGCTCAGTGATCTACCTATTCCACCTCACACTTCCTTGAAGGCCCCTCTGCAGAGTT
The DNA here is from genome assembly GCF_009873245.2 of Balaenoptera musculus. Classification (NCBI taxonomy): domain Eukaryota; kingdom Metazoa; phylum Chordata; class Mammalia; order Artiodactyla; family Balaenopteridae; genus Balaenoptera; species Balaenoptera musculus. The sequence continues at coordinate 47,443,147 of NC_045800.1, forward strand.
CTTCTTCTGCCAGACCAACTTGCTTTTTAAAATGAAGATTCCAATTTCTTTCCATTCCTGTGTGCCCAAGTTATTTAATCCCTGTGAGTGCTCCTCAGTGAAAGGAAGTTGCATGTCTTGCAGGGATGTGGTGTTAAATGTGATAATATTTGTAAAATAGCACGGTGCCTGTCATACTGTGAGCATTGAACATAGATCCTACCACTTCCCCTATGCCCTTTGTTTATCAAACTCTTGGACTTTGTTTTGTTTTTGCTTCTGTCTGTTTACTGAAGACTTCCCTGGTTACCCCAAGGATAGTTTTAAGTGCCCCCCCCTCAGTTATTTTCTACATGCTTGTACAAATATTCATCATAGAGTATCACATTATATTATAGTTTATTTATAATGTCTCCTCTTTAATAACAATACCTAACATTTATGAAGTGCTCAGCATTTACCACTTTATACATGTTAATTCATTTAATTCTCACAATGACTCTGTGAGGCGGGTAGTCTTATGCTCATTTTATAGTTGAGGAAACTGAGGCACAGGGAGGATAAGTAACTTACTCAGGGTTAGACAGCCAGTAAAGGAGCAGAGCCAGGAACCCACACCATTAGCCGTTATGTTACTCTATAGCTAGTAGTTTCTTGAAGGAACTTCATTTTTAAATTGCAATCTACCAACCTCCTGGCCATTCCCCTACATTCATTTAAAATATTTTAAAATAAAACCACTTAAGAACTTGGTTGGTAAAATTGAGGTGAGCCAGTTACCAAACTTACATCTTATATAACATCATCATGGTCAACTTCAGTGGCCATCTGGATGACCCTGGCCTCAATGTGCCTTACTAACCTTAATCTACATTCCAATTCTCGAAGTCCGTGGATTACCCACACCCTGGGCCTTAGCAGCTGAAACTTTCTGACTTTTAAATCTGGACTGCAATAGAGCAGCCTCTTAAACTTCCAAGTCTCTCTCTTATTCCCTGGTCTGTTCTCAACTAACCCAAGCCTCAGTCTCTCCGTGCCCCTCCTCCCCATTTCGCCCTCTTAGCTTCATTTCCTTGCTTGTCCTGCCTGCAGCCCATGATGTTAGCCTTCAACTTCTCTTGACAGCCCTTTAATATCCCCACCTTATGTTTCTGACACATGGTATCTGCTAACTCCTAGCTTTGAATCAGTCCAACTGTGCCCTTTCTCCTTTCCTACACCTAGGTTACTCAAGGAAATCACTGTGATTTCATATTCTGCAAACTTAGCTGGCCCCTCAGCACTGACTGGCAGTCCTTTTACTTATGCTTGCTCTATGTACTTATCCTTGATTAGATCCCTTCCATAACTTTACCATGTGGTTCAAACTATCCATCCTATTTGCCTCTGCCAGAGAAAACAGACTTCTTCTCACCTCAACTTAAAATGTTTCTGTGTCTACACCTTCTGTATCTCATACAGTTCTTTCTTTGCACACAACAGAATTTGACTGGCAAACTCAAACAAACCAGAATTTGGGGGAAAGATATTGCAAAGCTCACAGAACTTAAGGAAAGCCAAGCAGGCACTGGTCTTGGGAAGAGCATAAAGTAGAGGAACCTAGGGCAGTCTCCTCTGAGCCCCTGCCACTAGGACTCAGTTCCAGTCATTTCTCTTCTTGGTTTTCTCCTCTGAATTTCCCATTCCTGAGATAAATAGAATCTCATTAGCTTCCCTTGGGTCATATTCCCACTCCCCTAATTGGCTTTTCTACCAAGACCACATAGAATGGACAGAAGTGGTCCCCAAACAAAAAGTTGGGACTGTTACCAAAAGCAGGGAGAAGGGATGCTAGGCAAACAAAACCAGCAGGCTACATGCTGCCTCCGCTCCTTTCTTTCATTCTCTGGAAAAGTCATCCCCCCTTTCGCCCAAGGCCAGTGACCACTATGTTCTTGATTGAGCCTTTCCTGCTTCTCCTGGGATGGTGCTGTTTTGAACTCCCCTTCCTGTGTGTTCAATCTTACTCTCTTTACTAGTATTCCTTCAAATGTTTTTGAGTCATGCTTTGTATTGAATTTGTTCATGTTAAAGAGATCTTGCACTGCAATAACCATGCCTGAGAATTCAGATAAATCTACCTGTCATACTGGTCATTCTCTTGCTATACTTACATGATTAAAACTGTCAACCAGTGAAAATCCTAGAGGAGTTTCCTGCCATGGTATTTGTGAAGTCAACTGTATCAGGGGAGATCCCAGGCCTAGAGCCTTAATCTGAGCTTCTTTGAGCTTAATCTGAGTTTCTGTGCCCAGGTGTCTTCCAGGGATCTTGTTAAAAAGCAGATTCTAAATGAATAGGTTTGAGATGGGGCCTTAGACACTGCATTTCTGACAAGCTCCCAGGTGATGCCCAGGCTCCTGAAATTAAAGAATGTTGGGATAAAGAGCCAGGCTAAGTGGCTAAGTGTTCCCTGGTGAGCAGTGCAGCTCCATGGTGCCAACCTTGACAGCCAGTGTGTCTCTGTGTCATATGGAAAATGACTAAGAAAGAGCTGTCATAGTGGAAAGAGGCCAGGACTTGCTTCTGGAGGCCCCCATGGAGGCAGGGAACTGGGCCCCACAAATTATGTAGTGGATCCTTGGTGGCAGCGGGGTGTATTGGGGCCAAGCTCCTTGGGTGGTAATGGAAGAAAAGTGCTTAGGCTTAGAAACTGAACCAGTCCTCTCTTGGACTGTTGGCTTTAGGGTGGCTCAGACTCAGCAGGACTCCCCACAGTTTCCTTGCAACATCCTGGGCTAATGGACCACAGGGGAGAAGATAAGGGGTCTGCCCAGACATTGTCCCAGGCACCTAGCCAATGCTAGCTCAGGGAACCAAGCATTAATGATGATTATATACCAGCTACTTCCAGATTCTAATCAATCAAGTAACCAATCAACCACTGCATTAGGAACTTCAAAGGAGAGAAAGAAATAGAAAGATAGAAGGAACCAGTGGTACAATACAATTGGCAATACTATAGGAATTCAATATTGTAAATTCCAAATGGATCTTGCAGATTATAACTTACTACTGGGGTTTCAGAGTATGGAGAAAGTTCTGAGGGCCGTGGGGGTCAGAGAGGAAGAGAGGAAACACACTGAACTTTGCAGTGTGGAATTGGAGAACCAGAAAGAATTGTTGTTTTTGATGTTGTCCTAAGTATTTTACTTCTACAACAACATCATTATAGAAGAGCTCTAATTAAATATTTCCAGGTTGCCAAATGGAAAGATTCATAAGCAGTTGGTTTGAAATAAGGGAGAAATTTAAAATAGCAAAATGCATAAGCCTGAGACTAATCAGTGACATAAAGAGTTGTTCTGGCTGTGTTTCCAACTTCTCATTGCCAAAGAGGAGAAGGTTCCTCCTTTTCTTGATGTTACACATTAGAGCTCAGAAAGTGGATAGCTCAAGGGAGGTCACAAAAAAGCTTTAATAGTCTAGAAGCTGTAGGGTTCATTGTGTCCCTCAAACCTTACCTGAAGTATAATTTTTCCAGCGTACTTACATAAAAGACGACTTTCCAGCACACACGCGCACACACACACAAACACACAGCTTCACTTAGCGGGGTGCTGGTAACCTGCTTATTCAAGAGTGGGTGCTACCATCCTTAGTCCACAGCTGGATATGGCAGCCCCCTTTCCTTCCTTAAGATTCCAGCATCTGGGGAGTACTGTGTGGTAGAAGGGAGGGAGAAGAGAGGTCATAAATCCTGTTGTGCAAGTGTTGGTAAACCACTTGTGCCTACTCAGCCCGTTCCCTGAATGCCTAGATAGCTTAGGTTAGCAAATCTGCCATTTGTGCAAAGGCAAGCACATCCAGAGGAGGAAAAAAAACTGTAATCAAACTCATTCAACAAATAATACACACATATTTCTTTGAAAGTAAAATCAGACTTTACAAAGAAGACTAAAGCCCTTGCATCTACCCCACCCCAAGCTCTCCCCACAAGCCAACACACACCACTCACTCCACTCTTCATCTCATCTCATCCACTCAGAGGCAATCTTAGCTCTGAGTCTGATGTTTAAGCCTTCAGAGCTTTTTCTAGGTGTTTATGTACATATGTCTGTCTGTCTGTCTATCTACACACACAGTATTTATGTATGTGGTTTTACACATATAAACTAATTCTGTACCTTTCATTCTGTGTATTTTTAAATATTCACAATATGCCTATCCATATTATCAAAAATGAATCAAAATTATTCTTTTTAATGACTGCAAAGTATTCTGCAGTATGAACATGCTATGGCTTATTTAGTTGTTCTCCCACTTATGGGAGACATTTAGGTTCTTTCCAGTATCTCACTGTTATAAGCCATGCTGCTAGAATATCCTTGACTATACTTCCTTGCACCTGTATGCAAATGTTTTGGTTTTAATAGAGATGATAAATTGTTCTCCAGATTGTGCCAATATACACCCCCAATGGTGGGCTATGAGGGTAACTGCTTGCCCAACTTCCTAACTAACACGTGCTATTATCAAAATTAAAAGTATTTGCCAATCTGGTCAGTAAAGATGGCATCTCTCCGAGCCTGCAGTTTCTGGTGGTCATCTTTCCCCAGCGGAAAAACTGCCTGACAATAAAGTCAATAGGGAAGCTGGTCCAAAAAATGAGAGAGGCAGATTCATGATGGGCTTTGTTTGAGCACCAGGATCCAGCCATACCTGAAGCCAATTATCCCTGGATAGAATCAGCAAACACTCAGTGAGCAATTATTATGCGTCAGCCCCGCTTCTAAGAGATTTACTTATATTAAATCAATTAACCCTCACCACAGCCCTGTGATGAAGGAACTATAATTATCTCTGTTTTACAGATAAGAAAATCATTTGGACAAGTTAAGTAACTAGGTCAAAGATGCTAACTCAGGAGGTATGGTTCCAGAGCCTACAAGTTTAAAACATTAGAGTATATAATCCCTGGTTGTTACTTCTGTGAGTCAATAAATTCATTGAAGTCAAAAAAAAAAAAAAAAAAAAAAAAGATGGCATCTCAATGCCATATATTTGTATATCCTTGATAACTGGTGTGATTGAACATCTTTTCTTGAGCTTATTGGCAAGTTTAATTTTCCTCGAATGGTGTTTTCACATGAATCTCCCATTTTTTATTCACTTAAATCTTTTTTCCTGTTATAGTCAATCATTTGTTTGGATTTAACCATATTACCTTACTTTGTGTTTTCTACTTCCTATGGTCTCTTTGTTTCTTTTTTCTCCCCATTCCTGATTTCTGTTGGGTTGATTGAATTTTCTTTGTTCCATTTCTTTTCCTCTGTTGGTTTGAAATTTATACATTCCATTGCTTTTTTTCTAATGGTTACTCTTAATTTTTTATACCCACACATAAAGTTATACTTGCCTAACAAAATCTAAAGGTAATCAATATGTATATACTCTTCCTAAACAGAACAAGACATTTTCACTTTCTTCTGCTGTTTCCCTTCTCCCCAACTCCCCTGTTCATATCATCCAGAATTCTAATTCTAAATTGTTTTAAACATTTTTTGCAATTAATACTAATTTAGTCTTAAACTATAGGATTGACTGAATTGTGTAAGATTACTTGGCTAAGATTACTTTTTTTCATACTGCTTTTTCCTCTGGATTCCTTCAGTCTTTTTTGTATGTAGGCGTACATCTTAAGTAGTTCTTTCAGTGAGAATCTGTTGGTGCTAAACATTCTTAAATGCTGAATACTTAAAATATGCCTTCGTTTCGCCTGTGCTTTAAAGTGATACTGTAGCTGAGTGTAGAATTCTAAAATGACAGTTATTTTCCAACAGCTCATTGAAGATATCGCTTCATTGTCTTCTTGGATATAGTGTTGCTAATGAAATTTACAATGAAAATCTGATCCTTATTTCTTTAAAGTTAAACTATCTGCTATGGTAACTTTTAGCATTTTTTTCTTTATTTTGATATTCTGAAATTTCTTAGCTTTCTTCACTTCTGGGGAATGCTTAGCCATTCATTAAATACTACCTCCTCCTTTCTCTCTATATTCTCCCTCTGGAATTCCTAAATGAAAGGTAAAATGTCCTTACCCATTCTTTATGTCTCTAAACTTTCTCATCTTCTTTTTTTCTTTGTTCTATTCTGTAAGACCCCGTAAACTTAATCCCCAGCTTGCTAATTCACACAGTGTGTCTGTTCTGTTATTCAGACTATCTTTTGAGGTTTTTCTTTTCAACAATTTGGGCTTTAATTTTCAAGATTTCTAATTGGTTCTTTTTCATAATTCTTTGGTTTTATTTTGCTTTATGTTGCAGAAGATACTAAATGAATTTGTTTTAATTGATCTATTGATCACGTATAAGATCTTCCATTTGCTCAGTTTGTTATCTATCTTTCATGGCAGTGGCATTCCTCGGACACTAGCACTTCTTGATTGTACACTAATTTTCTGGTTTAGAATTCTCCCACCTGATTCAGGATTCAGCAGAATTCCTATGTGGGTGTAAACTTAGGTTACCTGGGGGCTTGGCTTCTCCCATGGTTTCATATCAATTTCTTTATTTGGGGGGCCACATTGTTTGTTTCTGTACTCTCAAGCAATCCCCCTTCATGATTTCAAGCCCCGGCATGAAGTCAACAATTTATTTCTTATATCTGTTGTATAATTTATAAGGATACAGCATGGAGGGGAGTAACTTTCAGACTGTTTTTATTGCATAATCTTAAATCCCTAAATTACACTTTTTAAAAAATCTCAGCAAAAGTCTTGTTCTTTACTTAGGAGAGTAGAAAATATCAGACACAGACTCAAAGTAGGTTTGTGTGTGTTTGTGTACGCATGCACATGCTATGACATTTGAACTTGTTTTTACAATGTATTGCAATAATGTTTTAGTGTCAGTGCACTAAAGAGTTCAATTTAACTTAAATATATGTCAACCTGGAATCTCCCGTTTAAAAAAAAAAGGAGGGTTAATATCTGTAGGGAGGACCTTAAAGGAGTAGCTGACAAATAATTCTAAATCTCATGATAATCTGCTTGTTGTTTTGTTTGTTTGTTTATAAATTTATTTGTTTTTATTTTTGGCTGCATTGGGTCTTCATTGCTGCATGCGGGCTTTCTCTAGTTGTGGTGAGTGGGGGCTACTCTTCATTGTGGTGCATGGGCTTCTCATTGTGGTGGCTTCTCGTTGCAGAGCACGGGCGCTAGGCAAGCGGGCTTCAGTAGTTGTGGCACGTGGGCTCAGTAGTTGCGGCTCGCGGGCTCTAGAGCGCAGGCTCAGTAGTTGTGGCACACGGGCTTAGTTGCTCCACAGCTTGTGGGATATTCCTGGGCCAGGGATCAAACCCATGTCCCCTGCATTGGCAGCCAGATTCTTAACCACTGCGCCACCAGGAAAGCCCAATCTGCTTGTTTTTTGATTTGCGTATTGTTGCTCAGTCCAACCTAAAATAAAATTCACAGAGCTGGTTCAGATATCTCCCTCCTTGTCTCTCATTACAATCTGCAACAAGAATGGGGACTTTCTCCTCTGAGGCTTAGGTTTAACACTTAAACCACCAGGCAGGTGCCAGTGGGAAATATCCTCTCTGCCTTGGCTATAAATCTTGAGTCCTCTGGCAAAAGGCCACAGGATGATAACGTGATGCTTCAAAAAGAGATGCACTTCCTTTGTAACTGGGACTGACTCTGCAGTTTTCTTCAAGGAAATTTTTCTTTATTGAATGTAAGAAAAGAGTTTAGGGATTTTCCTTTGTTGAATGTAAGAAATAGAGGTCATTTTATGACTGTCTGTGCTTCTAAGCTTTGGAAAGGAGTCTTTTAAAAAAATTGTTTGAGATATAATCGACATATCACATTATATTAGTTTCAGGTGTACAACATAATGATTTGATATTCATGTATATTGCAAAATGGATCGCCACAGTAGGTCAACGTAACACCCATCACCACACATAGTTACAAATTTTTTCCTTGTGATGAGAACTTTTAAGATTACTCTCTTGGCAACCTTCAAATATAAAATAAGTATTATTAATTATAGTCACCATGCTGTAAATTACATCCCCATGACTTACTTATTTTATAACTGGAAGTCTGTACCTTTTGACCTCCTTCACCCATTTCTCACACCCCCCACCCTCCGCCTGTGGCAACCACCAATCTGTTCTCTGTATGTCCGAGTTCATTTTGAGGAGGAGGGTTGTTTGCTTGCTTGGTTTTGTCTTTGATTTTATATTCCACATTTAACTGACATCATACGATATTTGTCTTTCTGGAGAGGAAGCTTTATAACCTATTCTGACCCTATGGAGATAAAAACGTCTGTGTTTCTACCTTTTTTTGTTGTCTCTTGCTTCCTTTTATCTCTTTCTTGATCTGTGAATACTATGCCATCTTTATCTTCTTTTTCTTGTCTTCTCCTTTGCCATCCGGGCCCAAGTTCTCATCTCTTTGGCCTTTGCTTCTTCTCATTTACTGACCATATGTGAACCAGAAAAATAATTATAAGAATGATTTGTTGTTTTAGCTAATATAAATGTATTATCCCTGTTTTCATTGCCAAGCCAATGAGTAAGAATTTTTACCATTCCTTCACTGAAAAAAAAAACAAAAAACAAAAACACTCTGTCAGAACTAACAGAATTATTATTATTTTTTGGGGGGGATTATAATATACCTACAGAAAAGAGCACCTATTGTAGCTATACAGCTCAGCTAATTTTCACATAGCTATACAGCTCAGCTAATTTTCACAAATGGAACAAAGCTATATAACCAGTACTTAGATCAAGAAACAAAACATTACAAACACCCCAGGAGCCCCACTTCTGTCCCCATCCAGCTCTACCCAGACTTCTAATAGCATAGATTAATTCTAGCTATTTTTGTGCTTTATATCAGTGGAATGAAATGTCCTAGTTCCAGTTCCCTTAGGAGCTGACCTTGCAACAAGGACTTTAGAGCAGGTAGTTTATTGGGGAGGTAGAGTGAACACTGGGCAGGGAGTGAGGAAACAGAGAATGGAAGGCAGCAGCCAATAAAGGACGTATTAAGAATCAAGCTGTCCCAGTGAGTGACTGGAGCCTTCTCCCGCAGGGAGTCTTTGGAAGGCACCGCCAAACACACTCCTCAGAATTCTCTCTCTCTGGGGGGGGGGTGGGGAGGGAGCTGGTATATTCATATAGCCAATTATTATTTGTCCCTCTAATGCCTTTTCCTGCCCCAGCATCCCACCTAACAGCTCACATTGCATTCGGTTGTTGTGTCTCTTTAGTCTCCTTTAATCTGGGATGGTTCCTTAGTCTTGTTGTTTTTTTAAAATTTTCCTTTCATGACCTTGATACTTTTGGAAAGTACTGGCCAGTCATTTTGTAGAATGTCCCCATTCTACAAAATTTAGGTTTGTCTGCATTACTCCTCATTTTAAGGTAAAGAAACTGAGGCACAGAGAGGGTAAATAACTTGCTCAAGGTCACACAGCTCACAAATCATAGAGCCAGTACTTGAATCCAGACCATCTGACTCCAGGGTGCTGGTATGTATGTATGTATGTATGTATGTATGTATGTATTTATTTATTTATTTATTTATGGCTGTGTTGGGTCTTCGTTTCTGTGCGAGGGCTTTCTCTAGTTGTGGCAAGTGGGGGCCACTCTTCATCGCGGTGCGCGGGCCTCTCACTATCGCGGCCTCTCGTTGTGGAGCACAGGCCTGGCAGGAGACAGCAGACTTCTGACACTTAGGAGGCCCAGTGTTGCATGTGTCCATTCCATTTTAGTGTCTCCTTTTAAAACATGTTCACCAGTACCTGATTCCTATTTTTGCTAAGTGTTCCCCATCTGACAGAGCAGTAGATATCAAGTGGACCAAATGTATGCTAGTATTCCTTTTATCCCTTCCAAGTTTTTTTTAAAATAAATTTTATTTATTTATTTATTTATTTGGCTGTGTTGGGTCTTCGTTTCTGTGCGAGGACTTTCTCCAGTTGCGGCGAGCGGGGGCCACTCTTCATCGCTGTGCGCGAGCCTCTCACTGTCACGGCCTCTCGTTGCGGAGCACGGGCTCCAGACGCGCAGGCTCAGTAATTGTGGCTCACGGGCCCAGTTGCTCCGTGGCATGGGCGATCTTCCCAGACCAGGGCTCGAACCCGTGTCCCCTGCATTGGCAGGCAGATTCTCAACCACTGTGCCACCAGGGAAGCCCCCAAGTTTTTTTTTTAATTTTGAAAAATATCAAATATATATCATCTAGATTCACTAGTTGTTAATATTTTGCCACAGTTACTTTGTGTCTCTGTCTCTATTTTTCAGAAGCAATTTGATTCAGGTATCATGTCACTTTATCCCCAAATACTTCCATTTAGGGACTTCCCTGGTGGCGCAGTAGTTAAGAATCGCCTGCCAATGCAGTGGACACGGGTTCGATCCCTGGACCAGGAAGATCCCACATGCCTCAGAGCAGCTAAGCCCGTGGGCCACAACTACTGAGCCTGCACTCTAGAGCCCATGAGCCACAACAACTGAAGCCCTTGTGCCTAGAGCCCATGCTCTGCAACAAGAGAAGCCACCACAATGAGAAGCCTGCGCGCAGCAACAAAGACCCAACGCCCCCAAAATTAATAAATAAATAAATTTAACAAAAAAAACTTCCATTTATATCATCTCCCAAGAACAAGAATATTCTGCTACATAACCATAATTATCACAATCAGGAAATTTAATATTGATACAGTACTGTTACTTAACATTGTCCATATTCAGAATTGTCCAATTGTCCCACTAACATTCTTTATAGTGATTTTTCCCTAATCTTGGATACAGTCAAGGATCACACATTGCATTTATGTGTCTTGATTCCTGATAGTAATTTGCTTGGCTTCCAACTTGAGAACTGAACCATATATATTGCCTGATGACAACTGCATCTCATATTTGCTACAATTCCCCCTTTCCACGTGAGTCTCTGTGATCAGTCCTGACCCTGCATCTTCAAGCCAGACCCGTCACCCTTCTTTGTACTTCACCACATTCCCACTCATAGCCAATCAAAGAAAGCCCCAAATTGCCCAGGATCCTCTGTAGCTGTTCCTTGGGACTTCGCTCACTTCATGCCCGGCCTGCACCAGTTCCACAATTGCATCAGCTACCAATCATGAGTTGTATCTCTGAGTTGGGGACCAGTTTTAAGACCCTTAATCTTAGTGTGATACTTGGTTTCCTTGTTTTTGGCCACTGGCAAAAGACTTTGACTCAGATTCCCTGCTCTGATTTTTCCCTCATTTTGTCATTCCAAATACTAAGTTAAACCACATTAAGTTGAAACTGATATTTTTGTAGGTCAAAGACAAGTATTTCATATGGTTCAACATAAAAAATTACCCTTGAGTGACTCAAACACCTAGGGACCCAAAAGCTGGCACAAGCCTACTTGGCCAGCACTGCAGCAAGGCTGATTCCCAACTTAGTATACAATCTGTTTCAACTTTGCTTGCCCAAATATCTGATTATTTTATTATACTCTCTTTTTACCTCTGGTAAGTCCCTTCTTGTTCTTCTTTCAGAATTATTTGAGCTACTGTTGCTTGTTTCTTTTCCCAAATGAACATTAGAATCATTTAGTACCAAAAATATCCTGTAGATATTTTAGAAATAGATTTATAGATCAACTTAGGAAGAATTGACATCTTCATGATTTTGAATGTTCCTATACAAGAACAGAATATGCCTTTCCATTTATTCAAGTTGTCGTTTTATTCCTTGGTAGAATTAATTCTTAATAAAAACTTTATTGAGATATAATTCAAATACCACAAAATTTACCATTTTAAACTGTACAATTCACTGGTTTTTAACATATTCAGTGTTGTCCAACTATCACCACAATCAATTTCAGAAATATTTAGAATTTTGGAACCCTCAAAGACAAACCCCATACCCCTTAGTTATCATTCCTCTGTCCTCCATTCTCCCACCCCCTAGCAACCACTAACCTATTTTCTGTCTCTATGATTTTGCTTATTTTAGATATTTTGTATAAATGGAATCATACAATATATGGTCTTTTGTGACTGGCTTCTTTCAATGAGCATGTTTTGAAGGTTCAGCCTCATTACATGGATCAGTAATCCATTCCGTTTTCTTGCCTGATTATATTTTATTGAATGCATATGCCACATCTTTTCCATTCAACAGTTGATGGACATTGGAGTTGTTTCTGCTTTTTGACTATCGAGAATAATGCTGCTATGAACATTTGTGTAGAAGTATTTGTGTGAGTACCTATTTTCAATTCTTTTGGGTATGTACCTAGGAGTGGAATTGCTGACTCATATAACAGTTCTATATTTAACATTTGAGGAACTGCTAAACTATTTTCCAAAGCAGCTACACCATTTTACTTTCAAACTAGCAATGCATGAGGGTTACAGTTTTTCCACATTCTTATCAACACGTGTTATTGTCTATCTTTTTGATTTAGCCATCCTAGTATCTCACTGTGGTTTTGATTTACATTTAATGTTGACTATTGACTATTGATGTTGAGCATATTTTCATGTGCTTATTGGCCAGTTGCATGTCTTCTTTGAAATGTTGGTTTAAGTTATTTGCTCATTTTTAATTGTTATTTGAATTTTTACTGCTCAGTTGTTGGAGTTCTTCATGTATCCTGGATACAAGTCCCTTAACAGATAGATAATTCGCAAATATTTTCTCCTATTCTATGGGCTTATTTTTATTTTTTATTTATTTTTTGGCCATGCCCTGCAGCACGTGGGATCTTAGTTCCCCAACCAGGGATCTGTCCCATGCAGAGTCTTAACCACTGGACCGCCAGGGAAGTCCCACCATGGGCTGTCTTTTCACTTTCTTGATGGTATCATTTGAAACACAAAATTTTTAATTTTGATGAAGTCCAATTTGGCTATTTTTTCTTTTGCCTCTTATGCTCTTAGTATCATATCTAAGAGGCTTTGCCAAAACCAAGGCCACAGAAATTTACTCCTATGGTTTCTTCCAAGAGTTTTATAGTTTTACTTCTTACATTTAGACCTGTGATCCATTTTGGGTTAATTTTTGTGTATGGTGTGATGTAGGTTTTTATTTCTTTCCTTTGCATATGACTATCCAGTTGTCCCAATATTACTTATTGAAAAGACTATTATTTCCCTATTGAATTGTCTTGGCACCCTTGTGGAAAATCAATTGATGATAAATCCAAGAGTCCATTTCTGGATTCTCAATTCTTTTCCATTGATCTATACAACAATCCTTATGCCAGTAGTACACTGTCTTGATTACCTTAGCTTTGTAATAAGTTTCAAAATATGTGGTCTTTTGGACTGGCTTTTTTCACTTAGCATAATGTTTTCATAGTTCATCCATGTTTAACGTGTATCAACACTTCATGCTTTTTATTGCTGAATAATATTTCATTGTATGGATATACCACATTTTGTTTATCCACTCATGGACATATGGGCTGTTTCCACCTTTTGGCTATTGTGAGTAATGCTGCTATAAACATTCAGGTACAAGTATGTATTTGGTACCTGTTTTTAATTCTCTTGGACATGTACCTAGGAGTGGAATTGCTAGGTTAAATGATAACTCTATGTTTAGATTTTTAAGGAAAAACCTAAACATCCTCATCTTTGGCAACACTTGCTATTATCTGTCTTTTTGATTATTGCTGTCTTAGTGGGTGTGAAATGGTATCTCAGAGACTTTGATTTCCCTAATGAAAATGATGTTGAGCATCTTTCCAAGTGCTTATTGACCATTAAGAAGATGCTTTTTGAAACTTTTTATTTTGACATAGTTTCACATTTACAGAAAAGTTATAGAATAGCTCAAAAAAGTCAGGATAACCCTTCACCCAGATTCACCCCAGCTATTAATATTTCATCCCATTTGTGTCATCATTTCTTCTCTCTGTCTCTGTCTACACACACACACACACACACACACACACACAAACACACACACAAACACACACACTTTGTTTTAGTAATCTGAGAGTAATTTGCATTTCATGCCCCTTTATCCATGAATGCTTAAGTGAATTTTCTGAGAACAAGGACCTTTTTATTAAATATAACCTCAGTACATTTATCAAAATCAGGAAACTTAACATTGACAAAATAATGTTACCTAATCCACAGTCCATATTTGAAATTAAGCAATTGTCCCAATATTCCAGATTCAAGTCCAGGATCAAAGATTGCATCTTTGTCATATTTCTTTAGTTGCCTTTAATCTGAAACAGCTGCTCACCCTTTCTTCATTTTTTCATGGCCTTGGTATTTTTGAAGACTATGGGCCAGTTATTTTGTAGAATAGGTTTGTCTGATGTTTCCTTGTGATTAGCTTACGTTATGCATTTTTGGCAGGAACTCCAAAATGTCCTAGGGCATGGTAGCAGGAAGCTCATTTTTACCCCATCATTGGTAATTAACTTTGGTTACTTGGTTAGAGTGGTATCACTTAGTCTGCATTGAAAGTTACTGTTTTTTCCTTTTGTAATTAATAAGCAATTTTGAGATGGTATAATATTCTGTCTTTCTTTAAACTTCCATTCACTGGTTTCAGCATCCTGTGTCTTTTTAAAAACTCAGTTGTGAGGTAGAATTTACATACAATAAAAATTTACCTATTTTAAATGTCTAATTGGATGAGTTTTGACAAATGTGTAGAGTCATGCAGCCACCAGCATAATACAAATTTACAACATTTCCATTACTCCAAAAAGGCCAAAAGGGAGCCCTTCTTAATTATGTGGGACAACAGACATAAACCTAGACATATCCTATTCTAATCTTAAGGAACTTTGAATTTCTTTCTGAACCAGGCCTGGTCTTCAAGATAATTGTCTTGGTAGGAACTCGAAACAGAAACCAGTGTTGAGGGCCAAAGCAGAACAATGACCCCTTTGTTCAAGGTGGCACCGCCTCTTCCCTGACTCAATGCGTGGGAGGCCTCCAGGCAACAGGACTTACAGAGCTGGAAAACCCATCTGGAAATGTTGCCAAAAGTATCCCTCTGCACACTCAGAGTTCTGCTTGTCCTCAATGCAGGGCTCTTGCAGGCCCAATGGCCTCTCATAGGGCCCGGGGCACTTTTAGATATGCACCCTCACCACCCTGGGAGCCCAGGAGACGGAACAGCTTGTGCTGCACCCCACTGCTGTCACCATGTGCCACACTGTGGGGATGTTTCAAGACCTCGCTGGTTCTCCCTGGGCCCCATGAGAAGTGAGCACAGCTCTCCCTTCCCACTCCAGGACCCTCCCACTTATCTGGGGCCTCTGCTGCCTATGCCCTTTCCTCTGCTGCCCACCGTAGGTGGGGTAATGAGTAGGACACAGAAGTCCCATTCAAGGACCCATATCTAGGGCTTCCCTGGTGGCGCAGTGGTTAAGAATCCACCTGCCAGTGCAGGGGACATGGGCTTGAGTCCTGGTCTGGGAAGATCCCACATGCCACAGAGCAACTAAGCCCATGCGCCACAACTACTCAACCTGCGCTCTAGAGCCCGTGAGCCACAACTACTGAGCCCACGAACCACAACTACTGAGCCCACACACCACAATTACTGAAGCCTACGTGCCTAGAACCCATGCTCCACAAGAGAAGCCACTGCAATGAGAAGCCCGTTCACAGCAATGAAGAGTAGACCCCGCTTGCTGCAACTAGAGAAAGCCCACGCGCAGCAACCAAGACCCAATGAAGCCAAAAATAAATTAATTAAATAAATAAATTTTTTAAAAAATGACCCATATCTAGCCACATCTATATATTCATATCAGGGATCCATGACTCACTCTATTGCTCCCCTCTGCAACTCTCTCTTTTCCCCAGGCCTATGGGATCTTCATCTAGTCTGGGTGGCTGTTAGGTTTTTTCTGTGCCTAGTGTTCAGACTAAGAATTGAATTTGTTGATGCCCACAAAGCCTTTTTCTCCTAAAGCTGTTGTCTCTGCCATGGGCTATGAAAGTCTATTTTGAAATTAAAAGTTGAATGTTGAGTCACTTCTTTTTGAATTACTGCAGGAAGCATCCCACTCTCAGCCCAGGGATACCAGAAAGTAGAGTGGGGTTGGAAGAAGGGGCAAGCCTCATTGACTAATGTTTGTCAATACCCAGCCCATCATTGTACAGTTGATTTGGGAGACATAATCAAGACTTCATGTTTATCTACCTTAAATATTATCATTATTTATCTACCTTAGTCTCTCCTCCTTTTGAACTCAGAGCAAACCAGATAAGGAAATATCTTTATTTACTTTTTATTTTTCTTTTCTGGTAGTGTAGCAGGTAGAAAGGGACACAAAGGCAAACAAAGATGACTGGGAAAAGCAATAAGGGATTAGATCCTGTGATGGGATGTGAGTTTGGGCTTGTAGAACAGAGCGCCTGGGCCCAAAGGGAAAGAGAAGAACCTTACTAAGCGGCACGGAAGGTGGTGTGTGTGCTGATCAAACAGTGTGAGGTTAACTGGAGAGAAAAGGAGGCCATGTTCTCAAACTTCATCTCAACCTAGGTATGTTTATTGTACAATAAATACATTTATAAATACATAATAAATCTAATACCATTTTCACTTCTGCCAGAATTTTATGGATAGTTTCTCAGTGTCCATCCCAAACCTCAGGAGTGTTGGCTTAATTCTAGTGATTCTAGTGACTGTGACATCTTCATTTCTGTGTGGTGAGATCTGGGGCATCACTTTAAACAGTATGAGGGAATCAAAACGACAATGATCTATCACCTCACGCCTGTCAGAATGGCTATTATCAAAAAATGTACAAATAACAAATGTTGGCCTGGATGTGGAGAAAAGGGAATCCTCCTACACTGTTGGTGGAAATGTAGATTGGTGCAGCCACAGTGGAAAACAGTATGAAGGTTCCTCCAAAAACTAAAAATAAAGTTATCGTATGATCCCACAATTCCACTCCTAGAAATATATCTGAAAAAAACGAAAACACTAGTTTGAAAAAATGCATGCACCCCAGTGTTCATAGCAGCACTATTTACAATAGCCAAGATACAGAAGCAACTCAAATGCCCTTCAACAGATGAATGGATAAAGAAGATGTGGTATATATATATATATATATATATATATACACAAAATGGAATATTACTCAGTCATAAAAAGAATGAAATTCTGCCTTTTGCAGCAACATGGATGGACCTAGAGAATTCTGTGCTTAGTGAAATAAGTCAAAGACAAATAGTTTATGATATCATTTACAGGTGGAATCTCAAAAATAATGCAAATAAATGTATATGCAAACAGAAACAAACTCACAGGTATAGAAAACAAACTAGTGGTTACCAAAGGGGTGAGGGAAGGGGGGAGGGACAAATTAGGGGTATGGGATTAAGAGATACAAACTACTATGTATAAGATATATAAACAACAATGATATATTGTAGCCATTACCTTGTAATAACTTTTAATGGTGTATAATCTGTAAAAGTACTGAATCATTATGCTTGTACACCAGAAACTAATAGAATATTGTAAATCAATTATACTTCAATAAAAAAATAATAAGAAGAAAAATAAAAGTTTAATGTTAAAAATAAACAGCATGAGCAAAAGGGGTCTCCATGCACTTGAATATATCAGATGAGAGGCAGGATGGGATTTGAGGAGATCTAATTTTGGAAAACTTTAGAACTGGATTTGAGTCCCTAATTGGCTAGGCACCTTTAAAGGTCATTCAACAGACCCATCTGCAGAATGAGTATAATTGGACTACAGAACTAAAACAAAAAGGCAATATAAAGGAAACCATAAAACACTGTATATATTTAACTGTCATTGCTATTTAAGTTAGCCAATTGCTTCACAAGCTTGAAATTCTCTCCCAAGTCCCCTTTCTACACTCAAAATTCTTCCTTATGTTGCTTAAGACTCACGAAACTTCCCCTGGATCTCCTTGTGTACTCTTGCTTAAACAAAGCTGCACATCCTTGATTTTATGTGTGTGTACATTTGCTTTTATATTCTTGTTAAAGGCATTTGGTATTAAAAGTTTCCCAGCTGTTGACATACAAAAGCTTGTATTTGGTGGAACCTGCCAGACACATCCTTAAGAGAGGATCATACTGGGGGACAGGGCTTCAACATATGTTGGGGAGGGTGGCACAAACATTCAGTCTATAATACCTGTCTAAAATTAGTCCCTTCTGTTTTCCAATAGTATAATCCCTGCCCTCATTATGATTTCCCACTATTTGCAAACAGCTGACCCTGTGTTTCTTCCTTCTACAGGAGTTTACAATGAGCCTTAATACAAATTAAAATGCTTTTGGCCATCTCAAAAGCAAAAGACAGCAGGGAGCTTTAATTATACCTCAACACTATTATTCCATTCCCACATCTAGTGCCCCTAACACTTATCTAGGCTCTCGTATTCTTCTCCAAAGAGTTCTGCTTACAGGAACTTTGTTGGAAGAGGGAAGATGGCATTTAAATTGCAGGCCCTCTACCTCATTTTTTAAAATACTGTGTACTGACATTCTTAAAAGTATAAAAATATGCAAAGAAAATAATTTAGTCCCAAATCCCACTTCCCAATAACCCATACTGTTGTTTTTTAAAAGTAATGTGTGGGGGGCTTCCCTGGTGGCACAGTGGTTAAGAATCCGCCTGCCAATGCAGGGGACACAGGTTCGAGCCCTTGTCCGGGAAGATCCCACGTGCCGGGGAGCAACTAAGCCCATGCACCACAACTACTGAGCCTGCATGCCACAACTTCTAAAGCCCGCGAGCCTAGAGCCAGCTCTCCACAACAAGAGAAGCCACAGCAATGAGAAGCTGCGCACCGCACCGCAACAAAGCATAGCCCCCGCTCACTGCAACTAGAGAAAGCCCACACGCAGCAACAAAGACCCAACGCAGACAAAAATAAATAAATAAAATAATTTATTTTTTTAAAAGATAAAATTTTTAAAAAGTAATATATGCATGAGATTAGAAAAATTCAGATGGTACAGAAAGTATAAAATGAAAAGTAAAGCTCCATCCCGCACTGTTCCAACACTTCACCCCAAAAGTAACTGCTGTTGATATTCATTCATTTTAAAATACTTGTTGGGCACCTACTATGTGCTGAACACTGTTCTGGGTTCTGGGAAACAGTGGTGAGCAAGATATGTCAAGTCTCTGCCTCATGGTGCTTGCACTTTTGTGGACAAGGGAGGTGATAAACAAGCTAATACATAAAAGAGTATCAGGTAGTGGTAAATGCCGTGAATAAAACGCAGCATGGAAGAAAAGAGAGTGTCGAGAGTAGAGGATTATTCTGAGCTATGACCTGCAGTGAAGGAATGAACCTAAGAGTACCTGGGGGAAGATCATTCTAGAAAGGGAGAGCACAAGTACAAAATTCAGATGTGAGGGGTTTCTTGGTTTGAGGACTAGCAAGAAGGCCAAAGTGGCCAGATGAGAGTAATGAGGGGGACAAGTGGTAGGAGCTGAGACTGGAGAGCAAGCTGAGGGCCAGCTCAAACAGAACAAGATAAGTACTTTGGACAGCACTCTGCGTGTAATGGAGAGCCATTGGAGGGCTGGATCAAAGGAGTGACCGACTGATCATATATGTCTTAAATGTCCATTCTGGTGCTATGTGCACAATAATCAGCTAACAATGAGAGCGGAAGCACAGAGGTCAGTTTTGAGGCTATTACCGTAGCTCAGGTCAAAGATTATGGGGCCTTGGCTTAGGCTGTGAGAAGAGGTTGGATGTGCAATACATTCTGAAAATAGAGTGAGCAGAGATTACCTGTGAATTGGATGTGGAAGGTAAAGAACAAAAGGAGGCTAGAATGGGCTGAAGTACTTTGGCCTGCACAACTGAGTGGCCCCATTTCCTGAAACAGGGGACACTGCGGGGGCAGGGGGGTTATCTTGGAGATACTCCCAGAAATGTTCTTATGTGTATATTAGCACATTAAATCCTTATCTTTTAAAAGTATGCAAATAGGATCGAATTATACACAGTGTTACAGTTATCTGTTGCTGTGTAACAAGCTACTCCAAAAGTTAGTGGCTTAAAATGACAATTTGTTATTATCGCTCCCAGTTCTGTGGGTTAACTGAGCTCAGCTGAGGGGTTCCCTCTTGAGGGGGTGGTCATTCATGCAGCTACAATCAGATAGCAGTGGAGGTCAGCCCAGATGATCTGGGCTGGACAAGCAGACTCAATCCCCTGGGAGCTCAACTAAGTTGACAGAAGGGAATGTTGGCATATGATCTCTTCATGAGGCTTGGGCTTCTCATGGGATGGCTAGTGGGCTCTGAGAAAGAGCATCTCAAGAGTGAACATTTTAACAGACCAAGGCAGAAGCTGCACAGTTTCTTATGATCCAGCCTTGGAAGTCCAAGACTGTTCCAGCTGTCATATTCCACTGACTAAGCAAGTTGCTTAACCAGCCCAGATTCAAGGAGAGGGGGAAAAAGACTTTACTCTTGATGGTGCGGAGACAAGATTACTTTGCAGAAGGACGAATATAGTTATGGCTATAATTTGCCACACACAGTGTTTTGCATCTTGCTTTTCACTCTTAAAAGTAGACTTGGAGTTCTTTCTATATCAGTGATAAATAACTACCTCATTTTTTAAAACAGCTGTGTAGTAGTCTTTTGTAACGATTATGAAAGATTATTTAACTAGCTCTCTATAGATGAGTATTTAGATTCTCTCTCTTTCTAATAGAAACAGTGCTACAATTATTACTTTAGTTCTTATATTTTGGACATACTTCTGACAATATATCCAAAGGGTAAATGTATGCACTTTTAAGGTTGTATGGTTATTGCCTATGGCGTCATTTACAAATAATAGTAGTATCAGAAAATATCAGAAATCAAAGATATTTCAGGCCAATATTTCTGACATGTGCTCCTTAGACCTCCTGCATCAGAATCAAGTGAGGTGCCTAGCTAAAATGCAGATTCCTGGGCCCCAGACCTATGAGATTAGACTCTCCAGGGTTGGGTCCTAGCAATACGTATTTTTAGAGATTCCTTAAGTGATTCTTATGCACTTTAAAGTTTTAGAACAATGATTTTGTCCAAACTCCTCATTTTATAAGTGGGAAAACTGAAAGTAGATTGAGAGCTGCTTGGTACTTTCCTTATATTTCTGTTATATCCCTTAACAAAAAATCTACTCTTCACAAAACTGAGTTATCCAAGAGAGGCCATATATTAAGTATCTCAATAATCCCAGGAAGTAGTGCCGTGCTTGGTTTGCGATCAGAGCTTAGTCAATATTTGCTAGATGCTAACTCGAAACCTCCTAAGTGGGATTTTTTGGGGGGGGTCTCCAATATCTTTATTATATTTCAAACACACCCACATGCGCACATGTGGACACATATACACACACGTACATACCCACACACAAGCAAAATGCAGGGGGCCCAAGGAACCCATGATTATGGGTGATGGGGTAAGGTCCAGGGTGGTGGAAGGGGGGATGGACAGATGGCCCTGTTCAGGTCAGTTCAGCTCAGCACCTCCTTCCAGAGGCCAGGATGCTCCCTGAAGCTCAGGAATTTTTGCTCCAGAACTAACATCACCTCTGTTCCTCTTCATGCTTGATAGCAGTGCCTAAATCCCATGATTATACCAAACAGGGACAGGAGGTAGGGGAAGGTTGGGAGCCAAATATCCAGAGATTGGGAGAGGCGTAACTTAGGGATCCAGACAGGGCAGGATTTTGCTAGATGTCAAAATCAGTTGACCACATATGTAGGGGTTATTTCTGAACACTCAGTTCGATTTCATTGATCTATATGTCTATCCTTATGCTACTACCACACTGTCTTGATTACTGTGGCTTTATCATGACAGACTCTCTCCCTGACCAAACTTTAGTCAGCTACCTCTGAGCCCTCTTCTTGACTAGCCTCCAGTCGTGGCCTATGAGAACTTGAGACTCTCAGCACAAACAATTTTGTCCAGTCCCACACCAAGACACTTGAACAAACACTAGCATAGTTTCTGATAAGTGTGCATGCCTGGAATGGTGACCCTGGCCCCCTTAAGTTCCTCCCTGACAAAGCTCAATGCTGCCAAAAGAATTTACTGTTTGTTCCAGGCACTACCTGATTACAGGCTCCTGACCTGCCTTTTCTTAGAGCATTTACTTTAGAAAACTAAAGTAAACTGTGAATCCTTTCTCTGTCTCTCTGAGATGTATCTTCTATAACCCAGGAATTTATTTCTCAAGGACCTGGGAGCTATCCCTTTGAAATGTAATCATCAAGAAGAATGGGGTCTCCATCTCCCAGTCTCTGGGGGAGGGTAGGAGCCTAACTTCCGTGAGCATCAGTTGGTGCAAGAGTTTACCCACAGAGGCTCTGGCCTCGCCAGTGGCTGCTGGGCAGATGGTTGTTGCAGCCATAAGTTAACTCTCGAATTAACTCCAATATGTGTGGACTTTGACCAGTGAGCGAGGAAATGGGAGGAAACCAGCACATATGTTGCTCACCCTCTTCCATGCCTCCTCTACTCAAAACCCAAGACAAGAGACTTTCATAGAGATTCTTTTTTTTTTTTCTTTATTTTTTTAATTTTATATTTTTGGCTGCACCACGCAGCTTTTGGGATCTTAGTTCCCCAACCAGGGATTGAACCCAGGCCCTCAGCCATGACAGCACAGAGTCCTAACCACTGGACTGCCAGGGAATTCCCCATACAGATTCTGAAGATGTCCCACAAGACAGAGAAATCAGCTTCATTTGTGGCAAAGCTGTGGCCAGCTCATTACTTCACTCCCTCCTTCCCTGCCTCACTTTAATTTCCCCTCATTCTTGGTTCCCTAGAATTGTATTCCCAGCAAAATGTTAACATGAACGTTTTTTTCTCTACTTTCTAAAGAACCCAGGCAGACAGAGCCTTAGATATTATCTAGGAGTGAGGTCACAAACTCAAAACCTCCTAAGTGGGATTTAACCCACCGACATTTTATTTAGCCTGGATGGTATTTTAAAACAACTGCATCTTGGCTGTTATTCAACAATCGGGAGACTTCACATAAAACCTGGATTTCCTACTTGTCTGGTATAACTGAGGTCTTAAAACAGTTGGCTGGTGTGTAGTTGTGCTGGCGCTTTGGTCATGGGTTACTAACACTCCCTGAGCCAGTACGAAGCCCACCATCCCTATTGTCTTCCGAAACTGGGCTGGGTGTCAGCAGTCACTTATCATCACACTCGCCCAGTTCCCTCTTACTTGTTACACATATGTCTCTGTCAGAACTGAGATAAAGCAAAACAGACTGGAAGTGATAACACATTTCATGAGAAACAGAGAAGGTAAATTTACTCAAAGTGAAGGCTCTTCTTACCTTGTGTTTAATATCTAAACACCACACCCACTTCACTTGCGTACGTTGCCTGATCTGCCCCTGAAGCATTTGAGCTTGCCGCTCCTAGAGAGGGCTCTCCCTCAGTTACCAAAGAGCAATCCCAGACCTGGGGCGGGTGATCAATTTGCCCAAAGTCACATACTGAATTAGCTGTACACTCCTTTACTCCTTTGCCTCCGTGGCAAATGTTAGTTAACCATGTCTGAGAGACACTTATTTTCCTAGTGAACGCCTATAAAGAAGGGTGGTTTGAAAAATTAAAACAAATACATGTGGGTTGTTAACCCTGGCCTAAATTGTTAGGCTGATTAGCATCTATTGGAATTTCCTGATGCCAAAGGCCACAGGAGGCTCAAACTCATTGTCAAGAGAGGAGGAAGGGAAAGGAGGAGGGCAGTGGACACCCCTGGCCCGAAAACCCCATCCAGGTGGCAGCTGCCATCCTGGTGCTCTGGTTCAATGGTGCTTAGTTCTTTTTGCTTGAATCCAGCTGCTGCAGGCCCTTCAGGCAGGTGTGTGAGGGATATAACATCTGTCCATAAAAGGAGGGCAGTTATATGTGGAATCTAAAAAAAATGATACAAATGAACTTATTTACAAAACAGAAATAGACTCACAGACATAGAAAACAAACTTATGGTTACTAAAGGGGAAAGGGGAGAGGGATAAATTAGGAGTTTGGGACTAACATATACACACTACTATGTATAAAAGAGGTAAACAACAAGGACCTACTGTATGGCACATGGAACTATACTCAACATCTTATAATAACGTATAATGGAAAAGAATCTGGAAAAGAAATCAGATTCTTTTTCAGGATCACTTTGCTGTACACCTGAAACTAACACAACATTGTAAATTATATTTCAATTTTAAAAAATGGTTTAAAAAATAATTTTTTTAAAAAAGGAGCACAGGCTTTGAGTCAGCAGGCCTGGGTACAAATCCAGCCTCCTCTCACCACCTGAAAACCCCAGATAGATTTCTCCATCCCTCTAAACCTCAATTGTGCCACTAGTAAAATGGGAGTGAGAGTGCCTGTTTTGTAGTGTTGCAGTGAAAACTCAATGAGGGAATGCATGTAAGCAGTTATAAGAGGCCTGGTGTATTGGCTCCTGCTCTGCTTCTACCTCTTAGCCCTCAATCCTCAGGTGGTTCTGGAAGACTCTGCTCATAGCGAGACTGTGAGGGTTGCTGGCTGGCTTTCCTCTCTGATTCTGGGGGCCACATTTACTTTGCAGGTGCTCTATGATGAGAGAGCATCAGGGCTGGCAATGCTGGTGGGCATCAGTTCAGGTGTCCTGGCGGATCAGTGGCCACTGCCCTGAGACCCCTGAGTGCCTCCACTCACCCTACTGAGTATCCCGACCCCTCCACACCTCACCAGACACAGAAATAGAAGAGGTAACACCTGGCACAGCAGGGTCCCCCAGACACATTGCTGGCAACTGTACTGGTGGGTCAGTGGTTAGTCATGCTGGTTGCTCAACATTTTTCTTACCATCCCGAAATAAGGAACAAACTATCTGTCCACAGAGTCTTATTGTCATCGTCTTATCTTCAAAAGAAGGCAAGCATCAGCTTGACAAAGGGTGCAGTCTTTGCACAGCCCCCATCAAGGTCAGGGAGGCAGTGGTTCCTGGGTTCTTCGCACAGTCATTCTAAGCTGTAAACACATGATCATTGACCAAATAGCTTTTAATCCACTTGACAAACGAGACTTCTGAGCCTCCTTGAGGATGCCTGGGTCTCCCCTTTCTCTGCAACAAAACCTGGTTTTGCTTCTCAGGTTCTCAGTGGTTAATACCAGACATGTTTGCTTTAGCTCCATCTCTGTTTCAGTGTTTCATTTGTTTCTGTTGTTTTCACACTCCTCTAGGTAAGCATTCCAATTGCCTTACAGAAAAAAAAAAAAAAAAGATTATTCACCAGCAATTTTCCTGGTGCCCTGGCTTGTCAGCTTCGAGCACATTTTTTCAACACTTACCCAGGGTAGATGTGGCTGATGGCATTTACAGTGAACCTGGATGGCTCAGGAAACCCACACCTGTGACATTCTTGCTGTTCTACTGGTGGCTTCACAGTGTCACTGTAAGTTTTCCTTGGAACTACAGAATCTCTGTCCCACTGCCACACTTGCCCAGTGTTAGGGGTTCACCCTACAGCATCTCTGATATTGTAAAAGACCCTGTGCTGCATCTTTTGGCATACGGCAGTGAATTCATCTTATTGTATTGAAATAAATGGAAATATTAATTTGGCATAAATTAATACATGGACTATCATTGGCCTCCATCTTTCTGGTTTCTGGAGAGTAAAAACTCTATCACAAGGTCTGACATAGTCTGAGCCCCTAAATCCAGAAACTAGTTCAGCTCTGGACTGAATGCATGAACCCAAAGCACTGCCTACGTTCACTTGAGTTCATTTTTCCAACACTTCTGATAGTATCCTGGCTAATGCAGAAACTGGTCCTGCCGTGGGGTATCAGACTCTAAAGTGAAAAACTGACAGGGGGCTGGGTGGGCCTTCAGGGGAGGATGGCTCTTTGGTGAGGATCACGCTTTCCCTGGCTGGGAACTCGGCAATTCTCACATGCTGGATACTTTTCCATCTGCCCCTTCAAGCCCACCTGTCACCAGGGAGGCTGGAGGAAGTCCCTGGGAAGGCGTGTGTCTGTTGGGGGTGTGGAATATAGATGGCAAGTGTGGTACAGAAAAGGAACCTGGAGGGAAAGGAGAAGGAATAGGAGATGGTGCAGGTCAATGTGTAGGGGTGGGTGCAGCAGTTCTCACCTCTGTTACCTGTGAGATAAGAAGTGAGATTATCTTCTGGGTGTGAAGGAGGCACAGGTGGGTGGGAGGTTTAAGAGAAGTGCAAACAATTTGGAAAGGCTCTGGAGAAGGATTGGAGGGGTGACAGATGGGAGACAAGTAATCAGCCTGAAGACTGGTGAGTGGGGGCCACCCTGATCCTGGGCAGCCCTCCCTGCAGCAGCCTCAATGGAGGGCTGTATGACTGTATGGTCGCTGAGCAGCCCGTGGGGCAGATCTGGGGCTTGGGCCTTGTAAGGCTGATCCCCAGGTGGGGCTAGGGTGGGCACAGTGGAAGGTGGGGTGCTGAGGACCTCACTCTGGCTGACATCTCATTGGAGTCCACCCTCCTTTGTATCGCAAACTGCAGTCAGATGAGGTCACACCTCTTACCACAGTAGCCCAAATTCCCAGAAAAAGCAACTTAGAAGACACAAGAATGTGGCTGAGACTGAGCAGGAAATGTGCCTTGATCATTCTTATCTGGCTCTATAGGCTCCATGAGAAAGTATCTACAGGAACAACGTCTATTATGGAGACTATTTCAAAGCCTGGTTTCCCAAGGCCATCTTAAAACAGCCTATCAGGTTTTAGGTGGTGATAGAGGATGGCATATTCTCTCCCATTACCACCTGCTCAATCAAATGTCTGCAGGACTGAGCTTCTGCTGGCAGAGCAATATTTCCCATTTCAAAGATGGCTCATCCCAAGAGATTAAAAATTAGACCAATAGTTGTCCACCAAGAACTCCTGAACATTCTTTGCTATGATTATAGCAAGAAAAGCCTAGTTTATAGGGTGTTTTATATTTATTCCTTGCCATCTGTCAATTCCCTCATTCTTCACGATCACCCTGGGAGATAAGCAGGCTGGTCCTATTATTTCTATGCTTCAGATAGACCTGAGGTGACCCACTTTCATTCTTCATCTGTCCTTTGCTCTGCTGCCTGAGACTCTAGCCATTTCCCTCTGACATTGAACTCTGCAATTCACTAGCTAGTCACTGGACTCCCCCAGTCTCAGTCCTTGTCCATAAAGTCAGAGCACACAATCCTTGGAGGGTCCCTCTAGTTCTGCTCATTACAACAATTTCTGTTTAACAGATATAATACTGTTTGTTACAATGAAACATTTTAAAGGCTCACTTGTAAAATCCACTGGGATACCCATAAAGAGCCAGCAATGGTTGCTTTTTTTTTTCTTTTTGCAACATCTCTCTCCCATTCCAGGCAGGAATCTATGTTAATTTAGTTAAAAGGCCAGCCATCTATCAATTTTTTATTTATTTATTTTTGGCTGTGTTGGGTCTTTGTTGCTGCACGCAGGCTTTCTCTAGTGGCGGCAAGTGGGGGCTACTCTTTGTTGTAGTGCGCGGGCTTCTCGTTGTGGTGGCTTCTCTTGTTGCAGAGCACGGGCTCTAGGTACACGGGCTTTAGTAGCTGTGGCTCGCGGGCTCTAGAGCGCAGTCTCAGCAGTTGTGGCGCACGGGCTCAGTTGCTCCGTGGCATGTGGGATCTTCCCGGACCAGGGCTCAAACCCGTGTCCCCTGCATTGGCAGGCTGAGTCCTAAGCACTGAGCCATCAGGGAAGTCCCCAGCCATTTATCAGTTTGGCAAACATGAATCCCCCTGGGTTAAGTTAAGGAAACCTGTGTCTCTGAAAATAAGATAATCCTGGATTGAGACTTAAAATGTTTGCTGTACAGTCAGAAGACATTAAACAGGCACTCAGCCAATATTTATCAAACAAATGCATCAAAACTCTTGCATGTGCCAATACTTTACCCACCTTTTCTCAAAGACCCATCTGTGAAATTACAGAAAAGAACCAAACTATAGGGAAGTAAGGTTTTTACCTCACAGAAAAGGTGTTTACCCAGCACATATAATGAGATTTCACTATAATGAGGTATCTCATAAAATGTGAAGTTGAGGCTACCTCTGAGAGGAAATTAGCAAGTAAAAACCTATGTGTACAGAGATCACCCACGTATAGAAGGTAGCTGCTTCCATCTCTTCTCTTCTCCAGAATCACCAGCTACAGACCACATGATGGGATGGGTGAGTTCCCAGTAAAGTGTGGCTTCATGCTTGTGGCTCGTGGAACCATCCCCAGCTTAAGGCATATGGGACATTACAGAGAGAGAACTGGGCAGGGCATCACTGACACTTCCCAAAGTAGAGAAGGTGTTGGCCACCAGATTCCCAGGGGAGAAGGATGCAGCAAGCTGCTGTTGCTTGGTGGCACCAGCCATTATTAAAAATTATGACATGTGTCTGTTGGCCACCTGTATGTCTTCTTTGGAAAAATGTCTACTCAGATCTTCTGCCCATTTTTAAATCAGATTGTTTGGTTTTTTGTAATTGAGTTGCTTGAGATCTTTATATATTTTGGACATTAACCCTTATAGGATGTATTGTTTGCAACTATCTTCTCCCATTCAGTAGGTTGCCTTTTTGTTTTGTTGATGGTTTCCTTTGCTGTGCAAAAGCTTCCAAAGAAGACATACAGATGCCAACAGCCACATGAAAAGAGGCTCAACTAATCATTAGCGAAATGCAAATCAAAACCACAATGAGATATCACCTTACACCTGTCTGAATGGCTATCATCATAAAGGCAATGTATAAGAAGCATCAGTGAGGATGTGGAGAAAAGGAAACCCTTGTGCACTGTTGATGGAAATGTAAATTGGTGCAGTGACTATGAAAAACAGTGTGGAGGTTCCCCAAAAAATTAAAAATAGAACTACCATACAATCCCATAATTCCACTTCTGAGTATTTACCTGAAGAAAATGAAAACATTAACTCAAAAAGATATATATACCTCTCTGTTCATTGCAGCATTATTTACAATAGCCAAGATATGGAAGCAACCTAAGTGTCCATTGATAGATGAATGGATAAAGAAGATGTGGTATATGATGGAATATTACTCAGCCATGAAAAAGAATGAAATCTTGCCATTTGCAACAACATGGATGGATCTAGATGGTATTACGCTAAGTGAAATAAGTCAGAGAAAGACCAATACCATATTATTTCACTTATATATGGAACATATGAAAAAGCAAAACAAATGAACAAAGAAAAAGAAAACAGACTCATAGATACAGAGAAAAGACCAGTGGTTACCAGAGGGGAGGGAGGTGGGGGCTTGGATGAAACAGGTGAAAGGGATTAAGAAGTACAAACTTTCAGTTATAAAATAAATAAATCAAAGGGATGTAATATACAACATAAGGAATATGGTCAATAGAACTGTAATAACTGTATGGAGACAGATGGTTGCTAGACTTATTGTGGTGATTGTTTTGTAATGTATTTAAATGTTGAATTACTATGTTGTACACCTGAAACTAACATAATATTGTACATTAACTATACTTCCGTAATAAAAAAGATGACATCACCCTTTATCTGGCACTGGGTTGAACACCTTAGACACATTGCTCATTATTTTTTCAGGCCAATCCTTTGAGGTGAAGATCATCATACCTACTTAATAAATGAGGAAAATAAGGATCAGAGATGTTAAGAAATTTGCCCCAGGTTTTGGGGGCAGAACTTGGATTAGAACCTACTTCTGTCTTAGCCTCTACACGAAATCTCCTTGCTCTGATTCTGCACTCACCCAGCTCCCCAGGCTGCATTTTCTAAAGGAAGAGACTGTGGCCAACAGATGCCGTGAGATACAGGAGAGAGTGAGGTTGGGAGCCAGCAGATCTGAGTTCCAATCCAGGTACTCCCATTTACAAGCTGTGGGATAGTGAGAGGGCCTTCTGTCCTCATCTGCAGAGTGGGGATACTTAGAGACCTCACAGGGAACCCCTCTGACTGGGCCACTGGAGTGTTGCCGCAGGGCAGCCTCCCCACACGTGTAGTTCCTTTTCCCTTTTGCACTGCCCAGTGTGATAAAGGGACCTTGTTAGGTCAGCATTCGTATATGGGCTTCTTGGGAGTTTGGTACAAGCCTATGGGTTCACAGATCAGAACATGCAATGGTTTTGTCCAGAGACCCAACTTTCTCTGCAGAGCTTCACAGCCTAGAACACTGCAACCCCAGCAGGACATTACTCCCCATAAAGACCTGTCTGCCAAGCAAGCCAGCTTCCCCGACAGTGTCTTCACATTGTCCTTTTTAACTACAGCAATATTAAATATGCTGGCACAACACTCCTTGCCTTGAAAGTCCATTTCAAAGGAGAGTAATGAAATATTTTCTCTCTGGATAGTTGGAGCCTGGGATGACATGGCAAATGCCCCCAGAGGCCAGTAGTGACTTGGGTGGGGAAGAGGCTGGCACACACTCCTGGCGCAAGGTGGAGAGCAGGCATGCCCTTCGCCCAGTGTTTATGACGGCAAGGTGCGCGGGCAGAACACGGAGCAGAAGCCTTGCACACTGTTGGGGACAAACTAATCTGTATGTGGTTATTCTGTGATAGGCCGTGAGCTCTGTTGCGACCCAAGGATCGGTCCAAACAATGAACAAAGTCTCTAATGAGTAAAAGGCTTATCAGTAAACAGCCTTGTAATAAAACCTCTCACCCTCTATTTGCATAGCACTTTACGGTTTCTACAACCCCTTCCACATACATGTTGTTTTTTTATTTTTTTTTATTTTTTATTTTTATTTTTTTAATTAATTAATTTATTTATTTATTTTTGGCTGTGTTGGGTCTTCGTTTCTGTGCGAGGGCTTTCTCTAGTTGCGGCAAGCGGGGGCCACTCTTCATCGCGGTGCGCGGGCCTCTCCTGTTGCAGAGCACAGGCTCCAGATGCGCAGGCTCAGTAGTTGTGGCTCACGGGCCTAGTTGCTCCGCGGCATGTGGGATCTTCCCAGACCAGGGCTCGAACCCGTGTCCCCTGCATTAGCAGGCAGATTCTCAACCACTGCGCCACCAGGGAAGCCCTGTTTTTTTATTTTTAAACTTTGGGTTTATTTATTTATTTCTGGGTGTGTTGGGTCTTCGTTTCTGTGCGAGGGCTTTCTCTAGTTGCGGCAAGTGGGGGCCACTCTTCATCGCGGTGCGTGGGCCTCTCATTATTGCGGCCTCTCTTGTGGAACACAGGCTCCAGACGCGCAGGCTCAGTAATTGTGGCTCACAGGCCTAGCCGCTCCGCGGCATGTGGGATCTTCCCAGACCAAGGCTCGAACCCGTGTCCCCTGCATTGGCAGGCAGATCTCAACCACTGCGCCACCAGGGAAGCCCCCACATACATGGTTTGATTTAAATCTCATGGCCGGCCTGGTGGCTGTTATCACTGTTCTCAGTTTATACAACAGCAACAGCACAGCTGTGGCTCCATTTATAGAGGACATGCTGGGTGTCAGGAATTGTGCAAGCACTTTTTTGTTCTTCAGTCCCTCAACACGTATTGTTGAGACCCTACTCTGTGCCGGAAACTTTTCTGAGTGTTGGGAATAAAGTCATGAACAAAAGAGTTAAAGTGCCAGCCGTGAAGGAGCTGATATTCTAGCTGGGGGAGGCAGACAATGACAAACAGGTAACTATGTCTTAGGTGGGGCAATGATCAGTGCCTCGCAGAGAAATAAAGCAGGGAAGGTGGGGAGGAGGGGAGTGTGAGGACAGTCCTTTGGGTGAGATGGTCTGTAGTCGCTCAGGGAAGGACCTCCTAAGAAGGTGACATTTGGGCAAAGATCTGGAGGTGTCTGGGGGTTAGCAAGGAGGGTGAGGCCAGCAGGATGGAGCCTGGGAGTGGCCTGTAGGGAAGACAAGGCCAGAGGGGTGAAGGGCAAGGGTCATGGAGGAGCTGACAGGCCCTGAAGGACTCCAGCCTGGACTCGGAGCAGGAAGAGAAGCCGCTGGAGGAGAGACCTGATCTGACTTTACTTTTAGTACTTTTACCTCATTTAATTTTCAGAACAGCTCGACAGAGTAGGTGCTATTATAATCCCCATTTTCGATGAAGAGTTAATCACAGAGAGGTAAAGTAACTTGCCCAAGATCACATAGTAAACATTTTGGAATCCAGATTACAGGCCTGGTCTATCTGCCTGCAGAGCCCGTGATCCTAAGCCTTCCTAAGCGATACATTCAAGCACTACGAAACTTGTGCCACTCCTTTCAAGTTTGTTGCCCAGGATCACACACCCAGGCAGCTGTGGAGTCATTGGCCTAGTTGAAATCTTTTTTCCCTTGGACCAATCTGTTATATTTGTTTGTATTTTATCATTTCCACCTTTACGGGGAAAGGTATGGATCAAATTTGTAAAATTTTTTTTTTTTTAAAAGGAAGCAAGTTTTTTTTTTTTTAAATTTATTTTTTATTTATTTTTATGGCTGTGTTGGGTCTTCATTTCTGTGTGAGGGCTTTCTCTAGTTGTGGCAAGCGGGGGCCACTCTTCATCGCGGTGCGCGGGCCTCTCACTATCGCGGCCTCTCTTGTTGCGGAGCACAGGCTCCAGACGCGCAGGCTCAGTAATTGTGGCTCACGGGCCCAGTTGCTCTGTGGCATGTGGGATCTTCCCAGACCAGGGCTCGAACCCATGTCCCCTGCATTGGCAGGCAGATTCTCAACCACTGCGCCACCAGAGAAGCCCTGTAAAATATTTTTAAAGTGGTATGAATCCTAGACTTTTCCTACTATACCAGACACACACACACACACATACACACACACACACACACAAATAAATAGAAAATGTATTGAGGACCTTTATAAAAGCCATCTAGTGAAGATTGTCAATTATGAAGAGGTTAGGCAATGTCCAGTGTTACTTTGGGCAAGTGACAAAGCCAGTGTGAGATGTCATGTATGTCAGGGTGCCTCCACTTACCCCACCCAGCTTCGAAAGTAACATGAGTAGAAAAGGCCCAGAAAGCCAAGTGGAATGGTGTTAAATGGGAACTGGACACACCAAAAAGTGCATATAAAAACTGATAAAATCAGAATAAAGTTATAGTTTAGTTTTAGTATTGTACCATTGTATCAATGTCAATTTTTTGTGGGTTTGAAAATGTTCCATGGTTATTTAAGATGTTATCATTGGCAGAAGCTGCCTGATGATACACACAAACTCTCTGTACTACTTTTGCAACTTCTTCTGAGCCTTAAATTATTTAAAGATAAAAATGGGTTTTTTTTTGTTTTTTGCTTTTAATGGGAATGGGGCTCAGAGACATATTTGTAGCAGCATGGTTAGTAAAACCAAAACTTGGAAGCAACTTAAATAGCCATCTCATCAATAGGAGACTGGGTATCCTACAGCCAGACTTTAGGATATTAGGCAGGTATTAAGAAGAATAGAGCACTTTGCTTTTTGAAAAAGCAAAATGCAGGACAGTGTGTGCAATATTCTATGAATGGTGTTCCAAAATGCATGCGCACACACACGTGTATGTATAGACCATCTCTAGGAAGATGGATATTTAAGGAATCGGTAATAGCCAGGAGTTCTAGCTAGAGGAACTGAGAGACTTGGAGACAAGTGAAAGAGTGTTTTTTCTTAAAAAATGTTTTTATCAGATACAGGTGTTACCTATTTAAAAGTAAAATGTTCTGAAATGTGGTACACCCCCAAAAGAGTCCTCATGACCTTTCTAGCTATTAATCATACGTAAATAAAAGCAGAAACTGTATAGTGAATACTTGATAGATCTAAGTAAAAGTTTAAAATCTCTGTATGTCAAAATATCACTTTAAAGGTAAAAATAGAAATGAGGAAAATTTCTCATTCCTGAGTTCAATCTCCAGAGGCAGTGTTCTGACTATGAAAAAGTGAGGAAAATATTTGTAACATTTGTGACAGTTGAAGATTAATATCTTTAATATATTAAGAGCCTATTTACTCATTCAGAAGAAAAATATAAATACCATCAAAACAGAAAAATAGGTAAAATTACAAGTGAATGGGCTACCCACAAAAGCAGAAATACAGCAAATAAATATACCAAAAATGTCCAATCTTGCCGATTATCAAAGTAAATTAAAGCAAAGTAACATTTCCCACCTTTCAGATTAGCAAATAATAAAATAATAATACCTCCAACCCAGAATTTCTACCTTTATAAATATGTCCTAAGGGAAGTAACATAAGTGTGGGGAAATTTTTATCTAAAGGATAAAATTCCTAGTTTGGTGTTCCTAATTTTTAAAAGTCAGAAACAACCTGAGTGTTCAACAAGAGGAGGTCGATTAAGTAAATGAGAGCCCAGCCATTCCACGAAATAAAATGTAGACATTAAAATAGTGATCAGACCTATATTTATTGATATGCAAAGATGGTCATAGCATTGCTAAATGAGAAAAGCAGATTATATAACAACGTTCTATAGCCTATGTATAGTATTATGTACAATGTTCTATCGTGGAAAAAAGTGCTTATGATTTTTCCTTTCCTAAATGAAAATATACCTAGAAAGCTCTTAAAGGAAAGCCTCCAAAATGTTGACTGTAGCTCTCTTTGGACAGGACAATCACAGAATTTTTTCTAAAAACGTCACAGAGGGAACTCCCTGGCAGTCCAGTGGTTAGGACTCCGCACTCTCATTGCCAGGGGTCCGGGATTGATCCCTGGTTGGGGAACTAAGATCCCACATGCCTCATGGCGTGGCCAAAAAGAAAATTTTTTTTTCACAGAATTTCTTTTGCTTATCTCCATGTTCTCTTTTTTTCTACCACTGTGCATGTGTGTGTGTGTGTGTGTGTGTAAAAGTCTAAAATAAATAAATAAAGGCCCGTTCAGTCTATAAAGATGAAAGTTGAAATAGGATCAAACAGTGAAAATCGGTCAGGCAGGTTTGGGCATAGCAGGCTGCAGTGCCATCTGAGGAGTGCTCATTTTAGTGTTCCTTCCTCCCCCTCCTTGTGGGCAGCCCCCTCCCCCATCAGAAGCCACAGCTCGGCTCTTCTGGGCACCTATAGGGACTGCCTTCCTCCCAGCACCTAGTGAACAGCAGACGAGCACCTCTAGTTATGGCGTTGACTGACAATGTCAGGGTCTTTTTCCGGCTCTAAAATACCTGGAATCTCCAGGTGTGATTCTTTTTTTTTTAATTTTTATTTTATATTGGAGTATAGTTGATTAACAATGTTGTGATAGTTTCAGGTGTGCAGAAAAGTGATTCAGTTATACATATACATGTATCTATTCTTTTTCAAATTCTTTTCCCATTTAGGTTGTTACATAATATTGAGAAGAATTCCCTGTGCTATAGAGTAGGTCCTTGTTGGTTATCCGTTTTAAATATAGCAGTGTGTACATGTCAATCCCAAATTCCCTAACTATCCCTTTCCTCCATCCTTCCCCCCTGGTAACCATAAGTTTGTTCTCTAAGTCTATGAGTCTGTTTCTGTTTTGTAAGTTCACGATATCATACAATATATCTCTTTCTCTGTCTGACTTACTTCACTCAGTATGACAATCTCTAGGTCTGTCCATGTTGCTGCAAATGGCATTATTTCACTCTTTTTTTTTAAAATTTTATTTATTTATTTATTTATTTATTTATTTATTTATTTTTGGCTGTGTTGGGTCTTCGTTTCTGTGTGAGGGCTTTCTCTAGTTGCAGCAAGCGGGGGCCACTCTTCATCGCGGTGCGCGGGCCTCTCACTGTCGCGGCCTCTCTTGTTGCGGAGCACAGGCTCCAGACGTGCAGGCTCAGTAGTTGTGGCTCACAGGCTTAGTTGCTCCGCGGCATGTAGGATCTTCCCAGACCAGGGCTCGAACCCGTGTCCCCTGCATTGGCAGGCAGATTCTCAACCACTGTACCACAATGGAAGCCCCTATTTCACTCTTTTTAATGGCTGAGTAATATTCTATTGTATATATGTGCCACATCTTCTTTACCAGGTGTGATTCTATCCTGCATGGCTGCTCAGTGCCAGGCACTGGGTCAGTCATTGGGAGGAACATGGACAGGAATAAGTTATGGTCACTAACTTGGTCACAAAGTTCTTAGTTGCAAACAACAGACCTGCTCTAGTCTGTGGGAGCAGGAAAGGAATTTATTAAAGATGTCAGGCAGCTCACAGGCTTCGTGGAAGGCCAGAGACATAGGCTTGGTTGCCATGAGGCCAGATAGACTCCCCAAACCTCACTGCTCCAGCAAGACCTCACTGCCTCTGGTCACAGTCACTGCCGCTCATGCCACTGACACTGCACACTGGACTCTGGACACCCTCGCCCTAGGAGCAGCGTCCACTCCTGCCATCATTCCCGGGGGACTCTGTGTGATGGCAGTTTCCAGGCATCCTCTGTAAGGAGGTCCTGCTCCATGTGTCTTGATTGTGGAACTGAGGTCACACACCTGTGACAAGGATGCTAGGGCAGCAAGTCCTAGATGCTACTTTGGTGTAATGGGACTCACATCGTGTGAAATTCTTCAAACTCTGTGTTTCAAAAGAAACCGAGGGGCCACGAACCGTGACGAATGTGCCCCTGACTTCCAGGAACTCAGAGGCAGCAGCGGGCAGTTTAAACATATGAGGTGAAAGCAGAAGTGTACAGGAGCCTATGGCATCGCTGGTGAGAGGGGAGGCAACCCCTTAAGGGAGCAGGAGAGCTACCCCCAAAGACTTATTTTAGGGGAGGTAGAGGATGGCACTGGAAAGGATCACCATGGGCAGCTCTGAAGAGCTTTGAGAGCCAACTGGTTAAGAGGCCTGAGCGTCTGTGTGTAGAGGCAAACACAGGGTGAAATTTTAGGCACTGTGGCAAGCTGTAGGGGGAACATTTGGGGATAAGATGGTGTTATGGGTTGAACTGTGTTACCCTCAAATTCATATGTTGAAATCCTAAGCCCCAGTACCTCAGAAAGTGACTGTATTAGAGGTAGGGCCTTTAAAGAGGTAATTAAAGTAAAATGAGGTCATTATTAGGCTGGGCTCTAATCCACTGTGACTGGTGTCCTCATAAGAAGAGGAGATTAGGACATAGATATACTCAGAGGGAAGACCATGTGAAGACACAGGGAGAAGACAGCCATCTACAAGCCAAAGCGAGAGGCTTCAGAAGAAACCAATCCTGCCAATGCCTTGATCTCAGACTTCTAGCCTCCAGAATTGTGAGAAAATAGATTTCTGTTGTTTAAGCAACCCAGTCTAAAGTATTTTGTTATGGCAGCCTGAGCAAACTAATAAAATGGTAAGTCCCTCAAATGTACCAGGAAGTTCTGTTTGTTGCCACTCCCCAAAGGCCATCCTGGGCATGCAGGGCTTTTCGGAAGATCATGGTTGAAGAAAGAGAAGGAAAGCTTGCTTGATGTAGCCAGGAGCAGACTTAAGATTCAAGAGGAGTTTTAGAAAGTCCAGGCTGTCCAGGGAAACCTGGCTGCAGGGTGCTGTGTCCTCAAGCCATGGAGAGTGGCTTGGGGCATTTCTGTTCTCTCAAAATAGACCCTCAGGGCACCTGTTGGGCTGACCACTGAACTATTCTTATGCCCCTTCTTGAAGCCCAGCTTCACCACTGAACTATTCTTATGCCCCTTCTTGAAACCCAGCTGGCTGTGTGATTGGCATCCTTGAGCCTCCTTTTCTTTGTGTGTGAAATCAAACAAGATAACATGCCCTGTGCCTAATCGCCCACTCAGCGCAAGGGGGAGGCTCAGGAAAAGGGAGTTCTCTTCCTCTGCTCTTTCATGTCAAGGGCAAATGCATATCAGGGGTGGGAACAGCAAGGGTAAACATATAATTGGGGTGGAGACCTGATTTATTAATAACTCATAAATCATCTGAAACTGTAGTTTCTTGTTGATAGTCAACCCTCTGTAAACACTGAATGTGTCCTTGGTATGTTATCTTTTCTAATGATGCCAAACATGTGGTTGCTGTCTCCGATATAAGTTCAGCATGACTTTCCCTGGATGCAATACCTGCAAGGACTCCTGCTCATCACAATGGAGGTAACTGGTTTCATATATAAAGGCCAGAAAAGAAAAAAAGGGGGGGATATATATATTCTTTATTTTAATATGCTGTGATGTGTGTTTCTACTGGATACTATTCAGGGGAAATGTGACCTGGTCATGAATCTTCTACAGATTACTTGCAATACAATGTGTAGTAGAATGAGCGTCTGGGAGCTTGGGAACATCTTCATGAATTTAGCACTATTTCTGTTCTCTAAAGTCAAAGCTGTTATTTCTTCCAGTAATTTTGGGGTCAATTGGGTTTCATATATGTCTCTAATTCTTGAGCTTTGAGTGAGTGATTTGTGAAATTGAATATAATTTCAGCACTACAGCACTGCATCATTTTACAGATGAGGAAACTGAGCCTGGGGAAGGCAAGAAGCTGCTGCAAGAGCCTCACCAGGAGCCTCTGGGGGAGGAGAGTTGTGAGTCCAGGAGTCCCTCTCTCTAGACCAGTGGTTTCCAAACTTGCCTGTACAGTGGAATCACCTGGGAGTCTGTGAATAATACTGATACCTTACTCCCATCCCAGACACTCTGATTTAATTGGCCTGCAGTGAGGCCTGAGAATCAGGGTTTTTCAAAGCTGCCCAGGTAATTTTCATGTTCAGCAAAGTTTGGGAACCAATACTCTAGGCACTTTTCATTGTATCATGTTGTATTAAGAAAAAATTTTGCATCAAAATCTATAAAAACTCATCTAGGCTTCCTCTCTGTCTTTAATTCAAACTTGGTCTTTTTCGAAGTATCCTTTCCTAGAGTGAGTAAAACGGAATGAACTGGGCTGCTCTCGGTGTGCAAAGGAAGAGGAAGGAAGTGGCCAACCAGCAGGAGTAGAAAGTGAGGTTGGAGAGGATCCTCCCTCGGGCCACGCCTCAGAGACGGGTCTTGAGACAGAGCTGGAAATAGTAGAAAAACAGTGGGATCCTCCCGGTTCCACTCAGACCCCTTCCTCCAGCCTCAGAGTGAACTTTGTAAGCTACAGCCCTGGCAGTGCCCCTGCCCAGCCTAAGACCCCCTTGAAGACACCTGACTCTTGATCCTACAGGGCAAGTCTCTTCAAGGAGCAGCGACTTACCTAAAAGGACACAATTTCTAGGGGCACCACCAGCCTGCTTCATCTCAAGGCCAGGCACAAAGCTGCACCATCTAGAAAATATAACATTTGCCGGCCTTGTAGCTGCACTGTCTCCTGTGCCTGCAAGTACCAGGGGATTATGTCTACTGAAGACAGGAAAGGAAGCAGAACAAGGAGGGAGGGAAGGTGGAAGAATAGAATATGGGAACAGGAAGGAAGTTTAGAGCTTCTGTGGTCAGGGGTGGTCCTCAGACCAGGAGCAGTGGTATCGCCTGGGAGCTTGCTAGAATGAGGACTCAAACTCCACTGAAGCAGAATCTGCAGTTTATTTAATAAGAGCTCCCAGAGTCTCATATGCACATTGAGACAGCACTGGTTTTGATCATTTTTCTTGTGCTTCTCACCTGGGGGCCTTGGTAAAGATTCAAAGGTCATGACCCCATCCTTCTTCAATGAGCCTGAGACTGGGGGTTCCTTATTAGCAACCCAGGTGATTCTGATGCCCACCCAAGTGGGAGAACCTCTCTTTTTACAGGGGAGGGAACTGAGGGAGAGAGGGAGAGAGAAAGGGTGGGGGGAGGAAAAGCATGCCAGTGGCAGGCTATTTTTGAGATAGTGTCAATTGGTTAATCTCAAAACTGAATAATTGGTTCTCCCCTGTCACCATGTTTGGACTCCATCCCCGAGTCATTCAGTTGGGGGCCTCTGCTCAGAGCTGTGGGAGATCTGGGAATTCTGCACTCCTCACTCACCCGGGACTGCAGCCCTGGCTCATGCCTACTGATACCTCTGTTCTGTGACTCGGTGAAACAAGACCTTCAAGATTCCCATGATCACCACCATCTCCCAGGAGCTCCCTTTTTGGATGAAGAGAGCAGAAATTTTGCCAAGAAGCCTGGCCTTTTTCTTTCTTTCTTTCTTTTTTTTTTTTGAGAAAAAAATTCAGGTTTCCACAATGACCTTAAGCTGAAGATTATGCAAAAGAATAAAACAGAGAGAGCAGGTGCACCCTCAAGTCCTGGTGTGAGCTAAATGCATGGAGGGTTTCTTGTAAGAATTGATTTATTTCTCTGTTTATAAAACCAATGCATTTTATTGTAGACAATTTAGAAGATAAGAGAAAAAGTCCGAAGAAGAAAAGTTGTCATAATCCTTCAGCTCCAAAATGACTTGTTAAAATGTGGTACAGAACCTTCAGTATCTCTATGTATCTTTTTACATTATAGAAATCACACCAAGCAAACTGTTTTGTAACCTGTTACTTCACTTAATGATACATAGTGATCACTTGCTCATGTCATTTAATTTTCTCTTACTTCCTCAGTTGACCAGTTTCTTTTCTGAATCATCACGTTCTCAACCAGCCCTGTTCCTGAGCATTTTGATTATTTCCATTTTCCCACAGCAGTGAGCATCCTTGAGGAGACAGTGATCTCCTTCTCTGTGCCATTCTTCTTAGGATCAAGTCTTAGAAGTGAAAAGACTTAGAAGTGATGAAGGCAAATACTGTAAAGAGTTTTAAGATTTTGGATATACACTCCATAAAAATTGTTCCAATACAAACCATCCTTGTGCAATTTTTAAAAATTTTTAAAATTTATTTTATTTTTATTTTTTGGGGCTGCGTTGGGTCTTCGTTGCTGCACTTGGGCTTTCTCTAGTTGTGACGAGCGGGGGCTACTCTTTGTTGTGGTGCGCCGGCTTCTCATTGCGGTGGCTTCTCTTGCTGTGGATCACGGGCTCTAGGTGCACAGGCTTCAGTAGTTGCAGCACGCAGGCTCAGTAGTTGTGGCACATGGGCTTAGTTGCTCCTCGGCATATGGGATCTTCCTGGAGCAGAGATCAAACCCCTGTCCCCTGCATTTGGCAGACGGATTCTTAACCACTGCGCCACCAGGGAAGTCCCCATTCTTGTGCACTTTACTTCCCATATATGCCTCTATTTCCCTCTGGGTATTAGAAATTAAATAATTATTCTTGCCATCCCATTATGATTCTATTTTATCTACATGGTTACATTTCCTGTGTTATCTGTCAGTTGAACTTTGTCATGTATTTATTCGTCACTTCTATTAGGGTCTGTGCATGTGTGTGTGAAAATGCCACTTTATTTCCTTTGTCATTTTTCAACTAAGGATGCTTCTCTTTTTCCTGTTGATATATAGAAACTCTTCATACATTGATGTTGTTCTCCAAATTTGGTAATTGCTTTTTAATTTTGTTTATGACTTACAACTTTTACATATTCAAATTTATTTCTTTTCTTTTCCTTTTATGCTTAGAATAAGATATTTGCCTATATTTCTGTGATTAGTTTATGATCTTATTGTAAAAATGTAACCTTTGAATCCTTTTAGAATGTATTTTATTGTGGGAACTAAAGTAGAAAATTAACTTTGTTTCTTCCTCAAATAGTTCACCGCTTGTTCTAATACCATTTATTGAATAATCATTCTCTACAGATTTCAAAGACTAAGTTTATTTTATAGTAAATTTATATATATATTTATTTATAAATAAATATATATTTTTTCTGGGTTTTCCATTTTGTTCCCTTTATTTGTCTTTCTATTCTTATATCAGTAACACACTACTTCAAGTAGCATCAGCTCATAATTAATTTTAGACATCTTACAGAATAAGTACTCTCACCACATCTTTTTTTTTTCTTTTAGGTTCAATATTTTTTAAAAATCACAGTATCATATTACTTTTCTTTGTAACCATTTTCCAAATTGTCTTCATATTGCCATTAATTAATCATTGCTTGGAACACGTTTTTATGAATTCCATGACTTCTTCCCAAAAGTTTATCCTGCTATTTGCTTTACTCACCACAAAATTGTGCATGTGTTTTGCGGGGGGGGGGGGGTCAAAATCTGGGTCTAGGAGAGTGTGTGTGTAGCACATGTCTCATTCATCATGCATATTACATGCATCGCTCCATCCTCCCCACAGGACTATTTTTTAAAATTAAAGTATGGTTGCTGTACAATATTATATGTTACAGGTGTACAGTATAGTGGTTCACAATTTTAAAGGTTATACTCCATTTATTGTTATTATAAAATATTGGCTATATTCCTCGTGTTGTATAATATAACCTTGTAGCTTATTTTATACCTAATAGTTTGTACCTCTTACTCCCCTACCCCTGTATTGCCCCTCCCCCATTCCCTCTCCCCATTGGTAACTGCTAGTTTGT
This sequence comes from Balaenoptera musculus, assembly GCF_009873245.2. Lineage (NCBI taxonomy): Eukaryota > Metazoa > Chordata > Mammalia > Artiodactyla > Balaenopteridae > Balaenoptera > Balaenoptera musculus. Next base: position 47,485,491 of record NC_045800.1, read on the forward strand.
TCTCTAGATCTCCCACAGGACTCTTTTTATCTCCACTTTACAGAGCAGGTAACTGAGGCTTAGAATGGTGAGATATTCACATGGCTAGTTGTGGGCTGAGCTGGAATTCAAAGCCAGGTGGTACCTGCCCGGCAACCACTGTGCTGTAACACCGCATCCCATTTGAAGGAAACAGATGCAAATGAGCAGATGAGACCCGCTTATCACACCGTCCCAAAGACTGTCTCACAACATCTTCCTTTTTAAAAGGTTCTTGGAAATCCCCACCATAAAGTTTGTTTGTATATTTTGCTTGCTCATCTCAAAATGATGAGAAGAGCAGCTTGATATTTTCCTTTGTCCTACAGATCCAGTGTCAGCATAGATGAGCTGATATGTTCATCAGCCATCAACGATGCCTTCATCATCTGGAAAATGAAGTTCTTACCCTTGTGGTCTAAGAACTCTAACTAACCCAGTTAGCTCCAGCAAGTCTCCAATTGCGTTTTCTTTGTCTCCGTACCTTTGTCAGTGTTTTATTATCTTCCTGAAACTCTTCTCACTCCCTCATTTCTGTCCTTTAAATTATACATGCTCTGCAAACAGCTAAAAATCTCTTATCCACAAGGGTTTCCTGAACCTCCTCTGTAATAAAATAGAACACTAACATTATTGCTCTATGACTTTTCACTCACATTTTGCTTTTTCCCCAGTTTATTTTAGTAACTTGTATAGATCTTGTTCCTCTGCTAGATTATCTGAAGGTAGAAGCTCTACCTTCAAACCACTTGTCAGAGCCTAGCAGGGACCTCCATACAGGACACGCAGTCAATGATTACAACTGAATTCATTCGTTCTTCTTCCCTGACCCTTCTTTACATTGCAGAATGCTCTTCTGGGTAGCCTCGTGGTTTTAGCCACCTTGGCGACTTCATGCAACGCCCAGTGCTATATCATATCTAATCAGAACTCTACACCTAATAGTAAGTCCTGGCTTTTCAATGTTATTTGACTGCATCCTGGTAGACATAACCTGTTGGCAGATGAATGCCCTTAAATCTACATGAGATAGAAGGTTAGGGCAGATACATAAATGGAGTGAAATGAGGGACTTCAACTTGCCATTTGAATAAGATAGTGGTTCTCAACCTTAGCTATATGAGAATTGCCTGGAGAGCTTTTGAAGCTTACTAATGCTCAGATGGTTTCCATTCAAGACCAGGTAAATCAGAATCACTGGGATAGGAGCTACACATTTAGAAGCTTCTTGATTGACTCCTATATGCAGTTAGGGTTAAGAGTCATTGATTATTCTAGTACTTCTCAAACTCTAAATGTGCATGCAAACCCTCTGGGAGTCTTATTGAAGTGCAGATTCTGATTCTGTGGGCGTGGAGTGGACTGAGAGTCTTCATGTCTCGCGGCCTCAGGTGGTGCTGATGTCGCTCATCCCTCAAGCACACATGGACCGCCATGGATCTAGAGCAGTGGTTCTCATTCTTGGTTGAACATTTGAACCTGTTGGGGGAGCTTTCTAAAAAATATGGCAGCCTGGAGCCCATGCCCAGAGATTCTGATTTCATGGTTCTGGGTTGGGACCCAGGCATAGATTTATTTTTTATTTTTTATTTTTTAATGCCCAAGATGTTTCACATGTGCATTGGGGGTTGAAAAGCAAAGCAAAGGGAAGAGGAGAAAGGAGGCATTTATCCAGACATAATATAGCAGAAAAAAATTCACCCTAAGTACCCCTAGGCTCATAATAGCTCTCTGATTAAAGAGAGAGGGGCTTATATTTTCTTGAAATGTCTGTTCTGAAACAAACTCTGGGTAGATTTAATCTTGCTGTAAGAAAACATGATCAGTGGCACGAGTTGGATAGTACTGGAATTTAGCCATGAGTGAACACCTGAGCACATTTCTTATATGCCTTTAAAATCATTGAGATTCTCCCTCTCTGGGTGGTGTGCAGAGGGCATGGGCTGGCCCCAGTGTCCTACAAGCCTTGTTCTGGTTGCATGACTTTGGGACCGTGCTGATGATACCACATGTATTATTTTAGAATGCAAGGATCTCAATGGAGTCATACACCCGCTGAACTCAAAGTGGAAGACTGAGAACTGTGAGGAGTGTACTTGTGACCAAGGTGGAATTTACTGTTGCAACACGTAAGTCTCAAGCCAACAGGGCTGAGAGGCGGAGGCAGCTGCTGTGCTATCTGAGGAACAGCTACTACCTCTTTCAAAATCCCATCCCGAAGGGGGTTTAGTTTTCAGTCCTATTTCTTTTCCTTTCTTTTTTTTTTAACTGTGGTAAAATATACATAACATAAAATTTAGAATTTTATCCATTTTTTTGGTTTTTGTTTGTCTGTTTGTTTGGGTTTTTTGGCTTCACCGTGTGGCATGTGGGATCTTAGTTTCCTGATCAAGGACTGAACCTGTGCCCCCTGCATTGAGAGTGCAGGGTCTTAACCACTGGCCCGCCAGGGAAGTCCCTAACCCTTTTAAAAGTTATGTTCAGTGGCATTAAGTACATTCACAATTTTGTGCAACCATCTCCACCATCCATCTCCAGAAATTTTTCATCTTCCCAACTGAAACTCCATATCCATTAAACAATAACACCCCATGTCCTGCTCCCCCCAGCTCCTGGCAACCACCATCTACTCTCTGTTTCTATGAATTCGACAACCCTAAGTGGAATTGTACAGTATTTGTCCTTTTATGACTGGTATTGGGAAGGAAGAAAACTTTCCTCCACCGTTCTAGGTTCTTCTGGTTAAGAATTCAATTGACATGAGACAGATTAACAGGAAAAAAATCAAATTTAATTTCATATATACGGGAAACCCACATACACGAGAGGTTTAGAGACAGAAACCTAAAGGCAGGTAAAATGAGGTATATATGCCATCCTGAGCTAAGGAATAGATTAGGGGCTTGGGGCTTCCAAGGACAGGAGAGTCATTTACAGGATGATAAGAATAAGAGTATATGTTTGGTAATTAGATGTTTACCATGACAGATAAATGGGGTCACTTAAATAAAATTTATCTCTGGTAATAACTCTTCTCTGGGAAGAATCCTCAATTTAATACTACCTAGGTAGTTAATGGGGCAGTAGTTTCTCTTGAACCTGCAAGGTGTCTATTGCCTTTAGCTCAGAATAATCCTCATGCAAAAGTGGCACATTTGGGGGAGGCTTGTCCTGAACCCCTACACTGGCTTATATTAATGTAACGTCCTCTAGAATCACCCATGTTGTAGCATGTCTTAGAATTTCCTTGCTTTTTAAGGCTGAATAATGTTCACTGTATATACAGTGAACATTATTCAGCCTTAAAAAGCAAAAAATAAATTATATTAAATATATTAAATTATATATATTATATATCGCATTTTATTTATCCATGCATCTGTTAATGGGTTGCTTCTACCTCAGTCTTATTTCTTTTAAGTTGTTTTTGAATCTTGATAAATAACCTTTATTATTAAATATCTAAATCCATATGGGTTGCTGAAGACAGGCTAGTGTACCCAGTAGTCTGAAGCTATTCTAGAAGTGAGCTGGTTTTCACTTCAGTCTTGCTTGGCCCGTGGCAATTTGCAGGAACAGGAGTGGCTCTGAACACAGGCAGAGGGAATGGATGTGAGGAGTAAAGGATGATCTGTAGTGAACCTTGAACTCTAAACCCGAAGTTGCTTCACTGCTTAAGTTTAACTCAAGTCAGCCCAAAGGTTACGCAGATGTTTTCTGCTGGGTTACTGTGGACTCCAAAGTTCTGGTACTTGGGCCAATAAAACAGAGTGTCTGCAGCATGGCCCTGTTTCCTCAGTAGTTACATCCAAATCAGCCACTCCACCTCCACTCCCCCACCCCTCCCATCCATCTGATGTCTTCACATCAGCCTTGGCCCTATAGTGTTTTGCAAGAACAGGAGTGGCTTTGATGATAGAAGCATTGGCATAAAGTAGTGTTTCCCAAACTTGCCTGATCACAGACTCCTCTGAGAGGATTGATGAAATACAGATTCCTGGGGCCCACCCCCAAACCTACCAAATCAGAATTTATAGGAGGCCATGCAATTTGAATTTTAACAAGTGCCTCAGAGAGTCTTATGATACCACCAGGAAGTAGAAGAGCAAGCACTTGACTTAGAACATCTGAATGCTACTGAAGTTTAAGTATCTGGAAAGTTCTGAATACATTTGTTGAGCATGCCCCATGCTAAGTGCTAAATGGAACAAGAGGAATATCAGATCCGGAGACTGCATGTCTGGCTGCCCGAAGCAGGTTTGCAGGTATTGCCTTGGCTGGGTCACTGCGTATTACAACTGAACCTTGATTTTGTGCTCCTGAAATTTGATATTGTCTTTGTATCGAGTGTCAATGTGACTCTGGAGTGCGATTGTATCAGCAAGGTTAAGGCCTAGTGAGCTCTTCCTCTCTGACATCAGAGTGCAGCTCCAGAGTGGCTAAAGCATCCTTGTCAACTGGATTTGACACGCTCCCACCCCACTCAGTGATGCATCATCACAGCCACGTCAATATGATCCTCTTCTAGGGGTCCCGTGGACCTAGTGTGGAAAACAGTGAAGTGGGAAGAGGCTTGATGCTGGAGCCAAAGTAACTGAGTCTGAATCTCCATTCCTTTGTATACCAGCTGTGTGCCCTGTATAAGTTTCTTAATCTCTCTGAGCCTCAGTTTCCTCACTGTAAAATAGGGATCATCAGGTGGATATGAGAATTAAATGAGGGGGTTCCTGGCGGTCCAGTGGTTAGGGCTCGGCGCTTTCGCTGCTGAGTGTCTGGGTTCAATCTCTGGTTGGGGAACTAAGATCCCTCAAGCCACGAGGTGCGGCCAAAAAAATTAATTAATTAATTAAATGAGATTCAGCATATAAATTCATTCACTTAAAACAGATTTAATGCCTTCTCTGTGCCAGTTATGTGTCCCTCAAGCCTGGGACAGTAACTGACTCCGAGTCAGGGCCCACAGAGCCCCTTCCCTCTTCCCTGCCACGTTGCCTATCCCACTTAACACAGCGCTCCACGTGGAGGAAAGGGGCATATTTTCTCTCCTGCTCAGAGCCACCAACTCCTTTCCCCTATAATTATCTCGCCACCTATGAAGCTTCTCTCATGAACTTTTTTTTTGTGATAGCAAAATACACGTTTTGATTAAATTTTCTCTGGGAGAATTTTTTAACCCATTGCACTCTCTAAGGCAGTGGCCCCCAACCTTTTTAGCACCAGGGACCGGTTTCGTGGAAGATGATTTTTCCACGGTGTGGCGGGGGGTGGGGGGGATGGTTCAGGCGGTGGTGCGAGTGATGGGCAGCCGCAGATGAAGCTTCGCTCGCTCACCCACCACTCACCTCCTTCTGTGTGGCCCAGTTCCTAACAGGCCGCGGACCAGTACTGGTCCTTGTCCCGGGGGTCGGGGACCCCTGCCCTAGGGGCCGTTGTCCAGATCTGAAGCTGCCTAGTGGCAGTCGAGGCTGAGGTTGGTGGCCCAGGCTGCTCTGGCCTCCCCACTACCCAGGCCACCTACCCCAGGTGCCTTGGGAAAAGCTTCTTCCAGTCTTCCCTTTGGTTTCCAGATTACCCTTTGGGAAGAGGATTGAAATGTCCTCTTTTGTTAAAATAAGTCAAGGGTTACCTTGTGGAAGGAAACAGTCACAAAGGGCCCTGGGGATGGCTGTTCTGTGTACACTTTGGGGACGGGCAATTTAAATCTGGGGTTTACAGTTGGGTTTCAAGAGGGCAATGAGCCCTAAAATTGTTGGCACCCTTGAATGTGTGGGTGGATTTTCCCCAGGGAGATTGTTTCCAGTTTTCATCAGCTTTTCCCAGGGCTCCATGGTCCCTACCTGGAGTGACTCGTTGTTTCTGTTGGCTGAGCCAGCTCCTGGCCTAACAAGCCTCTATGCCAGGCTTGGGACAACCATTCCCTTCCCACATTCAAGCAGCAGTACTGCTGGCTACTTCTTGAGCAGGGATGACAAGAAGAGCCAGGCTGAAGCAAGCTGCCTGGCCTCAGAGGAGTCCAGACCTGCCTCTGGGCCTGTTGGAAGTTGCTGTGGTCCTGTGTGCGCGGGATGGAATTTAGCAACAATGTCAGGGATGGTCTGTGTTCATAGTCTAGGTATATATATATATATATATATATATATATATATATATATATATATATGGGTGCAGATTCCTGAAGGTGGCATTTTGGGGTTCCCAGACAAGGGGTGACCTTAAATAGGTGAGGGGCACCCCAGACACCTGGAGTGCGGGCTGCTTCCAGCACAAAGCTGGCCCTGGGGAGGCTGGACATCCTATTCCTTCTAACAGGCCTTGTTCTTGTCTCAATGACAGTGCTGCTGTACCTGTGGATTATGACACAAACAAGTGCCAGATAATCTTCAACAAGGAGACCTGCACCTACACAGTGGTGGAACAGGAGGACCCAGGAAAGACTTGTGCTGTCAGTGGATGGGTGTTATAATGTGCTTCTCATGGGCCCAGAACTCCCAGCCTGCAGGGGGCGCCCAGGTTCTCCCAGGCCAGGCGTCATTCTCCTATGGCCTCTGATAGTCTATGATTGTATAACCCCACCTATCAGTCAAAAGTTTTGAGCAAACACTTGAATATGTGTATACTTTTAGTTTATAAATTATGTATGCATTGATAATACACACATTATAAAGCATGTCAACATTTAAAGGAGACAAAAATAAATATGAATAAAAGTTATTTTCCCTCCACTCCCATAGATCATTGTGCATCCCTTACTCAGGGGAGCACTGCTGCTTCTCTTGCTTCTGATAGATGTGTGCTCTGCTGCCCCAGTGTCCCACTATCTGGTGAAAAATTCAAAATATAAATGTGTCTTCAAGATGAAATGAGATCCTCTATTTTCTTTGAGGTTTTCATGTTTATCCTTCCTTCCTGTTCTTCAGAGAGTATCTGCTGTGTCCCTCATATAAATCTGTGTTTGCCTGAGGTTAGAGCAGGTTAGAGCAGGATAGCTTGGAAGAAGTGCCTCTAAGCCCACTTGCAGCCCAGTGGGGTGTTAAGAGGCCAGGAGTCCTGCCTTGTAGATGGGGAATGGCTTGGGTGCAGGGCTACAGTATCAGTACTCAAAACTTAGGGACTTAAAACAGTGACAGTGCCGATCATCTCTTGCTGTTTCTGTGTTACAGAACATTTGTTCAGTCAACAGGTCCTTACTGAGTGCCTGGCAGTGCTCTGGGCCTGGGGATACAGTAGTGAACCAGAGAGATCAGGTCCCTGCTCTCTTGGGGCTTAGAGTTGGGTGTGTGTGTACGTGACAGATCACAAACAAGCAAAGAACCTTCTGTTGAACAGTCCATGGGCAATCAGTAAAGAGCTTTATTTCCCCTCTGCCCCCTAACCCCACCTGTGCAAACACACTATGTGGACTAGTTGAGCAATCTAGGCAGGTCCTAGATTTGGGTCACCCTAAGATAATAAAAAAGTGCCTTGGTCACTTTTAGTTACAAAAGAAGTCTCAATCTAGAATCTGCCTCTGAATTGAAGAGGGAATGAGGGACAGTATGATGCCATCTTGGCTCCGTCTGCCTGTGGCAGTGTTTAAGATGATTTACTTCCTCATGAGGCTTTTGTGGGCCTTTCTGATATTCCCTACAGCTCCTCTTTCTCTACAGCTCCGCTCCTAATCACAGGCCATGAGAGCCCTTTTAGCTTCTGCATCTGAACCTATGTTTCCTGTTGCTGTCTGCGGAGATAGCCTTGCCCCTTGTTATTCTTGGGTGAGATGCATAAAACCCAATTACAATCATTTCCTTTGCAATTCCTACTCAGATGGGAAATCTGGGGAGCAGTTAGCAGCTAGTATTGGGGACCTCTGTCAGAACTAAGAAAGATTCTTATTTTAACATCTGGTAATAAACAAACAAATAAATAAAATTCCAATGTGGATAATTAACGCCAAAATGTGAGGGGAGGTACAGAGTGGTGGAATGTGGAGTGCAGAAAACTGTGTGGTGTGTGATATGGTGCAAACAAGAAAATGCTTTGAAGTCAGATGGTGTAATTTGGAACCTGGGCTCAGACATTTATTTATTTACTGAATTTAAAAAATTGTGGCAAGGTATACATAACATAAAATTTATCATTTTAACCATTTTTGTGGACAACTGAGCGGCATTTAGTATACTCCCATTGCTGTGCGACCATCACCACCACCCATATCCAGAACTTCCCATCTTCCCAGACAGAAACTCTGTACTCATTAAACAATAACTTGCCTTCCCCAAGTCTGCGGCAACCACCATTCTATTTTCTGTCTCTATAAATATGGCTGTTGTAGGTACCTCATATATATGGAATCATATTTTGTCCTTTTGTGTGTTCTGACTTTTATTTTTGCATCTGTACGTTAAGCCTAAATAATATCTGCCTTGTGAGGACATCGGGTGTGAGAGAATCACTTAGGATAGTCCTCGTTACAGAGCTTGCCTTCGACAAACGTTTCTTTCATTTAACCTTATTTATTCCTAAACGGCGAAAGGACCCTGATCTGCGGCCCAGAAAAACTTGTGCGCCGGCGCTCTCGCCCTCTGGAGGTTAAGCAAGGACCTTGGGCCGACTCGACTTGAGATCTCGCGAGACTGTCAAACGTATGGCATGAGGCGTGGGAGGAAGGTTGTGTTCTCGCGAGAAGTCTGCCTTTAGGCCCTTGGCTTGTGTCGGGCAGTGCCTCTGTCCGCGAAGGTCTACTCAGAACGTCCGGAGCTGCACTCGGAGGTGGTAAGAACTGGAGGGGCCAGCGGGGCGGGTGTGCCTCCTCCCTCTCTCAACGCCGCGGGTTCGTCTGGGGCGCCATGGCCGCGTACCGGACCGGCATGGGCCTGTCTGGGCCTGCCTTTACAGGCCGGCCTCTCCCTCGACCCGCTTGCCTCGAGGGCGGCCTCCTCATGCCTGCCCGCCGCCCTGGGCCTGCCTTCCTCTCTCTGGCCCTCGACTCTCGGACTGAGGGCCACCTCTTTCTCCCTGCCCGGCCTGTTCTCCCTTCTTCGTCCTTAGACACTCTGGCCTGGGGACCACCAATGGCTGCCTGCCCGCCCGTCCCCCGGCCCCGGCTGTGACAGCTCCAAGTTTTTGCTCCCTCTCGCCGGGGTCACTTGGAGCAAGGAGGGGCCTGTTTTCCCGAACGGGCCCAGAGTTTATACATTCCTAGCCTGTTGGGTGGAAACGCGAAGAAGATAACGTTTTCTTCCGCCCTCTACCTGCCAACACAGCGTCACTTACCGTAAAGTGCTTGTAGTTCTCCCAACAGTCCCGAGAGGTAGTTCCATTATCTCCTTTTTACAGATGAGAAAAGCGAGGCTTGCTAGTTCATTGACTCATTCCACCAACAGTTATTTAATTCAGTGCCTATATGTTCAGGGTGTTGAGGATATAGCAATGAAAGAAAATGGGCACAGCCCTTATTTTCATGGAACTAAATTCTTGTGGCAGGACCAATAATGACCATATAAATAGTCTTAAGTGTCACGTGATGTAACAGGGGTGATGCGATCAAGAATGGCAGAAGGCGGAGTGCTAGTGTCTGTTTGACCCCAAAGGCAGAGCTTTTTTCACCATACCATTTTGTGTTGTTTTCTAATCAGGGTAAGGTTCACCATAGCATAACTGTTTGAACCGCCTACTTGGTAATATGGAAATATGGTTGTAGGGACTATTGAGTTACTTCCTGGGTGAGAACGGGGCAGGTAATCATAGCTGGCTCATTTCTGCACAGGGGTACTAATGTGACATTTCTGAACTTTAAAGAACCTCAGAGCCTTTGAGGAAGACCCACCCAAATGCTGCAGTGGAGGTGGGGGGTGTGGTACATGTACCTTTGAGGCAAGTTACTTGGTTTGCTCCTTGACGGTTTGCTAGCTTGCAGATTTGTTAAGTAAGTGAGATGGTATATGTAAAGTCTAGCACGGTAACATTTCTTACATTTTAATATTCCTTCCTCCTTTTCTATTGTCCTTGGGTCCCCAGGGAAAACCTAGTGGTCTAAAGTTTTATGATACTGTATTTTGTGTTTAAATAAACTTCTACAATTATATTATTACTTTTGGGCAAAGAGGTATTTCAAAAGTGGAGAAGCCTGGTGAGCTATGCAGGGAAAGGAAGATGTGATTCTCAAAGAGGGAGGAGGTATCTTATTTTAGAGTTACATAGGTTTCCCCACCCCACCCACATTTTATTAAGATTCAGTCGGTTTAGCTGTGCCAGAATCTCAGGAGCCTGTGTAGGGGCTTCATAAAACTGCACAGGTGATTCTGATACATATCCCTCCCCCACTAGCTTCCTGGCTAGTGTTTTATGATCATTTCCCTCCTAGAGTAAGGGTTGGCATACTGGAAGGCATTCAGAGCAGTCGTTGCTGCTGATGGATTTCTAAATCGCAGTCTATTTCAAAGTTTTCTTATTTTCTTAGTTTTCGGTGACTCAATGGCACAGATTTTCCTCTAGATGGCAAGTTTACCATTGTGTCCTTGGGGACTATCACAGTATGTGTCAGCTTAGGCACTCAATAAATATTTGTTGAATGAATAAAAAGAGATAGTAAAATCTTGACACCTAAATGATCCCTTCAACATACATTGTGTGGTTGGAGACCTTAGACTCATCTGGCATTAAATCTTGGTTCTTTTACTTGGAATCCTGTGACTGTAGGCAATATATCTAACCTTGTCAAGCCTTAGTTTCTCTGTTTTTAAAATTGTGTTGCTACATCACTAATCATTAGAGAAATGCAAATTAAAACCACAATGAGGTATTACCTTCCACCAGTCAGAATGGCCATCATCAAGAAATCTACAAACAATAAATGCTGGAGAGGGTGTGGAGAAAAGGGAAGCCTCTTGCACTGTTGGTGGGAATGTGAATTGATACAGCCACTATGGAGAACAGTATGGAGGTTCCTTAAAAAACTAAAAATAGAACTACCATATGACCCAGCAATCCCACTACTGGACATATACCGTGAGAAAACCATAGTTCAAAAAGAGCCATGTACCACAATGTTCATTGCAGCACTGTTTACAATAGCCAGGACATGGAAGCAACCTAGGTGTCCATTGACAGATGAAGAAGATGTGGCACATATATACAATGGAATATTACTCAGCCATAAAAAGAAACAATATTGAGTTACTTGTAGTGAGGTGGATGGACCTAGAGTCTGTCATACAGAGTGAAGTAAGTCAGAAAGAGGAAAACAAATAAATACCTTATGCTAACACATACATATGGAATCTAAAAAAAAAAAAAAAGGTTCTGATGAACCTAGGGGCAGGACAGGAATAGAGATGCAGACGTAGGGTATGGACTTGAGGATATGGGGAGGGGGAAGGGGAAGCTGGGGCGAAGTGAGAGAGTGGCATGGACATATATACACTACCAAATGTAAAAATAGATAGCTAGTGGGAAGCAGCTGCATAGCACAGGGAGATCAGCTCAGTGCTTTGTGACCACCTAGAGGGGTGGGATAGGGAGGGTGGGAGGGAGGTGCAAGAGGGAGGGGATATGGGGATATATGTATATGTATAGCTGATTCACTTTGTTATACAGCAGAAACTAACACACCATTGTAAAGCAATTATACTCCAATAAAGATGTTAAAATAAATAAATAAATTGTGTTGAGAGTATGTACGTACCTTAAAGTTTTGGGAGGACTAAATGAGATAATGTGTAAAAATAAAAGTCTTGGCACATAGATATATTAAATACTTAAGCCATTCTTTTTCTTTTTTTTTTTATAAATTTATTTATTTTTGGCTACGTTGGGTCTTTTGTTGCTGCGCGTAGGCTTTCTCTAGTTGCGGCGGGCTGGGGCTACTCTTTTGTTGCTGTGCCCATACTTCTCATTGCGGTGGCTTCTCTTGTTGTGGAGCACAGGCTCTAGGTGCGTGGGCTTCAGTAGTTGTGGCGCAGGGGCTCAGTAGTTGTGGCTCACGGGCTGTAGAGCGCAGGCTCAGTAGTTGTGGCGCACGGGCTTAGTTGCTCCGCGGCACGTGGGATCTTCCCGGACCAGGGCTCAAACCCATGTCCCCTGCATTGGCAGGCGGATTCTTAACCACTGCGCCACCAGGGAAGTCCCTGAATCCATTCTTCCAACAAATATTTATTGAACATCTACTGTATAACAGTGAACAAAAAGACAAAGTCCCTGCCTGTGTGGAACGTATCTTCTAGTGTGTTTTCTGAAGTGGGATCAGAAAATAAATGTTTTCTATGTGTCAGATACTGATAAACACTATGGAGATAATTTTAAAATAAAATATATTAAGGGGGAGTGTGTGGAAGGAAGACTTATTTTACATAGGGTAGTGAGGAAGATGACACTAAGGAAGAGGAGTGGGCATGATATCTGGAGGATAAATGCAAGGGCCCTGAGGCATGCTGGAGGAGCAGCTCCAGCCTCAGAGAATGAAGACCTGTCACAATGCAGGATACACAGTGGAATGTGGTGCTGGATCAGAGAGCAGCTTCTGAGTGTTACTGAAATCAGTGAATTCAGTGTCTCTGTATACTTACTAGTTAGGTTGCAAGTCTAAAGTGATTATGATAAGGGACCAACCAATATGTATATACTGGATTATGTTCACTTTCATGAAGGAACTATAGATTTCCATGGCAGTTTTATTATTCTTCCTGCTGCTTTTTGGCCCTCTTAAAATTTTGCTCGGGGTTTTCACTTTGGCTTTGTTTCCAATATAGGTATGTCTAAATACATTGTTGCGACATACAAGATGTAAACAATGCAGGTGGCCTAGGCTGATAAGGAGGCCAAGTTCATGACTTTTGCTCTGGTGAATTTTTTTTTTTTTTTAAGTTCAATGGGTAACAGCATGGTAGAGTTGAAGGAATAAGCCTCTACTCATTTTTTTAAAAATTAATTAATTAATTAATTTTTATTTTTGGCTGTGTTGGGTCTTCGTTTCTGTGCAAGGGCTTTCTCTAGTTGTGGCAAGCGGGGGCCACTCACTATCGTGGCCTCTCTTGTTGCGGAGCACAGGCTCCAGACGCGCAGGCTCAGTAGTTGTGGCTCACGGGCCTAGTCACTCCGCGACATGTGGGATCTTCCCAGACCGGGGCTCGAACCTCTGTCCCCTGCAGTGGCAGACAGATTCTCAACCACTGCGCCACCAGGGAAGCCCTGGTGAATTGTTTTAATAGTGTTTCTATCTATGCTTGTCAGTTAGAGGAGCTGCCATGTAGTCCTTCTCAGCTTGTCTTCTTTGCTTGTTAAATCATAACATTACAGTCATAATTTGTAAACTTCCCACCTAGCCTACCATACCTCAAATCCTGGCAAGTCATCCGTACTCTTTGAATTAAATAGATTCACTGGCAAGTGAACAAAAAGTTATCTTGAGGGTGCTTTTTTTTTACTAGTGACATGAATGCTCATTCTAACTCTCTTAGCCATTCTTATCCCAAGTCGTCATCCCTGATTTTGCTTGGCTCAATTATGCAGTGGAATCAAGATGTTCTTTTTGAGGCAAGCAGTATGTTTGGTTGCTAAATATTCCTCTTATCTAGCATTGCCTTGAGTCCTTTAGAAATGTAACAATTTGGTTCAGTGAAGGAGTGAGTAACTGGCAACATAGGTTAAAAGGTTTTTGCTTGTCAGTTGCTCATAGACAAGAAGTTAGGTCTCTTAATACTTGGACAATTACAGATTTCATAAGAACATGATCTCACGTATATTTTGAGTTTTATTTTGGCATATTTTCTAGTCCCCCAGGCTTTAGAGGAGGGAAAATATTTTATAACTTGCTTACTTCTGTGGGGAAAACCGCAAGGTGTTTACCATATAAAATCAGGGATAAAATGATATTATTACTGTGATAGTAGATAAATAACATGTTTTCCTAACCTTGGCTATATTATGGCGAGAAGTTTCAAGTTGAAGATAGGGCACAGCCCTACTTCTGAAAGCTTACCAAACTTCTGTGATGTCAGCTGGAATTTCTGTGGTACTGCAAAATCAGAGAAAAAAAAATCCAGAGTTGACTGTAAATACAGTTAAATCAGCTGGTGCTTGTGAATCTGTATAGCTGGGCTTTGATGGGCTTGGTGTCAGGAAAGACACATTATATCAGTGCCTATCCTGGAATTATAGTTTCAGTAGCAATATCCTTGCTAGTTTTGTCTTGTTTGAAAGAGAACAAAAAGTAATAGTTATGGTAGAAACATTTCCACTTCTGAAAAACCCTCCTGAATTAATGCAGGCCTTAGTGGGACATCAAGTTGATTACTTATGTTTGAAGCACAACTCTACCATAGTTATTGTGGCTGGTCTGAAATTGAGCTTTCATTTATATTTATTCATCCATCCATTTATCAAACATGTATTAAGCCTCTGTTGAGTTGAGGGCTACAGCACTGCACAACTCCAGGGACACCATTCTCTTTATGTCAATTCAATAGAGCACATAGAATGTAAAGGGGGGTTGGTAATGCCATGATACTGATAGCAGGCAGTCTGTTCAGCACTAGGGTGTACAAAGCCAAATAATATGTGGTCCCTTCTCTTGGGGACCTCTCAGGCCAAGGAGGCAGACATGTAACAGTAAGGATAACATGTGTTATAGGTGTCATGCTGGAAACTTACACAGGTTACAGTGAGCCCAGAGGAGGCAGCAGTTAACTCTCTAGGTCAAAACTATTGAGGAATGGGATGCTTGGTCAGGAAAGGCTTAATAGTGTTGGTGACTTAAGCATAGTCAGAAAAGCAGACAGGTGGGGAGAAGGGGAGGAACTGGCTTTGCTGGCAGAGAGAGCTGGGAGAGCCAAGCTGTACAAGGCAAAGCAGCCTGGTCTATGCATGGAACTGCTGTCTGGAAGATCACGGTGTGGGCGCTGCTCTGGGGAGACAGCAGGAGAGTCAGGCTGAAGCCAGAAGACAGAGAACTTTATTTATTAAAGAAATTTGGACTTTATCCTGTAGGCGGGGGGGGAACCGTTGGAGAGTTATAGTTTATGCTCTCTTTAGATGAGATGATCTACTAATCTACCGGGAAATAGATGGTTCTCTTGTTGTGAGACGGTGTAGAAATCTTGAAACAGAAGAGAGGTAAAATGCCTTATGACTTTTTCCCCTTTAGAACTTAAACATTTCGTAAATATGCCAGGGCAAATAACAAAGCTTAAGGGAGTAAAGAGGTGCCTGCAAAGTCTGAATGCAGAATTCTTGTAGATTTTTATGATTTTTTCTCTCCCCAGTCTTTTTATATTTATATACTCTTTAGTAAGTCACATCATTATAGGAACAACTAAAGCTGTCATAAACAGAATAACACCGACTCTCAGTAACTGTGTAAGTAAGTTCAAGTGAAGAAGAGCTGCAGCATTTAGTGTGCTGAGGCATTGGCCAGGATCCTTTAGAGAGGGCATAGAGACCACTGGTTATGTAGGTGATGGTCAACAAAGTTCCTACTGTATTTACATTGTAACTATTTTGTAGTGGCATATAAAAGAGAGGTGAAAGTTCTTGACATTAGTCATATTTTTACAGACTGAGAATTCCTTTTTTCTAGCCATTGACTTAAAGTATAAATACAAAGGGCTATCAAATTTTAACTTTCATCATTCAGAGGTATGTGTCTTCTTTGTATCTTCACAAAATATGTTCTCCAATGAAGAAATTTTGAATTCAGAGATAAGTTGTTTTCTTATTATTTTTGGTAGTGAATGTCTGAAGTGGGATCCCAGAAACTGTGCAACACAGATAAAGCAGGCACTTCCATAAACTCTGTTCATCTGAAATCTGAGGGATGCTTAATCTGAGGGTGATAGTCTTCAGTGTCCACTGGCCTTTGCTTTTTGTCAAGTGGTTTTGCTTTACTCTTACTGTTTATGAAAATAGCTTCATATGCATAGATGAGAGTAAGTATTTTACATTAAAAAAATTGAAGGGAATGACAAGGCTGTATAGAATTCTGTCTCTGGCCTGATTGGATATGCAGACTTTGAGGATTATTTTCGGAGAAAAGGGCATCAAAGTAGAGCACCATGAGCGTGATAATCATCAGACAGGAAGTACTTACCATGTGCCAGGTACGGTCTTAAACATTTTTTTGTATATTAATTCATATAATTCTCATTGAGTTGGGCCCATTATTATTGTCCTCATTTTACAGATGGGGAAACTGAGGCACAGATTGGTTAAGTGACTTGCCTAAGGTTACACCGCATCTAAGTAGCAGAGCCAGGTTTTGTATGGAAACGGTCTAGCTCCAGAGTTCATCCTCTTAACTACTCTGTATTACTGTCTCTCCTGGTGGAGCTTTCATTTCACCATTGTATTCCCAGCACCTAGAATAGAGCTTGGCATCTGGTTGGTGCTCAGTCAACTTGTTGAATGAGAAGCATCCATGAGTGTTAAATGCAGCACTGGCCTGAGGCCGTGTGGGAGTGTGTTTGAGAGAGAGACAGACAGACGCTGGGGTATAGGTAGAGTTATGTCACAGAAGTGAGATGTAAGAGCCTGAAACAAAAGCCGGGGCTTGAACCTCAGGCTGACAGTGGTAATCTCAGAGGTAGTTAGGAGCTACTGGACAGGAACATTCCAATAATAACTCCGGAAGCCTTCTGACTGGCCCACGTTTGTTATTTCTTTGTAGTGATTAGCAGCAAAATCCTTAAAGACGTCTTGAAGATTTGGGACGCGGATCGGGGTGGACACAGGCTAAGCGCTGGAGCAGGTGGGCCGAGGAGAGGCTGGAGAGGAGCCCCTGGCGTCCCTCGGGGCTCTGCGAGCTGGCTTCGCCCTGGGCGGTCGGGCGGGGATGGTGGCGTCCAGCCGGGAGGCCAAGTGGCCACGCCGGAGCCTTGCGGGAGGCTGCGGGGGGTCCTCTGGCAGCTGGAGGGTCTTGCGAGCCGCCCGAGTGGGCGGTGCCTGCGGCCCCACCCCGGCGTCGACGTGCGCGCTTCCGCTCGCCCGTGGGGCGCTGCAGGCGCGCGGGCGGGGCGCGGCCTGAGGGTTCAGGGAGCCTTTGTCACCCTGGTCGCGGATAAAGCAGCGTTCTGCTTGCCGGGCAGCTTGCACGGCGGGGACCTGGCCTGCAAGGAGGTACGTCTGGCAGCCCAAGGCCGCAGCGGGAGCCCTCGGGGTGGGCTCCTCTTGCCGGGCTGGAAACGGACCCTGCGGCCGGGGCTGTGTGCATGCGTACTGAGCGGTGCTCGTGCCCGCTCTTAAGCGGAGAGTGGACGCGCGGCTGCGGCTTCCAGGGAGGACGGGACCCAGGCTTCTTAGGGCGCCTGTGCTCCTAGAAAGTGTTGGGGAACCTGGAAAGTCGCATGAGTCACTGTTGCTTTTGAACTAGAAACGCTTTACTTGGCATTAGATGGTAATGACCAATATTGTGGTCTGTTTTCAGTTACTGCTTCGGAAAGTTGAAGTGCTGGAATTGATTGCTCATAGTTACATGTATAAAGGTAGATCTGAGCGCAGTAAGGTCTGAAGTATTAAACGATCTTAAAATGTGCTATCGTGAATTTATTACCTTATTTTGTTTGTTTCTTCAGGAATTAACCTTTATTTACATAGTTTTTAAATTACGAAGAATCAGATCTTGAATTTCAGAAACTATTAAAGAATTAAAGGGTTAGGATAAGATACGTATAGATAACCTTTGAGTTAATGAATTGTGGTATAAAAAAACCTTTTATTTTTTAAAACTGACAGTAAGAAGAAAGAAAATGTTAAGAAATGTCTCAAAAAAAAAAAAAAGAAATGTCTCAAGGTAAAATTGCATGCGGACTATTATTATAATTTTTTTCCTGAAAATTTGTACAGATGTTCTGATATATGTTGTCTTATCAAAGATAACCAAATGGGCAGTTAGTGTTTCGAATTTAGTAATTCATAGAACATAGTAAGTATCTTTTGGGTCTGTTTTTTAAGGGCTTGGTTTTTTCGCAATGATTTAGATGCTAGGAAAATAAGTGAAAAGTGGACACCTTTTTTGGAGAGGAGGGCCATTTGGGAAGGGGGGACAAGCAGTGAGACCTGAAAGGTGCAGTTAGAAATGATATAAGCCTTCATTCAGACAGAGGAATGGAATGTGGAATGGTTGTGATAAGATGTGAGATCAGAAGCCAGGGCTCTTGCTCCTGTCCTTCATCTTGGAAGTGTTTTGATTATTCTGAGTCTGTCATGATGTGCTGTTTATTTTTGTTAGCATTATCTAAGGAAGATGGTTCTGAAAAATTGTTATAATTTATTGAGGACTATGAGAATGGACTGAGATTCTTAATGGAAGGTGTTCCGTTAGTAACCCATTGCAATGTTAATTTTAATCTTTAGTGTTGGCAAATAAAAAGAATTTATGGGTGATAATACACTAAAGGAAGAACAAGCTGGTCAGAAGGAGAGAATCCAGGACTAGACCCTAGGAACCCTAGTTCTAAACCCAAATCTGCGTGTAATGGCTGTGGATGGGTCATTTAAACTCTCTGGGGCTTTGTGGCTTCATCTGTGTAATGAGAGTAGTCTACTAAAGAGATGGCTAAGGTTTTTTCAACTTTAAATTGTGGTTTGTGTCGGTCACAAGAGGGTTATGGCTCTTTGGAAATTTTATGGTTAAACCATATGATAAGGACTTAGCTTCATTTGTGGTTTAGTTGCTCAATTCTGGTTCCATGATCTTTGGATTTCATAACTAGATTCGTGCAAAGCATTGTGCAAGTATGGCATATATAGTTTGTGGAACTCTTCTTTGAAGAAAGCTCTAGGTTTTCCTGGAGCCTTATTTTTTTGTTTGAGGGATGTGTGTGTTTCCCCCTCGATCTCTCTCCTCCTCCAAAACCTAAAACAGGAACCCTAGAGGCAGGGAAGTTTTAGAAAGCACTTAAACTTTTAACTTGTCTCAAAAAAAAAATACACATTTAAGGCAATCCTCTGTTGAAGGTGGTAGGGCAGTAGTTTGGATTATAAAGGTGAAGAGAAAAAGACATTTTTTGTAGTCTTTCATTGATGTGAATTTTAGAATTAGAGCTGATTTGGTCCAGTCTTTTTTTTTTTTTTAATTTATTTATTTATTTTTGGCTGTGTTGGGTCTTCGTTTCTGTGCGAGGGCTTTCTCTAGTTGCGGCAAGCGGGGGCCGCTCTTCATCGTGGTGCGCGGGCCTCTCAACTGTCGCGGCCTCTCTTGTTGAGCATAGGCTCCAGATGCGCAGGCTCAGTAGTTGTGGCTCACGGGCCCATTTGCTCCGCGGCATGTGGGATCTTCCCAGACCAGGGCACGAACCCGTGTCCCCTGCATCGGCAGGCAGATTCTCAACCACTGCGCCACCAGGGAAGCCCCCGGTCCAGTCTTTTTACAGGTTAGAAAACAGGCAAAAGTGTGTGTATATTTGGTATATATTAGAGAGTTTAGACTACTGAGTTTTTGCCATAAAAACAACTTGTCTTTTGCTGTGTTTTATAGTGAGAGAGTATATGGGGAGCTATATTTATTAAACAAGTACCACATCCTCACCCCTAAGTCTATGAGGTAAGTATTGTTATCCTCACTTATTTAATTAGGACATTAGGTTCAAAAAGGGCAAATGGTCCAAGGTCATAGCATTGATTAATGGCTAAATGATTCTAAGTCAGGGTCTCCTCACTTCAAAGCCTTTTCTAGCTTCAGTGCTGCTTTCTTTATAGTCCATAGGTGGAGATTCTTTAGGTCCCCATAACTCAGCTAACCAAAAACAACCAAAGCGTTAAAAAGTGCAGTGTGCAGGGCCTGGGTTAAGTGCCTAAAGGGAGATATTGTCTCACTTTAACTTCATTGCAGCACTTTGTAGCTACTGTCATTGTCCACATTTTTCTAGAGGAAACTGAGGTCCAGAGAAGTTAAGTAACTCGCTCATGGGTCTGAAGGTTGCAGATGGAGCTGGAATTCTGGTTTGTCAGGCCTCAGAGTAATCTCTTAAACATCATGCTTGCTACATTGGCTCTCCAAGCTGAAAGGAATGGTGAATTTTTTTTTTTTTTTTTGAAATTGACCATATGAGCTAGATAACTCATACAGGTCTCTCTGGATGTGACATTTCATAAAGCTAGCTCAGACTTCACCTTATTGTGGTTTGAATTCACCCATGTGGTGGAGTTCTTGATTTCAGCTCTGAGGGCTCTCTCCTCACTGCAGTACAAGAAGGCAAACCTTTGCACAGCTTCTTTCTTGGGATTTAAGCTTTGGAAGCTGACTGCCCCTTGACTGCTCCACAGGGAGGAGGAGGGTCAGCGCCAAGGGCAGCAAAGGGACAGACATCCCTGGGGCTGGCCGTAAAGGAATGAAACAGGTTTTCTTAATGGCTTTAAAGACCCCTACTCTAACAAGGTGACTGTTTTGAAGGATAACACATTTTAATCTGAAAACAAGGGATAAATATGTGGGGAAAATCAGTTTTGTAACTTTTAAATCTCATCCTACCTTCTATCCATAGCTGACAAGGGGAAAATACAAGTTGTGTACTCTTGCCATATTCTGTTCTTGTTAGGCAGTTGTATAGTATTTGTGATGGACTTGAGAAGACTTCTGTAAGTCAGCACTGTATGCATTTGAATTTGTCTCCCACGTGATCAATGTCAAAAACTACTGGTTTTTGACATTGTGAAGCAACATTTTGACTTAATGTTATTGTTTAAATTTTACACTGTGCCAGGCATTGTGGCATTGCACACACATGGTGAGGACCTAAGAATGGGAAATTTGGCACAGGTGAAAGTTGGTTAATACATTTGAAAGACAGCTAAATATGCTTTGCATATAAGTAACTTAAGTGAAAAGTGAAACAACTTGTGGTAATGAGGTGACATTCCACTCTCTGAATATGAGCCAGCATTTCACTCGTTATGCAGGTATTGTTCAAGTTCCTACAGTGTGCACTAAGTGCACACTAATGGCGTGCTTAAAACAGGGCAGCTTATAGTGTGAAAAAGAAGGTAGCAAAGTAGCTGCAGCTGGTGTTTCAAAGGTTGGAAAAAAATCTCCAAGGGGATTCCTGTCAAATCCAGTTAATGAAGCCCTTCCATTTTAGAGATCATTATGGGGAAACAGACTGTGGCAACAAAATAGCAGGGGGAAGTTAGAAAATTTCCTGAATCTTTCAGGAACTCTAGTTCCTGAATGTGAATTTTCTGCTGAGATGGTCAAAAGAAAGCCTACTGGGCTTCTTCCTCCCGCTGTCTTATTTCTGAGGGTGGGGAATCATAGTGTTCGGCCCGTTTCAGCTTCTAGCTAGCCACTTGGCCCTAAACCTCGGCTTAAAGATGCAGTGTAGGCCAGAGTTCCCTGGGTCTCAGATGAGCAGTCAGCCATTTGCACTGTGTAGACTGCTGTTCAGCCGAAAGCTGGCTGGCTTCTCTGAGAAGGTCGTTTCCTTCAGGACTGTTAGGAAGTTCTTTTATATGTTGCCTCAGATGTCTCCTATTAATCCTCCTCTACTCCTTTGGGTCATTCTGAACAGGTCTAATTCTATTTGACAGGTCTCCAAGTATTCCAGAATAGTAATCTTGTCCTCCCAGAGACTTCTCTTATCTAGACTAAACAGCCTCCCTTCCTGGAGAAATTTTTCATGGTTTTGAGGCCCCTTTCTTTTTTTTTCTAAATGCCTCTTTCTGAAGTTTGTTATTCAGAAAGAAATTTCAAAATTAGTCTAATAAACATGGAACAGATTAGTGGCAAACTCTATACTTTTGGTAAATGTAGTCAAATAGCATGTAAGTAATTTTCGCCTGAGATCCAGCACACTGCTAACTCATATAGAACTTGCTTTCAATTAAAAATCTCCATCCTTTTACATTTATTCTCTTCCACTTTGCCCTCCCCCGTTCAAGTAAAAAAAAAAAAATCTACATTTTTGTTTTATAAGATTTAACAGCTATGTAGAGATTGTTTGGAATCTATTTTTGTCACAGCCATGTGTTATCTCCAACTTTAATGTCTGCCTTCTGTGTTTTCATACAGGCAATTAGGGAAAACAGTTGAGTAATTGGGGAAAACAGGCATACCTCTAAATACTTAACAGACTGGTTTCAATTCATTATCCTTTGAGTACTTTGTAAAAAATAATTTTATGATTCAATTTAGTTGGCCTGTTTTGCCCATGTTCACTTTGTCCACAGAGATCGTATACAACCTTGTCGCAAGTCTTACTATTGTCCAAATATATCGTGTCTAAAGGATTACGTTGACTGGCCAGTTTAGTAAAACTACCCAAGAAGGAAATAATTTTGGTGTCACAGGGCTTAGTGAATCCATGCTGGGCTACTGTGATCACTGCTTTCTTTTTGTAAGTATTTAGAAACCGTCTCTGATTCTAGATCTATCCAGGATAGACATCAGACTGTTCTTCCAGCAGTTTTTGTCAAGCTTTGCTTCATTGCTTTTCTGACAGTCTTCTGTCCCAGTCTCATATCATTATATCTTGGGTTATGTGGTATTTTTCCACTTCTGTTTCTTCTCTCCTGTGCTTATTAGAAAACTCTCTGTGGTTTCCCACACCAGTTTCTCTAAGTACCTCCCTTATAGCAGAATCCCATGAAATTATTTTGTCAGATTTACATTCCTGAGAGCTTCCTAGCTATGAAGGCATCCCTGAGTTCTTCCTAAATAAAAAAAAGGGGGGGGAGGAATAAAAAATTTAATCCTCCCAATAAATTTAGGTTAATGCCAGATCTAAACAATGTTCTAAACTCTGTGTATTAGGTTATTGGTTTGCAGCTTCTTTCCAAAGTAATCATGGGTCCTTCTAGACCTTTTAGTCTTCAGCTCTAAATCTGTAAAACGAGAACACATGCCCCCTGTGACTTAAGGTATGTAAATAGAAACTTACAATCTAGTGTTCTTTTAACTTTTTGGAGGCTATATGCCCTATCAATTCAGGCAATTTAGTGTATTTTTTCAGAAATATCTGTTCCCATGTAAAGTGTAACTAAAGTAGATGCATAGGATTTTTGGGCAGGAACACAGTAGTGGTGGGCGGGGAAGAGGAGGTAATATTTATTAAGGGTATACTATGTACCAAGTCCTATGTCGGAAGTAATCTAAGTAGTTAGTAACTGGGAGCTGGTTGGAATAATCATTTGGGGGATGATTGCAGGGTGGTTTTTGGTTGTAATTATGGTGCAATTTGGATTGTTCTTCTTTTTTTTTTCTTTTAAAGGAACAGGGAGCAGAATGAGTACCTCACAGGACCAGAGTGGCTGCTCCAGTAATAAAGAACCCCATTTGAGGTGTTGTGATGCGCGGAGGGACTTGGAGCTTGCTATTGGTGGAGTTCTCCGGGCTGAACAGCAAATTAAAGATAACTTGCGAGAGGTGTGACGTGTGCTTTTCTCTTCCCTTGTCTGAACTCTTATTACAGGGCTGGTTAGAGCATGGCGAAGGGATTGGCTTGTCCAAACCCAAAAGTTTTACCCCATGCCTTGCATTGTCTGCCTGAAATGTTGGTGCCTTTGATTCCAAATGGAAAATAAAGCAGATGTTAGAAGAATCTGGAAACTCCTGCACCACCTTAGAGAATTCAGTCCAGTGTGCATTTTTGATTGCTTCTCTGTGTGGTCCCTGTGCCAAGCACTGCCATCCACTAAAAAGTAACAAAGTGAATGAGCTCAGCTCATTGAACTGGTCAGTTGTGTTCTTAATGCATAAAGGATGGCACTTCAGCATGTCCCCTACCATCTGTTAATTTGGTATTGGCATGGTTTTGGTGGTGGCATGGTTCTATAAATGACTTAATTGTTAGAGCTAGCCAGAACGAAATCTGTTCCTTCTATTGGCCCAATAGCGTTGTGCTGGTGAGTGGGTAGACCAAGTGTTACATGACTTTGAAATACCACTTTACTATCCAGAAAAAGGTGTTTTAAAATATCGTTTCTTATATGGATTCTTCTGGATAATTTATAGCTGTTATGATTTTCTTCCTTAGAATTTTTATATTTATCTCTCTTTTGAATCACTCTTTATGCTTCCAGAAACATTTAGTTTATAATTTTACATAAACTGTCTATCTACCCTAATGGTCTTCTGGCTGTTGACATGTAGTGGCACATCTCTTTACTAAATTGGCCTACTGTAAATGTGTTGCTCATTTGTAGGGTGAGAAAAGAGGTAAGGGCTAGTTATTAAGTTAATATTCTTGTCTTCTTCCACTGATGAATTTGTAAAACTATAGATTTTCAAATTATGTGGAAAACTTAGGGGCATCAGTATTGCATGACATATCCTTGTATTTTCTCTTGACTCCTTTAGGACACCCAAAATAAACCTGATCCTCTTAGAAGAAGGAGTATTGAAGGAGGATTTTGGAGCTTAGATATGCATTTATGGCTGGGATTGTTAAACTGGGTCCATGGGGCTTTGGTGGTTCCATGGATGGGATTCGGGACTCAACGCTGAAATTATAGGCAAAATTTTGAATGTATGCATTTTTCTGGGGAGACACTCCATAAATGTCATTGGATAATCAAAAGGATTTGTGACCGCCAGAAGTTTAGGGACCTCACCATTCTGTGGGAAACACCATTCTTTGAGCTTATAGCACTAGTGAAGCTAACATATATATGTTTTCTAGGTGAAAGCCCAGATTCACAGCTGCATAAGTCGTCACCTGGAATGCCTTCGAAGCCGTGAGGTGTGGCTGTATGAACAGGTAGATCTCATCTATCAGCTTAAAGAGGAGACGCTTCAGCAGCAGGCCCAACAGCTCTACTGGGTAAGATGACTGCAAGGCCGTGATTGGTTTGAATATGGTTTCTGGTTTCCAGAGACTGTTTTTTCTGTAATGCAGCATTAACACAGATCAGATAAAAATTTAATCTCAAGTGCTATTTGCTATTTGTTAACTTGGATACACTTGGTGCTTTTAGTATCATTGTGGATAGATGGTTTCATTTTTCTTATAGTTGCTGGGCCAGTTCAATTGTCTTATTCATCAGCTGGAGTGCACCCAGAACAAAGACCTAGCCAATCAAGTCTCCGTGTGCCTGGAGAGGTAAAGACCTTTTTTGCTTGTTTTGACTTTGGCTCTTTGACTATGGTGTATTAAAAAAGAGTCACTTTGTAACTCATTGCATGATTTGGATTTAACTTGACGTCTCTGTTCCTTGGATAAGATCATCCTGCTTTGTATATTTAACATCATACTTGGTGGTACATGGTTAAGTCATCTATCTTTGGTTGAGTTTCTTCGAAAAGTACAATCATTTCAAATAACTCACAATTTGGTTTTTATTTTGGATGAATTTGAAATAGATGTTTCTTTAAAATAGCCAGGTTTTATTTTTTTTCTCCAGACTGGGCAGTTTGACCCTCAAACCTGAAGATTCGACTGTCCTACTCTTTGAAGCCGATATAACTGCCCTGCGCCAGGCAATCACCACATTTGGGTCTCTTAAGACCATTGTGAGTAGTGTTCATCTCAGAAGGTTCATAGTGAGCTTCTCAGGTCTGTGGCCTCACAGGTGGTCTTAAAAATAACACATTTTCACTGTGAATAGTGGCTTTCTTGAGAATTTGATAAGCTTCAGAAATTTCATTTTCTGATTAAATTTATAGAGCATTAGGCTGGTAGTGCTTGGAATGTGGTATTGACTCATTGATCATCTCTAGAATTCATCTTGTATCTCTTTAAATACCTTTGACTTTTTTCTTATGAAATTTATGGCTTGAATGATCTTTAATATAGAGTCAAATATGGTCTCATTTGGGTCTTGTTAGAAGTAGTAATACTACCAATTCTGGTGAAGGTTTCTTACATGAAGATAGTTATGTAGTACAATAGATAGGGAACTCTCAGATTTTATAACTACTTCATAGGTCAGTGAATTTAGTGTAAAAAATATTTATTCTAGTGAAATGTAACACTTTGCTTAAACTTTTGAAATTTAGGGATTACAATTTCACTTTTTTGGTATGAAAGCATAACATTAGTAAACATGATTAATTTGCTCTTATAGCAAATTCCTGAGCACCTGATGGCTCATGCTAGTTCATCAAACATTGGGCCCTTCCTGGAGAAAAGAGGCTATATCGCATTGCCAGAGCAGGTAAAATGTCATTTTGTTTCTTGTAACTGAGCTATTACTTGGCTTATATTTCTTTTGGGTTTTGATTATATCACTTTTTTTTTTTTTGGCTACCATTTATTTGTAAAAAGGCACCAGTGGTAATAAATTAGTTTATGCAATTAAATGCTTCCCTTGAGACTGAATGTCAGAAATTTAGAGGTTTTAGAGGTGTTGAGTAAGAAAGTAATTGTTACCAGTTAGTTCATAAGAATTATCAATAGCTCTCTGATTGGGTTGGTTCTCTCTTAGGGATCCTTCTCTTTATCATCCATAGAGGTGATTTACTTCTAAAGGCAATGTGAATATAGGATCCTAGAAGTTTTGAGTTGAGAAGAACCCTGGAGATCACCTATACTCCTTGTTTTGTAATTGTGAAAATGGAGGCTTAGGGAAGTCATTTGACTTGTGCAGGGTCAGCATCAAGCCAAGATTAGAGAACTTGGGTCTCCTGCTTTTCTGGCAAACTTTCTACTGCATTTGACATTGCCTTGTTAAGCAGCAAAGTATTATGTGATTAGCAGAAGTCAGCATCCAGCACCACATCTGTCCCTCTCAGCGAATGGCTCCTTGGAAGCAAACCTGCCAGCGGTCGCCAGGCTCCTTACATACCCAGTACCAATCTGCAGGACTGGCTCAACCAAAAGCAGACCTTGGAGAATAGTCAGGTGTGTTGCTGCCTTTATTGTTTCTGAGATAGATGAAGTAATAGATGGGGCTAGTTATTAACTGATAGTGTACGTCTTTGTTTGGTTTTTAGTTCTAGTCTGGGAAACATGTATCTTTTAATAACTTTTTATTACAATAGTGACACCTCTACACTGTAGATAAAAAGCTTAGGGAAAAAACTGTATAAAGAAATAGAAGCCCATAATCCCACATGCAGAAACAACCACTGTAACATTTTTGTTTATGCATACATATACTTTAAAAAAAAAATCATTCTGTAACTTTTGTTTTGGCTAGCAGATTTTTTTACTAATAGAGCATGAATATATTTCTCTGTCATTTAGTTTCTTCCATAAAATCCTTCACAGTATATAATATTTCATTGATTGGCTCTAAACTTGAGTTTTTCTGAATATAAATACATTTCCTCTGCATGTCCAGGAACTGATTATTGGCGTACATTCTTGATTAGTTCTTTAGGAATAAATTCTTAGAAATGGCATTCCTAGATTATAGTTCTGCAGACCCTTTAAGACTCTTGATACAGATTGCCAATTTGGCTTTCCAGGAAGTTGATACCAGTTTATATTCCCACCAGCAGAGTATTGAAGAGACCTGCTTCCCTGAAACTTCTCTAATAGTGGTAGTCGTTTACAACTTTATTTCTCTGAATTTGACACAAAGTAACAGTAAAAACTTTTGTTTTGAGTTTCTTAGATTACTAAGGAGGTTGAGTATTTTTCATGGTTATTAGCCTTCTTTGATGACTTGTCTCATCATATCCATGGCTCATTTTTGTCTTCTTTATTCATAAAGTCACATTATATAGAAGTACTAGTCTCTTTTCTATAAACTGCTACAAATGCTTTCTCCTAGTTTGCCTTGTTTATTTTAAAACTGCAGAAAATTAAATTTTAATGTAACCATATATTTTAATATCTTAATAGAGAAATCCCATACCTTTTGGCTATGTATATACTTAAATTTAGAAACATTGGGCAGTGTGGTAAATATAAGTAGAAGTCTTATCATTGAATCCCAAAGCAGTCATAATATTCTGGCAAACTAATATTGTGTACTTCTTATGTAGACTTCTGCCAGAGCCTGCAATTTCTTCAGTAATGTCTGGGGCAACCTAAAGGGCTTGGAAAATTGGCTCCACAAGAGTCAGAAACAAGTTTCTGAAAAACCAAGTTACCAAAAGTGTAACAGCTATTCTACTACCAGTTCTTACTCCATTGAAATTGAAAAGGTTGGAGATCTAGAGCTTCTTGATCAAGATGAGATGGAGCTTTCCGATTGGCTGGTGACTCCCCAGGAATCCCATAAGCTTGAGAAGGCTGGGAATGGCAGCTGTGAAACCAGTGAGAAGTTTAAGCTCTTGTTCCAGGTGTTCCAGGAGTCCTATAGTGTGAATGATTGGCTCATCAAGCCTGATTCCTGTACCAATTGTCAGGGTAACCAGCCTAAAGGTGTGGAGATTGAGAACCTGGGCAATCTGAAGTGCCTGAATGACCACTTGGAGGCCAAGAAACCCTTGTCCACTCCCAGCGTGATTACTGAGGATTGGCTTGTCCAGAATCATCAAGACCCATATAAAGTAGAGGAGGTCTGCAAAGCCAATGAGCCCTGTACAAGCTTTGCAGAGTGCGTGTGTGATGAAAATTGTGAGAAGGAAGCTCTGTGTAAATGGCTTCTGAAGAAAGAAGGAAAGGATAAAAATGGTATGCCTGTGGAACCAAAACCTGAACCTGAGAAACATAAAGATTCCCTGAATATGTGGCTCTGTCCATCCAGAAGAGAGGCAACAGAACAAGCCAAGGCACCGAAGGCAATGGCCTCTTCTAGAATTGCTGATTCCTTCCGTGTCATAAGGAACAGTCCCTTGTCAGAGTGGCTCATTACCCCCTCATGCAAAGAAGGATGTCCCAAGGAAGTGCCTCTTAGAGAGGACAGAGCTGGCATACCAAAGCTTACAAGCCACTTGGCCACTTCCTGGTGTCCCTTTAACACAGCTGACTGGGTCTTGCCAGGAAAGAAGACAGGAAATCTTAGCCAGTTATCCTCAGGAGAAGACAAATGGCTACTTCGAAAGGCCAAGGTGAGCACAACACATTAAAATAGCACCTTTTGAAGTATATTTAATACATTTTTACTTTCTTAATCCCAAACCTTGCAAATGGGCCAGATCCTTAAATATCTTAACTGTTAAATATGGCTTAAGTATTAATTTTGGTGCCATGTTAGCAACAGAGTGGAGGATTTATGATTATTCAGACTGAAATTTCTGTGCATTTTCTAGGCCCCAAATCCCCATCTGGCCTATTTTATTGCTACTTATGGAAAAGATTAGGGGTAGAGAAAATAGTTGTCCCCTTTGCTCATTGTTATTAGAATGCCCAACATTTACATCATTCTTTATAGACACTACACTATTTGAAGATGAATTGTTGGTCTCACGCCTCCCAGTTGTCATGTAGCAATCCACCTTTTGTCTTCTTGCAGGAAGTATTACTTAATTCGCCCCTACAGGAGGAACGCAGCTTTCCCCCAGACCGTTATGGCCTCCCAGCAGTTTGTGATCTCTTTGCCTGTATGCAGCTTAAAGTTGATAAAGAAAAATGGTTGTATCGAACTCCTCTACAGGTGGGTACATGCCACTAGTGCAAATATTAGTTTTAGCTGCTCAAAGATATTTTGCCTTATATATGAATTCATACTTTGCCCACTGAACTGTATTCCTATTAATGGTTTCTATATTAGGTGAGGTGGGAAAAAGATCATAAAAATTTCATGTATTTCACTTGAACTTGCTCCATGAAATAACTAGGACATACTTGAAAGTGACCTTTCAAGATGGTGTAGGCTGTTGGGAGAATTTTTGGAGCCTGTGTGGATTCTAGTAGCTTATTGAGAAATGAGAGCTTCAGGGTGGGAAGAAACTCGCTTTTTATCCTGCAGTGAAATGACTTTTTATCTATGGGCTTTTCTTTACAGATGTGAAGGAATGGAGTACTAGAGTCAAGCAAATTTTCTGCAGATTAGCACAAATCCATGAGCTGAGTGACTGCGGCTTGCCAAATCATTGCGTTTCTGGGTCTGATGTAGTTCCTTTTCTGCCTAATTTTGAACTAGTGAAGAGAAATAATAAATCAAATTATGAGTTACTGTGTAAAAGAAAAAGGCTGTTTGTTGATGTTGAGGTGATTCAGTTCCTTCTTACAGAAGTATTAATTCACCCCTACCCTAGAAACACAGCATCGTAGTGGGTGGGTCTTTTTCATAAGCCTCCACGGCTCCTTAGTTTGGGTTGTTATTAGAAGTACATTAAAGCACTGTAGTTTTAAAAATGAAATAGTTTTATAATCAAGGTGTGTTGATGTATTCTAAAACTAGTAAACTTACCTAACCTTTTGATTGCCCTTCTTTGGATGCTTCCCTTGTTGTGGGTTTTCTTCCATTAACGGTGAATTCTTCTGTTTAATTAATGTACAATATTATTTCACACAAATAATTAACCTTGCCAATATAGTGGTTTTTTCTTACCAAAACATGTATTAACAATTTTGGCAATTTTTGACATTAATTACAAAACATTTTAGCTTACATGCCAGATTCTACATTATTTTTCTTTTTTTGAAACAAACTCAACTATTTCAAGTTTTATCTTTATTCCCTTCTCTAAACGTTATTATTGAAGTATCTAGACAGCTCTTTCAGAAGGGCTCCATGTTGCTTGAAGACTATATTCAGGGTAATCCTAGCCTCTTTCAAAATATTCTGAAGAACTACAGGCAGAAGAGCCCCAGTGCTGACTAATCAAAAAGCAAAAGGCAAGACATGTTGGAAATGTAGTACTTGAACTATTCACTATCCTAAATGTTACTGGTGCATCCTGTGTAAATGGAAGCTGAACTGGACACCTGGTGCTTTTAACTAGGCATAAATTAAATGTCCTCTCACTGCAAGCATAGCATACCTATACCTTATAATGCAGTGACATTTTAGTGAATAGGCCGTTTTGAACACTGTGCCTTGGGGTGTTTATTGAAGCTTTATGAAAAGTATTGATGTTTCCCTTAGCATCCTTAAAGTTATGTCCATGCTTTAAAAAGTTTCTCTGTAGAAGAGAAATGGTATTTATACCATGTTTTAAAATTCTGTAAGATGAGACATCTTAGCTGCTTTCCAGGCTTTTACACTATTAAGCCACTCAAGTTGCCTATATGTTATTGGAAATACTTTTAAAGTTTGTGATATGGTCATCTAGAAAGCCCTTTTGGGGAAACTTCACATTCCCAGTGTCATTGCCATACAACTTCATTAGAATTCTTGAACCACAGCTGAAACGAGCCTATTATTTTTTAGTTCCCCGATACCATTTAGAACTTTAAAAACTAAAGGTGGTGGGTAAAAACTTAAGGAGCCTTTCCATTATCTTTGGTTGCAGGAAACTTTGTAGTTTTTGAGGTTTAACACATTGTGTATCCCTAAATTAACAATCACTGTGCTAATGAGTGTAAAACATTTCTTTTGCATTGATGGATTTTGTGCCTCCCTCCATTAAAAGCGTAACAGCCATATAGTTGTCCTGTGATTTGTAAAACACCTTGTCACAAAATTATATGAATGTGGTATCCTTTGGTTAGGAGTACAGCTGAGAAACACTTGAACATTAAAAGTTTTTATATTCACTTAAATATCAATGTATTTTATGATTCTTGAATTAGCAAAGAATAGGTTATTACTAACTTCCATTTTGTCTTTCTTGCACACTCTTCATATGTACTTTTAATTTTTAATCTGCTGTTGCAGGTAAGATATTAAACTGCTTTTTGCTTTTTTTTTTTTTAAACTAGAGGACTTCAGCTGAAGTTCAGTGCTTTTCTGCCAAATTCCTTCTAACTAGATGCATTCAGAAAGGCCCTACTTTACTTTCTCTAATCAATCACAATAGCCACCAGTTGTTTAGTATTCATTATGTATACGTATAACCTGCAGTGCAATCTTATTTGATTAACTTCATTTCAAAGATGAGAAGACAAACTCAGAAATTAAATAACTCGTCCTTATTTTCTTTAGCTTGCTTTCCCAAGGCTTCCTAAAAACTTAACAGCTCGTGTCTACGTCATCTCTTTTTCAAATTATCCCCAGTAAGATGAGCTAACGTGTACAGAATCACGATTGTTGCACAGATTGTTCTAGCACAGTACACTAATGGTATAATGGTTAATCTGAAATATCTTTAGGTTGTGTAGTGGCAACTCTATTGGAGAAAAATTTTAACCTAGTTGCTAATGCTGCCAGTAGCCCTTCATTTCAACACAAACATGAAAACATGTCTTAGCCTAGTGGGGCAGAAACAAATGCCAAGAGTAACTTTGGAGACACCCACTATGTTTTATGTTGGAGTTATGACTTTGGTTCCGTTTTTACCCTTTATTGGGAATACAGGGCAGTATTACAGTCTTGGATTATTAAATGAACAAATGTGGTGATACAGCATTGACAAGCATGACCTGAATTCTGGGAGTAAGTGGTTTTCCAGTTCGGGGGGTAGGAGAAAAAACAGGTGCAAGATCTTCTTTAAAGGAGAAGAGAACCACATTACTCAGCCACCAAAGGATTTTGGCTTCAACTCATTAATGGCTGGAAGGAGTGCCAGTCCTGGTCAACCATCCATGATCTTCATCACAGCAAACTGGAATCTCCTTTTTCAAACTAGTTGCAGGTAAAAGAGTAAATGACTCCAGACTGACTTATAAATTGATCTGGATGACTACTAAAGTGTCCTCCGTTCACCAGCTAGTAATCTTCAGAGAGACTGTTGGAGCAAGGAGCCTCTCATGTGCTCCCAGTTATTATATATTGCGTAGAGGCTCGTAAGGGTTAGTCCTGCCAGGCCGCCTCGTGCCACCCCTCGAAGACCACCTGCAGAGGAAAAACAAAATAACAGCCTTGTATTGCATACTGTCCTAGCATCACAGGGTTAACTAAGAGTTTCCTACAGCTGAGACACACTGTTCATGTTTATGCAGATTCCATCCCAAACAGGAGAATAAGCTGTAAAATTAATAAAAGAAACTAAGACTGAAGTTCAGGAGAGAGAGAGAGATTCCCTAAATCACTTGTTTAATACATAAATTATATTTTCATATTCACAACGTTTTTTTCACTTTTAATTTCACAATTTGTATCTAAGATCATCAGCATAATTTCTTGACTTTTCTCAATCTGACTTGATCCTAGAACACTTCTGGACAAGATCTTACGCTTATCATTGAAGTCACAGCCAGATCAGTTAATTCCCTGCTAGTCATATAATTTAGAACTTGGGACTTCCCTGGTGGCACAGTGGTTAAGACTCCAAGCTCCCAATGCAGGGGGCCCGGGTTCGATCCCTGGTCAAGGAACTAGATCCCACATGCATACTGCAACTAAGAAGCCAGTGAGCCATAACTAAGGAGCAGCCCACCGGCCGTAACTAAGGAGCCTGCATGCTGCAACGAAGACCTGGCGCAACCAAATAAATGAAGAACTTAACTGGCACTGTCAACTGATTTAAGGCTGTATGTAAACACAGTGACACCCTCTTTGAAAACAGTATTAACAGCCTTTGGACTCTGCACAGGTCCTCTAAATATTAACTTTGAAGACTCAAGACAGAATGGTGGGTGATAAGATGGCTACAATCAAGCTTTGAGTTAGATGCTGATGAAGCACCAACTCCCCTGTTGCCTATTCCTACCCTGATGTGTCAGAAAATCTCAACTAATGAGCAATGAGGCACTTAACATCATACTAGTTGAAAAACATTCAAGGATTAGACTTTGAACTGTTTCTGCTTAACAACAAAAGAACAATTTTTCATGTGGAAAAAGATGAGGAATAGATATTTCATTTGAAATGCAGAAACAAAAATGTTTCAGTCAGTTATCTGAAAATAGTCCCCAAGTCTAATAAGAGGAATGGGGGGTACCCAAAGAAGCTTTTAAGAAATATTTGATGTTCTCTTACAGTTTCACAAATAAGTAGGGATCACAGACTTCAGGTGTAGCCTATATTGTACCTATGGAGTATTTGTTCCAAGTCACATGTTAGGAAGGCAAAGGTCCAGTCGTTATACCTTATTATAGGCCCTTTAGCTACGAGCCAGTAAATTCCATGAAATTCATGACACTGCTGAGTTAGAATGCTTCAGACCAACCCTTTCTGCAATGAATGTCTTGCCAGATGGCTTCAGATGATAAAGGGCCACTTCTTCTAGGAGGCTCTCTAGCCTGAAGACTTAAGATAGCTGACCTGCTTAAGCTTCAACTATGAAGTGCCCTAATTATCTATCTTAAACAGACCCAAACAGAAACTGCAGGCGTCATCTGTAAACAGCTGTCAAATATGTGGGAAGGAGGATCAGAAACATGAAAAAATTAATCAAAGTAAATGGGAGATATCTCCTAGAAGTCTACATCATCTCTTTATATCTTGCCACACAGACTAGGCATGACTGTTGAATATGCAACTGTATTCAGTGTGGTTGAAAAATTAGAAAAATGATATAGGGGAGGTAATTGAAAGCACAATAATTTCGCAGACACCATTTCCTGGGACCATACATTCAACTTCAGACTAACTCCCCTGGACCTTTAGTCGATTACAGGTCCACAGGACTCTGAAGTCTGCCCACTGGTTTGGAATTGGCTGCAAAATGTTACTTTCAGTTGGCCTTTTGCTTTGAGTGTCCTAGGAACATGGTTTCTACTTGGCCATTTTAGAAGGATCTTCACACTACTCATCTATCAGATAGCAAGCCTCCCTGGATATAGGTACTAGGGGTAATAATGAAATTGGGAACTATAAGGATTTAAGATTTTGGGGACATCAGTGGCACACTGTATCCCTTAAGAAAAATTTATCCCCTAGAAAGCCTTCTACTTTCTGACCAAAATGAAACAAACTTAGTTCAAATCAATTGTTACTTCTCTGAAGGCTAGAAAAAAGTTGTTTCTAGCAAGAAGACACCAAACATACATAAGTGCTTGATTTACTAATCACAGTAACCCTGACTCAAGGGTAGCCTTTTATTACACGTTTTAGTTTTAATTCTTTCCATTAATTTCAGGGTTTTCTAGCTGGTTGATCTGTTAAAAGTTTGACACCCTTGGCTTTAGGCTTTCTGTAATAAAACAACTTTTGCCCAACTAAACACAGGAAGTGGATTAGCAAATAAACTTGCTTTGAACACAGAGTAACCAAATGAGGCCAATGGTTAATCTCTATAAAGCAGAACAAACATGAGACTTGTGTGTCACAGTTTTATCTTCTATCTTTTGGATACTTATACAACTCTTCCAGAAAGGGCAAATATCACCTCTTCTAAACCTGGGAAAATGAGGCCCAGAATATTTAAACGCCTGGTTTATGCGGTATAGAGCTGATCACTGGCAGAGCTAACACACTGAACTGATAATTATTTTAGCACAACGGTCAGCACATTTTTCTTGAAATGGCCAGAAAGTAAATATTTTAGGCTTTGAGAGTGCAAAGGCTATGTAGGTACTTATATAACCATTAAAAATGTTAACCATTTAAAAATGTAAAATACATTCAGTGAAGAGACAGGTATCTGGCCAGCAGGAGCCTGTGGCCCTTGCTTTAGAGGAACAGCCTTACATACATAGAGATGGCTACAAATTCCATTCAACAAATGTTCGTACTACTTAAATTTTTTTGTTAAAACTATTCTTTAAAACTGTGATAAAATACACATAACATAAAATTTACATTAAGTGTACAGCTCAGTAGCATTAAGTACATTGGCGTTGGGCTACCATCATCCATCTCCAGAGAACTTTTTTCATCTTACAAAACCGAAACTCTGTACCCATTAAACAACAATTCCCTCCTCCCCGTCCCAATCTAATGCCTAATTTAATTTTTATTACGTTGACACATCTTTGCTCACTTTAATTTTTATTTTTATCAAAGTAGTCCATATAGATAATTTTAGAAGTCAAGATAGTACCAAAAGATTTTAGTGATGCACAACAGTCTGGGGTACTCATCATTCTTACCCTAATTCCCAGTTCCCAAAAGCAACTACTTTAGTTCTTTGCTTTTTACCTGCATGTTTCTAAAGAACATCTTTATCTTGCTATTTCTTGATATTTCAATCCTAGATATTGTCTATTGATTTCCTACTAGGAAAACTGTGTCAAGTCTCGTAAGAATTGTACAAAATGTGCTTATGGCAGAAAAGTTTATATGTTATCTCATTTATAACTCTCTGAAGGGAATAGAGTCACCCTTGTTTTACAGACAAAGAAACTCAAATTCAGACAAGTTACTCTCCTATTTACACATTTAGGGATCCAGTGCTAGTCAAACTCAGTCTGACTCCAAAGCCCACTGTTTTTTTCAGCATACCAAATTGCCTCCAGCATAGAGAAAGGAGATTATCAGGGAAATTTCTTGAAAGGGGTACTAACAATTGAGCTGGGCCTTAAGGATGGACTGGATTTCAAATTTATCTGTTTGATCATATGACATGCATGAGAAAGCTGTGGGAGAAAAGGCTGGAAAGATAGGTTAAGATTAGAACATGGAAGGCTAGGGTGAGAAGTTTGAATTAAGATAGAAAGGAAGTGTGTCATCATCACAGGCTCCTGGGTAGGGAGTATTAGAATTAGAACCATCCTTGAGGAAGATTAAGCTAGAAATAGTTAAGTAGGTAGGAGACTGGAGGTAGAAGTCTAATGTCAAAATGGTCAACGGAAAATACCGTTAGAGAAGTTCAGGGCTTGTGATAAGGGCCTCAACTCAGGTGATGGGTGTGGTAAACTTCACAACTGATGGAATGAGGGGACAGAGAAAGAAAGGCAGAAATCAAAGGTGATTAGGCCTGCTTCCTCCTTCTTGTTTTTTCTTTCTTGGTTTTGTAACAGAGTGGAAGCAGTAGGTGGGACTTTGAACCGCACTTCTGGGCTTTCCTGGGCTTCCTGTACCACTGCCCCATCCAGTCCTTCCTTGCAATGCCAGCGCTTCCATGCAGGACCAAACTCACTAAAATATCCCAGCTGTTTTTGAGCCCCCACGTTACAGTGTCCTTTTAGGACTAGTCTTTCGGTGGCTGTTTTTCTGCAGGTGGTAGGGAGTGTCCCAGACCCCTTTGAGAACCTTACGGAAGTTTTAGAGGATTTAGAAACCCTGACTTAACATCTCCTGGTGTAAACTCTGTACTCAGGAGAAGGGTGAAAGTTTAACTCTCTGGAAGTTACAATAAACAATTTAAGGCTTGTAAGTAAATGGAAATGCTCTAGTACTCAGATGGTAAGAATTAAAGTCCAGGTAAACCAAGTCTTTATACTGGCCTATGAAGTTCTATCATCTATATGATTTGGTCCCTCCCACTTTTATCACTCCAGATTCTGCTACTCTCCCATTGCCTTTTAACTCCCACTTCAGGGCCTTTGTTCTTGCTGTTACCTAAATTGCTTCCTCCAGACATCCACCTCACGCTCCCTCATCTGTCCATCCTTGGTCAGATATCACCTTTTCCTTGCAGGGTGTCTTAAAACACCTTGGTACATACAGTTTTGCATGTATGCCTCGTGTGCTGTGGGATAAATTGCTGAAAATTAGATGACTTGAGCAAAGGATCTACATATTTAAAATATTAATAACTCATGCCAAATTGCTCTTCAAAGTACTTGCTTACCTTTGCCAATAAGCATCATCTACCATCACTTTTTAAAAGCCAGGTTGTGAAAAATATTACCTTAATGTTTTATTTTGCTTTTCCCTGGTTGCTTGTGAGCAAACTTCAATTGTTTAGTGGTCGTTTGTCTTTCCTCCTGAAGGGCTTTGTCATATCCTTACTCCACTTTTTACTGGGTTGTTGGTTTAAGTGATCTGTTGAAATGTTTTATATATTATGGCAGTTAGCTCTTTGGAAGAATGTTGATGCCAGTAATAGAAATAAAGAAGTCATCAAGAGGCTGTTTGTGGCATATGAAGTTTAATTTTGAAGGCCTGGCATTCACTGAGAAGTAGTACCTTTTAACAATAACCCTGATAATTGCTTAATTTGAAAAACTGTATTTGTTTATCTTCTTACTTTTACTTAGCTTGCTTTTATAAGGTGACTTTCTCATGGAAGGCACAGGATTAACAGGTAAGGAATTTTCTGCGAGGGGGAAAGGGGCACCCATATTTTTTGGTTTCTGAGGCCTTGTTTCCTGAAGATAAGTGATCAGGTCTCTTCAACATTCTTAAACTTACACATGATAGCAAAACTACAGCTGTTCTCATTCTGGTAAAATACTGGTCATTAGATTTTCACACGGCATAGGAAACCTAATAATGACATTTCACACCTTCTGAAAAATATTTACAGAGTTCATTAAATAAAGCATTAGATCTGAAGTAAAAGCACACCATCAGAATTATTCCTTTAGCCTCTTTTTGGTCTGACAACTACCCACCTTCTCATGTATTTTCCCTCATGGTTTTTCTTTCTACAAAAGTAGCTTCCATACCTAAATTGAATCATATTGCTTTCATTCTAAACTCCTTCCTTTAAAAAAAAAGAAAAAAAATCCTATTTTAGAAGAGTAAATTGGGGATTGGAAAGATTTTAGGTCAACAGGAATTAACCATTCTCTAAAGGTAAACTTCTTTCCTTAATGGTTTACGCTGATTCTAGACTAAAGAGCGCCTAAACTTTTCCAAATCCTTGAATCTAGAAGTTTTACAAATATTCCTG
Organism: Balaenoptera musculus; assembly: GCF_009873245.2. NCBI lineage: Eukaryota > Metazoa > Chordata > Mammalia > Artiodactyla > Balaenopteridae > Balaenoptera > Balaenoptera musculus. Next base: position 47,524,012 of record NC_045800.1, read on the forward strand.
CCACACAAAACTCATAATTCTGTGCTCTGTCTTAAGTAGAGTGTAAACCAGAAATCAGTAAGATACTGATTTGCCTTTGTTAGAGCAATTTTGATGCGTTGAGTTAAACTGTTCAGCCAGGAACTACGAACCAATGTTGGAATTCTGGGTCAGCAGATTATTTACCTCTTCTATGTTCCCCAATTGCAGTGGAAACTGAAATCTACTTGTCACCTGACATAGAATTAATGAATATTCTTTTTTCCCCTTTCTCTTCTAAGCCAAGAGCCTACTCTTCCATAATTGATGTTGGAGGTGTCCCAGGTGGTGTTATAAATGCTATTCCCACAAGGAAGTTCTGGACACAGAAAGCTAGGCTCTCCTTTTCTGTATAATACCAAGTATTCAGCCTTTCCCTTTTTATCTTTAAAATACATGTAATATGTCTTAAATGAGATGGTAATTCAGTACATTTTCATACTCGGGGCTGCCCTCAACACAGGAAATGCCGTAATGGCTTACCTTGAGCAAGAAAACGGGGATTGGTGGGAACTGAGCTGCAGCTTCAGTGCCCATCCACTGGGGTAGCTGCTCCCCAACCTCAGCTCCAGCCATCTGCCACCACACATAACGTGAGCTTAGTGTCTTCCATTTGTTCAAAAGAAGCTAAAATTTCCAGACTTTTGTGTGAAATCTCCTGTTTCTTAAACTTTAATTTGATTTTTAATAAGCATAGTTTGGGCCAACTAAACTCTTGATGGTTGAGTGCCACCCTTGTGGTGCCAATTAGGGTTTTCAATTCCTTTGTCTGATCCCAAAGATTTTCAATGTGGAAGTATCTTTAGGTTTTTAACAAGGTTCTTCTATGCCAAGGTAACACTTTCATGGACATAAAAGGTATTTACTGTCTTACTCTACCTGGGAGCTCTGTTGATGTGCGTAAGCACACGCATGTGTTGCAGAAAGTATTGTGAGCTCTTAAGAAGAAAATTCCCAATGTGATCCATTTTCAAAATTAAAAAAGCTTCTTACTCTCAGTTGTATCAGGAAATTTTGGATTTTATAATTCTGTTGAGACTTCTCTCATTTCTTTCCAGTAAAAATGAGGCCAAAATGCTACTTGATATTTGTGATAGAGGAATTACATAAAAACGAAATTACTCAGTTAATCAAGTGTCTAAAAGCATAATAAAGCAATCAAACAAATAAAGGTACTTTTCAGAGGCTTGAGTATAGAACATATGTAGTTTAGGCAATTTAAAACAGAAATGTGAGAAAAATCTGGGGCTGTCACTAGTTATATGATCTTTTAAGAAAGATCATCTTAATACTGTGCTCATCTATAAAATTGGGGTGTGATGATTATCACTTCACAAAGTTTTAAATGAAACAAGTTATATTAACTGATTATTGCTGAGCGTGTAATCGTAACTCAGTGAATGTTAATTTCTTTTCCATCTTAGAGGAGAATTTGATATTTGATCTTCATCCAGTTAATTTTGACTCAACTCTCAGGGTTTTGATTTTTTTTTTTTCCAAAACTGAATGGTATTTAGTCCACCCACGTTCATAACAGCATTATGCACAGTAGCCAAAGTGGAAGAAACACAAGTGTCCATTGACACATGAATGAATAAACAAAATGTGGGACATACGTACAATGGAGTATTATTCAGCCTTAAAAAGGAAGGAAATTCTAACACATGCTACAACATGGATAAACCTTGAGGACATTATGCTAAATGAAATAAGCCAGTCACAAAAAGAAAAATACTACATGATTCCACTTACGTGAGGTACCTAAAGCAGTCAAATTCAGAGAGATAGAAAGTAGAATGGTGGTTGCCAGGGGCTGTAGAAGGGGGAAATGCAGAGTTGTTGTTTAATGGGTATAGGGTTTCAGTTTTCCAAGATGAAGAAAAGTTCTGGAGATTAGCTGCACAACAATGTAAACATACTTAACATTACTGAACTGTACACTTAAACGGTTCGGATGGTCAATTTTATGTATGTGTATTTTACAAAAAATAAAAACCAAAATCCCAAACCACGAGATGGCAGAGAACATTATACTACAAAAAAAAAAAAAGTATAATGTTTCCTTTTAAACTACAGTATGGATAAAAAGCATACTTCAACTGTATTGAGACAGCTTCACCATTTAATAGTACCTACCTGTACATTTATACAACATGCCCGTCATGGTTCCAGCTGCTACTGTGTTGAGGTCATCTTCTGCACCTCGTGTTTTTTCAATGATGACACCAAATGCACTATAGAGCAAAGCTATAGGGGAAATGGAACTGATCAGTAATAAAAAAGTAAACTGAAAGTCAGTGTGGCAAAATTATATTTAGATAAATGTATTCTACAGACATTATAAGTATTCACAGACATATAAACAATGATCACTGGGAACACTGTAATGAAAAAGGCCTAGCAACAAATAAAATGACCTTCAAGAGGGGACTGATCCAGAAAAAGACTTTCTACATAATGGAATACTATGTACTCACTTAAAACGCAGGAAGAGCTCTATTCACTAATATGTAAAGCAGGCACATGTGTGTATGACTCTGGATATGCAAAGAAAATGTTTGGAGAGATTCAGAAGAAATTTATTAGCTATTTATGGAAATTACTACTGGGGAGTCCCAGGAAGAATATCTTTAATTTTCACTTCCATTTTATTCATAACAGCTGTACTTTGGGTTTAGAAACAAAAACAAAACACATGTATTTCTATTCTAAGAAAAATATGACTTCCAGAAACGTGAGATCTGGTTCCTGCACATGTAAAAACCCTAACACTAGCACTATTTAGTTTTAAAAAGATCTTCCCCCAAACTACCATTCTCTTATGCCTGTAAAGACTGATTAGCCATGAATGCATTAACTCTTCTCCTTACCCTTTCTCAAAATTATAGCCACATTTGACCCCTCAAAATTATACCAAACTCAGCCTTACAACTCCTCTGCTGTGATGTTTTTATACTTCTATAAAGGCTCTTCTTCCCGTTTCAATTTATTTAACTGAAACTAAACCTGAGCAGAACACTGTAACCGGTCACATTACAAGGGAAACATACAGGGTGACTGGCCACCCCAGTCTGCCCAGAATTGAGGGTTTCCTGGAACATGAACTTGAAGTGCTACAACTGAGAAAGTCCTGGGGAGACCAGCACGACTGATTACTCTGGGCACACAGGTACAAAGGAGGGTGACTGTGCTTGGTGGAAGGGCACTGGGGTCATGGGCAGCATATGGAAGCAACCATTTACTAGGATCCCAAATGCAAATCTGACTTTACAGTGTGAAAATGTACTGCTTCCAAAGCCCATGACAAGGCTAGGATCTCACTCTGTTACACAGAGGCTTTTCCTATTTTTTCAACAAGATGCCTACATTTTCTCTTACTTAATCTGCCACAAGTAAAAGATTTTCAGACTTTCAAATAAAGTAAACTTTGGATTAGGGCATAAGTGCCATAAGTAGGCTTATTGTAAGTCATGAGTAATCAAAAGAGTCAATCATTCATAAACATTACAGTATGAAAGCATTTGGTCCTAAGTACTACTCAATTATCCCTTCCTTAGAACTGCAAATGTTTTCAATGTCTACAAAGGCCCTATTACAATTCTGGCAATTAAGTCTGGGAAATCTAATTAGGTAAACAGAATGATGAATGGTCTATTAGGAAAACATATCAGGACGGCTGGATTAATCTATCATATCTTACTACAGGAACTTGAACCTCTCCTAACAAACAAAACCATTTGCCTTGAACCTAAATTATTTTAATTTCATTTAGTTAAAACATGATTTTATTTGGTGTCTTGCTGAGACAGGAGAGTATGCAGTGCTTAAAGCATTTAGAAATGAATGTATTTCACAATGGTATTAGCAGCTGGGATTCTTTTGTTATACAGTTTATGGTCTTCTCCTAAGTAGTATCTATACTACTCACCAGAGTGGATTTAAACATAATTTTTAACATCCCAGGACCAGGATTTTAGTTGATCAAACTGTTCATAATACATGTACATTCTTTCTTTGCAGTAATAATAATTTATTAAAAAGTGAGATATCTACTTACCCAGAGAACCTAGAGTATTAGCCCAAAGTGCCCCTTGCCTGGTCACCATATTCAAGATCCTACCAGGGCAGAAAGAGAAAGAATCTGTATTTAGAACCAGTATTCCTTTAGTATTTAGAAAAACCATAATAATAGCAATTTTAAATGTATAAACGCAATACACAAAGTTTTCTTAATTTTAAAACTTAACACCTCCTCAGAATTCAATTAGGATAGCTTTTACTTTATATAAATATAAATGAAGGTTAGATTAAAAACTCCAACATTTTTGGGCAACAAGTAAAGAAAATTCTAATTATTAAATGTGTAAAACTATTAAATATATAAAAGGTTTGAATGATATCCTGGAATGTATTTTATAAAGAAGTTTACAGAAACTGATCTATGTTAAAAAAAAAAAATGACATAACAGACAAACTAGCTTATAATTAAGTTTCTTATGTGTGTGGGGGGTAGTATGTATACTTAGAATGTTAAGTAGAATCAAAGTGTGGAATATCATGGAATACAAAGCAAAATTAAGGACAAATACTCAAAGGAAAAAGGCATCTAACTAGAATACATGAACAAAGTGCACTCTGTGTCTGCTCCCAGACTAGAACTAAGCAGCCAAAGTGAATGCTTAGCACACTCTCAAGGAAGCACAGCGCTGCCCTCATCCAGTGCCAGACGTCACCAGAACAGTGACGGAGGCCACTGGAGGAAGAAGACAGAACACTGCTCTCCCAGCAGTGTAACACTGTCTCAGGAATGGTTCTGTCCTGACAGCTGACTACTGCTGGAGGTTATAGAATTACAACAGCAAACAGGAAAAGAACTCATTTAATTAAAGCACTCATTTAAATTAATGCTCAGTAATAACAAAAATCTGTATTACTTTTAAAGGATTATTTAAAAAATTAGTAATGATTACAAATATTATGTTACACATTTAATTAATCTAATTATGGTACATATTTAATAATATATTAAGTTTAGCACTTAATTGTTTTTCATTTATAACAAGCATCTAAAACTATTAATTTTCATTACTGTATTGCTGGTGGCACCGCAAATTGCCAAAGTCCTTTGGAATGTGATCGGGCAACATACGTCCACTTAAACGGGCCCTTACCCACTTCCCACTTTAACCATCTCTCAACAGATTAAAGGCAGAAAGTAAGGAAACTTACCCAAGATCCCAAAACAGTAAGCAATGAAACTGGGCTTTGAAACTACATAGATTTGTCTGGCCTGAAACCCAATTACCTTTCCATTTTTAAAATGCTGTCTCTCTATTTGAAAGATCAGAATGATTATACTAAAAAATGGTATGTAAGATTTTAAAAATCTGACTTCAGAAATGCAAACCAATTTGACTCTCCCCAAAAATTAGTAACTATGATGGTTTTAAGAAACAAAGGTTATCTTTTCTAAGAGACCTTCCACTTTCAAATTGGTGTTCAGTAATATGATGCTGGGGATTTGTTTCAAAATAATATGGAAGGGAAGAAGGAGGTGGGACACAACTGGTCCTGGTGCTGGTTGATGGTTGTTGAGCTTGGGTTATAGTTCATAGATGTTCACTGTACTACTTTGTCTACTTTTGTATAAATTCAAAATTATCCATAATACAAAAGTAAAAAAAAAAATTGGAGTAAAGAGCGAATATTAAGAATATAAATACAAAAATATTCAAGGATCTGAGCCTGTAAAGCAAGGGCAGTGATCCATGCAGTAGTAGGAATATGAAAAACTTGACAGGCCTTCAGGTTTCCCAAGGTCCAATTCTAACACACTGCTGCCATCTGCTGGCTAAGAAACATATAAGGAAAATGGAGCTTAAATTGTCCTAAAATAAAAACCACGAGCCACTGAAGAACACATACTGTGTGATTCTACTCATATGAAGCATAAAAACATGCAAAACTAAACAATATATTATTTAGGGAACAGCAACAGGAACTGGTCATGTTTATTCCTTAAGCAGGGTGAAGATACATGTTACATACACTTTCTGACCTTAATTGCACTTTCCCTTCTTTGCAAACTTCAGTTTCCTAAGAGGAGACTGTCTTACTCCTTTTGGAACCACCTCTAAGTTCTAGGGATTTCATTTAAATTTTCTGCACCTTTGCACTTAAGAAAAGGAGAGTGAAGTCAATGAGAAGCTTAAGTCACATGTCGGCAGATTTAGCAATTACTCTTATGTGCTTCTTATTTCTTCACTTATGATGTCCTATGGTTTTGCACACCCCTGAACAATCCAAATAATGTACTAGTAATTCAACAATTTGAAAAGCATGTTATATAGGCCTGCAAAATGAAACAGGTGTAGCTGAGAAGTTAGGTTAGGATAGCACCAGCTGACTGAGGGACACTGACTCAAAAATCACTCCTTCTAAAAGCTTAGACCCAGGACTTAATCCCTAAATTCCTTTTATTTTGAATAAGGGAAAAACAAAACAAAACACCAGAAAAAAAAAAACTGACCAAAAAGTATACCAATAGTCTAAACAACTGTAATCTCAAGGTTGTGCTCATCAAGCCAACAAAGTAGAGATTAATAGTCAAACATCACTACATCATTACATGAGACTTACTGTACATTTCTTGGTTTGGACCAGGCCATGTTCTGGGTTTCCTTCAGTCCTAGCCGTAGACCATTCATTGCCCCAAATGCAGCCCCTGGCAAATCATAGTAACAATTCATTCAAATAATCAGCTTTATATTAAAGAACAACTATACTTCTGATTCTTTTTCATTTTTATTTAATAATAAGAAAACTGTAAATAATGATTTTCAAAAAAACAACCCTGAAGGTGATATTTTAATTGCCTTTGCTTTTAAGCACCTCTGGCCACTTGGATTGAGGATACTTAAAAAAACATATATAAATACCAACCTGTCATACAACATCCTCCAATGGTAAAGAAGGCCAGTTCAAATCTGCCCCGGGTTTTATTAGCTCCAGTTGGTAAAATAAACTCATCTGTATCCTACAGGGATAATAATGAAAACCAAGTTGAGCTCCCCTTAAGACATAGTACTTGCAAAGTGTTTAATTTTTCAAAGGAGTTTTTTACAGAATGTAAATCCGTAAATTAACTAAAACTCAACTATACTTAGTCAAACAAAAGTAAAACTTTCTGCAACAAAAGGAACATGTAAATCAAAATGAAATGAAATATACAACATATATAGTTATGCTCATTAGTTCTTAGGAGAGATTCTTGCCCAGAACTTTGCATCTCAATGTAAGTTTGATAGATTATAGGAAATTTGCCTTCATGATAAATTTGAAAGTTTAGGAAGGCCATCTCTAGAGAAAGGTAAACTGAAAGCTATGAGAGATAACAGAATACCAGTCTGGAAGGAGAAAATAACTTTCACTCTGTAGCTACTATTTATCCAGCACCATTTTACTATATGTAAGACCAATGATCATAAAAAATGAGCAGAAACTATAAAAGTACAACAGTTTGGATCACTTACGCAAGGGCAAAAATCACCTCCTTAACAATTCTTAACTAGTTGTTTGCAGGGCATATATTCCTTTGATAATCTTAGAAAGCTTACAGATCCACCTTCTAGTAAATGCATACACAGAATCTGGTATGAACCCCCTGAAGGTCAGCCAAGAATCCTAGGTTGAGAAGTGCTACTGTAAGAGCACAATAGGATTGATTTCGCAATACAATCCACTTTTTTATGTTGAACAAATACATTTTTGCCAAGCTTTCCATACAAAAATGGTTAAAATGAGCCCCTGAAGGATAGCACACACCCTTAGCAAAAAACACTAACAAGTAAACATCCCTTTGGCAAATACTGACCTTTGGTAAATGCATTCCTGATTAGGAAAACTGTACCTCTGCACTGATTTTTGATTTCTGGCTTGTGCACACGTTCTTACCAAAAACTGTACAATAAACAAGCCCATGTACTCTCATCACACAGAAATGGTCTGTTGGGCAATGATAAGCAAACTCTGAAAAATTCCGTGTCTAAATATATTTATTATACATTGATCTGTAAATTCTGGGTGCTTCCTGACTTTTCAATTAATGACTTAGTTTTAAATTGTGCTTCCTGTTTGAGGTTTTTAGGAATGGTATATTTAATATGATGAGGTAAGTAATTATCCTTCAATCCAGAAATGGATCGCTAACTACACATAGGAAATAAAAAAAAAGATGATCATGATTAACATTAGTAAGTACTGATACAAGTGCATGTCATCACTGACTCATTCTTCAGCTAGTGAGTCAATCTTCCATTCCTGAGATATCCAACAACTACTCTTTGAAGCTTGATGTTGTAAACTGAGCTTTAAAAAAAACCCTACTATTTGCAACTTTATCTATGTTGAATCAGCAACTTCTCCAAACTGAAAAAATAAAACCCACAAAAACAACCAACCAAAAACCGAGGCTAATATAAACCTTAAAATGTATAACCCCCTAATTTCAAATGTTTGTATTCATCAGACCACTCTTATTTTCATAGGCTTTTGAATAATAATAATCTGATCTAATTAAATAAACTCAGGTGGTATTTATTGCCCCAAATGTACAGATTTGGTTCAAGATTTCAGTAAAAAGATTCCCACTTTACACTTTCATTTACACTTAACTTAGTATTAATGACCTCATAACTTCGTAACTACTCACTCCAATATTTTTTATTGGGGTGCTTTTAAAATTAATTACTTGTTGCTTTTATTTATGTATTTATTTTTAACTTTATTTATTTATTGGCTGCGTTGGGTCTTCGTTGCTGCGTGCAGGCTTTCTCTAGTTGTGGTAAGCAGGGGCTACTCTTTGTTGCAGTGCGTGGGCTTCTCACTGCGGTGGCTTCTCTTGTTGCGGACCACAGGCTCTAGGCGCACGGGCTTCAGTAGTTGTGGCTCATAGGCACTGGAGTGCAGGCTCGGCAGCAGTGACACACGGGCTTAGATGCTCCGTGACAGGCGGGATCTTCCTGGACCAGGGCTTGAACCCATATCCCCTGCATTGGCAGGCGGATTCTCAACCACTGCACCACCAGGGAAGCCCTACTTGTTGCTTTTAAATATAAATCTTTAATTTGTGCTCTGATCACTGCTCCTTCTGATCACAGAAGTGCGTACAAAGAAGCAGGCAGCCATTGTTGTTGTACCCTCTCCACCCCCACTTATTCCAGGGGCTTTAAAGAAGAGTTGGGAGCTGGTCTCCTTGCTGCTTCCCCATTCGTGAACTAGACATTAAAGACTACAACATTCAAAAGCAATTGCATAAAAAAGGAAAAATTAGAAAGTGACAACACACACCCAGGAAAAAGTGTAGGCTCAGAAAAGAACTGAGAAGAGCTTAAGTTTACATTTCAGGCTGGTCCTTGGCACATAGGCAGACTGTAATAATAATAATAATAATAATAATAATAATAATTTAGAAAAACCAATAACCAAATAAAAGCAAACCTTGAGGAAGGGGGGAGAATCTGATTTCCAGAGTTAACCACATTATTAGAGTCAAACGTCCAGTTTTCAATAACAAAAAATCACAAGGCATACAAAGAAATAGGAAAGCATGGCCCATTCAAAGGGAAAAAATAAATCAACAGAAATGTCCCTAAAAAAGACCTGATAATAGGTGTACTAGGCAAAGACTTTAAAACAAGTGTCATAAAGATGCTCAAAGAACTAAAGGAGATGTGGAGAAAGTCAAAACAATGTATGAACAAAATGGAAACAAAGAAATAGAAGACCTAGAAAGAAACCAAAAAGAAATTCTGAAGCTGAAAGAACAATAGCTGGAAAATTCACTAAAGGAATTCAAAGGCAGATTCGAATGGGCAGAAGAAAGAATCACCGAACTTGAATACAGAATAGAAATTATTGAGTCTTAGGAAAAGGAGGAAAAATGACTGAACAGAAGTGAACAGAGCCTAAGGGATCTGTGGGATACCACAAAGCAACCTAATATACAGACCATGAGTTATAGGAGAGAAAGAGAATGTTTGAAGAAATAATGGCTGAAAACTTCCCAAATTTGATAAAAGAGATGCATATGAACATTCAGAAGCTCAATAAACACCAAGTAAGATACATTCAAAGAGACCCATACTGAGACATGTTAAAATCAAACTTTCGAAAGCTAAAGACAAAGAGAGAATCTTGAAAGCAGCAAGAGAGAAGCAACTTATCACATACAAGGATCCTCAATAAGATTAAGAGCCGATTTCTCAAGAGAAACTTTAGAGGCCACTAGACAGTGCGCTGATATATTTAAAGTGCTAAAAGAAAAAACTGTCCACCAAGAACCCCATATTCAGCAAAACTGCCCTTCAAAAGTGAAGGAGCTATTAAGAAATTCCCAGATAAACAAAAGCTGAGAGAGTTCATGACCACTAGACCCGCCCTGCAAGATACGATCAAGGGACTCCTACAAAGTAAAATGAAAGGACACTGGACAGTAACTCAAAGCTTTATGAAGGGATAAAGATATTAATAAAGGCAAATACATGGACAATTATAAAAGTATTACTGTAACTTATGCTTTTGACTCCACCTTTGTTTTCTACATAATTTTAAAGTTTAAAGCATTTAAAAGAATTATTAGATTATGTTTTTGACCACATGATGTATAAAGATATAATTTTGTGACATCAACAATTGAGAGGGGCAGGGACAGCTGGTAAAGGAGCAGCATTTTTGTATGTTACTGAAGTTAAACTGGTATAAATTCAAATTAGTGTTATAACTTTAGAAAACAGCTATAGAATACATAAAAAAGGTTATGAGAACGGAATTTAAACAATTCCCTACAAAAAATCAAATAAACACAAAAGAAGATATTAATGCAGGAAGGGAGGGACAAAAAGCTAAAAGGCTTATAGAAAATGAACAGCAAAATGCCAGAAATCTCTCCTTATCAGTAAACACTTTAAATATAAATGGATTCAACTCTCTAGGCCAAAAGACAGAGGTTAGCACAATGGACTAAAAAACATGATCCATTTATATGTTGTCTACATCGGATTCACTTTACAGCCAAAGACACAAAAAGATTGAAAGTGAAAGTATGGAAAAAGATATTCCACACAAATAATAACCAAAAAAGAGCAGGGTGGCTATACTAACATCAGAAAATATAGACTTTACAGCAAAAAAGTTTACAAGAGACAAAGAAGGACATTATATCAATAAAAGTATCAACATAGCAAGGAAATATAACAATTATAAACATTTACTTACCTAGTAACAGACCATCAAAATGTATTAGGCAAAAGTGATGGAATTAAAGGGAAGAATAGAAAGTTCTACAGTAACAGTTGGTGATTTCAAAATTCCACTCTCAGTAATGAATAGTAACTGTTATAACCAGACAGAAAATAAGGAAACAGAGGAGTTAACACATTAAGTCAACTAGATCTAACAGACATATGCAAAACACTCTACCCAACAATGTACACATTTTTCTCAAGTGCACATAAGTCATTTTCTAGGACAGACCATATGGTAGGCCACAAGTTAAGTCTCAATAGATTTTAAAAGACACCATACGAAGCACCTTTTCCAACCACAATGGGATGAGTTAGAAATCAATAACAGAAATAAAACTGAAAAATTCACAAATTCGTGGAAATTAAAAAAAACACCTCCTTAAACAATCAATGGATCAAGGAAGAAATCACAAGGGAAATTACAAAATACTTAACAGATGAGCAAAAAAGAAACACAAGATACCAAAACTTGTGAAACTCAGTGAAAGTGGTGCTAAGGGGGACATTTATAGTTATAAATGCCCACATTAAAAAATAAAAAAGATCTCAAATCAAAAATCTAACTTTACAACTTAAGGAACTAGAAAAAGAAGACACTAAACCCAAAGCTAGCAGAAGGAAGGACATATTAAAGATTAGAGCAGGGATAAATGAAATAAATTACTAGAATCAGAAATGAAAGTGAGGACATCACTACTGATTCTGCAGAATTAAAAAGGATTATAAGAAAATGTTATTAACAACTGTATGCCAACAAACTGGATGCCCTTGATGAAATGTACAAATTCCTAGAAACACAAAACTCACCAAGAAACAGAAAATCCGAAGAGACCCATACTAGTAAGGAGATGGAATCACTTATAAAAAAACTCACAACAAATAAAAAGCCAAAAAGCCCAAAAGCCCTGGATCTGATGGCTTCACTGGTAAATTTTACCAAACATTTAAAGAACTAACACCAATCTGGGGGTTCCCTGGTGGCCTAGTGCTTAGGATTCTGGGCATTCACTGCTGTGGCCCGGTTCAATCCCTAGTCAGGGAACTGAGATCCCAAAAGCTGTGTGGCGGTGCAGCCAAAAAAAAAAAGAAGGACTAACACCAATTCTTCTCAAACTTTTCCAAAAAACTGAAGTGCAGGGAATACTTGGAACACTTCATAACTCTTTGTATGAGGCCAGCATTATCATACCAAAGCCAGACAAAGACACTACAAGAAAAGAAAACTACAGACCAATACCCCTTATGATCACTGATGCAAAATCTTCAACAAAATTCGAGGAAACCAAATCCCACAGCACATTAAAAGGGTCATACATCATGACCAAGTGGGATTTATTCCTGGGATGCAGGATGTTCCAACAAATGAAAACTGATCAATGTAATAGACCATATTAACAGAATGAAGGGAAAAAACCCCACATGATCACCTCAATTGATGCAGAAATAGTATCTGACAAAAATCCAACATACTTTGATTGATAAAAACACTCAACAAATTAGGAACAGAAGGAAACTACCTCAACATAATAAAAGCCATATATGAAAAACCCACAGCAAATACAATACCCAAAGATGAAAGACTGAAGGATGCCCGTTTTTTTTTGCCACTTCTATTCAACACAGTATTAGACATTCTAGCTGAAGCAATTAGGCAAGAAGAAATAAAAGGCATCCAAACTAGAAAGAAGTATATCTTTTTTCACAGATAATCTTATATGTAGAAAATCCTAAAGACTGCACCAAAAAACCCCTGTTACAACTAATAAGTGAATTCAGCAGAGTAGCAGGATACAAAGTCAACGCAAAAAATCAGATGCACGTCTACAAACTAACAACGAACAATCTGAAAAGGAAATGATGAAAACAATTCCACTTACAATAGAATCAAAAAGAATAAAATACTTAGGAATTAATTTAACCAAGGAGGTAAGTAACTTAAAAAGACATAAAGAAATGAAAACATATCCCATATTCATGGATCAGAGACTTAATACTGTTATGATGTCAGTATTACCCAAAACAATCTATAGATTCAATACAATTCCTATCAAAATAGGAACTGACATTTTTTGCAGAAATAGAACCCATCTCAAAATTCATATGGAATTTCAACAAACCCCAAATAGCCAAAACAATCTTGAAAAAGAACAACAATTCTGGAGGACTCACACTTGCTAATTTCAAAACTTACCAAAGCTACAATAATCAAAACAGTGTGGTACTGGCATGTAGACCAATGAAATGGAAGAGAGAGCCCAGAAATAAACCCTTGTACATGGTCAAACGATTTCTGGCAAGAATGCCAAGACCATTCCAAGGGGAAAAGACAGTCTTTTCAGCAAACAGTACTGTGAAAACTGGATATACACATGAAAAAGAGTGAAGTTGGACCTTTACCTAACACCATATACAAAAATTAACTCAAAATGGATCAAAGACCTAAATGTAAGACGTAAAACTATAAAACTCTTAGAAGAAAACACAGGGGAAAAGCTTTGTGACAATGGATTTGGCAATGATTTCTTGGATATGACACCAAAGGCAAAGGCAACAAAAGAAAAAATACAAATATTGGCCTTCATGAAAATTTAAAACTTCTGTGCACCAAAAGACAACATCAACAGAGTAAAAAGGCAACCCACAGAATGGGAGAAAATAATTGCAAATCATGTATCTGATAAGGGGTTAATAATTAGAATCTATAGAGAACTCCTAAAATTCAACAACAAAAAACCAAATGAACTGATTCAAAACTGGACAAAGGACTTGAATAGACATTTTTCCAAAGAAAATACACAAACGGCCAAGAAGCACATGAAAAGTTGCTCAACATGGCTGATCATTAGGGAAATGCGAATCAATACTATAATGAGTTGCCACTTCACACTCATTAGAATAGCTATTACCAAAAAAACCCAGATAATAACAAGTGTTGGTGAGAATGTGAAGAAACTGGAACCCTTGTGCACTGTTGGTGGGAATGTAAAATAGTACAGCTGCCGTGGAAAACAGTATGGCAGTTCCTCAAAAAATTAAAAATACAATTACCATATGATCCAGCAATTCTACTTTTGGATATATAATCAACAGAATTGAAATGAGAGTCTGGAAGAGATATTTATAAACCAAAGTTCATAGCAGCACTATTCCTGATAGCTAAAACATGGAAGCAATCCAAGTGTCCATTGGACAGATGAATGGATAAGCAAAATGGAATATTATTCAATGGAATATTATCCAGCTTTAAAAAGGAAGGAGATTCTGACACACACTACAGTACAGATGAGCCTTGAGGACATTATGCTAAATGAACTAAACCAGTCACAGAAAAATAAATACTGTATGATTCCACTTATTTGAGGTACTTAAGAGTATTCAAAAATCAGACAGAAAGCAGAAGGGTTGCCAAGAGCTGGGGGAAGGGTGGAAAAAGGAGTTACTGCTTAATGAGTATAGAGTTTCAGTTTTACAAGATGAAAAGCATGGAGCTGGTAGGTGGTGATGCTACAATATTAGGAATGCATTAAATACCACTGAACTGTACAGTTAGAAATAGTATATTTTGTTAGTGTATTTTATCACAACTTTAAAAAATGGAAAAAAACAACCAAACCCCAAAATCCTTTAATTAACTAGTATCAGGAAGAGATGTAAGCCAAATCCCCAGAGTTTGTGAGGGAAAAAAGGGTGAATTAAGACCAGAGACTTGGTGCCTCCAGATGCACATATCACAGATCAAGTCAACATAGGTACTTGGGGTTATTTTGTTAAATGGTAAGATAAAGGACCAACTTAGTAAAATCATAAAAGGACTAGTCTTAATCTTACCTGCACGAGATACCGTGGATCCACGTTTAAATAAGGAGACAGAGGGTTCATACCAGTTACTAGAGAGAAAACAAAGCATTATATTGCAATAAAATTTTAAAAAGTTATTTCATTTAGCATTAATTTTTCTCTTGTTTTGTGTGTTTTGCAATTTTGATGCACAGGCTCAATGAATGTGAATTTTTCTCTCACTTTCTTAGTCTTATCCTTCCTGTCTGGCAGTTTAGGGGCTGCCTCTTCCTGGTGCCCTCAATCTTGCACTGTTGTCTCAGGATCTCATATCAACAAGATATTGGCAGTGACGTGGATCAAATAATCAAAGTAGCAGGAAGCATAGCCCAGGTCAATAATAAAGCTAATTTCTTTCTACTTTACTACAAAAATGCTTGACAACTATGCAGATTGCAAAATAAAACTGACCAGAAACCAATCAATTTTATGAGAAAAACATCGTTTGGGTTATGTGTTGTGTATAAATATTCTAAGGCAATTCCTTCAGATCTTAGTGTTGACAGATTTGATTTACAGGGTAGAGAATTCTTAGGTCATCACCAGAAGGAGGGGGTCAGGGCAAAAGAAATGGGCACTCTCAGAGGGCCAGACTTGAATTCTACTACCTTTGAAGATAGAAAAATTTATCAAGGAAAATCAACTTTCTCACATTTTAAATTTAATCTTTGGATCTTTCTGTATCTCAGCTGATTGTTCACAAACCTATCCAATACCCAGGACTCTGGTCTTTTCATCAATTCGAAGTCCTATTAGTTCTGTATCCAATATCTATCCTGAATTGTGTTACTTACCATCTTTATTGCTACCACCCTAGGCCAACCACTAAATCTCACGTAGACTGTAGTAACTATCTCCTACCTAACCGGACTCCCTACTTGCTCTAGTCCCTCCAATTCACTTTCTAAATGGCAATTAAAGTGATTTTTTTTTAAGAAAAGGAAATCAGCCTTAATGGCTTCCATTTACACCTGTAACCAAATTCAAACTCCTTACAAAAGGCTTACACAACACTACATTAGCTGCCATTCCTTGCCCCTCTAATCTCATTATCTCCCACCAAACCAACTCCGGAGTAACTCTGTAGATACAATGGCCTAACAGCTGATCCTCAAACACTTGCCTCCCCCCAGGCATTTGTACTGTACTCAGGTCACAGCTCAAAGGTCAACACCCCTGAGTTGCTTTCCCTGGACCATTCTTAAATGGCTTTGGCTCCCATCACCATCTCAAGATCCTTTTATTGCCTTTACACACTTATCACTAACTGAAATATTTTTTACTTATGTTACTTGGCTCACTTCAACAGGATGTAAGCTCTGTGAAAACAGCACTCATCTTTTAAAATTTAACTGCTGTAGTCCTGCACCCAGAAAAGTCCATCTCAAGTACTCAGTGAATGGTGTTCACCCCTTGATCTCTTAATTTACCTTCAAATCTTAATTAACGTAACAATGCTTCTTCACATTAAGGCAGTGTCCTTTGTGCTCCAAAACTCAAAGGTCCTGAGACTAATATACAAACTACATACAGTCATATCCTATAACTTATTACATACAAACTATGTTCTAGATTCAGTTCTTTCAAAACTAAATTTATTTAACTATTATTTATTTTTGGCCGCACTGGGTCTTCGTTGCTGCGCGCAGGCTTTCTCTAGTTGCGGCGAGCGGGGGCTACTCTTTGTTGCGATGCGCGGGCTTCTCATCGCGGTGGCTTCTCTTGTTGCGGAGCACGGGCTCGCAGGCTTCAGTAGTTGTGGCTAACGGGCTCTAGAGCGCAGGCTCAGTAGTTGTGGCGCTGGGGCTTCGTTGCTCCACGCCATTCCCAGACCAGGGCTCGAACCCGTGTCCCCTGCACTGGCAGACGGATTCTCAACCACTGCGCGACCAGGGAAGTCCTAGATGCAGTTCTGACACAGGTGACACTAGTAACTTTAAAGGGCGTTTTTGTTTTTGAGCATAAGAGACCTAAAGAAATAGTACAAAGATTCTCAAGAGAAATCAGTTTTATGAAGCGCTTATCCTTCACCAACTTCCCACTATCTTTAACTCCAAGTTCTATTCATCCAGTTGAATACCACAGTTAGAAAGTTCCAAAGATCTGGAATACATATTCACACTACTTAGGAGAGGGCACAGGCAGGGTATTCGTGCTTCGGCACCCTAGATCTTGAATATTTCCTTTCCTAAAATTCTTACCGGCTTCTTTCTTCATGTCTATAAAAGTTCTCTTCCAAGTTCCTCCAGCTGTCTCGAGACGTATTTCTTTCTCTCCTGTATACATTAGTATTGAGTGTTTTACCCTGACGGCTACTTCGTGGTTTAGAATGTGACTTTGTGCTAAAAAGTTATGTATGGGCTCGATACGTGGAATGCATTTACTTGCAAAACTGGGCGCTCTTCTGCACTTAGGGCCAATCACACAGCCCAACACACAAGGAATTTGTGGGAGGAACGATAAGACACGAAGCTTGAATATAAAAGGAAGAAAATATGCAACATCTCCTGGGTCCAGGTCAACCACAGAGAGCTTCTCGGAATCCATGGCTCCAAACACTCGTTCAGTGTTGAAAGAGCGGCCGCGCAGACACACTAACCCCACCACTGCTACTGAAGCTTGTGACCGCCAGCAAAAAAAAAGAACAGGGCACGTCGCATGTGTAGCGTGGCCGCAAGAACCAGTCAGAAATGTTCGCAATCTAGGCCCGATACTTACGCGGGACTCCGGCCAAATCCGCGTGCGAGTAGCCTGCTCCACCGGCTCCGAAAAAGCCGGCCAACCCCCCTGTGGTTTTGTTGCCGCTTCCGCCGCCGCCCTCCATGGTGTTGCAGCAAACTGCCCGTCTGCTTCTCCCCGCCGCTTCAGGCCGAGATCGCGTGCTCGCCCGTTTCTCCTCTGTAATAGTGGGGAGACCCGCGTAACAACCACCTCCTTCACACGCTGACCTTCCGGGCGCCGGCGCCCGCTAAACCTCACACTTCCGCTTTGCGACAGCGTACGTCCCGGAAGGCGGAAGCGCCTGACGGCAGCTTTCCGGTGGTGGGAAAGTGAACGAAGCCAGAATCAAAGCGGCGCATCTTAAGGAAGGTGGGGTTCTTGTGGAAGAGGGAAGGCAGGCGACTGGATAGGGTCTGGCTCGGGAGGCCGGCAGAGCAGCAGCTGCAGAAGCAGGCAGCGGCAGAGAGGGCATGGTGTCGGGAGGCGCCGAGAAGGAGGCGCAGTCCGTCCCTCCCAGGGTTAGTGAATGAGGCTCTCCGCCCGGGCTAGCCCGGGGACTGTGCGCTGCGGGTCCCAGCATGAGTGCGGGCCCCGGCTGTGAGCCCTGCACTAAGCGACCCCGCTGGGGCGCCGCTGCAACTTCTCCGCCGGCCGCCTCGGACGCCCGGAGCTTCCCCGGCAGGCGGAGGCGCGTCCTCGATCCCAAGGACGCTCCGGTGCAGTTCAGGGTCCCGCCGTCCTCGTCAGGCTGCGTCCCGGGGCGGGCGGGACCGCACAGAGGCAGCGCCACCTCGCTTGGTACGTGGGGAAATAAAGCTCTTTGTCCTTCGCCTCGGCCCAAACCTCTTCTTGGTCTCTGAGGAGCCAGGGACTCCAGCACCGCTCTCCCCCCCCCCCCGCCACCCCGCGCTTTTCTGGTCTTGTGTGCACCACTCTGAACTCTGAGGTCCCCTTGCTGAGCCACCAAGGCTACTACTGGGAGAATGGGGCCGGATTTTTCCCGTGGCGATTGGTGGTGTGAGAAACCCTGATGAGCAGTCACTCACAGGGAGGGAAGTGGTAGGATACTCCACTTGTTTCCTTTCTTCGGGTTTGACTGAGAAATTGCCTTAGTCGTTAAGGAGGTTTAATTGTGTATGTGACGCTTCAGCCTCTAGATGGAAAGAAAGCTGCAAAGAAAATCACAGCTTATCTCAATTTACATTCTAAGTTCCTGGGTGCAGAGCTATTATTCTTAGCTTGCATTATGCTTGTTTCTGGTGTACAGTGTTGAACAAAAGTAACTTTGTTTCTGTCTTCATACCCTAAAATCCATCAAGAGAGATAGACAATTAGGGAAGTTAACATAATAAAGGGTAATTAATGGATGTTCCAATTCACGAAGGAACGGAGCGTTATGGTAGAAGTCAGGTGTACCTAATCCAGTTTGTGGGCTCAAAGGTAATCTCCCAGCCAGAAGATAAGAGCCTTATTCCGAGAACGGAAGAGTGATGAGTTAGCTAGATGAAGAGAAGTTAATGAAGTGATCCCAAAGTGCAGCTGATTCATATTGTCAGCAGGGGAGAGTAGTGAGAGATGAGGTTGAAGAGAGGTAGGCAAAGATCAGATCATACTGGGCAATGCTAAGGGTTTTGAACTTTATTTCTAAGGGCAATGTGAAACTATTAAAGGGTTTCAGTAGGGGAGTGACTTGACTGGATATATATTTTTTAAATATATGTATATTTATTTAAAAAAATATATTTTAAAGGTCCTTGTGGCTGGTGTGTGGAAAATGAATGGATTGAAAGGGAGCAGAAGTGCAGGCTCAAGATAGTTAAGGAGTTAGTCTAGATGGGAGATAATGATGGTTAATAGTTGGTTGCAGGCAGTAGGTAGGAAAGGGGAAAAGTGGATGGATTTAGGAGGGAATGGGTTATGTGGGTTTGTACCTCATAAGAAATATATCTGTGCTGGAAATACAGGTTTGGGAGTTATTGTCACATACACCATAATTGATACGATGGTAGTAGATTAGATAGTATAAAGCATGTAGTGAAAATAAAGGCGACCTAGGACAGACACCACCATGTAAGAGTAGATTGAAGAGAAGCAGCCAGAAAAGTAGGAGGAAAGCCTGCTTTTGTTGTGTCATGCAAGGACGGGGGCATTTCAAAAAGTATGTGTTGGTCAGCAGTATAAGAGAATGGGCACAGGTTAGGAAGTCCTCTGATGAATGGTGTACACTTAGTTCTCTCAGGACTTAGAGGCAATGAGGAGCAGACCTGCACTTAGTATAGAAGGATGAGCAGGATTTGCTGTATAAACCAGGGAAAGAAAAAATTATATAGGCAGAGGGAACGGCATGTACAAAAGGTGGCTTGACAGGAGACCAGAATGACAAGACTCAGCTGAGGCTGGGAAGGGGAGCGAGAGCTTATTTATGGACAAACTCAAGTGCCATTTCAAGGAGTTTGGACTTGACCTGTGGTTAACGGGGAGCCACTAAAAAGCTTGTAAGAAAAGGGATATCATTTGGTTAATATTTTAGAAAAGATGGCTTAGGCAGTGATCTTTGGACCTTTCTGACTGCAACCCACAGTATAAATTTCACTTGGTACACAGAGTAAGCAATATATCTATCTATCTATCTATCTATCTATATATATATATATATATATATCTCCTGGTAAATAGGTCATGTTTATAACAAACAAATGTTTCATGAAGTAATACTTTACTATGTATGCTGCATTATCATGTTGTCTGTATTATTTCATTAAAAAATGTTGGTCATTTGTAGTTTGTGAAATGCTGGATTAGAGAAAGTCAAGACTGTAGACAAGGAGACCAGTTGCAGGAAACAAATGCAGTTGCCCAGTGAGTGATGTAACTGTTCTTTGAATATTGGTGCTATTTTGAAGATGGGGAGGAAGGGATGGGTTTAAGATTTAGGATGTAGATTTCAGAGAACTTGTTGAAGGAGAGTGGAGGGGAGGGGAACTAAGGGTGACCTCCAAGTACTGTATCTGGCTTCTGTAACAGGCTAATTTGTGGTCCTATTAACTTTATTTGCATGTAAAGGAGAAGGAGTGAGTTGGGGGGGGGGTCTGTCAGTCCTCACTAATTGGATCTTCTGATTTTCAGAAGAGGGGGTGAATTAATACTTGGGCTGTACTTGTGCATGTGTGTAAATGTTTTCTGTATACCTGGCACAGGACACCAATTAACAAAATGTTCAAAATCTAAATTTGTATCAAAGTCTATTGTTTGAGATTTTGGAATTCTTTTAGAAACTTGGTATTTAAAATGTTTATATATAGTTATCCTAGAAGTGAGATAGGGAAATGGATATTTATTCAGTATCTTTAAATTTTGTGTTATTTATCTTCCTGGGCATATTTCTTATACTGATTGAAATCTGCAAATCTGCATATAGGCAGAACTCAGCATGCTATTCACCCTCTGATGGGGAATGGTTTATCCAGTTGTGTTGCTGTAGGAGCTCCCCTTTTCTGCCTGTTATAACTACCTAGAGTTTCTCTCCTCGCTCCAGGGATGATCTGAGTGTAGGTCAGTGGTGGGTGGGTGGGAGACTGGAGCTGCCTTGTCCCCCATCCCCCTTATCATTCTTTCAGCTTCGGTGCTGTCAAAAGCACCTTCAAACCTCTTTCCTCACCTCAAAACTCTCCCACTGTCCATCGCTCTTAGGTCTCACCACACCCTTCCTTCCCATGCTTTATCTTGCTGCTGCTGGAGGAAAGAGGCTTTTTGTGAAGGTGAGGGTGTTCCTTTAAATGCAGGTGAATTTTACTGCATTTTGTGCCTTTTGCCGGCATCTCTAGCACCTAATTGAATGATTTGCTCATTGAAATTTGCTGGTTACTGAGTGAGGTTACTTATGAGATTATGTAAATGGTGTGAAGTCAGAGTAAAGTTGGAGAACGACTGATCTCAGTGAAAAAAGAGATTGGGTGGAAATGTTGATAGAGAATACATTTGTTGAGTTTCTGCTTTGTGAGACTGGGCACAATATTTTCTCTCATTGATCCACATAAGCCTTGGAAATAGGTATTGTTAACCCCATTTTGCAGGTGAAGAAATAAAGGCTTAAAGAAATGAAGTACATACTAGTAAGTGACTGAGCAAAGAGCTCAGCCCAGGATTTTGTTTGACTCCAGATCTCGTATCTATTGATATTTCATCACCTTCTATTGCCTCCCTTTTTGTTTGCTGTGATTACTTCTAGTTAAAAGAAATTCCTCAGAACCCAGGACACATCATTTCATGCTTTCTTCAGGAATAAGAGGGGTACAACTGATACAGTCCTGTGATGTGTTGTGAAAGAAACCTTTTGAAGCCAGAAGTAGTGGTATTGGAAAGAGAAGTAGGCTGTCCTTTCTCTGGGGCCATCGGAAGGACTACTGAGGACCATTTTATTAGCAGGAAATGTCAGTTCCTCACTTCTTGCTTCTCCTCCTTCACCCTGTTCTCAGGCTTCAGGAATTATAATAGGAAGCCTGAAGCTAGAGAGAGAACACATTCTCAGCGTCAGAGCTGCAGGAGGGAGACCTCTCCTTCAACTACACTGGAACACTCTTCCTAGTTTTTTAGGAGATGATGTTGCATGCACTTTTTTAGGTTCTGTAGACTTGTCATCATAGTGCCATGCTTCATGTGTGTTATAGGAACCTAGCCATTGCATACCATTGAATCTTTACATTTATGGAAAAAGGTATTTTAAATTCTACACTGACCCAAAAAATGAATTTTTTGGCTCATTGCTGATTTGTACTTTGAGGATTTTCTATACTTGCTGTGTTTGATACAAGGAAATTAAATAGAGAAGATGGAACTGTAGAAAAAGTCTCAGAACCAAGTGGATCATCCTCTTACTCCCTTGTGACCGAAACTAATTTTTTCTCTGAAGCCTGATTTGCTGTAGAAGTAGTAACTTAATAAAGTCACGAAAGTAGTGGTGTTTTACAAGAAATATCAAATGTATATATAATTTTTTGTGAAAGAAATGATTTTTAAAATGCTAATAAAAGATTTTGTGGAAAGTATAAATTATATGGCACTCAAATGCAGTGGTAAATAAATTGTTGATTTTCATATATTTGGGATGGCATCTCATGTTATGGTGTTTGAGGGGACATAGGTAAATAAGAAGAGTTTATGACCTAAGGTACCTAGATTCTTACATTGCAATTTAGACAGTAGTTGAGAATGTTCAAGATTTTCTTATACTAAAATGTTATATACATGTAATCCATATGCAGTACATTAAATTTTGAAAGCATGCTTAAATTTCTAATGTTTATATAAATTGTGGCTTGAATTTATTTATGTTACATGTCCCTCACTGAACCATCAATTCTACTTTTGCTACTGTCTGCTGGTCATTTCTGTATAGTTATCTTTTTGGCATTTCAAATTTAGTGTGTTCAGTATTGACCCAATCATATTTTCCCCCTAAATCCAGTTCTTTTGTATTCTACATTTCTATTTAATGTTGTCATCATCTTTCAAGTCTCAAGCATTAAAGCTTAGTGTCATCTTTAACTTCTCCTATCATTGTGAGGTCTGTAATGACTCTCACTTCTCAACTTTTTATTCTCTGTCCTTACAAGGACTATTTTTAGATCTTGACCAGTAGTTCTTCAGCCTTGCTGATCATCAAAATCATTTTTTGAAAAAAAAAATACAGATTCCAGCTTCCCTCATACCTCCATCATCACATATAGATTTTGATTCAGAAGGTCTAGGTGTGGCCCTTGGATCCATTTGTTGTCAGCCTCCTGATGATTCAGATGGTTTGGGAACCACTGACCTAGACCAATACCTTCCTCACTGGCTTCTACTGACAGGCTGTTCCTTCTTGCCCCTTCACATCTGCCCTCCAGGCTATGTATCCTGCCTGACTTGGAGCCTCCTAGATTTGAACTCTGGCATTATAACTCTGAGTGTGACTTTTGACACTTTTTTGTACCTCTCTTTGTGGGTTGTTCGGGGATCTCTATGATATGGTCCTAGCTGACTTCTCAACCATGTTTTCTGTTGCTTTCTTTATATTTTTCTGCCATTGGTTCCATTGCTTCTGATTTTCCCTTTATGTGATGACATGTTTATTCTTCAAGACACAGTTCAAGCACTACTTATCAGATGATCCCATTTACTTCAGTTCCCTAAAGTAGTCTTTTCCTCAGAAATATCTTAATTTCTTATCAGGATCTTTTTTATTTATTTTATTTTTTAAATTTATCATTATTATTATTTTGGCCATGCTGCACAGCTTGCAGGGTCTCAGTTCCCTGACCAGGGATTAAACCTGGGCCATGGCAGTGAAAACACCAAATCCTAATCACTAGACCACCAGGGAACTCCCTCAGCATCTCTTTTGATACTAATGATAATTAAGAACTAATATTTACTGAACATATATCAGATAGTGCCCTAAGCACTTTGCAATGGTTATTATTTAATTTAAACCTCACAATAACCCCAGGAGAGATACTATTAATTTGCATGTTTACTAATAAGGAATCAGAGACACAGAGAAATGGCTCTTCACAAAGTCATACAGGAATCCAGTAGGGGGGCCAGGATTTGGATCTAGGTAATCTGATTTCAGAGCATGTACTCTCATCCATTAGGCCATACCAATTCTTTTAGGGTCTGGTCACTTTCTCTTCTATGCCAAATGTATTATCTCCCATTGCCTGAGTGGGGAAGGAGTGATTAATCGTTGTTTAATCCACAGAACCTGTCATAATGCCTTACATGCATATATGCTGCTATAGGTATTTTCTCTTTGAAGGTATGCATGCACATACATTAATTTTTTTTTTTTTTTTTTTTACAGTTTTCAAACAGAAGACTATTACCAGTTGGATGGACACGAAAGGACTCAAGACAGCTGAATCAGAAAGGTAAAGAACCATGCCTATATAGAGAAATGAATAACATGATATATGGATGTTTTATTGTGCTTCATGCTGTTTTCTCTTCTTTTTGCTTTCCCATTTTTCTTTATCTACATTTCCGTTAATAAATAATAATTTTTTAGAGTCTCCTATGTGCCAGGGGTGGTCTAATATACTTGAGATACAGAGATGAAAGAGGAATAGTCTCTGTCTTTAAGATACTTATAGTGTAGTGATGCTGATAGACACCAGAACACATGATGATTACATGGTGTGATCAATGCAACAGTAAAGGTTTAAACAAGGTACAGTGGTGGTTAACATATAAAACAGACAATCAGCTTTACCTTTACAGGAAAGACTGCACAGGAGGTGAGTGAAGTTTAACACTGCACTGTGGCAGGTGTTTGCCAGGCACACAGTTGGGGAAAGGGCATTATAGGCATATGTGCAAAAAGACATGGACCCATGAAAGAGCATGCTGTATGCTCAGGTAATCACAAGTAGTTTAATTAATGCTGTGACATTGTAGGAGTGTGTTCAGGTAAGTGATTTTTTTGCGTCATAACTTCTTTCTGTTGTATCATAAGTTCTGTTGTATCATTCTTTCTATTCTTTTGTAGTTTGCATAGTAAAGAAAACAACAACACAAGAGAAGAATCCGTGATGAGTTCTGTACAGAAAGATAACTTTTATCAACATAACATGGAAAAATTAGAAAATGTTTCTCAGCTAGGTTTTGATAAATCACCAGTTGAAAAAAGTACACAATATTTGAACCAGCATCAGACTGCAGCTATCTGTAAGTGGCAAAAGGAAGGGAAACATTCAGAGCGGCTTTTGGAAAGTGAACCTCCAATAGTAACTCTGGTACCAGAGCAGTTCAGTAATGCTAACATTGATCAGTCACCCCAAAATGATGATCACAGCGACACAAATCGTGAGGAGAGTAGAGATAATCAACAATTTTTGACACCTATAAAGCTTGCGAATGCAAAACAGACAACAGAAGATGAACAGGGTGTAGAAGCCAGAAGCCACCAGAAGTGCAGCAAAGCTTGCCATCCCGCCGAAGACTGTGCAGGGTGTCAGCAGGAAGAGACAGACGTGGTGCCAGAGAGCCCCTTGTCAGATATCGGCTCTGAGGATGTTGGTACTGGACTGAAAAATGCCAACAAATTGAGTAGACAAGAAAGTAGCCTAGGAAATTCTCCTGCATTTGAGAAAGAAAGTGAACCCGAGTCACCAATGGATGTAGATAATTCCAAAAATAGTTGTCAGGACTCAGAAGCAGATGAAGAGACAAGTCCAGGTTTTGATGAACAGGAAGATAGTTCCACCCAAACAGCAAATAAACCTTCAAGGTTCCAAGTAAGAGAAGCTGACACTGAATTGAGGAAACGGTCCTCTGCTAAGGGCGGTGAGATTCGATTACATTTCCAATTTGAAGGAGAGAGTCGCGCTGGAATGAATGATTTAAATGTCAAACTACCTGGAAGTACTTCTAGCCTGAATGTAGAGTGCAGAAATTCTAAGCAACATGGGAAAAAGGATTCTAAAATCACGGATCATTTCATGAGAATGCCGAAAGCAGAGGACAAAAGGTAATTTTTGCCATCAAGAGTATCTTCAGTAGTGTAACATGTTTTATAATTTTGTAAGGGGGGTTTAACAAAGTTATGGTTTACACTGAAGCAAAGAAATAGTTGTCTTTCTTGTTAACTATTTATGCTAAACTTAAACCTAGGTTCAAAATGTTAAATTCTAAAAATCCCAGAAACAGAAAACAAGAAGTAAATAAATAATCAGACTTTAGTTTCATGAACTTCCTTCGGAGATTTATGGGAATTACTAGAACATAAATATGATAGTAACTGCTGTTTTCTTAGGCCATTGTATATGCACCTTCTCTAATGCTTTAACAGGCAGGCAGGTGTTATTGTACTCACTTCACAAATGAGAAAATTGAGATTTGGGTTAGAGAATTCACTGAAATTATGTAACTTGTGGGTGGTAAAGCTGGGATTTAAATCCCAGTCTGATTACAAAAAAAATGTAAATGTAAAAATTTTATTTATGCAATTATCCCATATGATATCGTAAAGCCTACTCCATAATTTTTGTGATCTTTTATGGCAAGCATGCCATAGTAAGTTCACTTCATTGAAAATTACTGTCTAGAGTCCTGAGAAGTAGCTGATACTGTGAATCATGACTCATTTGGCAGTGTACATATTTTTACATGGTCCCTTTTTTCAGAAGGTGGTTTACGTGTGTTTGGAAATTCCTTCCACAGAGTATTGAAAATAAGCTCTTGGGTTTTACTGTAAACCTTATAAGGTTTTTTTGTTGTTTTGTTTTGTTTTTTTCTAAATACCAAGGAGAAAGAGCAAGTTTGGCACATTTTAAACAATAACGTTCTGGGTAAGTTTTTTCACTTGTGTATCTAAGTAAATTTAAACGGTAAGTGGTTTGTGACTGAATACATTTGTTTTGATCTTAGAAAAGAACAATGTGAAATCAAACATCAAAGAACAGAAAGGAAGATCCCTAAATACATTCCACCTCACCTTTCTCCAGATAAGAAATGGCTTGGAACTCCTCTTGAGGAGATGAGAAGAATGCCAAGGTGTGGGATCCGGCTGCCTCCGTTGAGACCATCTGCCAATCACACAGTGACTATTCGGGTAGGTGTTACCTCTTACCTATAAAGAGAGAAGATGCTAAGTCTTAATTTATTCTGATACTTATAAATGTGAAAAACAGACCAAAGCATAGAAAGTGCTTCTCTTTTCTGCATATATAAAGTACTGAGAATTCTACAGGATGGAGAAATATAATGATAGCTTACTTAACACGGTACTTAATAAATCCATAAGATGAATCATTGTTAGCTGGTGAGGAAATTGAATTTTTCTGTATTTTTAAGAAAATTTATTGGATTTAAAAAAAAAATCAATTGACAATATTTATTGAGTACCCACTACATGTTAGGTACTAAAATTCAAAGTTGTATGTGGTTCAATATCCTCAAATCATTCTTCAGTTTTACCCTCTTTTCTGAGCTTTAGATTCTTCTAGACATCTCCATCACTGTCCCACAGGTATCTCAAACTCAACATTTTTAAAACAAACCTTATTTTAAAAAATTGTGGTTATACATATACCATCTTAACCATTTTTAAGTGTACATTTCAGTGGCATTCAGTCCATTCACAATGTTGTGCAACCATTACCACTATTCATTTCCAGAAATTTTTCATCTTCCCACACAGAAACTCTACCTACTAAACAATAACTTCCCATTCCTAACTAACCCCTGGTAACCTCTTTCACACTGTCCATGGGTTCTTTTTTTTAAAAACAACAACAACAACAACTTTATTGAGGTATATAAAATTAACCCATTTTAAGTACTCAATTCAGTGATATTTAGTTAATTTTTTAAAAAATTTTATTTATTTATTTTTGGCTGCGTTGGGTCTTTGTTGCTTCACATGGGCTTTCTCTAGTTGCAGTGAGTGGGAGCTACTCTTTGTTGCGGTGCTCAGGCTTCTCATTGTGGTGGCTTCTCTTGTTGCGGAGCACGGGCTCTAGGTGCGCAGGCTCTAGTAGTTGTGGCACAGGGGCTCAGTAGTTGTGGCTCACGGGCTCTAGAGCGCAGGCTCAGTAGTTTTGGCACACGGGTTTAGTTGCTCCGTGGCATGTGGGATATTCCCAGACCAGGGCTCGAACCCCTGTCCCTCCTGCATTGACAGGTGGATTCTTAACCATTGTGCCACCAGGGAAGCCCATATTTAGTTAATTTACTGACTTAGGCAACCATCACCATAATCCAATTTTAGAAGATTTCTACTACTCATAGAATAGTTTTAAATATTCATGTCTTGGGAATTCTCTGGTGGTCCAGTGGTTAGGATGGTTAGGACTCAGCACTTTCACTGCTGTGGGCCTGGGTTTGATCCCTGGTCAGGGAACTAAGATCCTACAAGCCGTGTGGCATGGCCAAAACAAAAAACAAAAAAACCCCATAGAGGATTAAATATTCATCTCATTTATTAGTCAGACTCTGTATGAGATTTCACAGGGGCTACTTAAAAAAAATCCCTTTTCTTGTACAACTTAGTCTACATGTGATTAAATATTTTGAAGTGTAGAATTTATTAACATAGGTAGCAGCAACATTGAGCAGGGTGGTGGGGTTTGACTGAGCTCCTAAAGATGAGCAGAAATTTCTGAGGTGGAGTTAATTTAGTAAGGCAAGGGAATTCCAGACAGATACATAACCTGTATAGGAAAAGACTGTGTAGTTAAAAACTATTTGTTTTAGAAATGAAAAACAATTGATTTGCTAGAACTGAGAATTTGGATGGGAAATGGTGGAAGAGAAGACTTGAAAGGTGGATTGGGTCCATATTGTAGAGGGCTTCAGGTGCCAGGAAGTGGACTTGAGTCTATAAGAATTGGAACTCATTAAAATGTCTGTGTAGACAAGAGTTGTACTGTATGTATAGCAAGATTGATCAGACAGGTATAGGTAAGGAAAACTGAAGTGAGGATGCATTGGAAACAGGGGAAGGTAATGTAAGAGCTCAGATAAGAGATGAAAAGTAAAGAAACAATAATTATCAAATTGTGCTGCATGGAAGTGGTTCAGGGGTTCTTTTGAAATTGACTCACATTTCTTTTCTAAATTATATTTTTAGCTATGGAAAACCTGTAGTAAAAGAACTAACAAATGCACTCAAATTTTAAAATGCTTGATACCGTATTTTAACCAGCAGATTTTACCAAGAGAACTCATTTTTATGCAGATCATAGAATCAAGGTGTCTTGCCACTGCTGTTTGACTGAAGAATTTCCTTAAGCATCAAAATAACAGTTAAAAAAGGTTACCATTTGCAACTATTTTGGTGTGTGAATAGGATTTTCTTAATACTGGATAAGAGATATAAATAGTAGGTTGATATAAGCTTTAGCTGTCATCTCTAACTCCTGATTTCAGATTTTATAGTCCTTAAAGTAGTCTCATTGCTATTGATGTTAGAGTATGTAAAGTTACTGTAAAAATTATATTTATTTAAATAGCTTATGTTTAAATATAATGATTTTGTATCAGACTTCTTAGGGAAAAAAAGAGTTCTGCTATTTAAAAAAGTTTGGAAATAACTGAGACAGGGTAATAACCGTGGGAATAAAAAAGAATAAATGCTTGCATTGTTTTGAGGTAATATTGATAGGACATGGTGAATTCTTAAGTATGGGTGATAAGGGAAAAGGAGGCATTGCTAATGTGTGTAAAATTAAGAAAAGACTTGGATGACTGACAAGATGTTAATGGTGAAGATTTGGAGAAAAGGTTGATCGAGGGAAGTTAAGTGATATTTTGACTTTTCCTGCTTCCTCTCTCCCACTACCCACAAAGAAAACCTGAAGCATCTTATACCATCATTACTTAATCTCTGTAACTACTGTTTATTTATTGTTAGATATCCAATGAATTTATAAAAGTTTTATTTTATTACAAAAGTAATATAGGCTCAATGGAAAAAAAGAAAAAAGCAACTGTTATGTGAAAGTGAATACCTCAGAAAACCCAAGTGTCTCTCAGTCCTATTCCCAGAGTTTAACAATTTGGTGTATTTTCTTCTAGATTCTTTTTCCTGAATATGGTAATATGATATATGTATAATTAATAGTTATTAGATAGACGGTCCTTAGTTACATTTCTAAGATGCCAGATATTAATAGTTACAGAAGTTGAAGTAATAAAGTAAAGCTGATATTTAGCGTTAGAAATGTAAGGCAATATGAAATTGCATGGACATAATAGTCAGTGCTTGATTATCTGTAAATGCATGCATGCACACACATTCACACACCAACATGTACACACATAAGGCAAACACATGTAGGTGCATGCACTACACACATGCACACACACATTTAGACAGACATCCAAAGCATATTCTTATATATATGTTCCCCTGTGTGTGAACCTCTACTGGTACCTGTTTTTGTCACCTCAGATTACATGGAACATCTTTACAGAATCACTTTTGGGATCCTCATATGGAGGTGAAAATACTTTTGGCATGATTGATGACTCAGCCACTTTTGACCATTCTTTATTCTTTCCTCCTTGGAATATTCTCATCCTTTGGATTCCTTGACACTATATAATCGTGATTTTCTTCCTACCTCCTTAAGCCACTTCTTATGTTCCTTTTAGCTTTTTTTCTATATGTGGCCCTTAAATGGTCGTTGGAGTTCCCCAAAGCTTTTTCATAGGTCCTCTTATCTTCTCCTTCTCTCTCGGGGTAGTCTTATACACACTCATGGTTTTAATGGTTATCTATATAAATGGCCTATAAATTTATTTATCTTGGGTTGCAGACTTTTTTTTTTTTAATGAAATTACACTTATACTGGGTCTTTATTTATTTATTTTATTTTTGGCTGTGTTGGGTCTTCGTTTCTGTGCGAGGGCTTTCTCTAGTTGCGGCAGGCGGGGGCCCCTCTTCATCACGGTGCGCGGGCCTCTCACGATCGCGGCCTCTCTTGCTGCGGCACAAGCTCCAGATGCGCAGGCTCAGTAGTTGTGGCTCACGGGCCCAGTTGCTCCATGGCATGTGGAATCTTCCCAGACCAGGGCTCGAACCCATGTCCCCTGCATTAGCAGGCAGATTCTCAACCACTGCGCCACCGGGGAAGCCCGGGTTGCAGACTTTTAATGAAGCTGCCTATTTGACAGCAGCTTTCCCTTTTCAAGGCTATTTCCTTTTCTTGTTTCTTCCGCCTTTTCCTACTTCTTTTTATCCTTTGGAGTTGAGCTCAATTGCTACTTCCTCGAAGCCTTCCCTAAGCTTACCAGATAAGTTAAAATTGTCTAGAAAGGTTCTTATGACACTATGAACCTCTCATTTATAGCATCTTACATTTGAAATTTTATATTTATTTATGTGATTATTTGATGATCTACAGTGAAATTCTGATTTATGGTATAGCATGGATGAACCTTGAAAACATTATGCTAAGTGGGAGGCCAGGCACAAAAGGTCACATTTTGTATGATTCCATTTATATGAAATGTCCAGATTAGGCAAAATGTAAAGCTATTTTGTTTTAAAGTATCTTTTTCCTCAAACATTTACTTAATGCTTATTATAAGTAGCATGTGTATATATATGCATACATATACACACATACGTACGTATACATATGTGTGTATATTTACATATACAGTTGACCCTTGAACAACTCGAGGGTTAGGGGTGCCAACCCTCTGGGCAGTCCAAAAGCCAAGTATAACTTTACAGTTGGCCCTCCATATCCGAGTTTCCACATCCACAGATTCAATCAACTGCTGATTGTGTGGTACTGTAGTACGTATTCATTGAAAAAGATCGTTGTATAAGTGGACCCATGCAGTTCAAACCCGTGTTGTTCAAGGGTCAACTGTATGTATGTAAACACTTATACGTATTAGAAACACGTATGTCAGGCTCTGTTGCAAATATTCAAAATACAAAGTTCATATAATTACTATTCTCAAGAAGTTTAGAGTCTAGTGGGGGAAGGGAAAAAAGTGTGCTGTAGTATGATAATGATCTAATAAAACAAGAGAGAATACACTTACTGCCTATTAGAAAGTTTTTAAAGACTTCTTAGAGGAAATGAAGATTGAGCTGAGTCTTGAAGATCAGAATAGATGTTTACCCAGATAGTGTTTGCAGTAAGAGAGGATGTTAAAAACTGAAATCATTTAGAATCAAAGTATAGGCAGAGGGGAGCCATTATAGGATTAGAAACTTGGGGATACTTTAGAAACATACTGTTATTCCCAAGTGGGGATAAGGGTTTTATGGGGGATGAATGTGTCTGGGAGTAGTTGGAGTTAGGGAGAGGGATAGAAAGCTGTTGCCAGAAATTCAGGCAATGAATAATGAGGACGGGGGGTGGGGGGCGGTTGGGGGCTGGATGGGATGAAGATAGAATGCCCAGGACATGGTGACTTGGAAACTGATTAACTGGAAGTAAGGAGGGGGAACAACTGAAAAAGACATGAGATTTCTTGCCTAGGAGCTGGTCTGTATTTTATAACATTTGCTTTGGCTGCTTTCTTTGGATTATTTTGTACAAGAGATATGCCTAGTTTTTATGCACTTACAGTTTTCTTGTATTTCAGGTAGATCTTTTGCGAGCAGGAGAAGTTCCTAAACCTTTCCCAACACATTTTAAAGATTTGTGGGACAACAAGCATGTTAAGATGCCTTGTTCAGAACAAAACTTGTACCCGGTGGAAGATGAGGTAAGAACAAAACTGAACAGAACTGATGTTCTTTTAGTCTCTGAAAGGTATTTTAATACTTGCTGTTTGACTTCTGATTCTACCATGTAAAAAAACTTGGAATAGTTTCCTCATGTTTTTCTTTTCCTTAAAGAATGGTGAGCGAACTGCAGGGAGCCGGTGGGAGCTCATTCAGACTGCACTTCTCAACAAATTCAGTCGACCCCAAAACCTGAAGGTGTGTTCTTTTGCTATTCTTGTCTCTTACATGTAGTTCTTAGAGATGGGCCCTGGTGTCCTCCCTCAGAGACATTTTTTGATCTTTAATAGACTCAGGTAACAGCATTATTTATATGCTAAGTGCTTGCTTCCTGAGGAACTCTCTTTAGAGACATTCTTGGTTTACACTCCATCACTAGGAAATGAGTAGAAGAATTGAGAGTTGTAAATGACTTGCCTGGAGCCACACAGAATAATTTGGAGAACCAGGAATAAGACCTCTGTTTCTTGATTCCCCATCCAGTTTCCTTTGGTCCTGGCTTCTGTTTTATTTTTGTTTTGGAATTATCATACTTCTGAAATGTCTTTAAAAGTAAATCAGGGAAGAATTATGACTTCAGCATTGTTTGCCCGAAGGGAAGCTGAGTTTCCTAATGATTAAAGTATACATTAAGCATTCTACTTTTTATTGCTCTTAATATAGCTTCTAGCAGTTTCATAATTTATTAATCTTATATTTTGGCAATAATTCAATTTTTGATTTAAAAAATATTTCATTTAAGACTGTAAGGGCAACCATTAGATTGTTTTTTTTAATATTTAAAGTATGAGTGAGTATATGTTTATTTTTGGCACTATAGCCTTATATAAATTTTTAAAGTTTTTATAACTATAAACAGATTTTTTTATACTTCTGTGAAAATGGGTTTCATTTTCTTTGAGAGACTTAATTTGTTGTGTACAGTTTCTCAGGTTTAATACTGTTGTTTTCATTTATTTATTGTTAACGAGTCCAAGCTCACTCTGCTCGCCTTATGACAGGCAAATAAATCAGGAGATGAGGTGTTGAGGCAAGGAATATGACTTTATTCGGAATTATTCGGAAAGCTGGCAGACCAAGAAGATGGCAGACTAATGTCTCCAAAAAAACCATCTTATCGGGGTTTGGATGTCAGTTTCTTTTATAGAACAGAGAGGGGGAGGAGATGAGGAAGTAAAGTAAAAAGGCCATAAGTTTTGCAAATATCCCCTGGAATGGCCAGCCTCGGGGAGGAGATGTGTTAATTTCTTCTTTCTTGCAGATATTCACAGGTGGACAGGGTCAGGATGCTTCCCTGAACAAAGGCACTTTGGTTTAACATTCAGACAGAGGGGCACGGTTCCCTGAGCCAGCCATTACGTATAGGCAGTATCCTTTTAGTGAACCAAAGCAGCTGGAAAGCAAAGGTTAAAGTAAAAGAAACAGATCCAACATGTAGTCAGATTTGGCTCTTCCCTGTTACATACTTACAAGTTATTCTTAAACTTTCTATACCTTTCCTGTAGCTCCTTTTTTTTCCTTAGCTCTTTTTTTCCTTAACATGAAAAACAATGATAAGTTGTACCATAATATATTTTGAAAATTTTATTTCTTAGGGACAGTGTTTCTCAATCTTGTAATTCTTTTAAATGGGAGAAATTCTCAGGGTCTGCCAGACTTTACTTATTGTTAATATGTTAATTACGTATGTATAAACGTAAAGCTAAATATAAACTCTTTATACTTATAGTATCCAGCTATATCAATTTGATTTTTTCCATTTTAAGCATTATGACCCATGATTTGAGTTGTGTTCATTATCACAGTCAAAACAATTTGTAATCAGCATTTCCTTTTTGCACAGATTTTTAAACACTGACCTGAGCCTTAAAATAGTATGCTGAGAAACTTAAAAAAAAATACTGTATAAAGAAAACATTCTTTGTTTTGTATTTACTACTTTTTTTTTTTTTTAACTAATCACAAACAGTTGGTGGATGTTGGTAGAGGCAAAGATGGGATCCGTATGCAGAACATCAGCTTGCGAATAAGTATGATGGTGACCACTTTGGTCCAGGTTTTTATGACTTCGGCATTCCTATACTGCAGTGCATCTTAGGATCGCTCTCTCTCTCCACCATTTTTATGTATTTGAAGTACCAGCTTTCATTTCTACAGTGTGTTGTTTTTTGGCCTTTGTATTCATTCCAAAACCACAATTATATACTCACAAACACAAGCAGGCCAATCAAGAATACTATCCAGACTCCATTTGAAAAACACTGACTTAGGGCCTTCATGGCCTTACAAACAGGATTATTTAAGAATTTACATATTTTTTCTTTAAACACAAATGCAGAATAGTCATAGTGTTCTAAATTACATTGCTGCTTGCCTCTGTTAGCAATTCCTTAGTGCGCCATGATTACCTTAGGAAGGGGTAATTGCTTTAGTCTGAATTTCCCTTTCTTGTTTATTTTACGGTAGATTCAACAGAACAGTAATCCACTGAGATTTTCTTCTGTTTATGGTAATTGTTTCCTTTGCTGAAAGAACACTACGAGAGGGAGGGGGAAACATTAAATCCCTCTTATTGAATATAATAATATTTTTGCTGTTTTTATGCCATTTGATGTTGAATTAAGAGGGATTAGAGATGTTAAAAATGTAAAAAAGGAACAGTGTCCTCAAAAGTTGATCTACACTGTAATATTTCTATGAATAATGTGTCTGGTAATTTGCAAAGAATGAACTTCTTTCTGCTTTAACTCATTGTGCTTATTATGAATTATGAACTGAAAAAAAGTCACTCAGCTAAGAATACTGTATAGAGTAGCATCCAGCTTTTCTGGTGATAGGAGATCTCATGGTGGACTACTTCTGAGACTTGAAGACTGAAGTAAAAGTAAATGTTAGTTAGGAGTCAATGCTAATTACACAACTCCATTAAAGATTAGAGTGTAAATGCTATTTAGAATGTTTTTCCTTACCAACTTTGAGGAATAATTTGCATATAAGAAAGTACATCCTTTTAAAGAATGTAATTTGATGAGGTTTGACATTTGCATTTACACTTGAAGCCCCCACTACAGTAAAGATACAGAACATTCCTGTCACCCTGCAAAGATTCTTCTTACTCATTTGCGGTCAGTTTCCTCTTTCTGTACTGGCCCCAGGCAACTATTGATCTGCTTTTTCTTTTTCTTTTTTTTTTTACACTATAGATCGGTTTACATTTTATATGAATGGAATCATGTATTATGTATGCTAGTGTGTCTGGCTTCTTGCACTTAGGTGAAGATCTTTGAGTTTCATCCGTGTTGTTGAATGTATCAGTAGCTTTTTCCAGTTCATGCATTGTTTATCCATTCACCCGTTGATAGACATCGCTATTTTTTTTTCATAAATTTATTTATTTTTTATTTATTTATTTTTGGCTGCATTGGGTCTTCGTTGCTGTGCGCGGGCTTTCTCTAGTTGCGGCGGGTGGGGGCTATTCTTTTTTGCGGTGCGCGGGCTTCTCATTGTGGTGGCTTCTCTTGTTGCAGAGCACAGGCTCTAGGCGCACGGGCTTCAGTAATTGTGGCATGTGGGCTCAGTAGTTGTGGCTCGCAGGCTCTAGAGCGCAGACTCAGTAGTTGTGGTGCATGGGCTTAGCTGCTCTGCGGCATGTGGGATCTTCCCAGACCAGGGCTTGTACCCGTGTCCCCTGCATTGGCAGGCGGATTCTTAACCACTGCGCCACCAGGGAAGCCCCGGAACTTGGGTATCTTCTTATTCCAAGTAGATAGAAGACATTTTGTTGGCTCATTATTTAACCTAGCTGCTTGGTGATAATTTATGTGGCATGAAGTATTTTTCAGGAGGCTCTTTGGCAGAGTGTTAATTTTTAAAAACTTCATCAATTCTGAGGAAATTTGGAAGGTTTATAGTAATAATCTAACACAGTGTCTTTCAGACTTAATATGCCTTCAGTAAAAAAATTTGGGGGTGTGTATTAGAGTTAGAAATGGTTTTTTATAAATTCTATGTATTTATTACTTTAGTAATTTAATATATATTATAAAAGATAATCAAAATAGAAATTTTAAAGGATGAGATAAAATATAATTGTAAATAATAATTCTTTTTGCATAACTAATGGATTGTCGTATGCCTACCCCACTCTGGTAACCAGGAAGTACTGCCTGTTCAGACAGTTGAAAATTACACCAGTAGATGGCGCACTAGTCCAACTTTTTACAAAAATACGTAATTTACATGGACTAATGGGGAAAGATAACCATTTCTATGTAGCTTATAAAAATAGCTAATAGTAAAGGAAAAAAGACCATTTTTGGCTTTAAGCTAATGTTTCTCAGTCTTTTGTTCATTATTGCTCTCTTCCCCCAGGAGAC
Source organism: Balaenoptera musculus (assembly GCF_009873245.2). Taxonomy (NCBI): domain Eukaryota; kingdom Metazoa; phylum Chordata; class Mammalia; order Artiodactyla; family Balaenopteridae; genus Balaenoptera; species Balaenoptera musculus. The sequence goes on from NC_045800.1 coordinate 47,561,502, forward strand.
TTTTTAGATATTTTTTCCTAATTTATTCTCCTAATGAAATCTTAATGCTAATGTGCAGTGTATCTGTACATGTAGTGTGACCCTGTTGAAGACCAAAAGTCACTGTAATATTTACTTTTTTTATCCCTAAGATCCAATTTTTGTCCACTTGAATTATACCACCTCTGTTTAGAGGGCATGTTTTAGAGTAATTATGTTTTTCCCCCTGTTACTTGAGCTTTCTAATCTCATTTTTCTTAAGTGAATAATAAATTAGTATGCGGTTTTTTTTGCATAGTTACTGACGTGGAGTAGCTAATGGTAGGAGAAGCTTGCCCAACATTAAGAAATATACTGGAAATAGTTCATAAAGGAGACAGGCTGGTCATAAATAATTCACTTTACTATATCATGACATTTTGTTTATGCTTTTTCCATAGGATGCTATTCTGAAATACAATGTGGCATATTCTAAGAAATGGGACTTTACAGCTTTGGTTGATTTCTGGGATAAGGTAGAAGTATGCTTATTTCTTAAACTATGAAACTAATATGACAACTCTAATGGAAAAGTTTGAGAAAAATATGCATAATTCTGTCACACTAACACCATAATCATCTTTTATTTTTGTGAGAAGTATTTCCTGTTATTTTATATGCAGCTAATTTTGAATTTTGCTTTAGTCTCTCATGATATGCATTTTCTGTTGTATTGTTGTACCATTTTCAGTATTATCAAATGGCTGCATAGTATTTCATGTCTAGATTTTGAGAATTTAATGATTCCCATATTCTCAGACATCTAGGTTGCATAAGTTTTACTCCGTTCTCAATTACACTGTAGTAACATCTTTATATATGTATGTGAATAAATACATGTATATGTTTTCCCAAATTTAATACTGTTTCTTTAGGTGATTGCCAGAAGTTAGATGGCTAGGTCAAAAGGCACAAAACTTTTATGGCCCTGGATTTATGCTGTAAAATCATTTTCCTCAGGGGACTGTAGCAGTTTAGTATGCTATCAGCAATGGGTAAGAATACCACTTTGATAGTACTGTTAGGAGAATAGGTATCATCCATTTTGAAAAACTGGCAGTATACCTTTAAAAAAAAAACATTTTATTTTGATATAATGATAGATTCACAAGAAATGGTAAAGAAATGTACAGGGAAGGTCCCACGCACAGTTCATCCTATCTTCCCCAATGTTGATTGCTTAAATAAGTATAATACAATATCAAAACTAGAAAACTGACACAAGACCTTACTTAGATTTTACCAGTTATACCTGTACTCATTTGTGTGTGTAGTTATGTAACTGTAGCTTCATGTAACCACCACCACAGTCAAGATACAGAACTGTTCCATCACCACAGTGCTCACTGGTGCTGCCCATTATAGCCACACCAACTCCTTCCTAACTTCTGGCAACCACTAATCTGTTCTCCATGTGCATAATTTTGTTACTTCATAAAGGTTATAGTTTGTAACCTTTTCAAATTGCCTTTTGGTTCCTTTTTATTGCTGAGTAGTGTTCTGTGATATCGATGTATCATAATTTAACTGTAAATGCATTTCAGGACATTTGAGTTGTTTCCAGTTTTTAGCTGTTAAAACTAAAGCTGCTGTGAACTTTTGTATACAGTTTTTTGCATAAACATAAGTTTTTATTTCTCTGGGATAAATCCCCAAGAGTACGATTGTTGAATTGTTTGATAAATGTATTTTTAGTTTTAGAAGAAACTGCCAGTATACTTTTGCTAGGTATGTAAGCCTTCCCAAAGAATGATACTTTCATATACAATCTGTTTAAAAGTTTTTTTATAATTTGATTTTTCTGCCCACAGTTTAATTATCCATGTTATATATGCTTCATTTACTAATAATAGAAACTGAAAGTAATTTTTGAAATGGAAACATTTTGAATTGAAATATTTTCAATATTACACAACTTTAACTTACCTAATAGAGAATAATTATTGAACTTTAAACATGTCCTGTGTTTTTTTTAATTGTGGCCTTTCCCTCTCTGGTCTTTTTTTCAGATAAATAACTGTGAGATAAATAAGATAATAATTATTATTCCTATCGTAAATGAGTAGTTATGATTTAGAAATGAACTTTCTTGCCCAAAGTGACATAGTTTGTCCCTGGTAGGACAGTGTAACCCAATCAGTGTTCTTTCCACTATTGCCTGCGATCACAGTCTGATATCCCTCTGCACGTACCCTCCCCTCCTACTTGCTGCTCATTTTCTCTGTAATTAGAGACTGATATGCCCCCTTCCTCCACTTTTCTGTACTGAAGTTCTATCTCCTGAGACTAACATTTTCCTGTCTACTCCCTCCAAAATGAGACATCACCTTTCTTCGAATTTCCATGACAAATTTTAAAATTTATCTTGTGGCACTCCCTCTCTTTGCTTTGCTTTATTCTAGATGAAATGTTGACATCCTCTGGTATGTCAAAAGTTTCTTGGGGCAGAGACTGTATCTTTCATAGCTTTGTGTTTTGTGTAGCATCTATACAATGCCTTATTTATCGTGTGTGCTCTGTAAGTAGTTATGGACTGGATTTCAACAGGAGATCGGGCAGTCATATTGGTTTTCATGGTTACCAAGGTCATGAGAATATTATCTAGAAGTAACGGTTTGAGTTAATAAAAACTGATGTTTCTGATTCCTTCTCTCACTCCCTGCCCACGCACACAACACATCTAAGTTAGACTCTTCCTTCTCTGAGCATTTTTAACTAGTGATGTTCCAGTGTTCTTGTTACTTCATTTCCTGTGACGTTACTGAAGATCAGTCTGTCCTCTAGGATTGCTGGTGGTAATCCAGAAGAAAGTGGTTGTTTAATTACACGGTCAGGAATCAAACATTAAGATTATTGTGAACCCTTATTTGAGTTACAAATAAGGAAGAACCTGAAAATGTGAAAATGAAATCGACAGTGTTATGAATAACACCACCACTCCCTTTTTTCCAGTAGTGTTTTGATTATTTCACAAAGTATCCGTGAGGCAGCATGATATAAGCAGTGGCTCTCAGATTTATTGTGTATCTGAATCCTGGAGGGCTTATTAAAAAGGTAGCTGCCCACCATCCTCTCCAAGTTTTCTGATTCAGTGGGTCTGGGATGAGACCTGAGAGTTTGCATTTCTAATAGTTTCCTAGGTGGTGCTGCTATTGGTTCAGAGACCATGCTTTGAGAACTACTGGTGGAAAAAAGAGCATAGAATTAGAAATGAGTATTATGGTTCTTAGTCTCAAAGCTGTGTAACCTTGGGTTTTTGCTACCCCCAAACAATCACCTGAAACAACAGTCTGTTTCAGAGCTTTGTATTCTCTTCTGGTTAATTTGTCTATTACTGCAGTAGTGCCACAATGTCTTAATTGCTATAGCTTCATAATAATTCTTGATATCTGGTAAAACGATCCTCTCCTCATCAGTCTTCTTTCTCACAAGTGTATGGGCTATTCTTTATTCTTTCATGTAAATTTTAGAATCAGCCTGTTGGTGTCCATAAAAATCCTGTTGGACTCTTGAGTAGAATTGCATTAAATATGCAGATAAATTGGAAAAGATTTTACATCTACATAATACTATATATTCCTCCCCATAAGGATGGTATGGGTCTTCATTTATTTAGGGTTTTCTTAGATCAGATAGGACCTTGTATTCCAATATTTCTTTTGCTTGCTGTCGTGGAAGCCCTCATCATCTTATTTCTCCATAGTATAGCATGAGCTATGCCCCATAATTATACATTCCTGTATATTGTCTTAATTCAGTGTCTGCTCAATTGCTCAATTACTCTTAGGTTCCCTGGCATTTACCCCATTTGTGTTTGATTGCTGGCAGAGCCAAGGCGCACCCACTATCTCGGCCCTTGCCATATGCTTTAGGGAAAGATGTGAGATTTGAGCATAAAAGCACTTTGTCCCTTGCCTGATGGGAGCCGTTGGGAAGTTCTTTAGCTTTTCTGAGCCTCAGTTTTCTTCCCATAAAATGGGATTAACAATAGCTACCTTGGAGTATGATGTTCTGATAATTAGTGGCTTCTTGTGGTTCTTTCTTTCAAGACTCCAAACAGGAGGGAATAGGAGCAGCCCAGACAGGCCTTGTTCCATCTGTCCATCAGCAGTCGCCGTAGGGCAAGAGCTGGAGGGAAGGTGTGTTAGTCAGGGAAACAGCACCAATGGGAGAGAGATATATTTATCTATCTATATCTATCTATCAACTATATATATACGTGGGGGAGAGAGAGGGGAAGATTTTAAGGAGGAATTGGTTCACACAATTATGGGGGCTGGCAAGTCTAAAATCTGCAGGGTGGGCTGGCAGGCTGGAGACCCAGGGATGAGCTGAGTTTGCAAATGATGTCCAAAGGCAGCCTGCTGGCAGAATTCGCTCTTGCTGAGGTAGGTCAGCCTTTCGTTCTGTCCAGGCCTTCAGCTGATTGGATGAGGCCCATCCACCTTATGGAGGGCACTCTGCCTTACTCAGAGTCCATTGATTTAAATGTAAATCTCATCCATTGATTTAAATGTAGAACATCCTCACAGGAACATCCAGGAGAATGTCTGATCAAATATCTGGCCACTGTGGCCCAGCCAGGTTGAAACAAAATGAACCATCACACAGGGGCTTTGGAAATCTCTTTCTTGTAGCACTTCTCCCTCTTCTTCTGTAATTACATTGTTTGAACATACGTAAACATCAGGAAGATTTGCAATGTGCCTCCATGTCCATTCCACAGAGATAGGATTCTAGAGTGGTTAGGAGCACAGATAGGGGTCCACATGTCCTGGGTTTGGATCCTGGGTGGGTAACCTGAGGCATCCTCTCAGTGCATCAGTTTCCCCATTGGGAAATGGGGGTAAATAGTGCATTTCCCTCAGAGTTGTAGTGAGGGTTAAATGATGTAATGTATGCAAAGCATAGATCAGTGCCTGATACCTGGCTATTTTTTATCACTCACCTTCTAGAGTTAATACATTTAAACATCATGATATGATATGTTTCTGCCAAATATTTTAATGAAAAATAATGTATATAGTTAAAACCTCCTTTGTTTCTCTCTGCAAGTTCTTTTCCCTTTCTTCATTGAAGGCAGCATTGTGCTAAGTGTGGCATCTGATTTGGCAGTTTGTTTTTTTTTTCTACATTTTCACTACATATCCACTAACAAGAGATAGCAGTGTTTTCTGTGTTTCAAATGATGGATTATGGTATCATAGTGTACATAATATTCTGTAACTTGCTTTATTTTTACTCAGCAGTATGTTGTTGGGATCTAACGATTCTGAATATATACAGAATTGTCTCATTTTAATGCTGATTAGATTCCTTGTATGAATAGCTTACCTTCCTGTGCCCCTACTGCTGGATGTTGGGGAGTTTCTAATGTTTTGCTGTCACAAGCAGTGCTGTGATGGACACAGCCTATGGCTCTCTTTGTGCCCTTGTGATAGGCTGCAGGGTAGGGCAGGCATGTTGGAGGTTCCCTGGGTATCGACAAAGAACTCTCCAGGATAGTTTAGTTGTACTTTATTTTTCACACCCTGGCCAATGCTTGGTTGATATTGTCAGGCTTTAAAGTCTTTGCCTGTCAGATGGCTTTTTTTTTTTTTTAATTAAAAAAAAAATTTTTTTTAACATCTTTATTGGAGTAAAATTGCTTTACAATGGTGTGTTAGTTTCTGCTTTATAACAAAGTGAATCAGCTGTACATATACATATATCCCCATATCTCCTCCCTCTTGGCGTCTCCCTCCTGCCCTCCCTATCCCACCCTTCTAGGTGGTCACAAAGCACCGAGCTGATCTCCCTGTGCTATGCAGCTGCTTCCCACTAGCTATCTATTTTACATTTGGTAGTATATATTGCCACTCTCTCACTTCGTCCCAGTTTACCCTTCCCCCTCCCTGTGTCCTCAAGTCCATTCTCTCCGTCTGGTGGTGTCTTGTGAAGCACAAAAGTTTTTAATTTTGATGAAGTCTAAATTAATTTTTTCTATTTTTGGTGTCATATCTAAGAAGCTAATCCAAGGTTGCAAACATTTACTCCTGTGTTTTCTTCTAAGAATTTTATGGTTTTAGCTCTTACTTTTAGGTTCATGACTTATTTTGAATTGATTTTTGTATATGGTGTGAATTAGGGGTCACGTTTTATTTTTTTGCTTGTGAATAGCCATTTTGTGTTAATTTTCACATACGATGTGAGATAGAGGTCTGATTTCATAATTTTTCATGTGGATGGATATCTGGTTGTCCCAGCACCATTTGTGGAAAAGACTTCTATCCCTATTGAATTGTCTTGGCATCCTGCAAAAACCAATTGACCATACATATGAGGGTTTATTTCTGGCCTCTCAATTCTATTCCACTGCTCTATATGTCTGTCTTTATGCCACTTCCACACAATCTTGACTACTGTAGCTTTGTAGTAAGTTTTAAATTGGGAAGTATGAGTCCTCCAGCTTTGTTCTTTTTCTAATTTGTTTTGGCAGTTTTGGATCTTTTGTGCTTTCATGTGAGTTTTAGGGTCAGCTTATTAATTTCTGAAAAAAGTTAGCTGTGAAAGGTAATTTCTATAATCATATTAATAGAATCCATACTAATTCTGCATCTTGAGGCAGGAACAGTCAATTTCAGGGTTACCTTATTGAGCTTTTGAACCATATGATGTTTAAAGGTAGGCATAAAGTAATGGAAGCCTTATGGCTATATCAGAATATCTTTGTATCCAGATGTCTTTCACTCTTAAAGAGATGTAATTTTTGATGCAATGAAAAGTTGACCAAACTGATAAAATCTTTGTCACTTAAGTTATAGTATATAGATGGTCTATTTGCGTTCTGTAATTTTTGTGCCTTAAACTAGTTACAGTTGTTAATTTTGGTAGGTACATTTGATACCTTGTGATGGCAGTAAAACATGCCATTGGTTAAAATACCCCTGTCACCTTGCTATGAGGTAAAGTAGTCGTTTTTTCCTCTCTTCTTAATCACTCTACACAGACAGGACCTTGTTTCCCTTTTATCTGGTGACCTTGCCCAGAAGCATTCCTGTAAGAGTAATATATAGCAAGTTTTGGTGTGTTTAGTGTAGATCATAAATACGAGGTGATTACCAAGGTGCTGATGATAGTTTTATAGTTCTCTAGAGAGAGGAGTCATTGCATTTTTGACCTTCTGATTTTTATTTACTTTGTAAACATATGGGAGGGTTGGGGGAGTCCTCACAATTGTACCAAATATTCATTTCTTATTGTTTTCTTCAAGTTTTTGTCTCTCTCTATTTTTTATAGTTATATCTAGATATAAAAGTATATTTAAAATATTTTATGATATATTATAAACCTGTGTTTCATAGCTTTATCATTTTTAGTCTTAATGGTTGCATAATATTCCATCAAATGATATGTCATTTGCTTAGCCATTCCAGTGTTAGAGGTTTAAGGAAGTCTCTTTGTGTAAAGCATGTCTAGAGATTTAAGGGTGTTCTTCCCTATGACTGTCTGTTGTTTGTACATTGTCAATGTACTTAACAGTAGACCTTGGATATTTAATACAGTTGTGTGTTTTTCTGTCCTTCAAATCTCCAAAGGTATTAATATAGAACTTTACCATTTCACAGCCCACAGGGATAACATTGCCCAGGATTACAGGGGTTATTGAGAAGTAAGTATTAGATACATATGTGGTGGGATTGGAGGAGTAAAAAGAGATCTTTAGTGCAAGGGAAGCAGTTGTTTGGCTAGGTTTTAAATTATAAATGAATTCTATTTGCTTTGCATTGTCTGTGTCCACATTTTGGAGTAAGAATGCTTCTTTAAAAAGGGCTCTTAAATGTTGCTTATTAACAGTATTTGGGAAGTCTTTACTTAAATGTCACACCCAGCTCTGAGTAACTTGTTTTGCTAGGAAAAAAATGAAGTTTAAATTTAACAGCATATCAATTTTAATATTTTACAGTTAAGTTGATTTGGGGGCTGTTAACATTTATCTCCTTAAAACCTTGCTTTGGCTGGTTGTGTGAATAATAGGTTTTGTAACCCATACTACTTTAGAACAGGAGGTGTTAGTATCAACAGTCATTTAGTGTGATTCCATGTTACAGTTATTACCTAAATGCTACTATTTAGAGCAAGAAGTAAGAGACCCACAATCCTGGTAATCCTTTGAGCATCCTTATTTAGGATAAAAGCAAGGAGTATTGCCTAAGCTTTTTAAAAAATTTTTTCAGAGACCAGCAAAGATCACAGAAATCAACCTGTTATTTTGTAATTTATAGTTAAATATTTAAGTGCTACTGAGTTGAAATGGCCGTTATTTAGTGTTTTTTGCATCTTGAATGCTAATATTAGTTTTCCTCCCTGCCAGCTGTTGGAAGTGCTAGGAACAAATAATCTGTGTTTTATGGCCCTCCTGGGTGGTGTTCCACAAAATTAAATTCAAACACTTCTATAATTCGTATTCTAACTGAATCGATATACTTATTGCTGACATTTTTCACAGGAAAGTTTAACAAAATGTCCTATATGTTAAGAAAGTTTCTCTATTAATACATTTTAGACGTATTTTAAATACTTCCCTCTTACAACAACTGTGGCACTATTTCTTTTCATTCTCAGTGAATTAACTTGTGAAATGTACATAGCACGTCATGGCCATAGTGATGGAAGAGGGGTGTGGGGATGGCATACATTAAGAGTGGTTACTTCTGTTTCTGTGATCCTGGCTTCTATTTCTGGACTTGGATGCTAGTTAAAAAATGGATGTTTGCCTTATAATTGTTCATTAGGCCATCCATATATATTTTGTGTACTTTTTGAACATATATTTCACAATAAATGTAATTGTCAATTCAAAATAAAGAACTTTAAATTCTAAAATTGGTTTGTATAGTGAACTTTTTCAGTAAATGGAATAGTTGTTGAAAGGAAACCTAAGGTTTTTGGTGACTATTTCATCTTCCTTTCCATGTTTAGTTTTATGTCTGGAATAGAAAAGATAGGAATGAATAAGTCTCTTATTTCCTCACTTACGTTAGTTAGTTTATCCATAAAGGCTGCCATAAATAACAAAATCAGGTTTGTTTGTTTGTTTTTAATTAATTAATTAATTAAATTTTGGCTGTGTTGGGTCTTCGTTTCTGTGCGAGGGCTTTCTCTAGTTGCGGCAAGCGGGGGCCACTCTTCATTGCGGTGCGCGGGCCTCTCACTATCGCAGCCTCTCTTGTTGCGGAGCACAGGCTCCAGACGCGCAGGCTCAGTAGTTGTGGCTCACGGGCCTAGTTGCTCCGCGGCATGTGGGATCTTCCCAGACCAGGAATTTTAAAAATTTAAAAATGGAAAAATTTAAACTTTAAAGTTCAAAGGTTTTGTTGTTGTGGTTAGGCTAGAAATAAATTCCTCTTTGGAAGCCACTATTTTTTTAAAAATAAATACAGCATGAAGTTTATACCTCAAGTCATACGTACACAGTAAGTTCTTTATGGCAACTCAGTAATTGTGCATCACTTGCCTTTGCTGTAGTATTAAAATATTGAGTCAGTATTGTCCTGTCTGCTCGTGTCCTATGACTTGTCAGAGAAAGTGTGTGTAAAGCCTCTTTTCCTGTAAATGAGGGTGTGTAACTCTATCAATAATGAACTTGCATTCTTGCTTATGTACTACTTAATTTTAAAAGGTAAATAGGTGTCATATTGGGTTTTGAAGGATGCACACTAAGTGGAGCAAACTATTATGCCTAAGTCATCTTTTCCTTCAGAGTTCTTTTTGTGTAGTTTTACATTTAAAAAACACGTATATCAGAATTCTTTGTCCCCAAAATTGAGACGTGTGCTGTTATAGCCATGTTTAACTAAAATGACATTTTTGAACTCATGTGACCATGAGAAACCTTAAAAATTATCATTATTGACAGAACAATAGAAACTCAGGGAAAACAAATATAAGCTTGTATTAAAATGGATTACCAAGAAAGTTATCTCACGTATATAAAGTAATGGCTAGAAGGAATTATTTTGACTCATATCTTTATTATGGGATAAAAAGTTAAAATATAATATATTGAAATTATTAGGCAAAAATCATAGTGTAAGTCACCTGTCATTAAATAGCATAAAACACAATAGTTGTATCTTTATGCATCACTTGGGCATCATATGTGCATTCATACGTAAGTGGTGTCTTTCAGACTTCCTGGCCTTCTGGTGCATGCCATACTATTATGGGCAGCTTATCTAATATTAACTATATCGAATGTACTTAGTACTTTTTTGTATGTTAAAATATTTTTTAAAATTTATTTATTTTGTTTATTTTATTTTTGGCTGCACTGGGTCTTCGTTGCTGTACCCGGCGTTTTCTCTAGTTGAGGCGAGCGGGGGCTACTCTTTGCAGCGGTGCACTGGCTTCTCACTGCGGTGGCTTCTCTTGTTGCGGAGCACAGGCTCTAGGTGCGCGCAGGCTCTAGGTGCTCTTAACCACAGTGGTTAAGAATCCACCTGCCAATGCAGGGGACACGGGTTTGGTCCCTGGTCTGGGAAGATCCCACATGCCGCGGAGCAACTAAGCCCGTGCGCCACAACTACTGAGCCTGCGCTCTAGAGCCGGCAAGCCACAACTACTGAGCCACGTGCCACAGCTACTGAAGTCCTCGCGCACCACAGAAGGAGAAGCCCGCACACCACAACGAAGAGTAGCCCCTGCTCACAACAACTAGAGAAACGTGCAGCAACAAAGACCCAACGCAGCCAAAAAATGTGTATATATACATATATATAAGAATGTATACGTATATATATGTATATGTATGTATATGTATATATGTATATATACACATATATACACACATATAATGTATATATACACATATATATAAGAAAAAAATTTTAGAACAAAAATATTAGAGGATTTTTTTCTTTTTTCTCTCTCCATCCCCTCACCCCTACCCCCATCCTCCCCCCCCCACCCCCCACCACCACAATCTCTATAAACGTTTCATGGAACATTAGTGTTTTTTAGACTAGTTTTGGAAAAGCTGAGGTAAGGCAACATGTTGTTAACCACTGTTTCAAATCAGAACAAATGTCATTAACCAATAACCAGTAAAAATTGTGGACTTTCACAATAGGCTTTTTTTTTTTTTTTTTAATAGTGCAGAAGTAAGTTTCTGAATGTATATAAACACATTACTCCTTAGCTTCCAGTTCCAAGTGGAATTCTTCATAACGAATCTATTTCTGAACCTTTCTTCAAAACTTAAAAGATTTAAAGTATCCTTGTTATTTTTGTCGTAAAGAGCCTGTAGCAAATTCCTAATCAAATGAAAGCAGCCTTGAATGTTTCACAAGACTACAGCTAATGTCTTTATTCCTCTAGATTTTGAACCTCTGATTTGGAGTTCAGTGGAAATTTAACCTTTTTGGACTTCTTGCCTTAGTGACTCACAGTCTCTAGAATCAATAAGGTCTGCATTGCTTTTACAGCTTGACTTGATTTAATTCATGAGAACTGTAGGAGCCAAAAGAAAGCTAATCAGAGTCAGCAAAATATTAAATTTTAGATTTGTATGAAATATGTGGACTTCCTCCTTGGTTTGGTTAATGTATCCTTTGGGTTGGAGCATATGTTGAGGGTCTCATTCATGATTTATTTTAAATAGTGCACCTCTCATAGAATTAATTGCTCCAATTGGAACTAGGCACCTTGCTTTATAAATTTGCTGAGGTATAATGGATAATTAGTTTTAGCTGAGCCCTCCCTGCCCTAGATCATTGATGAAATTAAGAGTTGTTATTATGTGTTTGTGAAACACTGTGTTGTATTTATGTGTGTGGAGGACAAGGAGGATGGAAATTATAGACATCCCAAAGTGAAAATTTATTTAGTAGAATTCCTCCTGTATTCTAATAATGAAATTAATCTAGTACATTAATGTCCTGTAACTCCAACCCTACCTACTCCGTTCAAATAGCTATGGAAGCCATTACTTTTAAATGTTGCTGTGTCATTGATTTCATTATCTAGAAATCTACTCTGTTGGAGGGGTGATAATAATTTCATGTTCTAATCTCTCCTGTGATTTATATCTCTATCAACTAGCTCTGAGCTGTTTTCTTTTTTTTAATGCAATTTGACACCATGCCTTGATTTATAATTCCTGTTAGATTACTTCTCAGATTATTTACTCATCTTATGCTCCTAGTCATTAAAAATAAATTCTGTATTCCTTTCGGTTAAGCTCCTCGTAACACTTTTATCCACATGTAAGATCTCATATTTAACACTAGAAGGATTTTTGTAATATATATTACCTGAAGATAAAAATAGTAAGAGGAAATAAAAACAATATAAATCTGTTTTTCAAATTTATATGCTGTTTCCATGTGTAGCCTGTTCAAACAGTGCAGTAAACTCGGTAGTAAAGACTAAATAGGTCCATTGAATTGGGTCCATTGTCCTCGTGATGCAGGGAGTGGTACACCATTAGTGCCTTGGTAGCCGCGTGGTGGCTGCATCTCCAGAGGACTGAGCCAGTAACTCTTTCCACATTTTACTTTTGGCTCTAATTGTGAAAAATACTTATCCGTGATTTATTGCTGTGGTAATGACAAGTAATGATTAACTGCACGGGGCAGTCAGAGTCTAAGCTGTCTGAGCAATTATTCTTTATAGTGTTAAAGAACTTTTTAGTAAGCTGAGTGGCATAGTACCTTGTTGCCTCAGTTGCTCTTTGATTACATGAAAAGCACTACAAAAAGACATTTTCTGCAAGAAGAACCATTTCCAGCATAGTGAAATATGGAATATTTTCAAATGGACTCCCCAGCCATGCTATTGGTCTAATCCGCCTTAGCCCTGGGAAGCCCAGCTCAGATATAAACAAGGTGTCTGAATCCATTCAGGCTGTTTTAACAGAATAGACTGGATGGTTGATTTATTTCTCACTGTTCTGGACGCTGGCAAGTTCAAGATCAAGGTGTTGGCAGATTCAGTGTCTGGTGAGGACCTGCTTCCTGATTCATAGATGGCTGTCTTCTTGCTGGGTCCTCACAAGGTAGAAGGAGCAAGAAAGCTCTCTGAGGTCTCTTTTATAAGGGCACTAAATCCCATTTAAGATGGCCTCACCTTCATGACCTAATCACCCCAAGGCCCCACCTCCAAATACTACCACATTGGAGGAATAGGTTTCAGCATACGAATTTTGGGGGGACAGAACATTCTATCTATAGAACCAGAGCATCTTCTTCCATTGGGAGTGGAATTTAAAAGTACTTACTGTCACAGCACATTGGGTTGAGCAGCCGTATAAATAGCCTCTTTCCCTATGGTTGACTTTTGGCTCCCTTTTTAACCCTTTCCTTTTTCCTGGCCTACTGCTTAAGCTGCAGACCATTTTATCTTCACGTCACATGCAAACCCTTATCCATTCCAGGCTTAACCCTGTCTCCTCCTGGACTTACCCCTTCTACAAAGTTCACCTTGTAGATAATCTCCTCAGTGTTTGATGCGACATCCTACTTGGTTATCTGTGGTAGAGACAGTGGTGGTGCTTATTATTGAGAGCTTTACTATGTACTAAGTACAGTGTAAGCAGTATATTTTATCTCATTTGATTCTCACAAATACCCCATTATATAGACACTGTATTTTACAAATGAACAACTAAAAATTCAAGGCTTAGAGAGTTTAAGTAATTTGTTCAAGTGATGAAGCCAGGATTTCAACCCAGGTGCCACTCACTCCAGAGTCTTAGCTCTTAATGACTATAATCTGTTGTGGTAGTTCTCATCCGTGAGTTATTCTGCTTCCCAGGGGACCTTTGGCAAGGTCTGGAGACATTTTTGATTCTCACAGCCGGGGGGAGGTGCTACTGGCTTCTGGTGGGTAGAGGGCATGGATGCCAGTAAACATCCTACAGCGAACAGATGACACTCCCGGTAACAAAGAATTTTGCAACTCGAAAGGTCAGTAGTGCCTAGATCCGGAAACCCTGCTCTTCTGCAGTGGTTCTCGAGGTTTGGTCCCTGAACCAGCAGCATCACCTGGGAACTTGTTAGAAATGTAAATTCTCCTGCCCTACCTTGAACCTTGCAAATTAGAAACTCTGGGGGTGAGGCCCAGCCATCTTTGCTTTAACAATCCCCTAGCTAATTCTGATAGATGTGAAAGTTTGAGTACTGCTCTACTGTACCATCTTTCTTAAACCTCTCCTTGAAGAGTGCCTGTTCCTCAACTTTTTACCTTGGCTAAAGGAGCTTTTCCTATTGGCAGTTTTTCCTTCTCTAGTGGAACTTGCTGGAATGAAGAGGAGGCGTTGTTTTTCTCCACAGCCCCCACTGCTGATTCCTGTCCATTGTTGAATTGTTTGGCCATGACCTAGATCTGTGAAAACCCAGGCTGATACCTGTAGAGCTGGGCTGAGGTGGGTCTCTTCTTATCTGTGCCCTGTGGTGCATGCCATCAGAGCTAGCCTTTGACTTAGCACCTAGAGAGGAACTGAGTCAGTCAAACATACTGCCCAAACATTAGGTCAGCTGGAAATGGTTCAGTTAAGGAACAGAATTGTCCTAGAAACCAATTAACTAAATCTAGGGAGGCCTGAAAAGGTCAAAGATTTGAATAATAAGTAGAAAGAAGAGGAGCCTGGGAAAAATACTCTTTAAAAAAGGTGGCTTTAGTGGCCTATGGCCTTAGATCTGGCATCATTAAAAGCACTGACTTAAGGAGGGTACCTACCAACATCCAACAGCCTTTGTTCGGTTGGTAATCATGTTGATGACCTATGAACTAGTCTGACTCAAACCTATATGTGAGACTCTCTACTGTATTAACCTATGATCACAAATTGGATCTGGTTATGCCCTGGGCCAGTTCCTTCTCTAACATCATTAGTTCTGCACTTCTTTCCTACCATAGCCTCCTAGTTTTCTACTCACTTATTCCTATAGCACTTTCTGTTTTTTTTTTTTTTTTATTCACACACACACACACTGTATTTTATTTTTACAAGACATAAATAGACTGACACCAAGCATTGTACATGGATGACCACAACAAAAGCAACAATGATTGCAATTACCAAACATGAAACACACTCATACTATGTCATAATATTGACATTCAGTCCAGTAATCCTCCACTGTAACAGCTCCTTTACTTTGCAGTGAAAATTGATTTGTATATTCTTTGCCTCTGAGTCCTTGTGGGATTTTTTTTTTTTTTAAATTCAGACAGAAAGTCACAAAAATTATACTCATCCTCATCAGTTCACTCAGTCCCATGTAATTAATTTTTTTTTCATCTTGATCTTTTGTTAGCACTTTTATGAGTTCATCAGTTTTTCATTAGAGTTCTGAAAATGCTTATTCATTCAGTTCAGCAGTACAGTCAGTTACCAGAAACCTATACTTGTCAGAGTCTTCTCCATGAATTTCTTGAAGATGAAACCCTTTTATAGGAACATATTTGCAAAATCATCAGAGTACACCCAGAACTGTCTGTAAATGACAAAAGACTTAAAAATGACCACGGTTAAAGATTTGATGAAAGTTCATAATAATGCAGTTGACAAGAAAATTAGTTATTTCTGAGATATACATTTTAAAGTAATAACTAGGATTATTACTTATAACATTATACCAGAACATATAAGATTTTTAGAAATTTCATGTAATGCACTTTCTGTTTTTAAGGCTACTGCTTCCATCCCTTTTCTTCTGGGCCACTGTTTTCCAGGTTGTGTTGTTCTAATACTTTTAAATAAAGGGTTGAATGGTCAAGTTAGTTTGCTACACGTTATGTCCTCCTACTGGGAATAGTTCTGAGGAGTCTTATAGTGAAGAAATCTGCTTAGTTTTGGTTAACTAAACATTTTCCCCAAACTTGTTTATAAACAAACCCCCCTTCTGTGTAATGGCTTATGATTTCCCTTGTAGCTAATGTCCCATGGAACACACCTTGCAAAACAGTTGTGATCTATTGGCTCTTTCCTGCCTTCCTATCTTTTCCTGCCTGGCCTGGTACCTGCACATTTGACCCTTGAACAACATGGGTTTGAACTGCGTGGGTCCACTGATACGTGTATTTTTTTCAATAGTAAGTACTACAGTGCTGCGCGATCCACAGTTGGTTGAATCTGAAGGAATTAGCAGTGGGGGCTGAGGAGAAAAAGAGCTCCTCCTCTTCATTCTAACAGGTTCTACTTGAGAAGGAGGAACTGCCAAGAGGAAAAACTCCTTCAGGCAAGGTAAAAAGTTGAGGGACAGGTACTATTCCAGAACCACGGATATGAGGGAACCGTGGATACACAGGGCCAAGTATAAATTATATGCAGGTTTTCGGCTGTGCAGAGGGTCGGTGCCTCTAACTCCTGTGTTGTTCAAGGGTCAACTGTAGTCTCCTTTTTAAATCTAGTTACTCCTTGGCACTTAACATAGTGCCAAGAGCTTTAAATACCACTTAATGCTGGGCACACTCAAATCTTTATCTTAAGCTTCTTCTCTCTGTCAGCTTCTCATATTAAGACATAAAAATTTTACTTCCTAAACACTTCTTGAGGCTCACCTCTATTTCTGTTATACTTGTCTAATCCATGCTGTCATCATGACTCAGATGGTATATTGTAGCAGTCATCCAGCTGACCCCCATGTTCAGTGGCGCTCCCTTCAAATCCGTCCTTCATGCTGCTCACCCACAGTGAGCTGTCTGAAGCATATATCTTCAAACCCTATGTGGCATCTCATCTATTTTCAGTTCTATTGGATGATGTTTATGGTATTCCCTGGCCTTGCCTCTACCCATTTCTCCAGCATCACTTCTTGATACTGAGCTTCTCCACACCTGATATTCTAATGACTCTGAATTCCTTATGGTTCTCTGGCATGCTGTTGGCTTGCTCTTAATCCATCCTTCCAGACTTAACTCAGTCTTTATCTCCTCTGGGAACTCTTTTCTGTCCTCCCAGCCTCTACTAAAGACTCCACTGTGTGCTCACAGTAGTACCTGTGCCTGCCTCCATGCACTTGCCACATAATGCGTGATCTTTCTATAAAATGTCTGCATCCTTCATGAGGCTGAACCTCTCCAGGGCATCTTAATGTTTTCTAGCTTATGGCTGGTGCTCAGTAAGTGTTTCTTGAACTAACTTCAGTATACTTAAGGAGAGTAGATCAGCACACAGAAATGTGGGTCTTAAGCCACAGTCTCATACTGAAAGATTTAGGAATTATTTGTGTAAAGTGATAGTTGACCATTTGAGATTGGCAGTTGGTAGAGAGAAAAGATGAGGCATGTACACATAACCCTTATGTCTGTTTATATGGCATTTTTACCCTAAAAAGTAGTAAGTTTCTGGAGGACAGAGACCTTGCTTTGCATTGTTTACCTTTGTGTTTGTTCCTCACAGTGCTCAATATGACATCCTGGGCAAAGTGGGCACTCAATATATGCTTGAACTAAATGTCAACATACTACTAACAATATGCCTAACTGGAGTTAAGTATAAAGTAGAGGCTGGATCAATTGGACTGTTCTCTTTCTTGGATTTCTGAGCTCAGCTAATTCACAGGTTCAGGGGCTCGTTTACCTTTTTATTCTCTCTATGTGAGAAAAGAATGAATGCCCCAGATGATAGATTGAACCTGAGCCCGTAATCCGTTTTATTTGATGTAGCTAAAGGGTGTACCAGTCGTCACATGTCTTCAGTTTTTATAGGCTATAAAGCCAAAAATTATCTCAAAAGGGATATTTTACCATTTTCAAACTCATCTGTATTTTCAAATGAATTGCAGTTACCAAAAAGTAATCCAATGCAATGGAATAAAATTAGGTGCATTTAAGAATCCCCAAACAAAATGGTGCAGGTCTAATCATATGTATTTGCACCATCCAGCTGTACATGTGTCGGGGAACCTTTGGCTCTTCCTTGGATTGCTCTGGTGACTATTTCTATTTCATTGGAGTGGAGTAAAGAGTAGGACTAGATTTGTGTTGTCCAAACAATAAGCCAATAGTGATATGTGGCTATTTACATGGAAATTAATTAAAATGAAATAAAATTTGAAATGCAGTTGCTCAGTCACACAGGGCACATTTCACATGCTCAGTCAACACATGTGGCTGGTGGCTACCGTCTTGGACAGTGTAGAAAATTCTGTTCTGCCCTGGACAAGGTCATCTCTAAGGTTTCTTCTGCATCAGACATCTTGCTAGTCCTGCTACCGAGGAGCTGCTACTGGTCAGATCTCCTCACAGGGAACTTCAGAGATTTCCCAACATTCTTTGATCACATTTTGAATTTTTTCTAGATTGGGTGTTACCTGTAATAATTGAGTTGCTGAGTAGAACTTGGTCAATTTCTTAAAAAGATATTTTCGTTGTAATGGTATTTGTGGGGTTTTTTCCCCCTCCCGGAAGTCTGCCACCAGGGGGTGCCCTCAAACCTTTTGGGAAATATGTTTGTTTCAGCCTTATTAATAAGAATGAAGTTTGGACTGTAATATTGACTATTCATACTGGATAATTTAGGAATTAAATTAAGAATTAAGCATTATAATATGTATGTATGCACACTACTTGATTCGTATGGCAAATTACTTTCCTAGTGGTGTGAGTGCGAGAAGCTGTCATTGAACTATCTTAAAAATTAGGTAAAAGTAAAAATAAGTAATTTTAAAGTATTTCTTATAGTTCAAAAATATTTTTATTAAATTTAAGACTGTTAACTATAGTAAAAGAATGAAGTTATGGTTCACTTATATTTCTTAGACAAATTAAGTCCATTTTGCTTCCAGGACTAGAAAACTTCCATTAACCATTAGCTATTTCTCTGAAATCTTGTCATGCTGAGTTTGATTGCTTGTCTATAAAAGATGGATAATAGTGTGACTATATGGTATTGAAAATATCTGTTGGCTTGTGTGTAATAAATAGCATTGTGGCTTGGTGCTGTTTGCTAGAGTGATTGATGGTTATGACCATGTAGTCATACAGTATAGGAGTGAGAGATGAGAAAGACCTATCAGAGCATCTTGTGCTAGTCTGAGAGCATTCCCTAAAGAATAATCATTTACCGTAACGGTATTGAGAAGTAAATTCTTCTAGGAGACAGAAGATAATGAGGGTGTGTTATTATGTTTTATCCTTCTAAGGCAAAAATAATTTGTGCATTTTATTATTAGCATGAAAAAAAATAATGATTACTGTTTAGAGAAGAGCTTCCTTCATGTGTCATAAACCTACACAATTTTGTTCTTCATGTTTAATCTAATGAAATTTGTATAGGAAATAGTGTGACTGGTTTTGATTAGAGGCATATTTTGTTTCAAGAACTGGATGATGGTATTCTTCCTAAAGTGATTGTGTTCCCAAATTAGTTGTTACTTATTTGGGTTTTGGAGTATATGATGGTGAAATTTCCACACCCATCTACAAAAGTCTGTGAATTTTAAGCCACTAATGGCTTGTTTCCTGAAGTGAGAAACTAGTTCATAGTTCTGTCCTGAGAAACAGAACAAGGATTGGGAGAGTGGAAGTGGAGTTGAGGTGACCTGCCGAAGGGCTCTTTCTCACTTCATCCTTACTTCATCTTCCCTTTACTGGCTAATAAGAGTTTGGCTATGGGATTGGAGGTTAAGAATCTCTTTGATTCTAGAGACACTGCTTTGGGAAAGATCCCGATGTTCTCCTTACTTGCTGCAAGTAATAATAAATCCTTCATTCCCCTGGTGGGGTGGGGGGAGAATAAAATGAGATTCTAATGCTTGGCACTCTTTTACTCCTGCTGGCACCCATTGATGGCGAGAAAAAGGAAGTGTATAGCAACCTGATTTATCCCATATTAAACAACTGTTAATTTAATGACAAATACAGATTATTTCTAGTGTAAGTTACAGGGCAAATACTTCAAAGGATCTTTTGTATTATCCTTAAAAAAATCATTTCAAATGCTTATAATGAGTTGTGATTTTTATCAGTGCTTCTCAGGTTTGAGTCATAGCATTTTGAAAATTACTTAGGAAGCTCTTAATAGCTGTTTGAAGAGAAAACCAAACCAAGGGACAATAGAGAGACAGGGTGGCTTCTCAGCACATCACCTTGCCCTCGCTACCGCATTCATTTTGTACCTCTTTTGTTGCCATAATATAAAATTTTTGGAAGTCTTATTTAAGTCCAGAAATTAGCTCACTAATTTGTGAAATGTGCCTTCTTAAATATGAAAATATTAGACTGGCTATTTCCTGAAAACCAGTTGGACTTTATTAAAATTTGGAGAACATTTTTATTGAAGCCATAATTGTCATGGGTGATACACATGAGAGATCACCCTGTGGTTGGCTTGTCAGACTTGCATGAGCTTTCAGAAATTAAGGGGAATGAGTGAGTTTGTTTTCTTGTAAGCTGTCACATTCTTCTCTTCAAAGTGTCAGCCTGAATCGTGCACAAGTAAATGTTAGAAACATTCACCTTCTCCAGTTGATTTTTTTATCCTTACATAACTTAATGCTATAATTATTTTTTTCCTCTAATGTTTAATTTTTGTAGTCTAAAAACATGTCTGAAGAAGAGGTGGATCTGAAAGATCTTAATAATTCTGACTTACGTTCTTTCTTTTTAATCTTTGTAATATGAACCTGTCTTTCGAACTTAGGAAGCTCTGGAGGTAGTTCCAGTAAGTTTTTTAGGTGTATTATAGAAAACTCAGTTCATATGCAGTTTACTTTACTAAAAAAAAAAAAAAAAAAAAAAAAAAAAAGAAAATCAAAAACCTCTCCAGGGGGATTCTGATAGGCAGTAGAGAGGAGGAAGAGGGAGAGCTTGGTAAAATTACCTAGCTGTGGTAGAAAGTGTCAGTTAATTTAACAAATATTTTTATTGAGAACATTACATATGAGTATGTTCTAGCATAGTGAATCAATGTCAATCTTGTATGAAAGGAACTTCTAGTAAACACTAGAATGCATGTCCATAAATAACTATAACATAAAGCAGGAAGTCTTAAGTGTCTTGTGAAAAAACAGACAATTAAATTATAAGAGGAAGCGTTACCTTCTAGCTGGTGAGTCCATTTGGATAGACTTTGAAGCAGTGTATTGTCTGAGTAAGGCATTAAAAGGTTAGGTAAGTTTTAGAGTAGGAAAGATATTCCAGGCATAACACAGATTGTGTTTGTGAAGGCACAGGTAGGTGCTAGAGAAGAGTAAATTGCTGAAAAGTCTTAGTATGTAAAAATGCACAGAAGGTAGTTTGAGAGACAGAGAGAGCTGTAAATAAGACTAGATAAGCATCTAGGGCCAGATAGCTTGATTATTAATTGAAGGATTTGTACTGTACTGAAAAGGCAAGGAAAAGCCATTGAAAGCTTTCAAGTGGAACAGGGACACACCAGGGTGTACTTGGGCTAAAACTGAAGGTGGGCTAGTGTCAGGGCAACAGCTAGATTATTGTAGTAATCTTGGTGAGACTGGATGAGGGGCTGAGTCAGGGTAGTTTAGTAGTGATTAAGAGGAGGTAATGAATATGTGACGCCCTGCTGGATCAATCGGTAGGACTGGCAGTTAATTGATATGGGGGGTGTTGAAAGAAAGAGGAGGCTCCTGAAAGGTCATAAATTACTGGCCCAGTAGATAATAATACTTTGCATTTATATATGGGGCTTTAGAATTCATAAAACGCTGTTATAGCTGAGCCTTCATAACTCTGTAAGGTAAACAGAGTTCGAATTATCCTTATTATTCCATTCCAGTTTCTTGGCCAAGTGCTCCATTCTCTAAAATACCCTTCCTTGTGAACCTGGGAAGACAAGTCCTGGCATCTAGTCCCGATGTATGCCATTAAGTTTGAATGTGGAAAATTGGCTTTACCTTCTTTGAGCTTCAGTTTCTCTAGATGTCCTTCTGCTTTCTGTTTTGCAGGGATGCTTGCAGGATAAAATGTAATTTTCATCAACTCTATTCAGCAAATAATAATGAGTACTAAATATTATGCTTGGTTGGTACTAGAATACAAGATGTATAAAATACAATCCTTGCTTTTGCAGTGTCACAGATTAGAGAAGGAGAGGAGAAGGACATGTAAATAAATAAGTATAATAAACCATAATAAGTGCTGTACTACAGGTATGTGCATGTGACTGTAGAGTCACATGAGGAAGAAGGAATTAGGAAAGTCAAGGGAGGCTTCACGAGGAGATGTGAACTTAGTCTTGACACGTAATTCGTGGTTTAACTGTAGTAAAAGGTTAAATAAGGCAGAGGGTACAATATGTGTCATCACCATAATAGTAGCCACTATTTGTTGAAAGCTTCTGAAAGCCAAGGACTTCCAAGGATTGCCCATAGGCACCAGAAGCTTGGGAGAGGCAAGGAAGGATTCTTTCTGAGAGCCTTCAGAGGGAACATGACCCTGTTAGCACCTTGATTTCAGAATTCTAGCCTCCAGAACTGTGAGAGAATCTTTGTTTTTCTAAGCCACCCAGTTTGTGATAGTTACAGCAGCCCAAGGAAACTAATATAGTGTGGTCCTGGCATAAGAATCAAATTGCTCACTGGAAAACCCATAAAACCCAGAAATAGACCCATACTTATACAATCATTTGATTTTCAACAAAGGTGCCAAAGCAATCGATGCGGGAAAGAAACATCTTTCAACAAACGGTGCTGGGAAAACTGGGTTTCTTTATGGGGAAGAAAAAAGAACTTCAACTCTTTGTATACAGCATACATAGAAAATAACTAAGTGCAAAAGCTAAAACCATAAAGATTCTAGAAGAAAGCATCTTTGTGACTTAAGGATAGACAAAGATTTCTTAGGACACAGAAAGCATTAAGCATAAAAGAAAAAAATTAATAAATACTTATCAAAAGACATTAAGAAAATGAATAGACAAGCTAAAGACAGGGATAAAATATTTGCAAAGCATATATATTTATATGACAAAGGACTTATGTTTAGAATATATAAAGAACTCAATTTAAAAATAAGAAGACAAACCACCCCGGTAAAAAAAATTAAACAAAAGAGTTTAAAAGACAGGTCACAAAGAAAGATATACAAATGACCAATTAGCACATTAAAAAATGCTCAGTGTCATTTGTCATTGGGGAAATGCCAGTTAAAACTAGAATGAGGTATTAGTGCCCAGGCACTAGAAGGGCTAAAACTAAAATGAATAGATGTAGCTAGAGATGTGGAGCAACTGGAACTCCAATACTTTGTTGTTGGGTTTGTAAAATGGTACTACCACGTTGGAAAAAGGTCTCACAGTTCTTTAGAAAACTAAACATATACCTGCTCTATGACCTATGCATTTCATTTCCTCTCTAAACCTACCCAAGAGAAATTAATGTATGTGTACACAAAAAATCCTGTGTTTATAGAAGAATGTTTATAGCAGCTTTACTTATAATAGCCAAATCCTGGAAATAGTACAGTTGTCTATCAACAAGAGAATGAATAAACAAATTGTGGTATAATTATACAATAGAATAAAATAATAGAAGGGAACAAAATCACTGATACACACAACATAGATGCATCTCAAAAGCACAGTGCTGAGGGGGAAAAAAAAAGCCTTACACAATACAGTACATATCACATGTTTCCAATATATGAAGTTTTACCAGAGACAAAACTAATCTATGGTAGAAGAAAATTTAGAACAGTGGTAGTCTCTCAGATGTGGGAAAGTTGCCTGGGAAGGGGCATGAGGGAACCTTCTAGGGTGATAGTATAATAATATCCTATATCTTGATAGGGATTTAGTTTATGCAGGTGTATGCATTTGTAAAATGTCATTGAGTGGTACACTTAGGGTTCATTTCATTGAATGTAAATTTTACCTCAAAATGAAAAAACCTGTAAACAAATGTTAAATTATATTTATATGGAGGCTGACGTGGTCAGGATGAAATGTACTCATGCCCCCAACTTACTTCAAAATGCATTAAAAAAATGGATTGATGGATGGATAGATATGCGACAAAAATAAATAGAGTAAAATGTTAACTGTAGAAACTGAGTTTATGGGTGTTCAGTGTATAGTTATTTTAGCTTTGCTGTATTTTTGAAATTTTTCATAATGCTGGGAAAATTAATTGCCATTGATGGGGAGAAAAAGGAAGTGTATAGCAACCTGGTATAGCAATATAATAATAACCATTATTATATTGGTATAATAATATCAATATAATATCATATATCAATAAGGAATGGTTAAAATTGTATATCCATACTGTGGAAAATACCGTGTAGCATTTATCATTCTATTACGTGGAAAGACTTCTAAGGCTTTCTCTTAAGGCAAAAAACAAGTTGCAAAAAAATATAGTATACCATTTAGTTTAAAATTTAATACAACAGAAAACTAAATTTCTGTATGTACATATGTAGAAATGCTTAGAAGTAGTTTGGGAAGGAGACAAGCATCTGTTTATGTCTGAGAAGTAGTTTGGAATTGGGGATTTGTGGTTAAGAAGAGCTTTGACTTCATCTGAATGGTTTGACATTTTTAAGGCAAGAATGTATTCACGTATTACTTAAAAATTAATAGAAAAGAAGGGTTAAGGCTCATCACAGAGGAGTTTGTATACATGGGGATAAAAAGTTCAACATCATTAGTAATTAAATAAACAAATTAAAATAATAGTGGTGTCAATTTAGTCTATCAAATTGCGAATAAAACAAGAATATGAGAATTCACAGTATTAGTAAGGTTTGGAGTTGAGTACTTTCTTACACAGCACCAGAATATAAATTGATAGAACCTTTCTGGAAGGTGATTAGACAGCATATGTTAAAAACCTTTAAAAAAAAAAAAAGCCTATGCTTTTTGATATAGCATTTTCACTTACAGAGATATTCAAATAGTTGCAGAAAGATGTATGTACAAGGATATTCATTGCAATGGTAATTTTAAGAGTGGAAAATTGGCAACAACCTGTAAATCTATCATAACAGAATTAGGTAGGGAAATAAGGTATGGTGTGTCCAAATTGTTAATAATACTCAGCTATTGAAAATGGTGATATAGGATTATATTTATTTACATGGGAACATGTCCACTATGTAAATGAAAACAAAATACAGACTGGAAGGATATATGCCAAAATGTTAGCAGTATATATATATTGATAGTGGGTTTGTGGGTGGTATTTATTTTCTTTTTGTTTATGTTAATTTGCTACAGTGAAAATACATGACTTTTTAAAAAAACATTTTGTTTCTAGTGATGTTTATGAAGACTATACAGCAAAGTGGAAAATTCTTTTGTCTAATGAAAAAATTATACAGAATTGTTAGAGTAACGTGATTTTAAGTGATTTTTTTCTGTGTGAGAAGGAAAACAAATACCTAAGTGTAACAAACACTTAAATGGTTATATTAACTTTAGGATCATAGGACTATGAGGTTTCTCACCTCTGTTTAGATTTTGGGATGATATATGTTTTATATTAAAAAATTGTTTCATAAAATTTAATGTTCTAGACCTTTTGAAATTTTTTATTAAAGAAGAGTATTAGTAACTTTTAAAATTTTTACTAGGATCTACCTAGGTTTACATCAATAGATAACATGGAGTGACTTGAAGTGTTTATTATATTTGTTGATTTGTGACTGATTAAAAACCTGTTTCCTATGAACTCTTTGAAGAAGTAGATCTATGGAAATTTTCTCCTTCATTAAAATATCACTAGTTTTCTGATTTTACCAGCTACAGATTTCACTTCCTCATTCAAAGTTCAGTAGTATTATTTATTTAGTACTGTCTGTGTGCCAGGCACTGTACTTAGTCATGCATGAATATGCCTTTAGTATTAGAGCACAGTTTACAGATTTAGTTTTAGTTGATCAACCATTCTAAGAAAGAAGAAATAAATAAAAATCTCTTTTCTATATGTACGCTTCTAGATATTTAAATCATTCATCATGTTTTGACATTTGACAAATTAAGTTGCTCTATTTTAGTAGTTTGTTAATGCTTCCATCTGCTAATGAGGAAAGATAGCTTCTCCACGACCACTATGATGAAATTGCAGTAATTACTATCCTTCAAGGTGAAGGCTGATATATTGAGGGGATCACAGAAAGAGCATAGGACTTTCTGCTTTGAGATTCATGAGGTCAGTGATCATGTCTGTTATTGTTTACAGTTCTGTCGTCAGTCCTGGCGCAGTGTCTGGCATATAATAGATACTTAAATTATTTACTGGTTAGTTGAATGGATAAACAACTCTATAGTCTAAAGAGAGGAAATGGGTAAAATAGCATTATAATTTTGAAAATCTTTGTATCAGTTCTGAGTGAAACATGTACATAATCAACTTTTGGGATGAGAATAAAAGGATGGTATGTACACACACGCACACACACACAAACACTTGCCATATATAATTATGCAGACTCTCCAATAGAGGGCAGGGAGAATTTAATGAAGCTTTCCTTTTAATCATCATGTAAATGCTTAATTTCCTTATAATCATCATCATCATTATAAATAATATAATATATGATATATTATAAATAAATATTTATTATTTAAGGCTCTTCTTCCCTTGAAGTTAAGCAATGATTTACATTTTTAAAACTTTTTAATACTAATGTCTTGGTTTGCATTGTATAGATTAATAAATTGTGCACATTAATAAATAGTAAATAATTTGTAAAAGATAAGATTTGCTTAAAGATGCTAATAATATATGAGAGGGCATAAGATTATACTAGTTTTTTAAATTATGCATTCCATCTCAAATGGTAGTTGGGTTGGTTATGTTCTCAAATGACATTTTTTATCTTCTCTTTTGTGTTTTCAAAGCAACATTAGACATAGGTCTGAAGCGTTGACAGAAGTCCAGTGCAATAATGCTTCATCAGATAAATAAGTGATATTTTAAAGCTTGTGACGGTCAGCAAAGCATGGCAGCAGCTACTCATATGTCAATTTTAAAAGACAAGGACAGGTACCCAAAGGAGAAGAAGCTGTCAGCCTATTTAGACACTTAAGGTTAAATGTCTTTAGGTTAAAAATGTTTGGATAGACACTTCTCCTTATCCCTCCTACTAAATACAGCTGAAAACCCAGGACACTATAAAAGAATAAGAAGACTCTGAAAGGTAGAGAAAAGACTGACCAGCTAGGGTCTGTGGGGCTGTTGGAAAAATATGGCACCAGGGTGGTATCAGCAGAGGCCTGGTGGGGAGCCTGAACTTACACCCTCTGCACCCGCCCCCCCGCCCCCCAACCCAGAGATATCAAGATGCCTTTCCCCCTCCCTGCCCTGGGAGTCAACAAGGGCAGTAGAATTTTCACTCCTGACTGGTAGTAATGAGGCGGCTCTCCCTTCCTGTGTCACAGAAGACCTGCTAAAACAAGATTTAAATAAGATCCAAAGTCTCATAACATAAAATCCAGGTTTCAATAAAAAATCGCTCCACCAAGAACCAGGAAAATCTCAACTGAAATGTGAAGACAATCAACAGATACCAACCCTGAGATAACACAGATGTTAGAATTATCTAACAAGGGCTTTAAAGCAGCCATCATAAAAAGGCTTCAATAAGCAATTACAGCTCCTTGAAACAAATGAAAAATAGACAGTCCCAGCAAAGAAATAGAAGCTATAAAGAAGAACCAAATGGAAATTTTAGAAATGAAAAGTACAATACCTGATTTTTTTTTTTTTAATGCAATGAATGGGCTCAATGGAGAGTGGGGGTGACAGAGGAAAGAATTGGAGAACTTGAAAAAGAACAAAGGAATTAGTCTGAACAACAGAAAGAAAATAGACTTTTATGTCATTTTTTTCTGAGGTGACTCAAAAAAGTTAGAATGGTTTAATAATTTTGGTCTAAAAGTGACTATATATTTCCTTTCAGATTTTCTCAATGTAGAAAACAATAATAGCATAATGGTCTAGTATATATAATTTTGGGGTTTATATTGGCTTGAAAATCTGAATTCCTAAATTTCCTATACTGGTTGTACTGGTCAAACAAGCAAACATTACATCCAAGAAACATTAAAATTTATATATAAAAAAAGTGTAGGGACCTATGGAACTATTAAAAAATATCTAACAGTCATGCCTTTTTAGTACTGGAGGGAGAGGAGAAAAGGGGCAGGGATGAAAAAATATTCAACAAAAAATAGCGGCTGAAAACTAGAAATAATAGCTGAAAATTTCCCAAATTTGACAGAAGACATCAAGAAGCTGAGCAAACCTCTTACAGGATAAACCCAAAGAAATCCGTGCCAAGACATATCATAGTCAAACTTCCTCAAACTAAAGGCAAAGAAAAAATTTTTGAAAGCATCCAGAAAGAAATAACACATTGCCTAGGGGAAAAACAGTTTGAATGTTGTTGGATTTCTCATCAGAAAATATGGAGGCTAGAAAGAACTGACATAATATTTTTGAAGGAGTAAGAGAAAAGAACTGTCAACAGAGAAGTGTATGTCCATTGAAAATATCCTTCAGGACTGTAGGAGAAGCGGTGACATTCTCAGATGAAGGAAAGGAAGAGAATTTGTCATTAATAGACCTATTCTAAAAGAATGTCTAAAGGAATTTCTTGAAACAGAAAGGAAATGATAAAATGGAATCTTGGAACACCAGGAGAGAAGAAAGAATAGTAGAAAGAGTAAAAATATAGTAGACTTTTCTTCTTGAGTATTCTAAATAGTGTTTGACATTTTCTGTTTCACTATTTTCAAACATTATAACACTATCAAATGTGGTTCTCAATGTATGTGGAGAAATATTAAAGAAAATTATAATGGGGGTGGGTAAAGAGCCTTAAAGAAAGGTAAAGTTTCTATACTGCAACATGTGAAATGTTGACACCAGGAAACAGTGATAAGTTACATATAATGAATGCCTAGAGCAGCCAATTAAAAAAAAATCTGTTCAAAGAGATGTGTTCAGATATACTTTAGATAAATAAAAATGGAATTCTAAAATATGTTCAAGTAACCCATAGGAATGAAGGAAAAGAAAACAGGTAAAAGAAAGAGAAAATAGAAAATGAATATGTTCTAACTTATCAGTGGTTAAATGTAAATGTCAAAGTTCACCAATTAAAAGACAGTGATTTACAGAGTGGATTAAAAAAACCTGACACATTATATGCTGCTTGCAAGAAATTATTTCAGACATAACAGTATAGGCAGGTTGAAAGTAAAAGGCAGCTTTGTTTGTAATAGCCCAAAAGTTGAAACAACCAAAATGCCCCTCGGTAGGTAAATGGTTAAACAAACTGTGGTATATTCATACTATGGAATACTACTCAGCAGTAGGAATTAACTGTTGATACATGCATGAACTTGAATAGATCTGAAGGATGTTACACTGGGTGAAAAAAAGTCTATCTTAAAAGGACACATACCATATGATTCCATTTGTATAACGCAACAGAATTACAGAGATGGAAAACAGATTGGTGCTTTCTAGGGCTTAGGGATGGTTGGAAGGAGGGTATGACTATAAATTAGTAGCACAAAGGAGACTTTTGTTATAGTGGAACACTTCTGCATCTTGATTTTGGTTACACAAATGTACACGTGATAAAATAACATAGAACAATACGCATATACTGCACCAATATTAATTTCCTGGTTTTGATATTGTGTTATAGTTAATCTGAAATGTAACCTTTAAGGGAAACTTGGTGAGGGGTAAACCGGACCTCTGTATATTATTTTTGCAGTTTTCGGTGAATCTATAATTATTTCAAAATAAAATGTTTTAAAAAACAAAAAGATAAATTATGAATAAGAAGAATTTGAATATCTTAAATAAATACATTAATATGTTTTATGCATTTTCAGGCACAGGAAAGCAAGTATCTTTAATATATACAATAAAATTCTAAAATAGCAGAATGCCTTCTATGTATGATTTTTTTAAATTTAGTTTTTCTTTTCATTAGCATTAAAGAGGCTTATAACGAAGAGGCTTTGAACCTTTTAGCCTTTATTTTTCTTTTAGTGTGTTAACTTCCCATTATAGAAGATTAGGATTTAGCTATTGTTTACTTAACCCTATCACCACTAACAGTCTTATTTATGTTTCCCCACTTTTCCACTATAGATATCATATTCATTTCAATTAGATCAGTATTCTGGTTTTTCAGTAGGATGGTAAAAACACTGTTCATATCTGAGATCTGATTCCTTTTCTACTCTTGTACAACTTTTTGTTTTCCCCAGAATTAATAATTGTCTTGTGTTCTTCACTTGCTTGTTTTTTATATACCTATGATTAATTGGATCCCACACTCTCTGAATTGCAAATATTTTTCTGTTCATTCTGAATATCATTTTTCCCATTTTCCTAATTTAAAGAGGGAGGTGGGCATAGGTTTGGATTTTAGAGCTTTGGTATAAAGAAAATTCTTAGTGTTAGAACTTTCTTGTAAAACCAGAGTGAATGTAAATTATCTTTGCTACTTTTTCTATTTATACACATACTGTGTCCAGCTGTAGATAGACAAATGAATATTCCTTTATTTCAGCTTAGCTCCTGATAGCAAAGGGAATCTATAGATATTTGTAAAGAGTCTGTATCCTCATCAATCCCAAACATTGGTCACATAGAGAAGTGGGGAGAGCTGTGGAATATAGGCCAGAATACTTGGGTTCTAGTTCTGATTTAGTTGCTAATTGACATTTTCAGTCTAGGATAATCAGGTAACCTCCTTGGCTTCAGTTTTCTTTTCTCTTTAATAATGACAGGATCAGACTGGATTATAACTGAGACCTCATCTATCTAGTTGAGATGTGATTTCGGATAGATACACGATTTACTTTAATCCTGACTGTATATATAGAATCTCTAGATTAAGAGTGTTTTCATTTTCAGTATTTTAAAAGAAATACTCTGATGTTTAGAGAGAAATTGGATTAAATGGCCTAAAGTAATTTCTAAAGCATTGAAGAGATGGGAAATTACAAAAGACAAAAATAGGCCATGAATGTCGTCTTTCTTGTACTTCAAATTATGATATGGGAATCATGGTTTTAACTTTCTAAAGGTGCCTAGAAAAGGAAATTGTAAGTCACCTGGAACTTCATTGTTTACTACCCAGTAGGTTGGATTTGACAAATATAATATGCTCTGAAACGATCAGGGTGGCTTTTATGGTGATTTCTTTAAATTACCTACTGTAGAAGCTTGAGGGTTTCTGAGAGAGTTCTTGGTGGTCTAATAGTTTTTAGTTGATGTAACCGAGGTCAGAAGGTACTGTTTTTCATATGCAAGCATTTATTTAGTTGTGAATGTGATATGATAGATATTTCATATTTGGGATACTCGATTCATTTTCAGAGGGCATTTAGGTGAATTGCATACATTTGGAAATGAATTTGTAAGTTCCTTACTGCACCTGTTGGTGTACTTGTGCATGTGTTCAATGATGCTGATAATATGCCTTCTTATGGGATCCTATATAAGCAGATATGTAATTTAATTTTAATAACAAATATTTGTTCATTGGTTATTATTCACTGATAACATTTTATTGGTTTTCAGGTACTAGAAGAAGCAGAAGCTCAACACTTATATCAGTCCATTTTGCCTGATATGGTGAAAATTGCACTCTGTCTGCCAAATATTTGCACCCAGGTTGGTGGAAATAACTTCTTCCTCAGTAGCTTTCTTGAGACTCACAGTTGAATTTCGTTTAAACTCTAATTGTCAAGGTCAAACAGAGAGATGGGAAGCAGTTTTTGCCAGAGTATGATGATTTTGCTATACTAAGGAAAAGGTTAGAGGCTACAGAGAACACTGCGAGTGGACATTAAAAATGCAGCATTCAGTTTCTGAGCTTCAGTTTACAGTGTTGATGTTTGCTTACTCATACTACTTTTTCTCTTTTTTTAAAACAATCTCTGACTTTCAAAAAAGGATAGTCATTATTTCAAAGCATACTAATGGATTTAGAACATTTTATCTTCAAAATGGCTTAATACCTACTCCTTCCTCCCCTCTCCCCCAAAGTAGTGAGTTCATGATACATTCTTAACTTTTCTTAACTTTTAAAAATAAAAGAAAGAATCTGGTATTATTTTGTTTTGTGTGGGAGT
The DNA here is from genome assembly GCF_009873245.2 of Balaenoptera musculus. Taxonomy (NCBI): domain Eukaryota; kingdom Metazoa; phylum Chordata; class Mammalia; order Artiodactyla; family Balaenopteridae; genus Balaenoptera; species Balaenoptera musculus. The sequence goes on from NC_045800.1 coordinate 47,593,579, forward strand.
GTATTAATTATTTATTGCTGCATAACAAACTACCTCAAAATTTAGTGGTTTAAAACAGGAAACATTTATTATCTCAGTTTCTGTTGGGAATTTGGGAGCAGCTTAGCTGACTGGTTCTGGCTTGGGATCTCTCTTGTGGCTGCAGTCAGGGTGTTGGCCAGGGCTGCAGTCATCTGAAGGTTTGACTGAAGCTGGAGAGCCACTTCTCAGTTGGCTCACTCACATGGCTGCTGGCAGAAGGCCTCAGTTCCTTGCTGTGGGGCTCTCTGTAGGCTGATTGGGTATCCTCATGACATGGTTGCTAACTTCCCCAGAAAAAGCCACCCAAAGGAGAGAGACAGGAAGAGGCAGTGCCTTTTTGACCTCATTTCTGAAGACACACACTATTGCTTTCACTGTTCTTTCTCTGCATTAGAATTTAGTCCCTAAATCTAGCTCATACTCAAGGAAAGGATAATTAGACTCTGCCTCTCAAGGGGGTAGAGTATCAAAGAATTTGTAGATGTAATTATAAGAGGTTGTTGGTTTGTTCTTCATAATTTTTTTCCTGTGTTTCTCGCAACAGCAGCTTGAATTCGCCTCTGTCATTTATTTCTGGGGCAAGCCCCCTGGCTGCATGGATGCTAGCCAGGTTTCTGCTAACACTGTTGATCCACAGGGGCCCTAGGGACATTTTGGGCGGAGCAATTTCTGAATGTGTAGGATGGTCCCACACGTTGCAGTCTATCATTGGAACAGCACAAAAAACACAACCATAGTCATTGGGGCAACCAAAAGCCATGTCCGAATGCTTGAGTCCAAATGTTGAGAACCACTGAATGTTTTTGCGTGTGCCATATTTGTTAGCATTATACTGTGATATTTCCAATTTTAGGTAACTGTAATTTCACCTCATTAATTCATTGTGTCTGAAATAAGTTTTTCTGTTGGGCAGAGAAAACATATTTTAAAACTCAACTTCTTGTTGTTTATGTTGGAAGCTATTTGCTTGCTTATGTTTCATGTTCATTCTTTTCTCTTTTTCTCCTTGATTTTTTCCTTATGTAGTAAAATTTCTCACTACCTCTTAGGTTCTGCCCCTTGTGAAGCCTTTCCTACCTCTCCCAGCCAAAGTTTATCACTCCTGTAGCACTCGAATTATACTTATTAAGCACATTATTTTGTAACTTATGTTTTTATATGTCTCCTCCCCTAGATTATATTCTCCCTGAAGGGAGATCATCTTTGTGTCCCCAGGTCTAATATAGTGCTTAATTAAATGCTTTTTTAATTCACTGTAGTTCATAATTAACTGAATATAGCCTTTAGATAGGAATCACTTTCTCCTCTTCTCTTCCCTTCTCTTCCCTTCATGCTTTAGAGAGAAGGTTTCCCTATTGTACTTAATGAGATATGTATTCAAAAGCACCCAAGTTTGTAATCTATAACAAGTCAGTGGGTGGAACCAAAATCAGATTCGTGGCTCCCATCTCTTTTTCCTGGCTTAAAACAACTTTGTCCTTCCATTAGTGTACTAATGGTAAAACATTTTAATTTTGTCCTCTGCCCTCGACTAAAAGGTAAATCTCTGCTGTGAAAGTTAACATTTCAATTTGTTATCGGAATATATCTTTGGCAAGTTAAATTGCGTATGTTGTTATTTAATGATTTATCATATTAATGTTCTCTAGGCCAAATCTAAAAGGTAAATTTTAGATTTATAAAAATGAAATTAAAGGAAACAAATTTTGGATATGAACTTTTTGAAAGATCTTCATTCATGTTTTCTTAAATTAATTCATTTTTTATACAGCAGGTCCTTATTAGTTATCTATTTTATACATATTAGTGTATATATGTCAATCCCAATCTCCCAATTCATCCCACCCCCCCCCCCACTCCTTTCCCCCCAGGTGTCCATACATTTGTTTGTTACATCTGTGTCTCTATTTCTGCCTTGCAAACCGGTTCATCTGTGCCATTTTTCTAGATTCCACATATATGCGTTAATATACGATATTTGTTTTCCTATTTCTGACTTACTTCACTCTGTGTGGCAGTCTCTAGGTCCATCCACATCTCTACAGATGACCCAATTTCATTCCTTTTTATGGCTAATATTCCACTGTATATATTTACCACATCTTCTTTATCCATTTGTCTGTTGATGGGCATTTAGGTTGCTTCCATGACCTAGCTGTTGTAATAGTGCTGCAATGAACATTGGGGTGCATGTGTCTTTTTGAATTATGGTTTTCTCAGGGTATATGCCCAGTAGTGGGATTGCTGGGCCATATGGTAATTCTATTTTTAGTTTTTTAAGGAACCTCCATATTGTTCTCCATAGTGGCTGGATCAGTTTACATTCCCACCAGCAGTGCAAGAGGGTTCCCTTTTCTCCACACCCTCTCCAGCATTTGCTGTTTGTAGATCTTCTGAAGATGCCCATTCTAACTGGTGTGAGGTGATACCTCATTGTAGTTTGGACTTGAATTTTTCTAATAATTAGTGATGTTGAGCAGCTTTTCATTTGCCTCTTGGCCATCTGTATGTCTTCTTCGGAGAAATGTCTATTTAGGTCTTCTGCCCATTTTTGGATTGGGTTGTTTGTTTCTTTAATATTGAGCTGCATGAGCTGTTTATATATTTTGGAGATTAATCCTTTGTCTGTTGATTCGTTTGCAAATATTTTCTCCCATTCTGAGGGTTGTCTTTTCGTCTTGTTTGTGGTTTCCTTTGCTGTGCAAAAGCTTTGAAGTTTCATTAGGTCCCATTTGTTTATTTTTGTTTTTATTTCCATTACTCTAGGAGGTGGATCAAAAAAGATCTTGCTGTGATTTATGTCAAAGAGTGTTCTTCCAATGTTTTCCTCTAAGAGTTTTATAGTGTCCGGTCTTACATTTAGGTCTTGAATCCATTTTGAGTTTATTTTTGTGTATGGTGTTAGGGAGTGTTCTAATTTCATTCTTTTCCATGTAGCTGTCCAGTTTTCCCAGCACCACTTATTGAAGAGACTCTGTTTTCTCCATTGTATATCCTTGCCTCCTTTGTCATAGATTAGTTGACCATAGGTGTGTGGGTTTAACTCTGGGCTTTCTATCCTGTTCCATTGATCTATATTTCTGTTTTTGTGCCAGTACCATATTGTCTTGATGACTGTAGCTTTGTAGTGTACTCTGAAGTCAGGGAGTCTGATTCTTCCAGCTCCGTATTTTTCCCTCAAGATTGCTTTGGCTATTAGGGGTCTTTTGTGTCTTCATACAAATTTTAAGATTTTTTTGTTCAAGTTCTGTAAAAATTGCCATTGGTAATTTGATAGGGATTGCATTGAATCTGTAGATTGCTTTCGGTATGGTAATTTTCACAATATTGATTCGTCCAATCTAAGAACACGGTATATCTCTCCATCTGTTTGTGTCATCTTTGATTTCTTTCATCAGTGTCTTATAGTTTTCTGAGTACAGGTCTTTTACCTCCTTAGGTAGGTTTATTCCTAGGTATTTTATTCTTTTTGTTGCAAGGGTGAATGGGATTGTTTCCTTAATTTGTCTTTCTGATGAGAGGTCTTCATTCACGTTAACCAGTGTCTTATTTTACCTAGCTGAGTGCTCGATGATAAGATTTACATCCTCTAGTTTTCCACAAGTATTAGCTTTCAGGCATTTCTCCTCACCAGGAGAACAAATAACTTATTATATTTTAAAGTATACTTATTTAGTTATTTGGGAAACAAGAAATGTTTGTGTTTAAAGTCCATTAAGCCCAAAATCATTTTTGTGGATAACCCGGTAAATGGTAGTTAAAAACTCATTTCTTACTAAAACCAAGGAACAGTGTGCTTTAAGCCATTGATACTTTGTCACCTTTTCTAAACTCGTGGCTGGGCTGTAAATAAATGTATAGGAAGGAAAATGAAGATCAATATGAGCTCTCTATTGCTTCTTTCTTAGAACTGGTGTTTGCTAAGGCCTAAAAGGAGAGAATTTTGGATACCCTAGTGAAAATAAATTTTTGATATTTCCTGTTTGTTTACGTTTGTATTTTCCCAAGACAAATAGTTGAACTGCAAGTTTAGCATTTTCTTTTTCTAGCAAACTCTTATTCTAGCAATGATGTATGTTTTCTGTTACTTAGAGAAAAGCTAATTGTTATAGTTGATTTGTCTTGCCTGCCTTTCCTCAGTTTCATTTTGAGTGCTGATTCCTGAGATATGATCAGGACAGTTCTCTATGCATACTGTTTTGAATTAAAGTAGATATCAAGGATTCTTAGTTCTGGGTCTTATTAAAGGGAATAGGAAAAGCATCTCTAAGTATTATGTTGGAGCATTTTGAAATTTAACAACTGATATGTAAATTGGCAGTTGGTCTTTGGCTTTCCCAGCATGTCTTTAAAAACATACAGTTTAAACATTTAAAATAGAATACAACTCACTGAACACAATACTCAGGTCCTGTGGAATATACTAAAAATAAAAGGTTAGTCAGTTTGGGTTTGGTATAACTTGAAGACATTTCAGACATAAAAAACTTGAGGGAGAAATGTCCTGCATCTTCCTTGACTTGAAATGATTATGTAGGAAATGCCTGTATTCTTACAGGTTATACATAAATAAGTCTGTGTACACATGTTCTATTAATTGCCTTAATAAAATTAGATTTGGGTCTTATAAATTGTCAGTGAGAAGTGTGATTCAAAATTAGAAGGAAAAGACCTATTTATTGAATTATTTTCCTTAGATCATTTTCTTTAAGACTGAAATAGAGAAATTGCTCTGTCCAATAATCTTTAATATAAGTGAGAACAAAATTTAGCATATGCAGTAGTAGCTAAACTCAACATTACATTTTTCTGTTCCATCCTTTGTTTTAATTTTTCATTACATGTGTAATGTGTTTTTATTTCTTACTTGCTAAAGGAATCTCGTTTTTCACTAATACAAGTAATGTTTTGTGTTCTCTTCACTATCATTATTATTGATTAGAAATCTGCACTTTGTCAAACAAGTACATTTTCCCAATCATCCTTGATGAACTGCTCTTGACTTCAACAGTATTGCTGATTTAAGGATTCAAGAGTGGCCTGAAATTATTCCTACCTTAATTTAGCAAATGCAATTTGGTGCCTCTGCTTTTGAAATTGCTAAACTAATTATTGCTCTTCTTGTCTGTATTTGTGTTTCCTCTATCAGCCAATACCGCTCCTGAAACAGAAGATGAATCATTCCATCACAATGTCACAGGAACAGATTGCTAGTCTTTTAGCTAATGCTTTCTTCTGCACGTTTCCACGGCGCAATGCTAAGATGAAATCGGAGTATTCTAGTTATCCAGATATTAACTTCAATCGGTATGTTTTCAGCGAACACCTTTTTAACATTAAAATGGAGAAGGTTGGCATTGAGTGATTTGCCAAACATTTTATGTACAATTATCTAATTTAATCTTTACAATACAGTGAGTTAAGCGATATTTTTGCTGTTTTGCAGGTAAGATAATTAAAGTTCATGGTTAACAAAACTTGCTTTGGGTCCAGGAGCTAGTAAGTCACAGAGCTAAAGTTTAGTCTCAGGTCTGTCTTACTCCAAGGCACATGTTCTTTCCACCCTGTCAGGTTGTCCTCCTCCTCTAAGTGCCCTGAATTCCTTATGCCTGTTTGGTGTGATTATTTAGTCACAGAACATTTGTTGTACATTATATTCTTTGTATGCTGAAATAATGTTAAAGCTGGAGTACAAGTACTCCTTTCTGTAAAGTGTGAGTTTAGAGCCATGAGACTGACCGTCTTATGAGACTTGAAAATACAGTTCTTAACACAAAAAGCAAAAGTGAAAGTTGACTTTGACTTTTTATAGACATGATTAATTTATTAATCTAATATTTTTTAAAAGGAAGACAAAATAATGTTTAAATTATTTGATTAAAGTAATGTATTGTGAAGGTTGATAAAGTTTTAGATTCTAGCCATTTCCCCACATTATTACTTTCTCCATCATTTACACAAACAAAAACATTGTAAAATCTTCTTGGCAAATGAATATCGTTTTTTTCCTCCCTCCAGCCCCCCTCCACCCCCCATCTCTGTTTTTCACCTGAGAATTATCTTTATGGGATCTGTGAGTAAAATGTGAGTTTTTTTCCCCTAATGTCAGGAGCGGGCATTCAGAAAATTGTTCCAGTATATGCTCCTCTTTCCCAGTAGACTGTGTGTAATGTCCTCCTCCATTACCTCCCTCTAATCCCCATCTCCTGCCTCTGAGGGGCGGGGCAGTGTGGACAGGGTACAGAGAAGGAGATGTAGTGATGGAGCAAAGTCACATGACTTTGCTCAAAGTTGACAAAGTTCTGTTTACCGTTCTGTTTTTGTGTTCAAAGTTGATTGGTGTGGTAATGCCACTTATTTTAGTTTACCTTTTTAATGTTGTCTTGTTAAAAATTTTATTTCTAATGAATTTTAGATGTGTAAAAAAGTTGGAGAAATAGTACTGAGAGTTCCTGAATACAACTCTCCTAACTTCCCCTTATGTTAATATTACTATGTAACCATACTTTGTAACCATAGTAAAGTTATCAAAACCAGGAAATCAACATTGGTATAATACTGTTAACTGAACTGCAGACCTTATTTGAATTCCAACAGTTTTTGTACTGTATTTTTCTGTTCCAGAATCCTCCCAGTATGCCACACTGTGTTTACAGTAGGCCCCTTTTTTTTTAAAGACCATTTATTTATTTTTAAAAAATTTTATATTTATTTATTTATTTGGTTGTGTGGGTGTTAGTTGCAGCAGGCGGGCTCCTTAGTTGTGGCTCCAGGGCTCCTTAGTTGCAGCATGTGGTCTCCTTAGTTGTGGCATGTGGGCTCCTTAGTTGTGGCATGCAGACTCTTAGTTGCGGCATGCATGTGTGATCTAGTTCCCTGACCAGGGATTGAACCTGGGCCCACTGCATTGGGAGCGTGGAGTCTTATCCACTGCACCACCAGGGAAGTCCCTACTGTAGTCCCTTCTTATCTGTGGCTCGCTTTCCATGGTTTCAGTTACCTACAGTCAACCACAGTCTGAAAATATTAAATGGAGAATTCCAAACAATTCATAAGTTTTAAATTGCACACCATTCTGAGTAGCATGATGGAATCTTGTACCATCCCACTCCTTCCCATCCAGGACATGAATCATCCCTTTGTCCAGCGTATCCCACCTGTTAGTCACTTAGTAGCCTGTCTTGGTTATCAGATCAGCTGTTGAGTCATCGCAGTGCTTGTTCAAGTAACCCTTATTTTACTTAATAATGGACCCCAAGCACATGAGTAGTGATGATGGCAGTTGGGATATGACAAAGAAAAGCTGTAAAGTGCTTCTATCCATGGAATTAAGAAGAAGGAAAAAGAAATTTATGGTAGTTTTGCTGTTACACCTCAAACTGCACAAGTTATGGCCAATGTGTGTGATAAGTGCTTAGTTAAGATGGAAAAGGCATTAAATATGTACAATAGGATATTTTGAAAGCTAGAGACCACATTCACATAACTTTTATTACAGTATATTATTATAATTGTTCTACTTTATTATTAGTTATTGTTGTTGTTAATGTCTTACTGTGCCTAACTTATAAATTAAACTTTATCGTTAGGTATATATCTGTAGGGAAAAACATAGTATACATAGGGTTCCATATTGTCCGAGGTTTCAGGCAGCCACCGGGGAGTCTTGGATTTCCTACAGGTAAGGGGGGACCGCTGTCGTTTTCTAAGTCTCCTCTACCCTGTTATTTAGTTTTTCCTTTTCTTTCATGACTTTGACACTTTAGAAGACTACTCATCAGTTATTTTGTAGTATGTTCTTCAGTCTGGGTTTGACTGACATTATTTTCACAAATGGAGTGAGGTCACTGAATTTTTGACAGAAATAGGAGAGAACTGATGTTGTGTCCTTTTCTGTGCATCATATCAGTGGGCTCTTTTTTTTAAAAAATAAAAAAATAAATAATTTTGTTTATTTATTTACTTATTTTTGGCTGTGTTGGGTCTTTGTTGCTGTTCGCGGGCTTTTCTCTGGTTGGGGCGAGCGGGGGCTACTCTTCATTGTGGTGCGTGGGCTTCTCATTGCGGTGGCTTCTCTTGTTGCAGAGCATGGGCTCTAGGCACACGGGCTTCAGTAGTTGTGGCACGTGGGCTCAGTAGTTGTGGCTCACGGGCTCTAGAGCGCAGGCTCAGTAGTTGTGGTGCACGGGCTTAGTTGCTCCGGGGCATGTGGCATCTTCCTGGACCAGGGTTCAAACCCATGTCTGCTGCGTTGGCAGGTGGATTCTTAACCCCTGCACCACCAGGGAAGCCTCTTTTTGAATGAATCAGATTAATAGTTTTTTACATCATAGGTAGTCAGAAATTAGAATTATCCCTAGAAATAATCCTTGATCTGTAAGAATTATTTCCAGTCCAGAATGACCATGAGGGATTTAAGCTTGCAGTATCCCAGTAGCATTTTTACCAAATAAGAGTTTAAGTAGGTCTGTTGAAGATTTGAAACCAGGCATGCTCTTGTCTTCCTGGCTGATGGATGTTCTTTTGGTCACCAGAACACTGAAAATTAATTAAGGCAGGTGAAACCTGTGGTAGTTTCCACAGTTGTTTTAGGGAATCCTCAGCAGTCAGGATGTCTGCACTTGTCTCTCAGTGAGATGAATGTGTTTTCATAAGCTGAAAACAGCCAACAACCACAACTATTCGCGATCATTGATGCTGTCTATTGGCAGCTCACTTTGATTCTATCCTGGAAGTTTCTAGTTGGGAAGCTTCTATACTAATTGGTTCAGTGAGAGTAAATGACCTGTAGCAGAAGTGGGACTTGAACACTGTCTTCTGTTCAAACTCATTGCTGTTTCGTTATGTCTCACTTCTTCTCAAGAGCAAAATGTTCTGCGTGCACTCCAGAAATGAAAAACAACCAGTAGTTCCCATTTTTCGTGTGGCTTATGAAATATCAACTACCTAATTTGATGAGCCATTTGGTAAGCAGATTATGGAGCATTTTGTTGTTGTCATGTTTTCTTTTTTGCATAATTGCTGTTTATAGTTTCTGCCAGTTAGGAGTTGTGTGTGTGTGTGAGTGTATTTAGTCTCAAAAGGCTAGCCAGTTGATTGAATAAGAAAAATGGTAAGAGTTTGTGGTGGCAGGCTGACGTCAATAAATTGAATAAGTCTTCCCTTTTTTTATTTATCGTTGTGTTCTTCCAGCCCTGCTTAGTTATGTTAAATACCCCTGACCTTTTCCCCTGCTTGCCTTTCAGGGCCTAAACATTCTTATAAAGGCTTCCAATGTGATTAGCATCGATGCTTCTGAGATTGCTTAGAAACTGATGGTCAGAGATTAATTGTGGGTTGCAGCAGTGGTCAGCCCAGGAGGCTTTTACATCTGTCTCTTCCATGGATTGAAAATGCTGTCAGGGCCATATGGCACAGTGCTTCACAGAAAAGCCAAGAATGACTTTCTGGCTGGGTTCCGGATTATCATTTGCTTCCACTTTAAAGTGGAGGTTATAGTGCTTTAGGTTTGATTTACTGTATACTAATAGGATTAATCCTTAACTTGAAATCACATGGGAGTATGTGTGTGTCTAGAATCCAATTCTAGTAATGTTATCAATATTCCATTCAGGGAAAGATTTTATTAAACTATGTTTCTCTTTATATGTATGGAAAGAAAAACACCAGTTAATAAGTAGCTGACCCTTGATTGACTTATTCCCTTGAAAATAAAAGTTTTGTTTAGAACAAGAGTGAGGTTGCCTAACTGGCTTTCTCTGTTTATTTTCTTTAATAATCTGTAGTTATCATTTGGTTAAATGCTAAAATGTCTTCCCTACGTGTGGAGGGGTTATTATGGCCTAGTTTATGTGCATGTTTACATGCACGCCTGCTGACTCAAAATATGCCTTCAAATATACATACCCAGGGATCCAAGGACTTCCCTAGCGGTCCAGTGGTTAAGACTCCATGCTTCTACTGCAGGGGGTGCGGGTTCGATCCATGGTCTTGAAACAGATCCCACATGCCGTGCAGCATGGCCAAAAAAAAAAAAAAAAAAAACACCCAGGACTTGAAAATCTAAATTAACAACAACAACAAAAAATGATGTTGAGGAGTTAAAAAAAATTGGATGGTGCTTGATTATTATGAGAAGGTCTCATTCTCTCTGAGTCTCTGTCTTTTTCTGTTTGTCTCTCTGAGTGTCTTTCTCTGCGAGTTTCTGTCTCTCATACCCTCCTTCTGTCTTCAACCTAACTTCTGTCTCTTTCTCTTCTGTCTTGCCAGCCCCATCTTTCTGTCTCTTCCTTTCTCGGGCTGTCCTCAGTCCCTTTGTCTATCTCCCTCCCGCCACCCCCCCCCCACCTCCCACCGCCACCCCAAACGCTGTCCTTCAGATAGTACATCGCTCTTGTGGCTTTCTCTCATGCAGATTGCCTGTGTTTTTATGTTATTTTCACTTGCTTCCATACCAGAATAACTCATTTTATTTAGGTGGCTATTCGTGGTACTTTAAAATTTTACAAAGTGAAATCTGAGAATTGATGCAAAGGTTTTAAACCTGCTTCATCTTGCCTAATTTTCTACCTCCCTGTTGTGTCCCAGACCCCACCCCCCACACACTTCTCCATCAGGAAGATGGAAAGCATATATGGTTGCATAGTGATTTGAAATTAGACTTGGAGCAATGAAGAAAGAGAATGCATTGAGATTCTGCTTAATTTGTACCTATAAGATTTGGATCTGTAAAATAAACACTAATGCTCATTTGTAGTGGGTGATAATAACAGCCATATAATCTTTCCAGGAAAGTCCATATTGCTAAGGTAATAAATATGTAGTCCCAAGAGTCTCCTAAGGTTAATAATTTGCCATCATGGTTATTAAATATGTTAACTTTTACGTGATTTTATAAATAAATGATCACATGCTGAAGCTAGGGATGCTTTTTACGTTTGGGGGAATTATTTCTTGAGGGCAATAGCCATTTTCACTCACTATGCAACAGTTCTACGGAAGAGGAACTTTTTCCCCTTAATTGAGTTGTATAGTAAGTACATCAGTTCATCTCTAAAAAAAGGTGATAGCTGCCTTTATATTTATCCTGATTCCCTCTACTAAGTGGTAAACCTAGAAAGGGATTTTGCAATGGATCCCAAGGTATTCATTCGGTAAATCATATTTATTTGATACAGGATGTTTAATTAAACTGCCAAGTGGCTTCATTTTGACTGTCATTTTGATTTAAACAAGCTCTATTCTGGCTGACATTTTGCAGAAGAAACCGAACTGAAACCTGTGTTCTCAAAGATTCTTTCTTTCAACAGGCAGCTGGATTTTAAGAGTATTTGTTATAAACATTTTAGAAAATACAGTCTTTTAGATGAGAAAAAATTTTCACACAGGCACTCAAACTACTTCTAAACATTAACTAGATTTCAGATTTCGTTAAAATGCTTTCTGACATTTAACATTCTTTTCAGGAAATAAGTATTCATGTAAATTGTTTTCTCAGAAATTGACCCTGAATAAAGAATTTCAGATCATTGGAAACAGGATCATTTGAAATCTACATTTCCTTCCCTTTTCCTAATTCATTTCATTTGCTCAATAGGATTTTCTCATAGAATTAACTTTTCCCTCTCTGCATAGTTACATAAGCTTGTTTTTCTAATCATGAAAAATTTTACCCATTTCGGCACTTATTAAAGTGGACTCTTACTTGAAGGGTTTCTGGTTTTAGAGCAAGAGTATATGACTAGAAGCAGATGACTAATACTTCATCGTTTATAGCCACAGAATTTCTTTGCAATTTTTAAATGCCTTTGTAAAGCTAGATCTTGTGCCTGAAAGCATGCTTTTGTGTTAGAAGTCTTTTGGTGAACTACTTACTCAGGTCATATGCTTTCAAAGCCTTGCTTTTCTTTCCTCAGGATAAATTGCATTATGAGTTACCAATAACAATGCCATGTCATTTCAAAGAAAACTAAATTAAGTAGTGCAAGCCCAGGTTGCTGGAAACTGGATGACATAGGGTAGGCATTGTTTTGGTTACCATACGAAGGGTATATGTGTTTAATCACCAAGGATTGGTCAGTCCGCCAGTATCTTGTCATACCTGCTTGTTGTCCTAGCCGCACCCCACCCCCAAACAGTCATGCGGATTTTTTTTCAGATACCATTTTAGTTCAATCATTCAACTACCTGGTAATATTATGAATTATATATAGTATTTGCCATGATCAAGCATTAACTCACTGGCCTAATTGACTTTGGGGGACCAGATGGTGCCCCACAGAAAGATAGACTGGAGGAACGTTGTTGTTAGAGAGTGCCATCTGACATGAACAACTTTGAAGAAGCCTGGTTCTAGTTGGTCTCAGTCCTCTCCAGATGCTGTTTGAATCCAAACATTTTCCCAGTTTTCTGTCGTTACAGAATTGCCTTCTGGAAAAATTGCTTCTTTTATTACTTGGTAGCAGTATAGATATAGTTTTTTGTGAATCATTAAGGCATTTAGAATCATCCTTACCCTCTTTTATTTTCGATCTCTTTCAGATTGTTTGAAGGACGTTCATCAAGGAAACCAGAGAAGCTTAAAACACTCTTCTGCTACTTTAGAAGAGTCACAGAGAAAAGTACATTCCTTTCATTCTTACTGTAATTTTTGTCACTGAGGGGGACAGTTCAGACAGGTCAAAAACATTTTGTGTTTAAAGTACACTTTCCTGCCCAAACCACATTAAAACAATAATAATTCAATATCTAGATTTTATGCATTTGTTGTGTGTATACGTAAATGTGTGCTATGAATGTGTGTGGGTTTTATATACTCTGAAATTAGACTAGCGTAACATACGCTAATGGATGTTCATGAATAAAAATAGTAAATTAATACTTTCAAAAGAAAGTATATTGACTGGGAGATACATTTTAGGTATTCTTTATTTAAAGAAACAATTGACTATTACAATTAGTTTATTTGCAGAGGTTAACCAGTTCATTGCCTTCCTACCCATCCCTCTCTTTTGTGCCTCCTTTATGCCCTTTGTAGAGTTCTTATAAAACAGTGTTTGTACTTAGAGTTTACATTGTCTTTCTTCCTCTGTTGGACCTCAGCCATCTTCTTTTCCCAGGGACTAATCATAGCACCTGAGGCAGTAGTGGTAAATGTCTAGCCAATGCTGGTAGTGACCAGCTAATAATAGATGGGTGTTGCCACCCTTATCCTAGGAGCTGGGTGATCACAGACCCACAGACAAGTTTCTTAACATCTCTAAGCCTCAGTTTCTTCATCTGTAAAATAAAAGAATAATGATAACTTACCTCATAGGGTAGTTGTAAGTATTAAATCAGAAGTTACATGCTTAATAAATGTTAGCTATTATCATGGGTAGCCTTTCCTGCAAATCAATTATAAAGGAAACCAGAACATCTCAAAAGTTTGCTTTTGCTAAGTAGAACAGGTCAAGTGAAATGAGTTCTTTTCAGTTCTGGTTGTCAAAGTTGTGGAATTGTCTTAAAATACATCACTGAATTATTTTAAGGTCATTTTTCTCATATCCTTCCCTTAGTAAGTGATCTCACATCCTAGTGTACTTGGCATTCTTTTCCTTTTGAATGTATTGCTATTGGACATTGTTCAAATTTGGGGGAAAGAAATCAGTGATCAGGATTTTGATAATTTAAGGGGAAAATTCATAGGCTTCTTTTGATAGAGGTTTATTTCTCTTTTTTTCTTGTTTTGTTTTTTTTTGTTTGTTTTTGTTTATTTGGCTGTGTCGGGTCTTAATTGTGGCACGTGGATCTTTGTTGCGGCATGCAGGGAGTTATTTCTTAGCTTATCATTTTTAGTTTTGTGCTCTGTACTGAATGAAATAGTAAGGAAAGTGAAGGCTCACTGGGGCTTATGAGACATGAAACCTAATTAGAATTTGTACTAATTTGTTAGAAAGATGAGTATGTTTTTTGCTATTCTAAATCTAAATAGAATGAATTCCATTACTGTTTCTAAGTAATTCAGGGTTTACTTTTGTGTCCCTGAAGTCAAATCCTGCATGTCTGCTCTAAAAACCAACTTACCTTTCCAAATTTTAGGATTTTAAATACTTTGAGAGAAAAAGCTGAAATTTTGTTTTTTCAACTAGAAATTTATAAATCATCATACATATTTTTTTTAAAAATATTTATTTATTTATTTGACTGCTCCAGGTCTTTAGTTGCAGCACGTGGCATCTTTGGTTATGGCATGCAGGATCTTTGGTTGTGGCATGCAGGATCTTTAGTTGTGGCATGCAGGATCTTTAGCTGCAGCATGCGGGATCTAGTTCCCTGACCAGCGTTGAACACGGCCCCTGCATTGGGAGCACGGAGTCTTAACCACTGGACCACCAGGGAAGTCCCTAAATCATCATAACTATTGGGAATTAGGCTGAAAAACTAAATTGTAATTAGACATTTTATTTTCTTTTTCACTGTACATGGTAATTTGGTTCTTTGTAGAAATATAGTAACACATGCTATAGGTTTTTAGGATGTAAAGCTACAGGCTTAAGGAGGAAATACTAAATAGAATAAAAGAGGTTTGCAATTTAATAATTACTTTCTATAGAAAGTTCTAGAGTCTACTGAATAGAAACTATAGAAACCTATTTAAAGTACCATATTTCATCAACTCTAGGACATGATATATGATAAGAAGTTTCATTATGTTAGGTACCACTACAAAGGAAAAAACTCTCAGGATGGGGAGTTGTAGGAGATATCTCTTACAAAGCTGGTATACCAGAGGTCTGTACCCTTAGTCTAAGAATAAGTGAGAAATTAACTTGGCCATGCAGAAAGGGGACAACAAAGAAACTGCAAGTGTCAACCTAGGTAGAGAGGGCACCCAAAAAATCTTCCCTGAGAATTTGAACCACGAGCTGCAAGTCTGAGGTCTGAAGTCATATTACCAGTGTGATCCACAGAAGCCTGCAACGGAAGATTTAATTCAGACTGATTTCAGGTTGGTGGTGGCCCCAGATGATGGTAGAAGCAGATGCACATCTTCTCTGGAAAAATTCAGCTTTAATGCAGACCAGTAGCAATGGCTAGATACCTTTGACTATGTGAGATATGTCCTAGTTTCCGAAACTTAATACATGAAAAATATGCTTTTTAGAATTGATAAAATATAATTTCATCAGGACCACCTTTTCAAGGATGTCAGTATATATTTTATATTTGTAGTGAGGCTCTTGAGACTGAAAGATTTTAAAGAGCTTTCTGAATTATTTTCAATATAATTTTAGATAAAACTATCTTATAAATGGAATATTTAAAAAGTGATGGCTTGGGACTTCCCTGGCGGTCCAGTGGTTAAGACTGTGCACTTCCATTGCAGGGGGTGTGGGTTCAGCCCCTAGTCAGGGAACTAAGATTCCACATGCTGTACGGTGTGGTGAAAAAATTTAAAAAAAATAAAAGATTTAAAAAAAAAATTGGGTGATCTTAAAAAAAAATGATGACTCATATGCAGTATATATTGTGATTTTATTAAAGGAAATATTTGATTAACCAAAATAACCTATTCTGGTGTGAAAGGTGCCTTTTTATGGAAGAAAGGTAGTAGGTATGTTCTCAAGGGTTTTTTTTTGTTATTAATTATATCTAAACAGCCATGTTCTTCTGTCTTTTCTCTTGCTTTGCCAGAAATTTTCATTTTTTAATTTCTCTTTGTCTCTCCTAGTATGTATGAGAGACATTTAATGTTCTTACTTTTCTGCTAAATTATTGAATGATGACACAGACATTCGTTTCCTATTAATAGAATTGCTTCTCTGGTGTTTGAATTATTTGACTTGTGAATTTTAACTATGCTATCCATTTGTCTTAAAGAAAGTTAGACATCTAAAGAATATTTTGTAACTCACGTTAACAAAATTCTGTTTTCTACTGTAACTACTCCATATGATTTTTGAATTGTTGCTGCTTGTGACTGAGAGCAGAGAAATGTGGAATCATCCGAAGGAATGAAATGATTGCCAAGCTTTCACTGGGACTCTACCACCATTATCACTAATAGTTCCTGACATATCTCTCTCTGCTTCAGAGCATTTTTTTTTTAAAACAGAAGAAAACAGAAATGGCCTGGCCTTTTTAGTTTGTTCTTTGATTTGAATCAAACAAATTACTTTTGGCCAGCTGATTTATTTTTTGCTTTTGCCACTATTTAAAAAAAAAAAAAAAGTAAATCTAACAAAAAAGGATCTTATCCTCTAAAATTTACTGCATTTTGATCCTCTCATATCTGTTGCTACTGGAAAACTATGTCATCATTCTTCTCTAACCTCTTAGAATACAGTAATTCCTCCTTCTGGCAAAGGTGCCTTTAAATAGAGCACTTGCATATCGTCTAAGCCCTGGGTTTAGCTGTGTCAACCTCAAAGGACATGCCAACAATTTTCTTTTTTAATCTTAGACATATTATTTTATTATAAAACACATAAATGTGTATACATTTACCAGTCTTTAGGTGTAGGGTTAAGGCTTTTTTTTTTTTGAGGAGTTTACAAATTAAAATTTAGTTTGTCTTTGTCGTATAAGCTATATCCATTATGCATCTTTTTTTCCCCCAAGGATTTTTTAAAAATATATTCAGTTTGGAAAACTTAACCGAAAAGTACCAGCACGCAAATCCTACTGTCGTGCTGTTTTCTGTATAGTTTTGTGTCTTAGGGAGGGCTTATTTACTATTTTGTAGAAAGAATTCCTGTTGTAAGGATAATATGATTTTAAATCAATCTTCTGTTGTATTCCAGCACCAGGCTTTGTTTTTCCTGATTAGCTTTACAGGCAGTGTTAGACCCATTCTTTTACTGAATATATATAGTCTTTTCAAACTCAGTACTTATTTTGGGTGTGTTTCTCTTTTATTGCTTTTGTAGAACCTACTGGGTTGGTGACATTTACAAGACAGAGTCTTGAAGATTTTCCAGAGTGGGAAAGGTAATAATAATGTAAATAATCCTGGAATCTTAGAATTAGAAGGACTCTTTCACCATGAGATGATTGTATTTTACAGCCCCTGAAAAGATGGTTTCCCAACCTCCTAATTGCCCTAGTACCAGGGAGTTTCTTCTTAAAATGATCAGTTGATAGCTCTCATTGTTAGAAAGGTCATGCCTTTTGAATCAAAGTCTGCAACCCTTTCACTTCTACTCTTTTGCCTTAGTTTTGTCTTCTGAAACAAAGTCCTATTTAGAATTTAGGAGTTTTCTGTGTGAAGACACTAACACTAAACACCAATATTTAATGTTCCTCCTTGCCCTTGGTTTTATGGTTAATGTTTGTATTTTATCTCTTTTCTTTCTGGAGGACAAGATTAGGAACTTTTTTTTTTTTTACTAAACTAAAATGTAAATCGTAATTACTTAGTGTTTGTCTGAGTGACAAGAGTTTTGAAGTTTGGCTGTCAACATGTACTATTGGCAATTTTGTGGAAGTTGCTAATTTACTAGGGTTTTTTCTTATTTACCTGCAAATACTGAGGAGAATAATAAGCAATCTGAGTTTATTCAGATACGTGAGTTCCTTAGTGCCTTGAAATAGTCAACACATTTTCTAACCTGGAACAAATCCCCAAAGCACTTAGAGAAGAATGTATCTACTTTTTCAGTGCATGTGAGGACATGATTAAACATGCTAAATGTATATTTTGGATGTGCATTCATGTTAATCAGTGCCTCTTCATTTTCTAATAATTTTTATCGTAGTTTGTAATTGTTTTGTTTAGAATTAGTGATGAAAGGGACTCACTCTTAAAGGAACTAACTTGAGAAAGCACATATGCTTAGATGGCTTTCCTGTGTTTTCATCCATCAAAGATGTTTATTTGTGAGGTGAAAGAAAAACAAACTTACTTTAGGAGGCTGACTGCATGGCTGAGATGATTATTAGCAGAGGGAAGTGGATAAAAGATTAAGCAACCAAAAGAAAGACAAAAACAAGAACAAAATTGAGTCAGAAAGGAAGAGGAACATGTACAGCATTTCGGAATCATGGCATATTAGAAATTAAAGGGACCCCAGGAAGTCATCTGGTCCAGCTGCCTACTAAAAGTAATCAGCTCTGTAATACCTATAACAGATGGAGACTAGGCAGCCCTGGTGATGGGAAATTCACGGTTTGGCCACAGTCTATCCCATTGTTGGCTGCTTGTGTTGTTGTCTAATACTTTCATTTACTAAAAAAGTCTGTCTTCCAAAAATCTCCCCACCCCGCCAAATCCCATTCCTCGTTCTTCCTTCTGGAGCTACAATAAATAAAACTAATTTTCTTTAACATTTGACCCTTCTTCATGTATTTTAATGCTTTCTTGATCCACCCCCACCTCTAACAATACACACGGGTACATACTAAACTACTCATTTCTTCTGTTTCACATATAATATGGATTGTAAACCCTTTAACTCTGCTGTTGATGTACCCTAGGCCATTGGTCCCTCTTAAAATATGGTGCCTAGAACTAAAGTAACAATCTGCTATGTTATCTGCCCAGACTAGAGTACAGAAGGTTGCTTTTCTTAGCTCTTCTATTAGTCTCTAATAGGAACACAGATGTTTTTGTTCATGTTGCTTTTGTGTAGATTTTATAGATCATTCAGAGGGATTGTTTTTAATTCAGCTCAGGATCTCTACTCTGCATCTGGCGTTCATTTGGCACTAATGTGAAAGGACACCTATTTGTACACCATCTGGGAGAGAAGGGATAGGTCAAAATGCAGAGATTGGTGAGGCTGCTGTGTCAGTAAGATAATTTTACTCTTTAAATAAGATCAAGATATTCCCCTTAACCTAGATAGGCAGAATTTAACTTGAAACTTTTCATACTTTTTTTTTAAATTTCATTGATCTCTTTTTTGTTTTAGCTGCTTCTTAAGTGAGTTGCAGAATGCAATTAAAATCCATCTCCCAGATTCCACAGAACCAGAAACATGTGTTCACTTAAAGAGAGAGGATGAAGAAGAGATGAGGATTGTTGGTATTCCCAAGAGTAAGGGACTAAATGGGTGCCAGGAAGTTAGAGGCTTTTCTGAGTTTCAAGATTCTGGCATTATAGTTAACCCTGTGACTATCAATAAATACCTTAGCCAGGCTTAGTTAATCACAGAGAACCAGAATAATCTGTCTTTGATTCCTGGGGCAGTGGTATGAAGAATTTGCTGGGCCCAGGAGGGGAAACCTATTAGGAAGTTGGAGGATGCTTATTTTAAAAAAATAGTTTCTAGCAATTCATAATTTTGAGAAGTATACTATAAGGTGACAACTACAGTCACAGAGAATAGTTGACAGCAGATGAGATTTCTGGATCATGCTTCTTTATCTTTTCAGTAGTATCCTCACAGGTAGTCTGCCTTGGAATAAAATAGCTAGGAAAGTAGGACCCTGCAAAAAAGGGAAGTTAAAAATAATCAAACTTATGGTACTAACTTTCTCCAAGAGATTTGGAAAGTAATTTTTCTAAAAACATAGCTTACTAGTTAAGAGCTTGAACCATTACCTTAGGCTTTCTGGGTTCAAATCTTTGTTGCTTCATTTACTAGTCTTGGACAGGTTACTTAAATGCTTTTTGTGCTTTATTTTCCCATCTGTAAAAGGAGATAGTAAAAGGGATGTTGTGAAGATTAAATAAGTTAATACAAATGAAGCTTTTAGAACAGAATCTGTACTGAATTATTTTACCTTCTGAGTAAGGTCAGTCTGTTGGACTGGAGCTTTACCAGAAATGTATTTGGACTCACTGATACCAGGATAAAAGCAAATCCCAATAAATAAATAGTGCTTCCCAGCTAAATTTTTTTTTAATATAATTGTTTTAAAAAATATATAATTCTCATTCCTCCAAAAATTCATGCCACTCTGTATAAGTTAGGGGTTTACTATCTATTACATTCTATTATAATTTATTTATTTTTATTCAGTAAGTAATCAGGAGTAAAAAATCTAAGGAAAAATGTCATCATCAACTGCTATTAACAAAAAGGAATTGTTTTTTTAATATGATTTAAGCAGGTAAACACTGTAGGGCAGGAAAAAGTTTTTCCTCAATCCTCTTAGGGTCCCTGGCTGGGTATTAAAATTAAACTGAGAAAGATTAACAGGAGAAAAGCATACAAATTTATTTTATATAAGTTTTGCATGATACAGGAGCCTTTATGTGGAAATGAAGACCCAAAGAAACAGATCTATGTACTTTTATGCTAGGTTTGATGAAGAATAGACAGTCATGGAGGAATATGATATGTAAAAAGAGTATGAGGTGATTGAAGTAAACTGGGGGAAACAGCAAGTTCTGCTTGTTGGAATTCTTCTTGGCATCTCTTTGTCTGCAGAGATAATAATGCTCCTTTCTTCCAGGTATGGGTAGGGTCCCTCATGTGAGGGTTTTATGGCTTGTTGCAGGTAAGAAAGGTGAGAGGGGGAGGAGGTCAGAGTGACCTTTCTGCTTCTGCCATTTTCTCAAACTTCTTGAGCTTAAAATATTCAGTATGCCAAGATGCCAAATTTGGGGGTAGTTTATCTGAACCCCATAAACACCTCAGTGACCATGGTTTATGAAAAGGAAAGAAAATAATTGTGACTTACAGGTACTAGACTTATCTATCAATTTTATTAATATGAAAATACCATAGATCAGGATTTCTGTAGCATGTATTTTCATCAAGACACCCCCCACACATACACGGTTTCCAAACTAGTGAAAATAGAGCCCCTCTGAGAATCATATATACCTTTTTGTCAAATTTTTCTATATTTTTCCTTAGGTTGCCAACTCTAGCATAATAATAAAATTTCATAGATCTTAATTTTTTAAAATATTTTGAGAAGTTTTTCAACTTTTAAAGAGGAGAAACTTAAACTGGTGCAGCCACTATGGAAAACAGTATGGAGGTTTCTCAAAAAACTGAAAATAGAACTACCATATGACCCAGTAATTCCACACCTGGGCATATATCCAAAAAATAATTCGAAAAGATACATGCACCCCAATGTTCTTAGCAGCATTATTTATAGTTGCCAAGATATGGAAGCAACCTAAGTGTCCATCAACAGATGAATGGATAAAGAAGATGTGGTATATATGTACAGTGGAATACTACTCGGCCATAAAAAAGAACAAAATTTTGCCATTTACATCAACATGGATGGACTGGGAGGGCATTATTCTAAGTGGAAGAAGTCAGAGAAAGACAAATACTGTATGATATCACTTACATGTGGAATCTAAAAAGTACAACAAACTACTGGGTATAACAAGAAGGATACTCACAGATACAGGGAACAAACGAGTGGTTACCGGTGGTGGTGGGTGTGGAGCAGTGGGAGGTACACACTGTTGGGTGTTAGATAGGCTCAAGGATGTATTGTACAACATGGGGAATGTAGCCCATATTTTGTAATAACTGTAAATGGAAAGTAACCTTTAAAAAGTGTATAAAAAATAAAAAATATTTTTAAAAAAAGAGGAGAAACTGATATTTTGTAAGGGCAAAACAATTTTCAAAACAGTATGTTATCCCATTTTAATTTAAATGTGTATATTTATTTATGTGAATAAGAAAAATTTTGGGAGACTATCCCAAGAATGTTAAGAGTAAATAAGCATCTATTTCTGACTTTTGAGATTTGGAATAGTTTCAATTTTTCTTTTATAGTTAATCTGTATTTTCAGACTTTTCTGTAGTGAAATACTTACCATTAAAAAAATAAATAAGGAAATATCTTTTTAAATCGTAGATGTGAAAAACTCCTGACTCGATTGCATGTCACTTACGAAGGTACCATAGAAGGAAATGGTCAAGGCATGCTACAGGTAGGAGAATTACAGCAGTGGGGGCGTGGGGGGAAGGGACGACTGTCTCTTGTCAAGCTTCCAACAGCAAAGGAAATATGAAAAGCTGTTTGTTTATCTTCTAAGCTGATTTAATGCAATGAAGCATAATAGCAGAATGGAGAAAAACACCAAACAGATCACCTTGACAGCCTTGGTAATACTGTTATCTGCCGATGTACGTTCTCTGTTTCTTATGTGTGCCTCTTTAAAAAGCCTTTGACAGAAAATCCAAGATCTGGACAACATCAGGCCTCTTGGTTCAGATATAGCTTGTAGATTGACAGTGGAGGAAGTTCCCAGGGTATGGTCTTGACAAGCTGTCACCAGGCAGTTTTGTTCTCTTTCTTTAAAGGCTCTTGCTCTGCCCTAAAAAATGACCAGCTTGAGATGTTTTTCTGCCACCAACTTTGTTTAGGTCTAGGAGGCAGACATCTAAAACGGATTGATAAGAAAGTCCTCTCTCCCATGTGTAATAGTTTTAGGCACATGAGCCAAATATACTTGCCATCTCTTCCCTGTTTCAGAGCAAGTAATTTTTTCCATCTGTCAATCTTTGTTATTACTCTGTGTTCCTGCCATTATGTAAAAAAATATATTTTGGAAAAAGGAGTTAACAAATAAAACACTGTATCTAGCTTTAACTTGTTGTAACACCTAACCTGAACACGTGCTTTCCTTTTGCTTTATAGTGATCTTTTTTAAAAAATCACTAATCAGAGATGAAATGTTAGTGTTTTGTGTTCTTATCTTATTTAGAAGAGCATTGTAATCCTAATTTTCTTTGAAAGAAGCTTGTACACCATCTTGTTTATACTGAGACTAGCTGATTTTTTTCTTAGATCATTATTAAATGCTTATATAGGGTCAGAAGTTAAATAAAGCAGTTGCCTGATAATGGACTATTTGTGTGAATAACTTAATTTTTATTATAAAATGACTAGACTGATTTGCATTTGGCTAGTTATTATATACGTATGCTCTAAGTGCCTACATTTGTTTTAAAATGGCCTTTTATTTAGACATATTTGTATTTAAAATTTTCAGGGGCAAACCATGTTTTGTTTTAAATCATCTCCCAGTGATTAAAATTATAGACCAAAATAATTAGGATAACTGAATTAATATTTGTCCTGTACTTAAATTTTTTAATATTTATATTTAATAAGTCCTTTTTCTTCTATTTAAAACAAAAATTTTGAAATAAGGCTAAAATTTGTTTCGAATGACAATCACTTTTTCCCCCACATTTCCATCTTGACAAGGTTCTTTCCTACATTAACATCTTGGATTACCTGAGGGAAGCTTAATACACATGAAATAAACAAAGCTACTGGTGGTTAGCACCACAGGAATGCTGACCTTTCATTACAGTACAATTCAGCAAGGAGTTATTCAACAACATTCAAGGTTGAGATTCTCCCCACTTCCCTGGAATGTACTGTAGATGAAATGTGAAACCTCAGTAGATTGAAAGAATACCATAAAGGCTTCTATTTATTTTTCTCCCTACCCATGCCATGTATCCCCAGGAGATCAGGGAATATTGTATTGCAGTGCTCCAAATCTCCTTGTGTAGCGTATAAATTGTGTTATCATTTCTCTCTTTTCATCAAGTTATAATTCAGAACTGAGTAAGCTGAACAAGTAGCTTTAAAGTAAAGTGAGTTAGAAAATGGCTAAAAATAAGGAAGCATTCATATGCTTGTTTTCATGTACTGGAACAGGTTTCTCACCTGCAATAGAGAGCGTTTTATTAAGAACTTTTTTAAGTAGTAGAAACTGATTTTCTAAAAGACCCCTGCTTTCAGAGGCATATTGAGTTTAGTGTATTTGTTTCTCTGCATACCTTTTAAGTAATAAATATTGGCCTTTTATTCAAAGAATGAACAGTAGCATGCACATTGAATGTATTTCATTTATCATTTCCAAGTAGTACATAGATTGGATAGAGCTTATCTTTTAAATTTAGTTATGTGTCTTGTTCCAGTAACAATTAAGCTTAGCTGATCTCAAGCCTTCTTTGTTTCTCATTTGTATTCTGAATACCATGATACTTAGCCAGTCTCTCAGTTTTCAAGAGCTGTCCATTTTATTTCCTTGCTGGGTCTCACTTCTTTCCCCACTGACCTATTTGAGGCCCTAGTAGTGCTTGTCTAAACTATTCAGTATTTACCTAGCCAGCCTTTCTGCTTTTACTTTTCCAGTTCATTCTTTAAACTCTAGTCTGAATTACCTTCCTAAAACACAGATACATTTGTTACTTTTCTTCTTAGAATCTTTCCCAGAATCCTCAGAATTAAGTAAAAATTTCTTGGACCCCAGACCAGCTCATTACCAACTTTAACTCTCCACATACTGTACACTGCAGACAGGCATGAGGAATCTGCTTACCACTCTCCTCATACAGCTCTTTACACACTGGTTTTTCCTGTGTCCTTTTGCAGCTATTCCCTTAGCCTGATTGTCAGCAAAATCTCAGTTGAATGCCACATCCTTCTGTAACGCTCCCGTATCCTCCCCATGCGCCAATTTTAGTTAATTGTATTATTTGAAAAGTATCAAATACATCCTAATAGGTTCTTTAATAATCATCTTATCATTCTACTTATGTGCCTCACTCCCATCTAGACTGTAAATGCTATGAAACCAGGAACCACATCTTATTCATCTTTGTATTCCATGGTTCACAGCATAATATGTCATCAATACTTGTTTAATTGAACAGTTTAAGCTATAAATCATCCAATGTATAAATGTATAAAGACTTCATAGGTGACTGTTTCTAATCAGTGGACTAGTATAACCAAAATTATTTTTCTATATAAGCTAAAGTTTTAGTGTTGATTTATTATGCCAGAATATAAACCCAAATGATTCACTTTGGTAACTCATTTCAAGAACTTGTCCAGTCATATTTTTCAGTATTTTCTAAGTTCTTCTGTAGTGAAAGAAGACTACTTTATCTTCTATTAATTTCTCTTTTCACATATAATATTTTTACGTGTCAAAAGATTCATATTCTTTACTCTTTTGTAAAACAGGCTTCACATTACCATTTCTTATAATTGCTTTAGAGATCACAAACAAGTTTTACGAAATCTCATATTTGACAATAGTCTGAAAGTATATGTGAAATAATAGGAAACATATATATTAGTCTCTACAGCCTGTTCTTGGCACAGAGCTCCTAAAACCCTTGTAATCTCCTGAGTGGTAAGAGCACCAGGAGCATCTTTTGTTCTAGTATTTGGTCTTTGACCCCAGTTCCTGACTCAGAGCTCCTAAACCCCTTGGAATTTCCTGAGTGATAGGCATGTCTTTTGTTCTAATGATGCAGCTCTTAGTGGGCTCCTGGGTAGCTTCAGGATGGGGATGGTCACCAGAAAGACTAAGCCATGATTAGAAGTCTGGAACTTTCTGCCCCACCTCCCATCCTCTGGGAAAGGGGGAGAGGGACTGGAGACTCAGTTAATGATCGGTCATGAGAATGTGATGAAGCTTCCATAAAAATTTCAGAAGTACAGGATTTGGAGAGCTTTGGGGTTGGTGAACATGCGGAGGTGCTGGGAGATGACTTGCTTGGAAAGGGCGTGGAAGCTCTGTGCCCCTTCCCACATACCTTGCCCTGTGTGTCTCTACATCTGGCTGTTCATCTGTATCCTTTATTATATCCTTTTTAATAAATCAGTAAATGTAAGTAAGTGTTACCCGGAATTCTGTGAGCTGGTCTAGCAAATCATCAAGCCCCGGGTGGGGTCATGGGAACCCCAATTTATAGCTGGTCAACTAGAAGTACAGGTGACAACCTGGGACTTGAGATTGTCATCTGAACTGGGGCAGTCTTGTAAGACTGAATCCTTAGCCTGTGGGATCTTTCACTAACTCCAGGTAGACAGTGTCAGAACTGAACTGTATTGTAGGACACCTAGCCGGTGTTGCAGAATTGCTTGATGTGTGGAAAATCCACACATCTGGTGTCAGAAGTGTCGAGAGTGTGGTAGTAGTGTGAGAGTAAAGAAGAGACACAGGATTGTGTTTTTCCTAAATAGTATAGAAGCCTCTCTTACATTACTTACTAAATTCTGGTGGTGGGCGGGGGGAGTTGTGTATGACTGTATGTGTACACAAGTTGTGTGTATGTGTGTATGTGTGTAATCTAACTCCCCAAATAGAAAAATCTAAGACAAAGTCAGAAACTATTTCTTACATATTGCCCCATAGAGCCTAGCATACTGTTGGACACATTGGAGTGCATAGTAAGTTTAAGACAAACAAATAATTCTGGCAAGTTGAGTTTGCTTTCTCTTGAGGATTGTGTAACTCACCTTTATCAATAGGAGCTTGGGGATGCCATCATAGTACTCCATAGAAAACTTACATATAGTTTTAAACTAAATTGGAAATATTAATTTATTGAATCTTTGTTGTTAAACTAGATTTTTTTGTCTTCATTTTTCTTCCCCTTAGGTGTATTTTTTTTAAAAAGTTTGCAATGTTTTTGCAGTTTGGGGTTTGCAGTTGAATTTAGAAGGAAGAAATTTTCATCCCTGTATTCTTTCACAAAAGAAAAAAGTTACCAAAAAGGTTAAATCCTAAACTTTTCAAACCTTTAAGGACAAGTGTTTAATTTCCATATTATATAAGAAAGGTACAGGCTATATAGTTTGGAGATACCATGGGTTCGTTTCCAGACCATTGCAAAAAAGCGAGTCACATGAATTTTTTTGGTTTCCCAGTGCATATAAAAGTTACGTTTATACTATACTGTAGTCTTTTAAGTGTCCAATAGCATTATGTCTAAGAAAATGTACATGCCTTAATTAAAAAGTACTTTATTGCTAAAAAAAATGCCAGCCATCATCTGAGCCTTCAGGTCGTGATTTTTTTTGCTGGTGGAGGGTTTGAAATATCTCAAGAATTACCAAAATATGACACAGAGACACAAAGTGAGAAAATGCTATTGGAAAAATGGCACCAATAACCTTGCTAGATGCAGGGTTGCCATTAACATTCAATTTGTAAAAAGTGCAATATCTGTGAAGTGCAGTAAAGCGAATTGCAATAAAATGAGGTATGCCTGTATAATTATATTAAAGTCATATGAAGTACATAAATGGAAATTGAGTAGAGAGTGGTGGAGAAGTGATCTTGAAACCTTTCCAGATAAAAACCTCCCATGATTTGTGGCCCTTGGAGCACAGGTAAGGTTTATAAACAAGAGTCCATATAATTACATTGAGGCTTTTGCCTAAAACTCTATTTTCCATGTTCCTTCTAACATTTTGGAATCCAAAGAAATATCCAGAGATGTTAACTGCAGTGAGGTGGAAAGAGTGCAGTCAACCACAATCTGTTCTCCCTGGGAAGATTACTAATTTGGGGATTGATTTATGTGGGAAAGGAAAGGAAGATCAGAGCTTAGAGGGAGTATACTTCTTTATCATATATGTAGGTATTTTAAATTGTCATTTAACATGCCACATTTTCCCAAATAGGTGGATTTTGCAAACCGTTTTGTTGGAGGTGGTGTAACCAGTGCAGGACTTGTGCAAGAAGAAATCCGCTTTTTAATCAACCCTGAGTTGATTGTTTCACGGCTCTTCACTGAGGTGCTGGATCACAATGAATGTCTTATCATCACAGGTTAGTTTTGAGAAGTCTGGACAATGGGGTAGTGTTCCCCATCTGTGACGATCTATCATGAAGACTAGAGGCCACTCAGATGGTAGCTTTTCTCTACCGTGGGCATTAGTCCCAATATTTTAATTCATTAATTTATACTTGTTCTTATTAAATTATTACAGTTTCATTTTAATAATCTTGAGTAAGACATTTTATCCCCACTTTTTCTTTCTTGGTATCTTTATCTGAGGAACAAGGGTAAAAATGATTAAACTACTCTCCAGTTTGAAATTTTATGATATGGTGTCCTTAAAAAGAAGATAGTGATATGTCTTTGAGCATGTATCCTATTATTATTCTTCCATTATATTTCCAAAGTGATTTTTTGTACTTCAGTATGAACACACTATGTAAGTATAAAAAACAGTTACAGTGCTTGGAGAGAGTCAGTACAACAGTGAGCTTTATAGAAGGGAAATAAATCAGTAGCCTTATGTTTATTCTAATTTCTAACCCTAAGAGAAAAAGTGTGATTATCTTAGTGCCTCTCTTTGATTTAAGTTATTATGGGAGGAGGAGAGAAGGAAACATAGTCAAATTTATACTTTAGGCCTATTAATCAAGATTTACATTTTTTTTCCTTAAGTTTCTTTAGATTGCAATATCACTATGTCAGAGTATTTTCTCGTGTGTAATTTACCAGAAAAATTGATGATTAACTCATAACTCTTAAGAAACTCTTAATCAGCCACTGTAGGGAAGTTAAGCCTTTTATTCAGGTACCTAAAAGAACATTCCCATATAAAAGCCATAATCAGCCATCAATTGCTGATGTTTTTTTCTTTCTGCAAAGGAGGATTTCTTATTTCCTCTTTGAATCTATTGCCACTTTGAGATTAGTATAGGAGACTAACAGGCTAAGTGTAGGAGAATTTGGTTGATTGTTATTTTCAAAGATTACAATGGGATGAAAACCATCCTCTGTTAGTTTTATCAAATGTATAACTCAACTAATTTATGTCCAAAGAGGTACATGACAGAACTAAGACTGTGAGACCACACATCTCAGATACATTTGTAGGCAGCCTTCAGGATAGCATCTAAATTTTGTCCCTTATGTTTTGCTTTCAGGATTCCCTCTTTGTCTTTCAACTGTTTATGATGTGTATAGGTGTGGATCTCTTTAACTTTATCCTGTTTGGGTTCATTGAATGTCTTGAATGTTTAGATACATTTGGTAAATTTTTGGCCATTATTTCTTCAAGTATTCTTTCTGTCCCTTTCTCTTCTCTCCTTCTGAGACTCCTGTTATGCATGTGTTGGTACATTTGGTGATGTCCCATTGGTCTCTGAAGCTCTGTTCATTTTTCTTCATTCTTTTTGTTTCTCAGACTGGATAATTTCTACTGACCTATCTTCAAGTTCACTGATTCTTCTGTCTGCTCTAATCTGCTTTTTAATCCCCTCAGTGAAATTTTTATTCCAGTTATTATGCTTTTCAACTATAGAATTTCTATTTCATTCTTTTTAAAAATAATTTTTATCTCTATTGAGACTCTATTTGTGAGGCATTATTCTTATATTTTCATTTAGTTCTTTAGACATAATTTCCTTTAGTTTTTTTTAATGGATGTAAAACAGCTGACTTAAAGTTTCTGTTTAGTAAGTCCAACATCTGGGCTCCTCAGGGTGGGTCAGTTACTAATGAATACTTTTTTTCCCTGAGTATGGACCCTACTTTCTCATTTCTTTGCATGTCTCAATTTTTTTGTTGAAAACTGGACATTTTAAATGGGCCAACTCTTGAAATCAGATTTTCTCCTTTTCCCAGAGTTTGTTTTTGTTGCTGTTTGTTTAGTGACTTTCCTAATCTGGTTCTGTGAAGACTGTATTCTTTTTCATGTGTAGCCACTAAAGTCTCTGCTTGGTTAGATTAGTAGTTACCTAATGATTGGACAGAGATTTTCTTAAATGCCTAGAGCCAGTAAGTCAGTCTTCGCCAAAGGGCTCGGTGTATATGTTGGGGCCTACCTTCAACACTCCACCAGGCAGTTGACACTTCCTTCCTGCTTGCACAGAGCCTCAAGATCAGAGTGAGGGGAGAGGTCAGGACCTTCTCAGGTCTTTCTTGAGCCTGTGTACAGCCATGGGCATGTGTGTAGACGTCTGGATTCCCGAGGGTACTTAGAACTTTTCAAAGTCCCATAAGTACTTCTCATTCCTTAGCTTTTCCTCTGAAGCTTTTTGGTTAGCCTATTTACCCCAACTGTAATCTAATGCCTCAGGCAGCTACACTGTTAAACAGTTGACTATAATTGTTTTCAACAAACACCCCTGGGAATTAGGCTTTTCACCCTGGACGAAGTCTAAGTCTGGTCAAATAAAGACAGCCTTGTGAGTGAGGTCTTCCAGGGAACCACCAGACAGGTCAGATGATTACAGTTCTTTGAGAATGGGGCTTTGAAGGAGCTTCAACCCTTCTCTGCCCCCTCTGGTGGCAACCAGGCTGCTTTGATTACAGGCTGTTGGTTTTTAAGGCTACTACAGAGCTTGGGAAAGTGGAATAGGAATAGGGCAAGTTAAAACACCATACAACTCACTGTGTTTACCAATATTCAGCCAATTTTTCTTTAATAAACACTCCTCAGACTGCTGCAAGCCTTTGGTTAATTCCCACAGTTCAGAAAAAGATGATTCTTAGAAGTTTTGCCAGTGTTCTCATTATTTTTATGCAGGAAAGAGTTCTCCGAGATTTTTACTCCATTGTTTTTGTTGATGTGTCCGTATCTTTGATAAGTGCTTGTGGATAAAAGGGCTTTCAATGAGTTATTCCACATCTTTTAGATAATCCTATATTATTTCTTATAATATACTTTTGATTCTGCTGTTTTGGTGAGATAAGGCAAAAAATAAAAATTGTTGTTTGAGTTTATGTAGGAAGTTTAGAACTTCAGCAAAGGAATTTCTTCTTTGATAGAACTGCAGCTATTTGAAGTTAATAACCTGAAGTATTTCATCCAGAATTCTGAGGTTGTGATCCAAACTGTAGTGAAACAGAAAGATAAAACCCTTTTATTCTCAGCATTGTCTCAACTCACATATTGGTTGTCTATCTGCATTTGTTGTTTATTATGTATGCAGATAAGAAGGGTGTAGTTAGAAGTTGTTAGGGTAGAAAAGAGTGTAAGGAATTACAGAACAAAAAAATTAAACTGTCATAAATCCATTGTTGGGCAAATGAATACTTTGAATATTGATCTCAGACAGTTTTAGAGAGCACTGAAGTTCTGGAATGTGACCGTCTCCAGCATTTGGGTGTATCAAATAATACTTTAAAAGATTTTTAATTTTTAGCAGTTAAGCTAGATTTGAATTGAAGACTCAGAACAAAATATCCCATCAGTTTTTTAGGATGAATTTACATTCTTGAAATAAAAAAGTTGGTAGAATGCAGGGCATTTTAACTCAAAGCTAATTTGTTTCATTTGCTTCACTTCTGTTGTACTAGGGAAGTAAGTCCCTTGTCATCTCCCATTAATGTTTCTATAAATAAAGGATGTAATTTCCTTGGTAATAGTAAAAGGAAAACATTAGACTTTTTTTCTTTTTTAAGGATAGTTTGTCCCCAATCTAAAAAAGCATCATCTCTCTGGAGTTATATCTGGTCTCTAACTTACCTGCAGCCATTGTAAAATAGATGGAAAATTGCAGATCCATGACTCACCTTCACACCTGTAATTACCTCAGGCTAAGGACACCCGGGGTGACTTTTAACTCAGCATTTTTTCCCCATATCCACTTAACTCTATTATAGTGCCTCCTAATTAATATCTGTGATGTGATGTTCCCTTAATGGAAATGGCCATTTCATCATCTATTTGATGCTGGATTTCTGCCATCTCCCTTCTTAGGAGACTCTTAAGTATGCACTGCAGTCTATCTGCCTGATCAATTCCATTCCTTCAATGATTCAACCAGGCTCAGTGAGCTAATGGCTGTGACTGTGCTGCCTGAATCTGTAGAAGAGTTTGAGAAATTGGAAATAAATTAAATTTATCATCATTGTGGGGCATCTGGTTGGTATCAGACTTTTAAATGAATATGAAACAGGTCATGTAAACAGGCAAATACTTTTATCCAAACAGTGTTATCCCTCTACTTGCTGTGATCCTCCCTGGAGCAGTCATGAGTTAAAACCTTTCAGTAAGTATAGATTGAGGAAAAGAATTAAAACTCCAATCTTCCCCTTTTTTCCCCTCTCTCGTGTTCCTTCACAACATCCAGTAAAAGCTTCAATACTAAAAGGTGTTACTGTGGTGCTGGGAGATTATTTTGTTGTTTCTGTTTGGTGAGAACATAAAGCAGATGCCTAGACATGAAACTTACTGAGCAGAATGTTGACACATTTAATATAAAACCTGCCCTCTAGTGAATCAAATCGTCCCAAACACCACAGGTCCTTATATCTTTTGGGAGTGTCAGCAGAACTGATAGAAAAGACAAAAGCAGACACCACTGCTTATGGTACTGGTACTTTTCATAGAGTTAAGAACACTAGAGGTGCCCATCACTACAAAAACAGCCCAGTGCTTACTAAATGACACCAGCTCATTGGGAAAGATCCAAATAAAGTTGGAGTTTGGCTTTTCTTAATTTTTATTAATCATGGGAATGAAAGGCAAGAGTTTTTTTCTGCTGCATAATCACCACTGTTTTAATGATACTAATAAAAGTGGGGTAGATGGTTTTTGTATAAATCTTCTTTCTAAGGGCGTAACGCATTAGTAAGTAGAATTTCTTTAATCTCCAAATATTTTTTGCGTGTTCATGATAAACTTTCATTACTAGTAAAAGAAAATAAGAATTTTTCTTACTACTATAAAGTCTAAGAACTCATAAAGTTGTAATGAGCTGTTAAAAAGATTTAAATGGGTTCCTTAAAAGTTTTTAACTTAGGTGAAAGTTTGTCTTTGTGTATGAAGTCTTAAGGCTATATTCCTAGAGAGAGCTATCACAAAGGTCATTGTCTTCTGTCTCTTCTTTGCTGTTATCACTGTTCACCTTTGCATTTTCAGAGAAGTTTATCAGCAAATTTAAACTTAAAGCAAGCTAAGGGCATTTGTTTTTCAGAACAAACAACATAATTTTGAAAGATGTTTACTTAGAAAACTCAGGATTTAATTTGTTTAGAGCAAAAGCATCTGTATGTGCATTTTTGATTTCCCAAACCTGAAGGAAATAAACCTAACCTTGTTTCTCTTAGGAGAGAAGACAAAAACCATCCTAATTTGAAATAGAAGTTGATCATTGATATTTTATATTTTTCAACCACTTTTCAAAAGACAGAAGAGGTGTTTATTTGCATAATTAAGAGATCAGAGTAGGCATTATTATTGTTATTATTATTATTAATAATAATAAACAGGGAAAATGAGGCGTGTCCACTGCAGGGCAAAAAGCAAAAGAACAGGACTATTCCCGGCTGTCTTTATTCCCAGTCAGGCCAGTAGACCACGTGTCTTTTAAACCCCACATAAATAGAGTCATATATCTTTGGCTTCTCTACTCCCTTACAAAGTTAAGTCTGATGACACCAGTACCAACCTGTGTATGGTATTGAAGGATTTTAAACTCGTCTTATTTGGTTTTCCAAGCTATTCTATGAGGTAAACAATATAAGAATATTGACAAGCCTAATTTTTAGATGTTGAGATGAAGTCCAATGAGATTTGGTTACTTAAGGATTCACTTTGGGTTCCTCGTGACTCTTAATATCAGTGTGGTGCTCTTTTTGCCATGCCACACTGTCTTTGTAAATGAATTTTTTAATATGTCAATTATGTAATACTTAGTCCAGATTAAGTATTTCTGGACTCATTATTTTAACCTCAGTGTTCTTCCTGTTTTGCTCCTTAATTATGTTTATGCAGCAAGTACTTACTCAACTGCTTCTATATTTTTGCATTACAAGATGCTAATGTAGGCACACATGTTAATAATACATAATCCCTGCCCTTGAGAAGCTGTCAGTCTAGTGAAGGAGTCAGATTATTGAGGTATAATTGACATACAACAAACCGTATATATTTAAAGTGTGCAGTTAGGTAAGTTTTGACATATGGCTATGCACATGAAGCCATCTTTTTGCCTATGTTTTAATTGGGTTGTTTGTTTTTTTATTCTTGAGTTTGGAAGTGCTTTATATATTTTAGGTAAGTCTTTTATCAGACATACGAAGTATGTCTTTTCATTATCTTAACAATGACTTTTGAAAAACAGAAGTTTCTAATTTTGAAGTCTAATTTATTAATTTGGGTTTTTGTTTTTTTGGTTTTTTTGGTTCTTTCTGGTTTGATTACTGTAGCTTTATAATAATTCTTGAAATCAGGCAGTGTGAGTCCTCTAACTTTGTTCTTCTTCAGAGTTGTTTGTTGAATTTCAGAATGAGTTTGTCAATATCTACAAAAAAGCTTGATGAATTTTAATTAAGATTGTTTTGAATCTATAGATCAATTTAGGAAGATGACTCTTTAAAAACATTTTATTGAAGTATAGTTGATTTACAATGTTGTATTAATTTCTTCTGTACAGCAAAGTGACTCAATTATACACACACACACACACACACACACATATTTTCATATTCTTTTCCATTATGGTTTGTCAGAGGATATTGAATATAGTTCCCTGTGCTATACAATAGGACCTTGTTCTTTATCCATCCTACATATAATAGTTTGCCTCTGCTAATCCCAAACTCCCATTCTTTCCCTCTCCTATCCCTTCTCCTTGGCAATCACAGTCTGTTCTCCATAGAGTCTGTTTCTGTTTTGTAGATATGTTCATTTGTGTCATATTTTAGATTCCACATATATGTGATATCATATGGTATTTGTCTTTCTCTGACTTACTTCGCTTAGTATGATAATCTCTAGGTCCATCCATGTTGCTGTAAATGGCATTATATCATTCTTTTTGATGGCTGAGTAATAGTCCATTATATATATATGGACTATATATAAATACCACGTCTTCTTTATCCATTCATCTGTCAATGGACATTTTGGTTGTTTCCATGTCTTGGCTATTGTAAATAGTGCTGCTATGAACATAGGGGTGCATATATCATTTTGAATTATAGTTTTGTCTGGGTATATGCCCAGGAGTGGGATTGCTAGATCATACGGCAACTCTATTTTTAGTTTTTTGAGGAACCTCCATACTGTTCTCCATAGTGGCTGCACCAATTTACATTCCCACGAACAGTGTTAGAGGGTTCCCTTTTTTCCATACCCTCTGCAGCATTTGTTATTTGTAGACTTTTTAATGATGGCCATTCTGACCATTGTGAGGTGGTACCTCATTGTAGTTTTGATTTGCATTTCTCTTATAATTAGAAATGTTGAGCATCTTTTCGTGCACCTATTGGCCATCTGTATGTGGGAAAACTTGACTTCTTAACAATATTTAGTCTTCGACACATGAATGAGATATCTTTATGTTTATTTAGGTCTTATTTTATTTCTCTCAGTCATATTACATACTTTTTATTGTATACTTCTTTTACATTTTCTCAGACTTATCTCTAAGTATTTCATATTTTTTGTTATTGTAAATGTAGTTTTAAAATTTCAGTTTTTGACTGCTCGTTGATACTGTGTAGAAATATAATTGATTTGCAGATTGCAATTTAATATGTTAATTGCTCTGCTGATGCTGTATGCAGAGTACTGCAGAGCACAAAGAAGGAACAACCAACTCTACTTACAGTGTCAAGGAAGCCTGACATAAGAAAACATTAATTCTGTAGTTATTTTCTTGATTTGTAGCAGACTATCTTACCCAAAATACTAGGTGAATTTATAGTAATTAAACTGTAAATTATTTAAAATTTTGAAAAATTATTTTTAAGAAACAGTGTGCTCAGTAATAGACTAGAAACTCTAGTATTGAGTTTAAATCTTTTAAGTTTTTATTATGGAATATTTTAATCATTTATAAAAATAGAATAGTATTTTTCATAGCTTTATTTAATATTTACTTATATTGTATATCTATGTTTATATTTGTGTATGTATGAAAATTTTCAGATGTACAGAAAAGTTGCAAGAATAATACAAGGAATTTCCATATAATTTTCACCCAGATTCACCAGTTTACATTTCTGCCCCATCTGCTATATCATTCTTTCTCTATTTTCTTTTCCTGAACTAGGAGTATATTGGAGACATTCTGCCCTTTTACCCCAAATATTTTATTGTATATTTCCTAAGAACGAGGACATTCTCTTACATTAGCACAGCATAGTTAATCAAAATTAGGAAATTGAACATTGATAAAATACTATTAGCTAATCCCTAGTCAATATTCTATCAATTATCCTAATTTTATCTTTTGTAGCTTTCCCTCCACCCAGTCTACAGTCCAATCCAGGATCAGACCTTGAATAGACTTGTCATGTATCCTTTACACTGGGACAGTTTCTCAACCTTGTATTTGTTCACCTTGATATTTTTAAAACATTGAAGCCAGTTACTTGGTAGAATATCTCTTTTGGGGGGTTTGTCCAGTGTTTCTTCATAACTAGATTCAGTTTATTCAGTTTGGTAGGAATCCCACTGAAGTGTATCTTTTTTTTTTTTTTTTTTTAAGGGGAGAAGAGGTGGTGTCAACCACGTCTGTTCTCTCTCTTTTTTTTTTTTTTTAATTATTTATTTATTTATTTATGGCTGTGTTGGGTCTTCGTTTCTGTGCGAGGGCTTTTTCCAGTTGCGGTGAGCGGGGACCACTCTTCATCGCGGTGCGCGGGCCTCTCACTATCGCGGCCTCTCTTGTTGCGGAGCACAGGCTCCAGACGCGCAGGCTCAGTAGTTGTGGCTCACGGGCCTAGTTGCTCTGCGGCATGTGGGATCTTCCCAGACCAGGGCTCGAACCCGTGTCCCCTGCATTGGCAGGCGGATTCTTAACCACCGCGCCACCAGGGAAGCCCCTGAAGTGTATCTTTTGAAGAGAAAAGTAGTACTGTAAAATTCGCATATAATATGTGTATATAACTTCAGTCAGCCCTTTGAATACACATTTCCTTCATATATGGGGACCACCTCTGTGGATTCAACCAACTGCAGATTGTCTAGTACTGTAGTATTTACTATTGAAAAAAATCTACAGTGTAAGGGAACCCGTGCAGTTCAAACCCATTTGTTTGAGAGTCAACTATACTAAAAATATCATTAATCTTAGTTCTCAATGTTGTCTTGTTTCTATTTTTTTTTTTAATATGAAAAGTATAATCTTGCTCAAGGTTTTCAGCTTTTAATTTTACTGTTTTGTTGATTATCAGGTCAAGTAATTATTGAGTTGACCATAAGAGTTGGAATGAGCTTATTTACTTAGTTAAATAGAACACTTTTTTAAAAAAAAATTAATTTATTAATTTATTTATTTTTGACTGTATTGGGTCTTCGTTTCTGTGTGAGGGCTTTCTCTAGTTGTGGCAAGCAGGAGCCACTCTTCATCGCAGTGCGCGGGCCTCTCACTATTGCGGACTCTCTTGTTGCGGAGCACAGGCTCCAGACGCGCAGGCTCAGTAGTTGTGGCTCATGGGCCTAGTTGCTCCGCGGCATGTGGGATCTTCCCAGACCAGGGCTCGAACCCGTGTCCCTGCATTAGCAGGCAGATTCTCAATCACTGCGCCACCAGGGAAGCCCCAAATAGAACACTTTTGACACCATCCCTTTTGATATGTTCAGGTCCAATGAATTAGAAATCTATGTTATGTGCCAAGCTTGGTACATCTTCTCATCAGATGAATGTTAATTATGCTTTTTTCACTCCCTGTCTTCTCAGGCATAATATCCCAGTTTTACAAAGTCCTTTGAAGTACCTTGCCTGTTGATATTCAAATCCTAAATTTAATTTTATTGACACTTTTCTTAGGGAGTGTTTTTATGTAAAATTTATTTTTTCAACAACACAAATAAAAAACCATCTGATCACTGACATTGAAGACAGTGGACTTTTATAAAACACAATCTTTATGTACTCCTTATAAAAGAAAAAAATGAGTATGACAGACATTTTGTTTTCTTTGTTGATTGGGGCATTCATTCACTGTATGATAATTGCGGTGGCATTTGGAGGCATCATTTTTTTCTTATGGGAAGTAATAACAAGTCATTAAGACCAGCAGCGTTTTTTTATTTGTTTGTTTCCTAACAGAGACCCTTTAGAAGGTGCAGTTCTTAAGAAATTTTTTTCTGGGGGCAGTGGTGGTGGGATGAATTGGGAGATTGGGATTGACATACATACACTAATATGTATAAAATAGATATCTAATAAGAACCTGCTGTAGAAAAAAAATAAAATAAAATTCAAAAAGAAAAAAGAAATTTTTTTATGAAAAATAATAGTGGCAGATTATTTGTTTCAGGTACTGAACAGTACAGTGAATACACAGGCTATGCCGAAACATACCGTTGGGCCCGGAGCCATGAAGATAGGAGTGAAAGGTGAGTTCATTTCTGACGTTAGCATCTCATGGTCAAAAGCTAAGGAATGTGGGTTTGACCCTGGTGCAGTCTGTCTTCCATCTATTCTTATTTCAGAAATATAATTTTACTCTTAAATTCAATAGTACAGTTTCATTAGTAGTTAAAACAGTATCACCATCTCCATATACCAAAGGGAACAACAGAGAAAAGCCAAATGTCTAAACCAAGCAGAAAGGCACAGCTCAGCTGCTAATTGTAAGCAGCCAGTGGAGGTTAACTTCCAAGGTCAAACTAATTAGAGCTTAAAGCCTTTAAACAGCTTATTTAGTTATCCTTAACCTTTTCTGTGAGATTAGGTTAAGTGGGGGAAACCTATGCTGGGACAATTTGCCTAATGCCACAAACAGTTGATAGCAGAACCTATGTTGAATATTGCTGCTGCAGCCTCCTAGTTCTTACTGAAATATATTTTTACACTTTGACATTTTTGCTTCCCCACTAAGTTGGTTTACCAGAGGTAAATTTTTACAGAAAATGTGTGTGGCCTATGTATGTGTGTTTCAATGCAAAAGAGCCATTGTGGCAGAAAGAATCAGCTATTGCCTGTGTAGCCATACAACCTTATCTTTGTAATATCTCAAGTCTAGTCCCTAGTCTCTTTCCCTGTTTTGGTTAAAATATGTGGTTGCAACAATTATCTATGTGAATGTTTAATTCCTGATAATTATTTACAGACTAACATGAAGGTTTCTGTGGGTATTCTTCAGTGTGAAAAGTTGACTGCCATATCAGTATATGCATGTTTATAAAGAGATGAAATATTTGGAATTTCACATTTCCAGAATCACCATCTCAGCCAGTTTTTCCTGTCTCCATGGGCAAATTGTTATCGTCTGCTTTGATTTCTTTGCCTTTTTAAAAATAGTTTTGCCCAGTCAGCAACTGAGCACAGTAGGGTAGAATTTTGTACTGAATTATTACACATTTTTTACAGAACTTGACTTCTTGGGATTCATTCTTGGACAATAAATGGTGATGTTACAAACTCATTGACTTAGAGCAGTTCTTTCAGAACAAAGGAGGAATGCGCTCTTGTTGAGATACAAATGCCATGTCTTTAGTATTGGAGGAAAACAAAGAACTAAATTCCTTTCGTTTGCCCCGGAAATCTTTCAACCTCGAAGACTCATTGTTAATGATGTGTCTGTTTATAATACGTACTATTTTTTCATTTTACTGTTTAATGCCTGGCAGTCCACATTATGTATGCCTTGGAATTTAAAAATAAAATGGTGTTTTTCTACCCTCCTGATTTGCTGAGATATATACCCACTGGTTTGTTTGTAATGTATTAACCCTGCCAAAGTCTCAGAAACCTGACCTTTGTGAGTACCTTTCCCCATTCCTCATTTCCCCCCATCTGTCCTGCCCCAGGGACGACTGGCAGCGGCGCGGCACTGAAATCGTTGCCATCGATGCCCTTCACTTCAGACGCTACCTCGACCAGTTTGTGCCTGAGAAAATCAGACGCGAGCTTAACAAGGCCAGTAACCTTATTTCTTAGTTCATCTGGCAGCTGTCATCTATTTACTGCCATTTTATTAATGCTGAAATTAATGCTTTCTGGTAATTCTTGCAGTGTCAGTACGTCTGCCCACAGCTCTCCTGATTTAATGGGTCTGTCAGCTTGTACAGGATGTACTTTCCATTTCGTAATTGTTTGATTACTGATGCCAGATAGACTGTTACTTGATATTAAGCCCCACACATGCATTTATCTCATCAAGTACATTTAGTTGCTTTGGAACATTATCATTGTAAAACCATATAGAAATGAATGAACCCTGAAAGTTTTTATCAAACCTGCCCAGTGACATTTTTCTCTACAAGGTGTGCTTATCAGGATTAAAACAGATAAACCATGAAAGTCGAGTCACTATTGTTCTAGTATAGGTAAGATTGACATGTAAATTATTTATTTATTTGGTAATTTGACATATTTATGATGGAATCTGTAGTTTTCTGTGCTACTTAGTTTTGTCTCCTATAGTCATTTTCTTTTTTTTTCATTGTGTTACAGAAATAGAAAAATGAGCCAGACCTATTGTTAGTTTAAAGTTTTACTACTGTTAACCATAGCAAATAAACTGTCATACAATAGTGTTCTAAGTCTATTCTCTAGATAGATAGGGCCTTACCAAAACAGTTGATGTCTTCTTTAGTTCCTCATATTACTCTCACAGCCAAGAAGACTGACGCAGTTCTGAAAACCATTGTTTAACTTCCATGAGTAGGATTTGGTCATGAAATTCATTATTAAGATAATGAGGTTGTGGTTTTGCATGACTACCCATGTGCCAATCCCTACACAGACTTCTGGGAATGACAGCAGACGAGGTGTATCATTGCAGGTGGACTGGGACTGCCCTTGGATTGGCATGTGTGGCGTTCAGTATATCATCTTCACATCTTTTCCCTGGGTCTTACCACAGGAATGGCCTCTCTATGGTGCTCTGCTTATCCCAGCTCAACCGCCTTGCCTCTCATATTGTTAGTAAAATAACCAAATAATCCAGAAAGACTTTAGTACACTTAAAAGTTAGTAGATATTTCAAATATAATTACATTTATTATCATATTCTAATGTACTAAGAATCTAATTTACTGTTAAATATGTTTTTTTAATATATAATTTATTAGGTTATTTTAATGTTTGAAGTTCTCAAAGGAATCTCATAAAAGTTTGAAGAGTAAATGCACTATTTTCCAAAGTTCAACTTACACACAGATTCCGTTTTTCTTTTAAGTAATTCCTCATAAAAGCTATCCAAAAAGACTATTCTTTGATATATCAACAGATATAATTTCTCTTTTACCTGATATTACTGAGGAATATCTTTTATTATATTAGGTACCTTTTAATTGTGAGCTTGCTTTCACTGTTCTAAACTCTTGCCTTAAAGCAGTTGTCTCCAAGCACATGATGTTTTTATTACATAGCATATCAAGTAGAATAAGATTTATATTTAGCTTTTCATCAGATGTGTATGTGAATTTGTCACATGGTCATTAATACTAGAAGACATTTATATAAGCAGTAGGTATGGGTTCCCCCCCAACCCCCGCCACCTGCCCACAATTCATATGTTGAAGCCCTTACCCCAGTAGGTCAGAATGTATAGAGATATGATTAAGTTAAAATGATGCCAGGGAGCGCCCTAATCCAATCTAACTAGTATCCTAATAGAAGAGGAGATTAGGGCATACAAAAAAAAATCAGGGGTGCATGCCCACGGGATAAAGATCCTGTGAGGGCACAGCATGAAGGTGACCATCTGCAAGCCAAGGAGAGAGGTCTCAAATGAAATCAAACATGCTGACACCTTGATCTTGAACTTCTAGTCTCCAAAACTGTGAGAAAATTAATGTCTATTATTTAAGTCACTCAGTCCATGATATTTTGTTATGGCAGAGAAATACATGAAAAGTTTGGAGAGAAGCATATGAAAAGGAAATGTATTTAACCATTATCATACATTAACACACATTTAAAGGCTCCCTTTTTTTTTAACATTTTGTAAAATTTATTTATTTATTTATTTCTGGCTGCGTTGGGTCTTTGTTGCTGCACGCGGGCTGTCTCTTAGTTGCAGCAAGCAGGGGCTACTCTTCGTTGCGGTGCGTGGGCTTCTCGTTGGCAGTGGCTTCTCTTGTTGCAGAGCATGGGCTATAGGCGCATGGGCTTCAGTAGTTGCGGCACATGGGCTCAGTAGTTGTGGCTTGCAGGCTCAGAGCTCAGGCTCAGTAGTTGTGGCGCACGAGCTTAGTTGCTCCGCAGCATGTGGGATCTTCCCAGACCAGGGCTCGAACCCGTGTCCCCTGCATTGGCAGGCAGATTCTTAACCACTGTGCCACTAGGGAAGTCTTAAAGGTTCCCTTTTTTTTCATGATAACATTTATATTCCCACAAATGCTTTCCTGGAGGAGCTAGATCATTCACTTTTAGAAATTATCTATAAATATGATCTTTTTAAAAGATAACCCTGGACATAAATAAATCTCTTTTTAAATTGCCCATGGCTAACTGATATTCTCTACATTTACTTGGATAGCACTAACCTTCAGTTTCCCATCCTCAAAGACACCAGAAATTTTAAAGATGTGAAGCCTTGGTATATGTGAATAGGTTAAGTTAGTTGTAAGTATTACCAACACTGAAAAACATTTATTTGTACAATATAGAGTCCTTATGAGACATACTTTATAGAAAAAGACTGAGTCTTTAAATAACCTGGCAATAGAAGTTTTATTTCATTCAAGTCATATTTTTTTTGTTGTTATCACCACATTTGGAAGGGGATTGTTATTAAATCAGAGCTTGATTAACACAACTGATCAATATTTGCTGCTGCTATTTCTTAGAAGCTCAACATTTGATCATTTATAATCTTTTCTTGAAGTCTGTGTTACTTTACTTTTCAGGAATATTAGTTCAAAATGTCTCATTTTTAATGAGCTTTCCCTTAAGTTTCTCAATGTATAGAATCAGGATAACCATAGAGAAACCTAATCTAATCTTTGATTTCACACATGAGAAATCTAAGGTCTGCATGGTGTTTTCATTTTATATTGCATCTTTTTTTTTTTTTTTTAAACATACATTATTTATTTATTTATTTATTATTTTTTATTTTTTGGCTGTGTTGGTTCTTCGTTTCTGTGTGAGGGCTTTCTCCAGTTGTGGCGAGCGGGGGCCACTCTTCATCGCGGTGCGTGGGCCTCTCACTGTTGCGGCCTCTCATTGCGGAGCACAGCTCCAGACGCGCAGGCTCAGTAGTTGTGGCACACGGGCTTAGTTGCTCCGCGGCATGTGGGATCTTCCCGGACCAGGGCTCGAACCCGTGTCCCCTGCATCGGCAGGCAGACTCTCAACCACTGCGCCACCAGGGAAGCCCTATATTGCATCTTTTAAAAAATTTTT
Organism: Balaenoptera musculus; assembly: GCF_009873245.2. Lineage (NCBI taxonomy): Eukaryota > Metazoa > Chordata > Mammalia > Artiodactyla > Balaenopteridae > Balaenoptera > Balaenoptera musculus. The sequence goes on from NC_045800.1 coordinate 47,636,552, forward strand.
TATTTGTTTATTTATACTTATTTTTTAAAATTTATCTTTGGCTGCGTTGGGTCTTTGTTGCTGCACGCGGGCTTTTCTGTAGTTGCGGTGAGCGGGGGCTACTCTTTGTTGCGGTGCGCGGGCTTCAGTAGTTGTGGCTCGTGGGCTCTAGAGCACAGGCTCAGTAGTTGTGCGTGGGCTTAGTTGCTCCGCGGCATGTGGGATCTTCCCGGACCAGGGTTTGAACCCGTGTCCCCCTGCATTAGCAGGTGGATTCTTAACCACTGTGCCACCAGGGAAGTCCCTATATTGCATCTTAAAAAGGCAAAATCAATTTACTAATGTTACAATTATTTTAAAGATAAAAAATCATCTATAATTTTACCTTTCAAATAATTGTTTTCATTTTTGTAGGTCTTTCCAAATGAATACTAATTTTCATATAAATGTGTGCAGAAGTTACCTATAATATTGTATTTATCTATTTAATTTATCCATAAATTGTAAGTATTTTTCATACTTTCTAATGATCTTCATGATAATGTTTTTTTAAATAAATTTGATCTTTTTTAATCTATCTATCTATTTTTGGCTGCACCACATGGCATGAGGGATCTTAGTACCCTGACCAGGGATTGAACCAGTGCCCCTTACAGGGGAAGCACAGAGTCTTAACCATTGGACTGACAGGAAAATCCCCATAATAATATGTGTAATGGCCATAAAATTGGTTGGATTGATATACTAGGACTTAGCTACTGTTTTTGAACTAAGAGGTGGTCCCAAGTTTTTCTCTATTATATATAATGTAGTAAACATCTTTGTACAGTTGTTATTTAATCAAATAAAAGAAATTTACAAAAGAAGAAATTTATAAAATTATTGTTACTGAATCTAAGTATAATTTTAAGACTCTTAATTAATATTATTTTATTCTCTTGCAAAAGATTCTTAAGGAACTTTTTATGTTATGTTTGTTTTTAAGAAATCACAGTATTCTAAAACATCAGAAAATCATTATCAATACCAACTATGTATTAGTTAGACGAGTATGGTAGATTGATTTCATATAAACAACTCTTTTTTAAAATTATTTATTTATTTTATTTTTGGCTGCCTTGGGTCTTTGTTGCTGCGCACAGGCTTTCTCTAGTTGCAGAGAGCAGGGGCTACTCTTCGTTGCCGTGCGTGGGCTTCCCATTGTGGTGGCTTCTCTTGTTGTGGAGCATGGGCTCTAGGCACACGGGCTTCAGTTGTTGTGGCACTTGGGCCCAGTAGTTGTGGCTCGCGGACTCTAGAGCACAGGCTCAGTAGTTGTGCACAGGCTTAGTTGCTCCACGGCATGTGGGATCTTCCTGGACCGGGGCTCGAACCCATGTCCCCTGCATTGGCAGGCGGATTCTTAACCACTGCGCCACCAGGGAAGTCATGAACAACTCTTTAGGACAAAAATTGTTAAATTATTAATTTAGCAAACAGTATAATGTATTTACATTATATAATGTCCTCCCTCCCTCCGCCCCCCCATCCCACCCAACTAGGCCATCATAGAGAAATGGTTGGTTCAAACAGAATAAAAGAATTTTGTAACAGTAGCCAAGATATGGAAGCAACCCAAGTGCCCTGCCCGTCAACAGACAAATGGATAATGTATACAATGAAATATTTCTCAGCCATAAAAAAGAATGAAATTCTGCCTTTTACAGCAAAGTGGATGGACCTAGAGAATATTATGCTTGGTGAAATAAGTTAGACAGAGAAAGACAAATACTATATATCACTTACATGTGGAATCTAAAAAATCATACAAACGAATGTATATGCAAAACAGAAACAGACTCACAGATACAGAAAACAAACTAGTGGTTACCAAAGGGGAGAGAGAAGGCAGGGAGGGGCATGTTAGGGGTATGGGATTAAGAGATACAAACTACTATGTATAAAATAGATAAGCATCAAGGATATATTGTATAGCACAGGGAGTTACAGCCATTATCTTGTAATAACTTTTAATTGAGTATATTCTGTAAAAATACTGAATCACTCTGCTGTACACCTGAAACTAATGTAATATTGTAAATCAATTATACTTCAATAAAAAAGAATTTTGTATTTAATCATCACAGTTATTCTTTATACCTAATTACTGTGTAAGTATTTTATATCATTTATCTGATTACCTTTTTTTTTTTAAACATCTTTATTGAAGTATAATTGCTTTACAATGGTGTGTTAGTTTCTGCTTTATAACAAAGTGAATCAGTTATACATATACATATGTTCCCATATCTCTTCCCTCTTGCATCTCCCTCCCTCCCACCCTCCCCATCCCACCCCTCTAGGTGGTCACAAAGCACCGAGTTGATGATCTCCCTGTGCTATGCGGCTGCTTCCCACTAGCTATCTATTTTACATTTGGTAGTGTATATATGTCCATGACACTCTCTCTGATTACCTTTTTAAAGTTTTATTTTACTTAATCAAAACACCAAATGCAGGTTAATTTCAGTTTTATAGGGTTTTTTTTTTGTTATGGTCATTTTTCAAGATAGATTTTTTTTTTAAAGTAAAATTGGTTAGATTTTGCTTCTAATAATCTAAATATTTCAAATTCTCTGTTGTTAGGCTTTAGTTTTACTAAGCTGTTTTTGCTCATTAAAGAAAAGTTAGCCCAGATATGTAGAGATAGCAGTGTGAAAGAAACTAAAACCATTCTGATGGTATCAAACAGAGATGACACAAACTAGGAGGCTAAGAAATCTTCCTCTTCATCTGGGCATATTTGGAGAATTTGACAGGAAAGCAAGTGGCAAAGTTATGTCTATTCTGACAGAAAGTCTGTTCACCCCCTTGTTGGCATAAAGGCAGAGACTGTATCTTTCAAGAACCTACTCAAAAAAATTGAGCTCTTTGATAGTTTTGACCTGAAAGAGATTTTCAAATGCTCCATGCATCTGATTATACAGGTAATTTGTGAGTTCTAGTGTAAGCTCTGTACCACAGTGTTGAGTAATGGTCTGGTACCAACTTATAATTAATATCTGTCAGGATTTACAGCCTAGGAGGGGGTGGAAGGAATAGCCTTGTTAATCCACCCAGACAGGTATAAAATACATTTTTATACCCTTGTAGCAACTTCAGAGAGCAATTTACAGTATTTCTGTATGTGGGTTTCATAGAAGCATCTTTCTTTATCCTTGGTTTTTCTCTGGGAACATTTGTCACACATCATTCTTTCTATTTTATTTACTATTATACATAAGCTATATTTTAGGCTTTGTTTGGTACTTGAGAAAGCCCAGGGGAGATTTGCTTTGCTATTATTTTAAACCTCTTAATACAGTCTGATAGTTTCAGAAAACTAAGAACCCTTTGGAGGCAGAAAGACCAGCTTGTCTGACAGCAAAGAAATAGAAATCAGAGACTCTGGGACCTTAAACTGCAGTCTTCTCATATACAAAATGAGCTGTTCATTTAATTAAAACTTAGCATCCTCAGGATATATTGTACTTTTCTCAGGTTACTGGCAAATTTTAAAATATTCTAGCTTAAAACAGAGCTGTGAAACTAGAGAATCTTGGAGCTGGAACGGATATTAAAGGTTATCTTGTAACCAGGTATAGGAATCCTTTTTATATATAGTTACTTGCTCATTTTATATATAGTTGTTTAAGCATTTCAGTGGCAGGAAGCACATTTAAAAGCTAATCACAGTTATTAATCTAAGTCCCAATAATTCAGAGAGAGTGGTGAGGAAGCATAATAGTAGTAACTCTTTACCTTAATGAAAAAAAAATGGTAATCAAAAGTTTTCAAATAAAAACAGTGTCTTAAATGCCTTTCTGTCCTTTAGTCCCTTGTGGTTTGTGATTGGGATTTCATTAGTTCTTAAAATATTTCTGATACTTTCCTTCATATTTGTTTGAATTGGAAAAAGAAACTGAGACCTGTAATGGTTTAAGGGCTTTGATTTGCCCAGCATCAAAGCAAATAAATAATAGAACTGATCATTTCTTACTCTCTTCCTTGTGTAATCCCAGGATTTTCTCTTTTTCCCCTCTACTTTGGCCCCTAGGAAAAAAAGAGGAGAGAGAGATAACATAAGCTTGATAATGGATACTGATCCTAGTACATCAGTCAGAAATACTGTTAGTGTCTAGTCATTCACGTGCTTTGATATTTCTTTCATCCTGCAGGCTTACTGTGGATTTCTTCGTCCTGGAGTTTCTTCAGAGAATCTTTCTGCAGTGGCCACAGGAAACTGGGGCTGTGGTGCCTTTGGTGGCGATGCTAGATTAAAAGGTGAGTGAATCAGTTGTTATAAGAAGGATAATAGTATTTTGACTAAGGAGAAGAGTTAGTCCTTCAAACCGTATTTCTAACCACAAAGATCTAAAAGAAGAGAAAAAGAATATTTGACACCATCCTTTTTTTTCTTATTGTATATGAAGGAATCCGTATTTTTATTTACTATTTACCTGCAGAGGTCACTTATCTCTTTGATCTATAAGACACAGTATTTAGTTGAATAAAGAGAGGGAAGAGGCAAAAATTACTACGAAGTTTCAAACCAAAGCACCCTTTCAAGCACGTTCCTTTACAGAAGTGATTTTTTATGGACAGAGCTATTTGATGACTGACTCGTTCATTCACCAAACTTACGGCATTCTGCCACTCTCTAGGCACTGTGGTAGGCTCTGAGAATACAAAGGTGAATAAGATGTAGTCCCTGCTTTGGAATTCACAGTCTAGCATATGAGAGAGAGGCATAGACAAATGCAGCACATAGTAATGAGTGCTTTAATAGAGGTACACAATGTGTGGGGAGACATAGCTTGGGAGAGCTGCATGAATGGCACAGATAAGGAGGCATTTGGGTACTCAAGAAGGATAAACATTTCTTGCCCTTTATTGTTTATAGTAGAAAAATCACAAACCTATCAACAAAGCTATTGGTCATTTACCATATTATGACGTTTGCTTTCCTCTCAGGAGTGTCAGTTATAGAGAATAGTATTATATTATTACTTAGGATGGTTACTATTCTTTGTCAACCCAGCTGGTGACATGAGCTGGGTGTGCTACAGTGCAGTCTTGACACTAACTCCCTGGAGTTAGTACAGACCCTCAGGTTAAGGGCACCCATCCTCCACAAGACTGCCCCTACTGCAGACTCTAGCTGCAAGTCTAAAGGGGTGGGGTGTCCCCCCCCGCCCACCTGCACCTCTTATCAGCTGGCTACCAGTCTTGGGAGTTTTCCACAACCAAGCCCTCTAATGTTTGATAATTCATTAGAATGACTCACCGAACCCAGGAAGGTGCTATTATAATTTTATTACAAAGGATACTCATAGGGTTTATGTATTTCAGCCTGTTGAGTTGTTGTCACATGGAGTTATGTTTTATGTGTTTACACTTTTGTGGCATGCTTAGAAAAATCTTCTCTATTCCTTTATTCTAAAGGCTTTCACCCATATTTTCTTCATATTCAAAAACAAAAACCGCATGTTGTCAGTTTTGGTGTTTTGAATGTCTATAGAAGAAGGAATTTCTGGGTTTTATTTTATGAAATTCTTTATCATCCTGAATTTGTTTGAGGAAACCTTTTTTTCACTCTGGGCTTATTGATCTTATGACAGACACTTTTTTCTGTTTTTCTCTTAAGTAAAATAAATGAGTAGATTCATATCATCAATCCAGAAACCAGGTCTGCCATAAGCCTTGGTCATTTGTGATGGACAATTTGGGAAGCTTTATAAATGTGTTCATTTTGTTTCTTTTCTTCATGGCATAAAAGCCTTTCTCTCAGACTGCGGCTTTGCTTGCTCTGGTGACTATTAAGGGTAGTATTCCAAGATTCTCATTGTGTAATTTTCTCAATTATCGAGATTATTTTTCTGTTGTGAGCATATATTGTTTTGTTGTTTTTTTCCAGCTTTACTGAAATATAATTACATGCAGAACTATATAATTTTAAGGTGTACAACATAATGATTTGACTTACATACATCATGAAATGAATATCAAGTAGGTTTAGTGAACATCTATCATCTCATATAGATACAACATTAAAGAAGCAGAAAAAAAACTGTTTTCCTTGTGATGAGAATTCTCAGGCTTTACTCCCTTAGCAACTTTCATTTATAATGTACAGCAGTGTTAATTACCTTTATCATGTTGTGCATTACATTCCTAGTACTTATTTATCTTATAACTGGAGGTTTGTACCTTTTGACTACCTTCATCTAATTCCCTTTCCCCCAACCTCCTGCCTCTGGTAGCCAGAAATCTGATCATATTTTCCTATGAGTTTGTTTGTTTTTGAAGTATAATTGACCTACTTATACTACATTAGCTCCTGGTATACAACATAGTGATTCTATATTTCTATATATTTCAAAATGATCTCCATGATAAGTCTAGTTGTCTTCTGTCACCATGCAAAGATCTTATGTAATTACTGACTGTATTCCCGACACTGTACATTTCATACCCATAACTCATTTATTTTGCAACTGGGAGTTTATACCTCTTCCCCCTCACCTATTTCTCTCCTCCTCCCTACCCCCTCCCTTCTGGCCGCCACCTGTTTGTTCTCTGTATCTGTTACTCTGTTTCTGTTTGGTTATGTTTGTTCATTTATTTTGTTTTGTTTTTAGATTGCACCCATAAGTGAAATCATACAGTATTTGTCTTTCTATTCCACTTAGCATAATACCCTCTAGGTCCACCCATGTTGTTGCAAATGGCAAGATTTCATTCTTTTTTATGGCCAAGTAGTATTTCATTGTATATATACACCACATCTTTATCCATTTATCTATTGATGGGCACTTAGATTGCTTCCATATCTTGCTATTGTAAATAATGCTGCAATGAACATAGGGGTACATATATCTTTCCTAATTAGTGTTTTCATTTTCTTCAGATAAATACCCAGAAGTGGAGTTGCTGGATTGTATGGTAGTTCTAGTTTTAATTTTTTGAGGAACCTTCATACTATATTCCATATATATTCTCAGCAGCAGTACACGAGGGTTCGCTTTTCTCCACATCCTCACCAACACTTATTTGTTGTCTTTTGATAATAGCCATTCTGAAAGGTGTGAGGTGCAATTTCATTGTGGTTTTGACTTGCATTTCCCTGATGATTAGTGATGTTGAGCATATTTTCATGTGCCTCTTGGCCATCTGTATGTCTTCTTTGGAAAAATGTCTATCTAGGTCCTCTGGCTAGTTTTTAATCTGGTTGTTTGTTTTTCTGGCATTGAGATGTATGAGTTCTTTGTATATTTTGGATATTAACCCCTTTCTGGATATATCATTTGCAAATATCTTGTCCCATTCAGTAGGTGGCCCTTTTCGTTTTGTTGGTTTCCTTCACTGTGCAAAAGCTTTTTGTTTGCTGTAGTCCCATTTGTTGATTTTTGCTTCTGTTTTCATTGTCTCAGGAGACATATCCAAAAAATATTGCTAAGACTTATGTCAAAGAGCATACTGCCTATGTTTTCTTCTAGAAGTTTCATGGTTTTAGGTGTTACTTTTAATCCATTTTGAATTTATTTTTGTATATGGTATGTGAAAGTGGTCCAGTTTAATTCTTTTGCATGTAGCTGTCCAGTTTTCCCAACATCATTTATTGAAGAGGCTGTCTTTTCCCCATTGTGTATTCTTGCCTCCTTTGTTATAGATTAATTGCCCATATAAATATGGGTTCATTTCTGGGCTCTCTATTCAGTTCCATTGATCTGTGTGTGTGTGTTTTTGTTCCAGTACCATGCTGTATTGACTACTGTAGCTTTGTAGTAGATTTGAAATCAGGGAGTGTGATTTGTCCAGCTTTGTTATTCTTTGTCAAGAATTGCTTTGGCTATTCAGGGTCTTCTGTGTTTCCATACAAATTTTAGAATTATTTTATTTCTGTGAAAAATGCCATTGATATTTTGATAGAGATTGCATCAAATCTGTTACTGTTTTTGTAATTTTTAAAAATCTTATTAAAAATGTTCTCAACAACATGGATGACCTTGAAAGAATGATGCTAAGTGAGACAGACAGATACCATATGATCTCACTTATATGTGGAACCTTAAAAAAAAAAAAAGAGCTCATAGATACACAGAACAGATCAGTGGTTACCAGAGGTATAGGATGGAGAGTGCACAAAATGGGTGAAAGAGGTCAAAAGGTACAGACTTCCAGTTATAAAATGAATAAATCGTGGGGATGTAATGTACAGCATGGTGACTATAGTTAATAATACTGTATTGTATATTTGAAAGTTGCTAAGAGAGTAAATCTTGCAAGTTCTCATCACAAAAAAATATGTAGCTATGTGTGGTGGTGGATGTTAACTAGATTTATTGTGGTGATCATTTTGCAATATATACAAATATCTAATCATTATGTTGTACACCTGAAATGAATATAATGCTATATGTCAATTATATTCCGATTGTATAAAAAAAAAAGAGTCAGCCGTCGGAACTGTATAAACCCCTGTTTTATAAGCCCACTTTCTCATTAGCCACATAAGCAGACATGAGCAAGGGAGCATTTAAATCCTAGATTAATTTCCAAGAGAAGACAGCATTAAGAAAGAGATGTTCGCTGATGAACCAACATTAGGGAGGCAGAGCAGGTGCACAGAGAAGAATCAGAAGCTATGGTACAGTTCAAAGTATTGATAGATTAAATAAAGTTGGTAAACAAAAACCCTTTGAGAGCAGATAAAGACAGGGCCAATATTAACTTCTCTGAACTGGCCATCTTTATCTGTCCCTAGGTCTTAGTAATGTTTCATGAAGACTCATCTGAACCATCAGATGCTATCCCTACCCTATAAGAAAGAAGGGAGGAAGGATAGTTAAAACAAGCAAACAAAAAACTTCATGGAGGGAGAACATGGGCATGTATGAACCCTTAAACTTACATTTCTTTTATTAGAAATAAGGCTAAATATTTTTTTAACATGCTTGTTGCCTAACTGTGCATGAGTTTTTCAATTTGTAACAATTTAATTTTGAACGGCTTTCATTGTACGTTATGCTAACAACTAGTAAGAGAATATTTTTCATATATTCATTCATTCAACAGACATTGATTAACAGCTTTCTGCCCCAGGCAGCCAATGGCCCTATGAGCCAGAGGGTAGGAAAGAAGGGACATAGGGAAGAGGGGCTTGATACCTGTCCTTCAGCAGCAGCCAGTTACCTCCTGCAGGCTTGTGGAACCAAAGGGGCTCTCTCTGTCCTCCTGCCTGGCCCCTCATCTTTCTGAGGACCCTCTGGAGGCCCGTGGAAAAGAGCTTTTGAGTGAATGTGAATTCTCCTTTCTGGGCTCATAGCTATTCCAAAGTGACACTACCCCCACCTCCAGTTCACACTTGGCTTTCAAAATTTTACTCTCACCCATTTCTGTGGTAGCTACCTCTTTCTCCTGTGTTCTTTCAAGATAATAGTTCATGTGTTTTGTCTCTTCTTGGTAGAGCTTGTTGTACTTTGGTTGCCCTGAAAACTCAGCTCTCTGGTAGACTCAGGAAAAGTTATAATTCTGTAGATTACTTGGCCTTTTCTCATTGTTAGAGTAGAAGCACTGTTTTTTGCTTTTTCTGTTTGTTTTTTGCAGCATTATTTATCCCATCTCAGTAGAGACTGTTGAGTGGGCTCCTTCTCCCTAAGTGTACCACCAGGCACCCATGAGCTTTTTAGGAGATAACTTGAAACCATTTCTAAATGGTTTTTAAAGCAAATTATGTTTGTTTCATCTCTTATTTCTAATTTTATTGCATTGTAATCAAAGAGTATAGATAATATTATCTCTACTTTTTAGAGTTTTTTGAGCTTTTACTTGTGGCCTAACATAATTAATTGTTGTATATATTATGTTGGCACTTGAAAAGGTGTCTCTGAAGGGTATAGAATTTATACTTTGTCTGTTAGATTCTATACCTATTAGATCAGACCCTGTATTTCTCTAGTTTTGTCTGCCTGCTTTCCGAAGGAATCAAGTGGTGCTCTAAAGTTCTTTCTATTGTGTTTTTGTCAGTTTCTCATTGCACATCCTCGGTGTTTATTTTTTGTACCTCTCCATACTGTGTTATCTGACTTGTGAAAGATTATGCCATTGCTAGTTTACCATAATTTGAAGCTATCTTGATGCAGTCCTGTGCATTGTCTTTTCTATCCCCATTCCCTACCTTCACTACCTAAAAGTGACTTGCAAATAAAATAAGCTTAATGAATTTCTATTTGACAAATAGAAATTTCAGCTCCACCGCTTTCTGGCTCTGTGACCTTAGACGGGTTAATTAATCTTTTGGTGCCTTTATTTCCTGATTTTCAAAATGGAAATAATACTAACATTTATTCAGTTTTTGTAAGGATTAAGTGAGTTAATCCTTGTGAATCTTGAGTTTGTCCTTTAAAAAAAGCTGCTAGAACGTTCAGCATGCTACAGTATAGAGCTCAGTGTTAGCAGTTGTTACTAATGTTACATGCTAATGGCCTCAGACCATACCTGTGGTATAAAGTATCCATGGTTTTACTCATTTTTTGTTTGGTTCATTTGTTATAAGAGGACACTGTGAATTGTTTTTTGACATTATTCATATTTATTTGAAGAATTTTCACAGCTTAACATTGATGCCAAAAAGAAAATTAAAACCAAGCTCCCTGCAGGTTAATTTAAGTGATTATTTTGGCACCTAGTTGTGCTTGAAGTTAGAATTTGATGGTTTTATATCATACTTGGAGTCAGTCCATACACCCTATTAGATTTGTGATTTATTCTCATCTAACTTGTGATACAGGAGAGTTCACTTAAATTGTGAGACATAATTGTCTAGATTTGCAAAGATCTTGGGGATGGAGTGAGGTATGAAGACAGTTCTGTTTAAAATGATCTTTTGTTAGTGATTACTGATGTATTTAAGGTCAAGATTAATTTAAATTTCTGAAAATTTCCTTTGTGTATTTATAGTCTAATATCCAATGCAAGGAGAAAAATTATAACAGATTATGGAATTATACTCTGAAAGAGTCTTCAGGGATCATCTGATTCAACTTCTTCATTGCACAGATGGGGAAAATGCAGGCAAGAGAGTTAAGTGACTTGGCCAAAGTCATAGAGCTTAGCTAGCTAGCGGAAGGGCAAGGCCTGAGCTCAGGTCTTCAGTCTCCAGTTCCAGCTTTTATTACCATGTGTACCCAAACAGAAATGGATGTGAAATCAAGAATGTAATGTGAACTGGTTCTCTTATTAGGATCCAGCCTCTTTTTGGTAGATCTGTCAAGCTTAGCTCCAGGAGCCTATCCACAGGGACAAAATGGCCTGTGAAGCATTTAAAACATAAACTCTATAGGGAGATACATTTTAAATGTTTTTACTAATATTTTATTTCATAAATGGCAAATGACCAGTGATCTAGTATTTCTGTATGTAAGGAGGAAGTAGGACTAAAAGGACTTTTCTTTGGGTCTGTCTCTCCTCTCTGTCTCTTAAATAGGAAATACTTAAAGCCAAATTTCATTCAAACCAAAAGATAAAAAAATGATACCTCTTGGTAGAAGAAGATGACGATTCATTGGTTTCCCTTTTTATATGTAGTTTAGGTTAATTAGGAACCTTTTAAAATTGAGTGCACTGAAGCTTTAATGTATGTATAAGTTGGTTGAGCGGTTTTAATTAAAACGTATCTCTATTTTGAGATAATTACTTTCAACACTTCAAGATTAATGAGGCCTAGTCATGGTACCTCACATGTTGGGGATACTCAATAAATATTAGTTTGGAAATTAGGAAATACTTTGGTATTTTAGAATCTCACATGTATTCTAATGTCTTAGATTGTTTCCCAAATTTGGGGATACTCAGCTATATCAAATTTACTAGTTCATCTTAAAAATATTTTTCCTTCCTACATAACTTTTAAAACTTTTTATTTGAAAATAATTTCAAACTTACAAAAAGTTACAAAAAGTTAAACAACTCTGTGTATGTTTATGTACATATATGCTTGTGTATTATATACAATTTTTTTCTGAACGATTTGAGCTTAAGTTACATACATTATACCCCCTTTCCTAAATACTTCAGTGTGTTTTTCCTATTCTCTTATATAAACACATTAGTTATAAATTCATAAATGTACATTGATATAATATTTGTATCTTCTCATCTATGTTGCAGTTTAATAAGGTGCCCTAATCAAACCCGCTGTAGCCATTTTGCCCTCCAATACAGGGTCCAGGGTCAGGTATTGCATTTAATGTTTTTGAGCCTCCTTTTGAATCTGGAGTATTTCCACAGCCTTTCTTTGTCTTTATGACATTGACATGTTTGAAGAATACAACATTCCTTGAGTTTATCTGCTGTTTCCTCATAATTAGGGTTATATTATGCATTCTTGATCAGAGCAGTATGTAGGTGATAGTGTCTGGAGGCACTTAGTAGTCATCTGACCCCATTAGTAATGTTAATTTTGATCACCCAGTCAAGGTGCTATCTGATTTTTCCACTGTTGCAGAGTTTTTTTGCTCTCTTGTAGTTAATAAGTAGTCTGTAGGAAGACACTTTGAGACAAAATTTCCCTTAGGTTTAGCATCCTTTATTGATCTTTGCCTGATCCAGTCTTTACCGTGATGGTTGCAAAAAGAGGATTATCTCGTTCTAGCACTCCCTCCCGATTTAACCAGTTAGTCTTTGGCTTTCTCCTGTGAGTAAAAGCCCTTCTTTCTCTCTATTTATTATATATTATCGTTGTGAACTCAGGAATTTATATTTTTTCAGTGATTTGTAATTTATTACTGTACATAATATTTTGGTGCTTAGCTTGTCCAGATTTGGCTTAGTAGGAGCTCCTTCAAACTGGCTCCTATATCCTTGTGACAAGCAATCCATCAATTTTCCCATTTTTGAGCACTTCTTCACTTTCTGGTGTAATAAAACATTCTGGGTTCATCTTGTACCTGTCCTGTTCTAACCATGGAATCAGGTATTCCCGGAGGAATACAGCTCCGTTTAGGTGGAATGGTATTAGAGACCAAGATCTGGGCACTACATGTGCTCATTGCTACTAAGATGTCTTCTTTTTGGCCCTTTCAGTGGACAAAACTAAGAAATGCACATACATACACACACACACACACACTCTCTCTCTCTCTCTGTCTCTCACTCATACACACACACACAAATGTACATATTTTAGAAGTCATGAGTACATACCAGTGCCTTCCATTTCAATCTGTCAGTCACCACAGAGTTCTTTTTTGTCTTTTCCCATTCCGTGTTTGTTTGTTCCCTCTTCCATACTGAGAACCTACAGCTCCCAGCAACATCAACAAATTAACTCATTTGTTCAATCCTGAAATATATTTTAAAGTAGTTTCAGAATTGCTTCACCTGTACTACTATGGTAAGCAAATCTAGTAAAAAGAGTCCGGGAATTGTTTGCAATTCTTTCCTCCTTGCCCAAGACTGAAGGCATATTAGTAAAATATTGTGTTCATAAGTTACTTGGATTAGTTCTTACTTCATCCTTTCCTTTTTCCTTTCCCTGTAGTGCTATTCTTTTGAAATAAAATTAGGCTCAATTGTTTTAGTTTGCTTTCAGTTATAGGTTCCTCCCCATTCCCATTCTTATTGTTTTAATTTTGTTTTGAATATGTAGAATATTAACATGCTCTCAAAAATCAAAACTATATTTATCCTCCATAGTGTTTTAGTTTGATTCCCACCTCCCCTTTTATGAAGGAAAAGATATGTTACTAGCAAAAGGGCATTTATTGTACCTTTGTTCATTTTTGTTATTTAAAGTAAATTTTGTCGGGCTTCCCTGGCACAGTGGTTAAGCATCTGCCTGCCAACGCAGGGGACACGGGTTGGAGCCTGGGTACAGAAAGATCCCACATGCCGTGGAGCAACTAAGCCCGTGCGCCACAACTACTGAGCCCGCACGCCTAGAGCCCCTGCTCCACAACAAGAGAAGCCACCTCAGTGAGAAGCCTGCACATTGCAACAAAGAGTAGCGCCCACTCTCTGCAACTAGAGAAAAGCCTACGCGTAGTGACGAAGACCCAATGCAGCCAAAAATACATAAAATAAATTTATTTAAAAAAATAATTAAAAAAAATTTTGTCTATTGAGATTAAGATTATAAAGGAATTTAACTTTTGGAATTATACTCCAGGCTGAGTGATTTGTAACTCTGATTTGTGGGGACAGTGGTTCTCAATGATTTTCCTATTCCAGTACACCAGAGTTACTGTCCAATGTTTTCAGTAACGTTCAATCCATGCTGTAGTGATTGGGTGGAGGTGAGAGTGCAGGAGGGATACAGGTGTCTTCTCTAACCCATTTTTGAGAATGCTTGCTTGCTGTAGGGTTAATGAGAACAGTAGAACCTCCCAAGTATATTGGTCGCGGAAAATCACAGAGAGAGACTCCTTTGACAGAAAAGAAACAATGACTGTGTTTAAGATAAAATAATTAAATCAAGCAAGCAAACACAAAAATTTTAGTTCCAGATTAATGTAAGTGAAAAAATACCACTTCAGTGCCTTAACTGTGCTGCCTCAGATGCACCTTCCTTTGTTTTCCCACAGAGGTGCTTACTTACGTGGGAATTCTGTGCCTTGATGATATTCTCAGCAGCATGTCTGGAAAGTCACACAACTAGATGATTTATATTCATCCTGTATTTGCCATTGCTAATAATGTGTATATTAGGTTTATAAATCTTTAATCCAGGATAAAGCTATGACAGAGCAGCTATAATTTACCTGGTTGAAAGAACAGAAGGTATCTTGATGTGAAGTGTCATAATATAGTTGTGTTTCTTCTCTTTGCTACAGCCTTAATACAGATACTGGCAGCTGCTGTAGCTGAGCGCGATGTGGTTTATTTCACCTTTGGGGACTCAGAATTGATGAGAGACATTTACAGCATGCACACGTTCCTTACTGAAAGGAAACTGACTGTTGGTAAGTAGGGGATAGTCTTGACACTTGGTATCTAGATGGATTGTACACCATTCAGGAGGAGCACTTGCTAAATCTGGATAGATCATAGTGGATAAGAAAAAATGGAAGTGTGACTTTGATGGGGGGACAAGGTCTTAGAGGGGCAACACTTGCAGAATCTTTTTTTCTGGCAAACTTTCATCCTCAGTCTTGAATGAGTATGTCAGCTTATTAATTTAAGGCCGAGAAGTTGGAGTTAGTGTCCATTTTATACTTTCGTGTGTATAGAAAACTGAAAGACGGAAGGTATTGGCGGGTAAGTTAAAACCTAAGCGGCCTCACTCTGAGTCATGTTTATCACACATGCCAGCATCCTCCATCTACTGTTTCAGCTGGACCTGAAAGGCCTTGCTATCATGGGAGCTAAATGTAAAATTAGAGTTCCCACGAACTCCCAAAACAATGCATGGATGATGTACCATGTATAGCCTGCTGTAATTATGAGCTAATAAGTAGTTTCTTTAAGGTATTCTAAAAAATTTTAACTTTATGTCAGGAAAGCCTTCCAGGCTTTTTTTTAAAATAAAGCCTTCGTGCTCTATTTTCAAAAGCCAAATGTGAGCATATATTATTTAGATTAAGATAAAACTGAAGTGTTCTGTAGTAGTTTTATCCATCTACATACCTTAATGTGCAAATTGGTCTGGCTTTCTACTCTTCAGGAGAAGTATATAAGCTGTTGCTACGATATTACAATGAAGAATGTAGAAACTGTTCCACCCCTGGACCAGACATCAAGCTTTATCCATTCATATACCATGCTGTTGAGTCTTGTGTGGAGACCACCAACCAGCCAGGACAAAGGACTGGGGCCTGAGGATCCAAGTGAATAGAACCTCCTTCCACCTCTCATGAGAAACATCCTTTCTGAATTGTCAGGTGTAACATATGAACTGACTTAATATAAATGTGTATATAATCCACATTTGTAGGCAAGGATGCAGTCCCTTCCACAAACATAGACATATTTTGTTTCCATTTTTTTCTATTTCAGTCTTCATTCTTTGATTTTTCTTTCTTTTGCCCATCAGATTTCTTGTGAAATTTCATGAAAGTTTGTGCTCAGCCTGTCAGGTCTCTTTTTTGATGCCTGTATATTATACAAATTGCCTCTGCAGCTAGCAGATGCCAGGGAAGAAGGTGAAATCCTAGAATCTGTTTAACTAACTGGGTCTGCTAAAGATCTCCCTGTGAGCCTTTCACCCCCTAATCTTGTTATGATTGCATTGTTGGAGTTTTTGATTTTTGAAAATTAAGAGTTGGGGGTTTTTTTCATACATGTTACATAATGCAGGTCCCCTAGGTTAAAAGTTTTGTATTTAAGGCAGAATAATTTCCAGAAAGTTATTTAGCGACATCACCTTTGTCTGTAATGGTTTGTCTGTCCTTTTTCCCCGATCAATTTTTATTGATACTGTTTTTGGAAACTGACCGAAATGGAAGGAAATGTAGAATAAAAGAGAGTTTCCCAAATGGTGTTTAAAAAACAAACAGATTCAAGAGCCTTGAAGGATCTTTTGTTTCTTGGGTTGTTTTTTTTTTTTTCTTTCTTTTTGAATTAGGATTATTGTTTGTTCCTTGGTGCTTGAGGCATATTCATATAACCAAAGGTTAGAAACTGGGAACTTCATGGTGATCTGTACATAGTGAAGTTTCTCTGGTACTCAAAGGTTATATAGTTAGTTAATAAATTTTCATTAACAAATCATTTGTCAAACTCCCATATCATCTATATTTCATATATATAAAAAAAATATGTTCTTTAAGTGTGTCTACAGGCAAGCACATAAAATCTAAATAAAACTGGAATTGTGGAAATGATTAGGTTTAGGCTTTATTAGGGGCTCTGTTTAAAATCCTTTATTTACAATTGTGTCCATTTAAAATGGGCAACAAACATAAATAATAGTGTCTCTCAGAAGTTAAAGCCAATGTCAAGTCTGTGTTAACTGAGAGTAGAGTTTAATCACAAAAGCACTTATTTATATTTCTAAAGTAATTCTAAACCATACTGTTGAAGTTCTAGTTTATAGTCAACTGTCAGGGAAAGCTATTGGTGGTCAAATCCTATTAATAAGGAGTTTAAGTAGATGGTCCAAACACCTGGTATCAATATTGGCAGGGAAAAAATGGGGCCTTGGCCAGCATCTGTAACTCTTTTTGTTTATATAGAGATTGAGAGGTTAGTGGAATTTGGCACCTGAAGGCAGCCACTTGTCACTGATGAAGTTTTTTAAGATTCTTCATCATCTCTGAGTCCAAGGTGTCTGGCTTTATTTCTACTGGTACTAAAGTCTTCTCTTTCCTTTCCAACCCATTCCATGCTTTGGTTAAGCATTCATGGTATATTTCATTTCTTTTTATCTCTCTCTATATTCTTTCCCTCTTATCTAGCCCTAAGACTAAGTAAACAGTTCTTTAAAATGTTGCATGAACAGTTTAGGAGGTTCATGTGGTAGAGAAATCATTGAGTCCAGGTAAGAAGACCCCCTCCAGCCTAATATTACAGAATATAGAATCTAAGACTCAGCTCTTAGTACTGAACAGGTTGGTGACCAGGCCATCTTCCTGACTGCCTTTCTTCTGTTGAGGGGTTTTCAAGAATAAAAACCTGCCTACTTCTTTGTCCCAGTACGTTCGTGAATTGGGACGGTTTAATCATGTGGAATGCATAGAGAGAACTAATGTCCGTTTTTTGAGGTGGGGAGGGTGGTGGAGAGAACATGATTACTTTGTTCCTAAAGGCCCTCTGTAAAAAGAGGGACAAAATCAGACATCGAACTAACATTTGTATCTATTTTAAGACATTTAACAGCACCTTTTTGTTCTCTTTCATTTACGGTTTCTTTTATTACATGTTGTTTACCCTTCCCTTCTTTAATCTACTGAGGCATGAAAGGATATTTTCAGTTTAGAATTCTTAGGTTTTTAATATAACTCACTTGCTTTTCACTTTCTATCTAGCTCACTCAAATGTACAATAACAGTTTAAGGAAACAATGTGGAGTAATGGAAAGGGCATGAGATTTAAAATCAGACCAGCTGGGTTCAAATGCTAACTGTATCCCCAGCTAACATTTTAACCTTCTTTGGATAAACTGAATTGCTGAACCTTACTTAACTCATTTAGAAAATGGGTTATTAGCACCTACCAAGAAATACTGTATATAAAGCAATGAACATAGGGTCTGGCACTTAGTTGGTCCTTAATAAATGCCAACTATTTTAGTTGACCAGAAACATGTATGTGGCACCTACTGTATATTAGGGACTGTGCTCATTGCTTTATATATTTTAGCCCGTTTTACCCATCTGGGCTAACAGATGCCCAGACGTTAGGGAATACCATCTCAACTTCCAGGAGTTCATTATGAAAGGAGACTTACTTTGTAATCTGATAGAGCAAAGGTTCTGACACTCTTGTTCTCTACCAAGTTCGTAGTACAGCTTATTCTTCATCATGAATAACTAGTTATCACTGGGGTATATTAAATGGTCTCTGAGAGACTTACCTCTTTTCTTCCTGGTTGAAGTGACACTAAAGGCAAGCAGATAGGTATTTGAAAGCGAGATTGAAAAGAAGATCTAACCAAGCTACAGGATTGCTATGTCAGGTACTTAACCAATAATATATTGCTTTGGAAACCAAGCGTTAAGTTGCCCCACTCCAAGAATATGACGGAACAAAGAATTCACTGCATTATATTCTTTAACACTTCAACAGGAAGAGAAGCAATTGCATAGATTGTCACCTGTTTTCTTCTGTCTTCTCCAATCCATGTGGCTGCATATTCATGGCTTTTTTCTGATGTAAGGAAGAAGTGCATCCTAGGATGTCTGCTTTAAAGACAAACAAAGGTTAAGAAGGTGTGTCCTTCCTCCTCTCAACCCTGTGGATCTGCCCCAGTCCTTTTTCTGGAGGGAAGGGAAAGACCAGCCATTCCTGGAACTTGAGCTCAGAATATTTAATCCTGTCCTTTGGGGGCTGGAAGTGGGTCCTAATTTGATACTTATTAGAACAAACTGCCAGAATCCACTGACCCACTGCTGTTCTCTGTGCTCACTGGAGTCCCCTTAGTCCCTCCTCACCGGAGTCACACGGATCTACTGAGCCTTTAGAGTGGAAGGTTTCCCAAAGAAGACGACCAAAACTGACCAAAACTGTTCATCTGGTAACTGGTTTTATTTTTCCTGACTGTTTATTTTAAATGTAGGGCTAACAGGTCATGATGATTTTGAACCTGGGGATAAGGAGAGATCTGTGCTAATGTTTACATGATTTTTCTAGGAAGAGAATAAAGAAATTTTGATCCCCTTGGTACCACCTAATATACATACTCTCATTTATTTTTTAATTTATTTATTTTTGGCTGCATTGGATCTTCATTGCTGCGCACGGGCTTTCTCTAGTTGCAGAGAGAGGGGGCTACTCTTCGTTGCAATGTGCGGGTTTCTCACTGCAGTGGCTTCTCGTTGCAGAGCACGGGCTCTAGGTGCACGGGCTTCAGTAGTTGTGGCATGCGGGCCCAGTAGTTGTGGCTCGTGGGCTCTAGAGCGCAGGCTCAGTAGTTTTGGTGCACGGGCCTAGTTGCTCCGTGGCATGTGGGATCTTCCTGGACCAGGGCTCGAACCTATGTCCCCTGCATTGGCAGGCGGATTCCCAACCATTGCACCACCAGGGAAGCCCCATGCTCTCATTTTAAAAATGTATTGTGTGTCTTAGGTATTTGGTTAAAGTTTTTGCATATAGATTTGTTATTCCACATTAGGTGTTAGGCGTGTAGAAATGGTCATGGGCATAAGGAACTTTCCAAAGGTAAAGAGAATTCAGGCTGCATTAGTTTTTCTTCCTTGCCAGGTTCCTGATGTCATGTTTCCTGTTCATTTCCTTTTCCTAGTTTCCATCTTCCCTCAAGAGAACTCAAATAAGAAGATGTCTTGAAGGTTCTGAGGACCACCGTCCTTCCATTCATTCACATATTCACAGACACTTACAAGTGCCTTCTCTGGGCAGCCATTGAACTGTCTGCTCAGGGATGCAAAGATAAATGACTTGTCCTCTGCACTCAGATCTAAACTGAGGCACAGAGAGAGGGTGATACAAAAAACCCCACAAATATCATTTTCTTTTCACTACTCTGTTGCAATTCAACCTAGAAAAAACGAATTGAATTTTAATGCCAAAAATTTAGAAATTCAAATAGGCCCCTGGACCATGTCAGTTCACCAGTGTTTAATGCCCTTACACAACTTTCTCTGTTGGAGAGTTGTATAAACAAATGGCCTAACTTATAACGTTAAGATGGGCTACCTAAATGCCCTTTCTTGACTTAATATAGGAGCTGGCATGTGGCTTCTTGCCATCTTGATTCCTATCATCTCAAGTGCCTGCCATCTCTGGTTCTTGGATTCTGAGAAAGTGGCACTGAAGTCTAAAAAGTAGATTTCCTAATAGAAATGTTACTTTTCCCTGTGGTGAGTCCACACAGGGTAGGTAGAAGGTCAGGTTTATTTTAGCTGGAATTATATTGCCTCAGTTTGAATACTATACATTTAATAGATGAAAAATGAAAATTAGCTTTTACTTGATATCAAGGAAAAAAATTTTACTTGGCATCAAAATATTTCAAAATATGGGAACCTTGGGGATGAAATAATAAAAGGGTTCTTGGTGGTGAAAAGATGGGAGACCATGGCAGAGTGTTGCATTTTCTATTAAGATTTGTAACAATATAAAGTTGGGCATAAAAAATTTCAAATTTGGGAAGAAATATACCCACTGTAGAATTGATAATACTCTCAAAAATATACCCTGATCTGCTCTTGAACATGTATGAAGCATTGTCATCAGAATCTTGACCTTTGCAGTATTTTATAGAGTATTCATTTATTCCACAGATATCATATTTCATTAACTCTAAAGCATTTTTTTCACATTGCAGCATCTGAAATCCAAATACTTCTAAAACTTGGTGGTATATCATAATTTGCAGTATTTTTTAATGGTACATAAACATATTTTATAATCTGTGGAACCTTATATTTGAGGAAACATGGTAATTAGAATGCCAACCATATACCAGTCAGTTTTAAGCTTTGGAGCTGTAATTGTGACCAAGATAGACTGGGTCCTTGTTATCAAGTTTACACTGTAGTGGAGAACACAGACAAGAGCTGGTAACATGACTTAGACTGGGTAGTCAGGAAATGGTTTTCTTTTTAAGGGGAATTTCCAACATATACAAAAATAAAGTAGGGTAATAAACCTCCATATATGTATTATCACCCATCTTCAACAATGATCAATTCATAGCTAATCTCGTTTGCTCCATATTCCTACCTATTACCCACCCCAATTTTTTGAAGTTCACCCCAGACATAATAAATGTCTTTAAAGACTATACCACAATATCATCACACTAAAATAAAAGAGAAAGGACTTCTTATTCCAAAAGATGCAGTAGACAAACATTTCCCTATTCTTCCTGCTAAGTACAGCTAAAAACCATGAACATGATATATAAAACAAATATAAAATTCTGAACGGGGGAAGAGAGAAGGCACACTGGCTAGGGGAATCCTGGGAACCAAGGAACAATACAGTGGTAAGTTCCCTGGATTTTGTTATTGGTTGTATATCCTATAGTGATTACTGGAAAAGGCAGCCACCTGGAAATTCTGAGTGCAGATAAAGAAAGGCCCAAGAAAAGCCTACTCTCTTTAGCCAACGTACCAGGAAAGGGGCAGCCTACAAGACAGAAACTTTTATGTAATAAACCCTCTATTCAAGCCAAACACACAAAAACAACAACAACAACAAAACTAAGACCCTACCAGCAAAGATAATGTATAGAGCCTAGGCTTTCACCCTTTCCAGGTTATAACAAAATGCTCCAGTAGGTCAGGTGGTAAAGAGGGTCTCTCCCAACGCAGCTGGGAGTGGAGAACACATGCAAACACTGGACTTCTATCTCCACCTGAGCTAACATGGCTCCTCTCCCGTTTCCTGTTAGGTGCCCTGCCCCTTCCACTAGGAAGTGTCAGAGGAAGCCTAACTGACAGTCAGAACTTTTTCCCACTTCTCAGCAGAACTGAGGCCATTCATGCACTTCCATCTACCATTCTGCATTGTCAATGGAGAATACATGAAGAGCATCAGGGTGCTCCCCTTCCTAGCCAGAATTATGTCAGCATAGCCTACAGTGGAGCCTGAACTCCACTTTCTACCCAGCAGTGACAAGGAGCCCTCCCCTCTGTGTGTCAACTGAGGCAGAGAGGAGAACCTGAACATCCATCTCCATCTGGCTGTAATGAGGCAGTGTCTTGTTCCCCAGCTGGAGCAGTACCTGAGGCCAGCTAAAACAGGTATCAGAGGAGGCCTACTAAAACACAAGATTTAGCGAGATCCAGATTCTCATAATATCCAAAATGTTCAATGAAAAATCACTTTCAATGAAAAATCACTTATCCTACCAAGAACCAGGAAGATCTCAACTTGAGTGACAAAAGGCAACGAACAAACATCAATATGGCGATGACACAAATGTTAGAATTACCTGACGAGGATTTTAAAGCAGCCATCATAAAAATGCTTCAACAAACAATTATGAACACTTGAAATAAATGAAAAAGTCTCAGCAAGGAAGTAGAAAGTCTCAACAAAGAGGTAGGAGATATAAGAAAAACCAATTTTAAATTTTAAAACTAAAAAAATACAATAACTGAAATTTTTAAAAAACCCTCCAAGAATGAGCTCAACAACAGAATAAAGAGGATAGAGGAAAGAATCAGTGAACTTGAAAATGGAACCATAGAAATTAGCCAATTTGAACAATGATAAAAATAGACTGAAAAATAATAAAAAATAGGGCCTCAGGAAAATCTGAGACTGAGACTATAACATATGATATAACATTCATATCATTGGAATTCCAGAAGAGAGGAGAAAGATGGTGTGGGATGAAGAAGTGTTCAAAGAAATAGTTTCTAAAAAAATTTCCCAAATTTATCAAAAGACATAAAAACCTATAGATTCAAAAAGCTGAGTGAACTCCAAACAGGATAAACTAAAAAAACATCCATACCAAAAGCACATCATAGTCAAACTTCTGGAACCAAAAAAGAAAAATTATTGAAAGCAGTCAGAAATGACATCTTACCTGCCAGGGCAGAGGCCAGGAGACATCACGGTGGTGGGTCTATATGGTGGCAGCTCTGTGGGGCTGTCCGGCTCTTACACTCGGCCGCCACCGGCTCCTACAGGGTCTTCTGCAAGGGGCTGACCCAAATACTGCTCATCTTCGACCTGGCCTGGTGGTTGCACATCAACTTCCCCTACGTCTTCATCATAGCTTCCATGACGCTCAAAGTCCACATGCAGGTTCATATTGAGATCCATCGAAGGCTTCCTCGGACTGACAGACGTGTCCTTAGGCTCAGGGCATCAGAGAACACACAGCATGAGGGACTCTCAGCATCCGCCTTGCAGAAGAGAAGGGAGCAGGTGATGACTCAAAATACTGTATGGACTTAACAGAACGCAGAAGGAGAGCCCTTGCCCGTCAGATATAACTTCCAGGACGAATAAGCTTGCAGTTGATGTAAATGGTAATTCACAAAATGAGGAGTTAACTTTGGAAATGAAAATGATCTGAGTAAGGTCAGCTTCTTGCTTCACGATGGCAACAAAGCACTTCCATGTTTGCAAGAATCAATAAGAAGAAATTCAGCTTCAGCAGCTGCTCAGAGGAAGACTGGATCTGTTCTTTGCTCCTGCAAAAGAGTGTTTTGCTGGGGTGTCCTGTGGCACTGGAGAAGCTCAGGTGAGGCACTGGCTGGGAGGAGGGCCCACAGCCACTGAGAGCCACAGAGGACAGAGCCACAAAGGAGAGCCTGGGGAGTCAGGACTACCATCCTCTCAAAAATGGTCAGAAATGGGGATTTGTGAGAATGAACCACCAAGTGCTTTTCTGGAGAGGCTAGACTCTGAGTTGGAACTGTCTTGCCTGCATTCCATCCTGTCTACACTGCTGCAGCACATCCCCAAATATTCTTGAATGATGAGACAAAATGTGTTTTCCCTGGCCATTCAAAGCTCATGTTTTCAGAGCAAACAGTAGAATACAAGAAAATGCTTTCATGTGAAAAAAGTACCCCAAATGATCTGCAGATAACACTGGCATTACTGGCTCTACAAGCTTTTGAATTAGCAAATCTGTTATGCCATAATTAAGGTACAAGCAGAACAATTAAAATAGTGAGATTAATTTTAAAAGTTGTCCTAAATGATTTCTTTTGCATTAAGTCTGGATGCAAACCATGCAGCCATGAAGCTCCTGCTTTGGTTTGTATGACCAGATAGACTTAAAGTAAGTGGAATTCAAATTCATGGAAAGCTGGTTGATATGGAAGGAAATTTTTGACTTTCAAATTGTGCTTGAAAAACATTCAGGATTGGGAAACCATTTCAAGGAGAATATTGATATATCCTACATAAATATCAGATTAGACCCTAAAGATTTAACATGAAGCTTTTACTATGCCTTCAACACCCATTCTAAAGGGCTACAGTCCCAGATACTGTCTCTCCAGACTGTCTCTGACCATCTAATGGAAGTAGATGTTTGTAAAATCAACCCCTCTGTACTTGCTCTGAGCCAGGCTGAGTTGATGGTAAGCTGTTACCATTTCTGCACTTTGTAGAATAATTTTGGTCAACAAAATTTGATTTCTCTTCTCTCATGCCTTTCCTTCCACTTCAAATGCAATAAATGGAGGCCCTACAGTGAAAGTTGCAACATTAACCTTACCTTTAGATAAACCTTTCTCTAATTAGGAACCCTAGCAGTGTTATTTGAAATAAAAATGAGCTTGAGGCTATCTGTCGTTGCTCAGTTATAGAGAGGCAAATCAAGTATTTCCCTTATAGAAGGTCTCCAGTTTATAGGAGTCAAGGTATCTCTTACACTTAGATTTTTCTGGGTTAACTCCTTTTGTTGTGTGTTGATAACTTTGATAAAAGGCACTTAAGAATGTAAGTTTTTAAGGAGTCCCAAAGTAAGACTTAACCAATTTCAGAATTTGACTGCATATATTAGTTTATATTGTGTGCTAAATTACTATGTCGTGTGTTATTTTAGTGTTTTGGGAAAATGAAAAATAAAGCCCATTCTTTGGCATAATAAATGTCTCATTTTATGTGTGTAAAAGAAAATTACAATTGGTTTCTCATCAGGAACAATTAAGGCCAGAAGGAAGTGGCACAACACTTTTCAAATTCTGAAAGAAAAGAACTGCCAATGCAGAATTCTATATCTAGTAAAAATATGCTTCAGGGATGAAGGGGGAAAATCAAGACATTCTCAGATGAAGGAAAACTAGGAGAACTTGTCTCCAGCATACCTGCCCTAAAAGAATGACTAAAGGAAGTTCTTGAAACATCAGGAAATGATAAAAGAAGGAATCTTGAAACATCAGGAAGAACAGAAAGAGTAAAAATATGGATAAATACACTGTATTTTTCTTGAGTTTTCTAAATTATGTTTGTTGAAGCAAAAATTATAGCTGTCTATTGTGGTTTTCAATGTATATAGAGGAAATAAGACAATTATAAATGGGAGGGTCAAGGGCATAAAGAGAGGTAAGTTTTTTATACTTCGCTCAAACTGGTAAAATATTGACGCCAGTAGACAGGGACAAGTTATGTATTTATAAGGTAATACCTAGAGCAACCACTCTGAAAGCTGTAGAAAGAGGTACACTCAAAAATGCGATAGATACGTCAAAATGGAATTTTTAAAAAATGTTCAATTAACCCACAGATAGGCAGGAAAAGAAAACAGAAAAATGTTATACATAGAGAACAACCAGAAAATAAAAAATAATGGCAGACTTAAATATGCATACATCATAATTACATTAAATAACACAACACTAAATATTAAAAACAGAGATTGGCAGTGCATTAAAAATATGACCCAATTATATGAACTATATGTTGTCTGTAAGAAACTCACTTCAAATATAATGATAAAGGGAGGTTGAAAGTGAAAGGATGGAATAAAAGGTATACTTTGAAACATTAATCAAAAGCAGGAGTGGCTATATTGGTATCAAATAATGTAGACTTTAGAGCAAGAAATTTAGGGATAGAGAGGGATGTTTCATAGTGATAAAAGGGTCAATCCACTAAGAAGACAGCAATCTTAAATTTTTATGTACAAAGTAATAAGGATGCAAAATATGTGAAGCAAAAACTGACAGAAATGAAGGGAAACAAATATAAAATTATAGTTCATGACTTCAACATCCCTCTCTCAACAATTGATAGAACAATTTGATAGAAAATCAGCAAAGGGAATTCCCTGGTGGTCCAATTGTTAGGACTCTGCACTTTGACTGCTGAGGCCGTGGGTTCAATCCCTGGTCGGTGAACTAAGATCCCACAAGCCATGTGGTGCAGCCAAAAAAAAAAAAAAAGCAAGGATATAGAACTCAACATCATCCCATCAATCAATCAATGTGATCTAAACACTTAAAAAACACTTCACTCGGGCTTCCCTGGTGGCGCAGTGGTTGAGAATCTGCCTGCCAATGCAGGGGACATGGGTTCGAGCCCTGGTCTGGGAAGATCCCACATGCCACGGAGCAACTGGGCCCGTGAGCCACAATTACTGAGCCTGCGCATCTGGAGCCTGCGGGTCTGGAGCCTGTGCTCCACAACAAGAGAGGCCGCAATAGTGAGAGGCCCGCGCACCGCGATGAAGAGTGGCCCCCGCTTGCCACAACTAGAGAAAGCCCGCGCACAGAAACGAAGACCCAACACAGCCATAAATAAATAAATAAATAAATAATTTTTTTTAAAAACCAAAACACTCCACTTAACAATGACGGAATGCACAATCTTTCAAGTACCTGGGGAATATATGCCAAGATAGACCATTCCTAAGCTATAAAACAAACCTCAACAAATTGAAAAGAATTGAAATAATATAAAATGTGTCCTCTGGCCACAATGGAATCAATTAGAAATCAATAACAGAAAGCTAAAAGGAAAATTTCCAAACACTTAGAAACTAAACAACACACTTCTAAATAATTCATGGGTTAAGTCTCAAGGGAAATTTTAAGATATATGTTGAATAGAATGAAAATGAAAATATATACACACTACTGTATATAAAACAGATAACCAACAAGGACCTGCTGTATAGCACAGGGAACTATACTCAATATTTTGTAATAACCAATAAAGGAAAATAATCTGAAAAAAATATATATCTGAACCACTGCTGTACACCTGAAACCAACTATATTTCAATTAAAAAGAGGAAAGATCGCAAATCAATCTAGGCTACTACCTCAAGAAACTAGGGGAAAAAAAGCAAAATAAACTCAAGCAGAATGCAAAAATAAAGAGCTGAAATGAATAGGATAGAAAAAAAGTTAATTGAGAAACACAAATGAAACAAAAAGCTTTGAAATGTTCAATCAAATTGACAATCCTCTCACATGACTGAAAGGGAAAAATAGAGAAGACTCAAGTTACTAACATCAAGAATAAAATAAGGGATATTACTACAGACCCTGCAGACATTAAAAATATAATAATGGAATACCATAAACAACTCTACACATATATCTGACAACTTTGATTATATGGAGCAATTCCTCAAAAAGTACAAACTACTACAACTCATCAAATATAAAATGTATAATTTGAGTAATCATATAACTATTATGGAAATTGAGTGTAATTTTGTAACTCTCACAAAGCAATCTTCACACCTACATGGTTTCACTGGAGAATTCTACCAGCTGTTTAAAGCAGAATTAACATGTCTATACAAACGCTTCCTGAAATAGAAGAGGAGGGAAAACTTCCCAATTTGTTTTATTACCTTGATACCAAAGCCAAAGACAGTAAAAACACAAACAGAACTGCAGACCAGTATCTCTCATGATTAGAGATAGAAAAATTCTTAACGAAGTGTTAGCAAATAGAATTCAGCAATATAGTAAAAAATTATACACCATGACCAAGTGGGATTTATCCCAGGTATGCAAGGCTGGTTCAATTAATGTAATCATAGCAATAGGCTAAGGAAGTCATATGATCATATCAAAAGATGCAGAAAAAGCATTTGACAAAATCCAAGCCACATTCATGATAAACACTCAGCAAACTAAGAATACAGGGGAACTTCCTCAACATGACATACACACACAAAATCTACAAAAGTCTACAGTTAACACTGTGCTCAATGTTTAGAAACTAGATGATTTCTTCCTAAGGTCAGGAACAACGCAAGGATCTCTCACTATGTCTATCCCACATCATACTGGAAGTTCTAGATAATGCAATATAACAGTAAAAGGTATATAGGTAGGTTGGGAAGGAAGAAATAAAACTTGGAGATTAACCAAGATGGCGGAGTAGAAGGACGTGCTCTCACTCCCTCTGGCGAGAGCACCAGAATCACAACAAGCTGCTGGACAATCGTCAACAGGAAAACACAGGAACTCACAAAAAAAGATACCCCACATCGAAAGACAAAGGAGAAGCCACAATGAGATGGTAGGAGGGGCGCAATCAGAGTAAAATCAAATCCCATAACTGCTGGGTGGGTGACTCACAGACTGGTGAACACTTATACCACAGAAGTCCACCCACTGGAGTGAAGGTTCTGAGCCCCACGTCAGGCTTCCCCACCTGGGGGTCCAGCAACGGGAGGAGGAATTCATAGAGAATTAGACTTTGAAGCTTAGTGGGAATTGATTGCAGGACTTTGACAGGACTGGGGGAAACAGAGGCCCCGCTCTTGGAGGGCGCACACAAAATAGTGTGCGCATCGGGACCCAGGGGAAGGAGCAGTGACCCCGGGGGAGACTGAACCAGACCTACCTGCTGGTGTTGGGGGGTCCCCTGCAGAGGCGGGGTGTGGCTCTGTTTCACCGTGGAGACAAGGACACTGGCAGTGGAGGTTCTGGGAAGTGCTCCTTGGCGTGAGCCCTCCCAGAGTCTGCCATTAACCCCACCAAAGAGCCCAGGTAGGCTCCAGTCTTGGGTTGCCTGAGGCAAAACAACCAACAGGGAGGGAACCCAGCCCCACCCATCAACAGTCAAGTAGATTAAAGTTTTACTGAGCTCTGACCACAGCAACAGTCAGCTCTACCCACCACCAGAGCCTCCCATCAAGCCTCTTAGATAGCCTCAACCACCAGAGGGCAGACAGCAGAAGCAAGAAAAACTACAATCCTGCAGCCTGTGGACCAAAAACCACAGTTACAGAAAGATAGACAAGATGAAAAGGCAGAGGGCTATGTACCAGATGAAGGAACAAGAAAAAACCCCAGAAAAACAACTAAATGAGGTGGAGATACGCAACCTTCCAGAAAAAGAATTCAGAATAATGATAGTGAAGATGATCCAGGACCTCGGAATAAGAATGGAGGCAAAGATTGAGAAGATGCAAGAAATGATTAACAAAGACCTAGAAGAATTAAAGAACAAACAAACAGAGATGACCAATACAATAACTGAAATGAAAACTACACTAGAAGGAATCAATAGCAGAATAACTGAGGCAGAAGAACGGATAAGTGACCTGGAAGACAGAATGGTGGAATTCACTGCTGCGGAACAGATTAAAGAAAAAAGAATGAAAAGAAATGAAGACAGCCTAAGAGACCTCTGGAACAACATTAAACGCAACAATATTCGCATTATAGGGGTCCCAGAAGGAGAAGAGAGAGAGAAAGGACCAGAGAAAATATTTGAAGAGATTATAGTCGAAAATTTCCCTAACATGGGAAAGGAAATAGCCACCCAAGTCCAGAAAGTGCAGTGAGTCCCATACAGGATAAACCCAAGGAGAAACACGCCGAGACACATAGTAATCAAAGTGGCAAAAATTAAAGACAAAGAAAAATTATTGAAAGCAGCAAGGGAAAAACGACAAATAACATACAAGGGAACTCCCATAAGGTTAACAGCTGATTTCTCAGCAGAAACTCTACAAGCCAGAAGGGAGTGGCATGATATACTTAAAGTGATGAAAGGGAAGAACCTACAACCAAGATTACTCTACCCAGCAAGGATCTCGTTTAGATTTGATGGAGAAATCAAAAGCTTTACAGACAAGCAAAAGCTAAGAGAATTCAGCACCAACAAACCAGCTCTACAACAAATGCTAAAGGAACTTCTCTAAGTGGGAAACACAAGAGAAGAAAAGGACCTACAAAAACAAACCAAAAACAATTGAGAAAATCGTCATAGGAACATACATATTGATAATTACCTTAAACGTGAATGGATTAAAGGCCCCAACCAAAAGACACAGACTGGCTGAATGGATACAAAAACAAGACCCATATATATGCTGTCTACAAGAGACCCACTTTAGACCTAGGGACACATACAGACTGAAAGTGAGGGGATGGAAAAAGATATTCCATGCAAATGGAAATCAAAAGAAAGCGGGAGTAGCTATACTCATATCAGATAAAATAGACTTTAAAATAAAGAATGTTACAAGAGACAAGAAAGGACACTACATAATGATCAAGGGATCAATCCAAGAAGAAGATATAACAATTATAAATATATATGCACCCAACATAGGAGCACCTCAATACATAAGGCAACTGCTAACAGCTATAAAAGAGGAAATCAACACTAACACAATAATACTGGGGGACTTTAACACCTCACTTACACCAATGGACAGATCATCCAAAATGAAAATAAATAAGGAAACAGAAGCTTTAAATGACACAATAGACCAGATAGATTTAATTGATATATATAGGACACTCCATCCAAAAACAGCAGATTACACGTTCTTCTCAATTGCGCACAGAACATTCTCCAGGATAGATCACATCTTGGGTCACAAATCAAGCCTCAGTAAATTTAAGAAAATTGAAATCATATCAAGCATCTTTTCTGACCACAATGCTATGAGATTAGAAATGAATTACAGGGAAAAAAACGTAAAAAAGACAAACACATGGAGGCTAAACAATACATTACTAAATAACCGAGAGATCAATGAAGAAATCAAAGAGGAAATAAAAAAATACCTAGAGACAAATGACAATGAAAACACGACGACCCAAAACCTATGGGATGCAGCAAAAGCAGTTCTAAGAGGGAAGTTTATAGCTATACAAGCCTACCTCAAGAAACAAGAAAAATCTCAAGTAAACAATCTAACCTTACACCTAAAGAAACTAAAGAAAGAAGAACAAACAAAACCCAAAGTTAGCAGAAGGAAAGAAATCATAAAGATCAGAGCAGAAATAAATGAAATAGAAAAAAAGAAAACAATAGCAAATATCAATAAAACTAAAAGTTGGTTCTTTGAGAAGATAAACAAAATTAGCCAGACTCATCAAGAAAAAGAGGGAGAGGATTCAAATCAATAAAATCAGAAATGAAAAAGGAGAAGTTACAACAGACACCACAGAAATACAAAGCATCCTAAGAGACTACTACAAGCAACTTTATGCCAATAAAATGGACAACCTGGAAGAAATGGACAAATTTTTAGAAAGGTATAACCTTCCAAGACTGAACCAGGAAGAAACAGAAAATATGAACAGACCAATCACAAGTAATGAAATTGAAACTGTGATTAAAAATCTTCCAACAAACAAAAGTCCAGGACCAGATGGCTTCACAGGTGAATTCTATCAAACATTTAGAGAAGAACTAACACCCATCCTTCTCAAACTCTTCCAAAAAACTGCAGAGGAAGGAACACTCCCAAACTCATTCTATGAGGCCACCATCACCCTGATACCAAAACCAGACAAAGACATTACAAAAAAAGAAAATTACAGACCAATATCACTGATGAATATAGATGCAAAAATCCTCAACAAAATACTAGCAAAGAGAATCCAACAACACATTAAAAGGATCATACACCACGATCAAGTGGGATTTATCCCAGGGATGCAAGGATTCTTCAATATACGCAAATCAATCAATGTGATACACCATATTAACAAATTGAAGAATAAAAACCATATGATCATCTCAATAGATGCAGAAAAAGCTTTTGACAAAATTCAACACCCATTTATGATAAAAACTCTCCAGAAAGTGGGCATAGAGGGAACCTACCTCAACATAATAAAGGCCATATATGACAAACCCACAGCAAACATCATTCTCAACGGTGAAAAACTGAAAGCATTTCCTCTAAGATCAGGAACGAGACAAGGATGTCCACTCTCACCACTATTATTCAACATAGTTCTGGAAGTCCTAGCCACGGCAATCAGAGAAGAAAAAGAAATAAAAGGAATACAAATTGGAAAAGAAGAAGTAAAACTGTCACTGTTTGCGGATGACATGATACTATACATAGAGAGTCCTAAAACTGCCACCAGAAAACTGCTAGAGCTAATTAATGAATATAGTAAAGTTGCAGGATACAAAATTAATGCACAGAAATCTCTTGCATTCCTATACACTAATGATTAAAAATCTGAAAGAGAAATTATGGAAACACTCCCATTTACCATTGCAATAAAAAGAATAAAATACCTAGGAATAAACCTACCTAGGGAGACAAAAGACCTGTATGCAGAAAACTATAAGACACTGATGAAAGAAATTAAATATGATACCAACAGATGGAGAGATATACCATGTTCTTGGATTGGAAGAATCAACATTGTGAAAATGACTATACTACCCAAAGCAATCTACAGATTCAATGCAATCCCTATCAAATTACCAACGGCAATTTTTACGGAGCTAGAACAAATCATCTTAAAATTTGTATGAAGACACAAAAGACCCCGAATAACCAAAGCAGTTTTGAGGGAGAAAAACGGAGCTGGAGGAATCAGACTCCCTGACTTCAGACTATATTACAAAGCTACAGTAATCAAGACAATATGGTACTGGCACAAAAACAGAAACATAGATCAATGGAACAAGATAGAAAGCCCAGAGATTAACCCACGCACCTATGGTCAACTAATCTATGACAAAGGAGGCAAAGATATACAATGGAGAAAAGACAGTCTCTTCAATAAGTGGTGCTGGGAAAACTGGACAGCTATATGTAAAAGAATGAAATTAGATTACTCCCTAACACCATACACAAAAATAAACTCAAAATGGATTAGAGACCTAAATATAAGACTGGACACTATAAAACTCTTAGAGGAAAACATAGGAAGAACACTCTTTGACATAAATCACAGCAAGATCTTTTTTGATCCACCTCCTAGAGTAATGGAAATAAAAACAAAAATAAAGAAATGGAACCTAATGAAACTTCTAAGCTTTTGCACAGCAAAGGAAACCATAAACAAGACGAAAAGACAATCCTCAGAATGGGAGAAAATATTTGCAAACGAATCAACGGACAAAGGATTAATCTCCAAAATATATAAACAGCTCATTCAGCTCAATATTAAAGAAACAAACAACCCAATCCAAAATGGGCAGAAGACCTAAATAGACATTTCTCCAAAGAAGACATACAGATGGCCACGAAGCACATGAAAAGATGCTCAACATCACTAATTATTAGAGAAATGCAAATCAAAACTACAATTAGGTATCACCTCACTCCTGTTAGAATGGGCATCATCAGAAAATCTACAATCAACAAATGCTGGAGAGGGTGTGGAGAAAAGGGAACCCTCTTGCACTGTTGGTGGGAATGTAAATTGATACAGCCACTATGGAGAACAATATGGAGGTTCGTTAAAAAACTAAAAATAGAATTACCATATGACCCAGCAATCCCACTACTGGGCATATACCCAGAGAAAACTGTAATTCAAAAAGCCACATGCACCCGAATGTTCATTGCAGCACTATTTACAATGGCCAGGTCATGGAAGCAACCTAAATGCCCATCAACAGACGAATGGATAAAGAAGTTGTGGTACATATATACAATGGAATATTACTCAGCCATAAAAAGGAACGAAATTGAGTCATTTGTTGAGAAGTGGATGGATCTAGAGACTGTCATACAGAGTGAAGTAAGTCAGAAAGAGAAAAAGAAATATCGTATATTAACGCATGTATGTGGAACCTAGAAAAATGGTACAGATGAGCCGGTTTGTAGGGCAGAATTTGAGACACAGATGTAGAGAATGGACATATGGACACCAAGGGGGGAAAACTGCGGTGGGGTGGGGATGGTGGTGTGCTGAATTGGGCGATTGGGATTGACATGTATACACTGATGTGTATAAAATTGATGCCTAATAAGAACCTGCAGTATAAAAAAACAAACAAAACAACTAATACTAAACTTTCATTGGGTTATTTGTATGGAAACATGTTAATATAAATGTTTCAGACATTACATGAAATTTCTAAAAATCTTATATTTGTATTTGTATGGAGATATGTTAATATAAATGTTTCAGACATTACATGAAATTTCTAAAAATCTTTAAAAAAAAAAAAGAAATAAAACTTATTTTGTTCCCAGTTACATGATTATTGTTGTAGAAAATCCCAAAGATGAACAAAAAACTACTGAACTAATCAGCCATTGTATTAAGGTTTCAGGATACAAGGTTAATGCACAAAAATCAATTGCTTTGGGACTTCCCTAGTGGCGCAGTGGTTAAGAATCCGCATGCCAGTGCAGGGGACATGGGTTCAAGCCCTGGTCTGGGAAGATCCCACATGCCATGGAGCAACTAAGCCCATGCGCCACAACTACTGAGCCTGCGCTCTAGGGCCCGCAAGCCACAACTACTGAGCCTGCGCTCTAGAGCCCGCGAGCCACAACTACTGAGCCCGTGTGCCACAACTACTGAAGCCCGCGTGCCTAGAGCCCATGCTCTGCAACAAGAGAAGCCACCACAATGAGAAGCACATGCACCGCAACGAAGAGTAGCCCCCACTCACCGCAATTAGAGGAAGCCCGCGTGCAGCAACGAATACCCAACGCAGCCAAAAATAAAATAAATAAATTTATTTTAAAAAAAAATCAATTTCTGGGCTTCCCTGGTGGTGCAGTGGTTGAGAATCTGCCTGCCAATGCAGGGGACACGGGTTCAAGCCCTGGTCTGGGAAGATCCCACATGCCGTGGAGCAACTAGATCCGTGAGCCACAACTACTGAGCTGGCGCGTCTGGAGCCTGTGCTCTGCAACAAGAGAGGCCACGATAGTGAGGCCCGCGCACCGCGACGAAGAGTGGCTCCCGCTCATCGCAACTAGAGAAAGCCCTCACACAGAAACAAAGACCCAACACAGCCAAAAATAAATAAATAAATAAATTTATTTAAAAAAAAATTCCTTTGCTATATACCAGCAATAAACAATTGGAATGTGAAATTTAAAATATAATGATATTTACATTAACACCCCAAAAATAAAATAATTAGGTATGTCACAAAATATGTACAGGATCTGAGGAAAACTACAAAACTGATTAAACAAATCAAAGATGATCTAAATGAATGGAGACATAATCCATGTTCATGAATAGGAAGACTCAATATTGTTAGGGTGGCACAATATGCATTGATCCATAGATTTCAATGCAATCTCAGTCAAAATCCCAGTAAGTTATTTTTGGATACAGACAAACTGATTCGAAAGTTTACATGGAAAGGCAAAAGACCCAGAATGGCCAACATAATACAAGACAAGAAAAGCACCACCAGCAGGCTTACATTACCTGACTTCAAGTCTTACTATAAAGTACAGTAATCAAGACAGTGTGGTATTGCCAAAAGTATAGACTAACAGCTCAATGGAACAGAAAAACGAGCCCAGAGATAGAACCACATAAATACAGCCAATTGATCTTTGGCAAAAGACCAAAGGCCATTCAATGGAGAAAGGATAGCCTTTTAAACAGATGTTCAAACTGGACATCCACGTGCAAAAAAATTAATCCAGACCTTACACCTTTCACAAAAATTAACTAAAAATAGGTCATAGGCTAAATGTAAAACACAAAACTCTAAAATTTCTTGAAGCTAACACAAGCCAAAATCTAGGCAACTTGGGCTTGGTGATGAGTTTTTAGATACAATACCAAAAGCATCATCCATGAAGGAAAAAATAGATAGGTTAAAATGAATAACTTCTCCTCTGCAAAAGACACTATAAATGAAATGAAAAGGCAAGCTACAGACTGGGAGAAAATATTTGTGAAACACACACTTGATAAAAGACTTGTACGTTCCAAAATGTATGAAGAACTCTTAAAAACTGAACAATCCAATTAAAAAATAGACAAGAGAACTGCTACACATGTATTAGAATGGTTAAAATCCACAGCACTAACAATATCAAATGCTGGCGAGGGTATGGAAATAAAGGAACTCTCAGTCTTTGCTAGTAGGAATGCAAAATAGTACAGCCACTTTGGAAGACAGTTTGGTAGTTCCTTACAAAAGTAAACATAGTCTTATCGTATGATCCAGCAACCACATTCCTACATATTTACCCAAATGAGATGAAAACTTATGTCCACAGAAAATTCTGCACATGAATGTATACAGTGGCTTCATTTATGATTGTCAAACCTGGAAGCAATCAAGAGGTCCTCTGGTCGGTGAATAGACTGTGGAACATCCATACACTGGAATATTATTCAGTGATAAAAACAAATGAAATATCAAACCACAAAAAGACATGGGAGAACCTCAAATTCACATTGCTAAGTGAAAGAAGCCAGTCTGAAAAGGCTACATATTGTATGATTCTAACTATATAACTTTTGGAAAAGGTAAAACTATAGAGACAGTAAAAAGAGCAGTGGTTGCCAGGAGTTTGGAGTGGGGAACAGAGATGGGGGAAGGAGTGAAAAGTTGGAGCATGGAATTTTTAGGGTGATCAGACTATATGATAATGTAATGTTAGATACATGACACTATGCACTTGTGAAAACCCATACAACTGTACAACACAAGCAGTGAACACCAAAGTGAACTAGGGACTTTAATAATAAGGAGCAATATTGGGACTTCCCTGGTGGTGCAGTGGTTAAGAATCCGCCTGCCAATGCAGGGGACATGGGTTCAAGCCCTGGTCCGGGAAGATCCCACATGCCACAGAGCAACTAAGCCCGTGTGCCACAACTACTGAGCCTGCGCTCTAGAGCATGCGAGCCACAACTACTGAGCCCGAGTGCCACAACTACTGAAGCCCGCAGGCCTAGAGCCCATGCTCCGCAACAAGAGAAGCCACTGCAAAGAGAAGTCCGTGCACCACAACAAAGAGTAGACCCCGCTGGCCACAACTAGAGAAAGCCTGCGCGCAGCAACGAAGACCCAATGCAGCCAAAAATTAATTAATTAATTAATTTAAAAAAATAATAAGTAGCAATATTGACTTACCAGTTACAAATGTACCACACTAATACAAGAAGTTAAGAATAGGGGAAACTCTGGGGAAGAGGGAGTGTTTAGGAACTACACATACTATCTTGTGAACTTTCTGTAAACCCAAAATTTCTCTAAAAAATAAACTCTCTTAAAGAGGGGGAGGGAGGGAGGGGAGAAGGCAAAGAGAGAGAGAGAATAGTATGAGTTGATTGTGGGGCTGGACTTCGCATGGCTTTGAGCTGCATTGAAGATTTCACTGTCTAAAAACAATGGGGTGCCACTGATAGGACTCAGGTACCCAGTGTCAAGGTTTAGGGTTGAACATGTGCTATTTCCAGGCCTCTTGTTGATGATGGAGGTCTTGAGACTTTTTCACTAGTCTACTGAAATGTAATTCTCTGTACCTTCATGTGTCTATGAACATACCAACTCCCCCTTCCTTTTATTAAATAGTAAGCCTAAATTCAACAAATATTTGCTCCATATACTGGAATTTTAAGAGTTTATCAGTCCTTGAGGATATGAAGGGGCCAAGAGAATTCTACTTCTATCAGTAGGGTAGAGTAAATGATTTTTAAAAAACCCCAGGGCTTCCCTGGTGGCACAGTGGTTAAGAATCCGCCTGCCAGTGCAGGGGACATGGGTTCGATTCCTGGTCCGGGAAGATCCCACATGCTGTGGAGCAACTAAGCCCATGTGCCACAACTACTGAGCCTGCGCTCTAGAGCCTGCAAGCCACAACTACTGAAGCCCGCACACCTAGAGCCGATGCTCTGCAAAAAGGGAAGCCACCGCAATGAGAAGCCCATGCACCACAACAAAGAGTAGGCCCCGCTCGCCACAACTAGAGAAAGCCCGCGCGCAGCAACAAAGACCCAATGCAGCCAAAAATAAATAAATAAATAAATTAAATAAAATTTAAAAACCCAACTATACTCTAGATATAACATACCTTTATGGATTTTTTTGTTCTTGAAAAGTCCCACCTCCTTTCAGCCTCCCCCCAAGTGAATTAAAACTAAATCTAGGAATAGTAAATGGTAAGCAAAGGGGAGAGAAAGGGTTG
Organism: Balaenoptera musculus; assembly: GCF_009873245.2. Classification (NCBI taxonomy): domain Eukaryota; kingdom Metazoa; phylum Chordata; class Mammalia; order Artiodactyla; family Balaenopteridae; genus Balaenoptera; species Balaenoptera musculus. The sequence continues at coordinate 47,674,950 of NC_045800.1, forward strand.
ACCTGAGGGTGGGTGCCAAAAATTGCACTATAACTTGTATTACTATACTTTGGGCCAATAAAGAAGGGGGAATGACTAGGCAGATTAGAAGAAGAATCAACTAAAACCAAAAGAAATGGAAAATAAAATTGGTTAAATGACAGATTAGACACAGTTGAAGAGAAGGTTTGAGATTGTCAGCTATATCTGATTACTCAAAGTGAGATACAGAGAAGTAAGTCAATGGATAAAAATTAAATGAGATGGTTCATTTGACGGCCTTCACAGATCTGTCTTTTGATTCAACAGTATTTGGATGGAAGATAACCCAGGACTATTCTCCTTCTAGACTCTGACCACACTTCAATGTTCTGTCCAACCTCAGCCTCCAAAGTACCTCTGAACCAGCTCATGTCTCATGCCTCCAAGACCAGCTAACACTGTATTTTGTGGCCAGTGCCTTGTCTCCAACAAGAGCTCCCAGATCCTTCAGAATTATTCAAATAAGGCCAAGGCCACTCACTATCCACTATCTGGCCAAGCTGCATTTGTGAACCTCTAACACCTGACTCTCTCTGGGCTTCTTTCTTTCTTCCTTCCTTTCTCTTTCTTCCTTTCTCTTTCTTTCTTTCCTTCTTTCTTTCTTTCTTATTTATGCCATGTTGGGTCTTCACTGCTGAGCATGGGCTTTCTCTAGTTGCGGCGAGTGGGGGCTACTCTTCGTTGCGGTGCGCGGGCTTCTCATTGCAGCGGCTTCTCTTGTTGCAGAGCACAGGCTCTAGGCGTGCGGGCTCAGTAGTTGCAGCACATGGGCTCTAGGGCACGTGGGCTCAGTAGTTGTGGCACGCAGGCGCTAGAGCGCAGGCTCAGTAGTTGTGGCGCATGGGCTTAGTTGTTCAGCAGCATGTGGGATCTTCCCGGACTAGGGATCAAACCTGTGTCCCCTGCATTGGCAGGCAGATTCTTAACCACTGCACCACAAGGGAAGTCCCTGGGCTATTATTTTAATTGCAACAATGTGGCCCTCTAAAGGGTGTGTGCCACTTCTGGAAGTTGTCAAGGCAGAAACACAAAGGCACCAAATGCCTCCTTGCAAAACTAGTTTAGTGACGGTGCCTTCTTTGAGGATAAACAGAAGCCATCTCAAGATGAGTCAGGTTACACCTTGGATGCCTTAGAGGAGAAGAACTGAAGCTGGCCCTAACAGATCTGCATCCTCTGGGCTCTGACAGCACAGCTCCTCGTGTCTGTGACTTCTGAAAGCACCATTTCCTAAAGCAGGAAGTGAAACGCATCAAGAAGATGTGCTTCCACCTGACCAACCTCTACAGGTCAGGCTTGGGTAGTACCTCTTTGAAAGACTCACACTCAAGCATGATTAGAGGCCTCCTGAATTCAGTGGCCCTTGAGGGGCACTCTTACATTCCCCTGGCTTCAGGGACTCCACCTGAACTTCTGCTCCCATCCCAAGGGCAGATGTTTACATACTCTTCCAGACACTTTTCCAAGCTGTGAACAAGGTGGAAACAATAAAGTTTTTTCTTTTTAACATGGAAAAAGTTTAAATTTAAAATAACTAAAGAGAGTGGCATGGACTTATATATACTACCAAATGTAAAATAGATAGCTAGTGAGAAGCAGCTGCATAGCACAGGGAGATCAGCTCGGTGCTTTGTGACCACCTAGAGGGGTGGGATAGGGAGGGTGGGAGGGAGATGCAAGAGGGAGGAGATATGGGGATATATGTGTATGTATAGCTGATTCACTTTGTTATAAAGCAGAAACTAACACACCATTGCAAAGCAATTATACTCCAATAAAGATGTTAATGAAAGATGTTAAGAAATCAAACAGAAAATCAGAAAATACTTTGCAATGAATAAAAATGAAGACACAATATACCAAATCTTATGAGATGCAGCTAAAGCAGTGCTTAGAGACAAATTTGTATCTGTAAATGCCTACACTAAGGAAAACGAAAGATCTCAAATCAATAACTTAACCTTCCACCCTAAGACACTGGAAAAAGCAGAACAAATTAAACCTACAAATAGAAGAAAGGAAACAATAAAGATTAGAGCAGGAAAAAATGAAACAGTGAACAGAAAACAATAGATAATTAATGAAACAAAAATCTGGCTCTTTGAAAAGATCAACGTAATTGATATACCTTTAGGTAGTTTGACAAAGAAGAAAAGAGAAGAATCAAACTACTAGAATCAGAATTGAAAGAGGGACATTAGTACTAATCTTACAGATGTAAAAATAATTATAAAGGAATACCATGAACAATTATTTGCCAACAAATTAACTAACTTAGGTGAAATGGACAAATTCTTAGGAAGACCCAAGCTACTGAAACTGACTCAAGAAGAAATAGACAATCTGAATAGACCTATAGCAAGTAGAAATATTGAATAGATAATTTTTCAAAACTAACCACAAAGATAAGCCTAGGCTGATATGGCTTCACTGCTAAATTCTACCAGATATTCCAAGAATTAATACCAACCAATTCTTCACAAAGTCTTCCAAACATAGAAGAGGCAGTAAAACTTCCCAAATCTTTCTGAAACATGTATTATTCCAATAATAAGAGTAGACAAAGACAGTCCAAGAAAACTTCACACCAATATCTCTTATGAATATGGAAGCAAAATCCTCTAGAACACACTAGCAAACTAAATTCACCAAACATATAAAATAAATTATACACCTTGACAAAGTGGGATTTATCCCAGGAATGCAAGGTTTGGTTAACATCTGAAAATCAATTAATGTAATGCATCATATCAATGGAATAAAAACAAAAATCACCTTATAATCTCAATAGATGTAGAAAAAGCATTTGACAAAATTGAACATCCTTTCATGATTGAAAGTACTCAACAAACTAGAAATACAAGGGAATTTCTTCAACCTAATAAAACACATCTACAAAAATCCCTCAGGTAACATCATATTTGATGAAAGACTGTGTCGTTTCCCGTAAGATCAGGAATGAGACAGGGATTTATGATTTCACCACTTCTATTCAACAATGTACAGGAGGTTCTACCCTGGGCAATTAAACAGGAAAAGTAAGGAATAGACATTTAGTTTGGAAAGGAAGAAATGAAAGCATTTCTATTCACAGATGGTATGATCCTGTACACAGAAAATTCTAAGGAACCCACTGACAACTTTTTAGAACTAAGAAATGAGTTCAGCAAGGTTGCAGGATACAAGATCATGTACAAAAATTAACTGTATTTCTATACACTTGCAATGGTCTATTTGAAAATGAAATTATGAAAGGAATTTCTTTTATAATAGCATCAAAAAGAATAAGGTACTTAGGAATAAATTTAACAAAAGAAGTACAAAATTTATACTCTGAAAAATACAATGCATTGTTGAAAGCAGTTAAAGAAGATCTAAATAAATGGAAAAGCTTCCCACTTTCAAGGATCAAAAGACAATATTGTTTAGATAGCAGTATTCCCCAAACTGATCTCCAGATTCAGTGCAATCCCTAAGAGAACTCCAGCTGACTTCTTTATACAAATGATGAGGTGATTCTAAAATTCACATGGAATTGCAAAGGAACCAGAAGAGCCAAAATAATCCTGAAAATAGAGAATAAAGTAAAAGGACTCACATTTCCCAGTTTCAAAACTAGTACCAGGATAGATATATAGATCAATGTAACAGATTGTGAGTCTAGAAATAAACTCATACATCTGTGGTCAACTGATTTTCTGTAAGGTTGCCAACACCATTCAGTGGGGATGGAATAATCTTTTCAACAATGGTAATAGGACAACTGGATAGCCACATGCAAAAGAATGAAATTAGAACTTTACCTCATACCATGTATACATATAAGTTAACTGAAAATGGATCAAAGACCTAAATGTAAGAGCAAAAACTATAAAACTCCAAGAAGAAAATGGAGATGTAAATCCTGATGACCTTGCAGTTCCTCAAAAAATTAAACATTGATTTACCATTTGATCCAGCAATTCTACTTTGGGTATATACACAAAAGACTTGAAACCTGGGACTCAAACAGATATTTGTACAACAATGTTCACAGCAGCATTATTCAAAACAGCCAAAAGGAAGAAACAACTCAAATATCTATCAACAGATGAACTGATCAACAAAATGTGATATGCATACAGTGGAATATTATTCAGCTTTAAGAAGTAAGGAAATTCTAATATATGCTACAACATAGATAAGCCTTGAAGACATTATACTAAGTGAAATAAGCCAGATAAAAAAGGACACATATTGCATAATTCTACTTATCTGAGGTACCTAGAGTAGTCAAATGCATAGAGACAAAAAGTAGAACAGGGTTTACCAGGGATGGGGGAGTGGAGTATAGGGAGTTACTGTTTACTGCAGACAGAGTTTCTGTTTGGTTTGATGAAAAAGTTCTGGAGATGGGTAATGGTGATGGTTGTACAACAATGTGAATGTACTTAATGCCACTGAAAAGTCCACTTAAAATGGTTAAGATGCAAAATTTTATGTTATGTATAATTTACCACAATAAAAAATAAAATTAAAAAATTCTTCATGACCTTGGATTTGGTAAGAGATTCTTAGCTATGGCAATAAAAGTAAAAATGGTAAAAGAAAAAATAGGGAAGTTGGACTCTATAAAAATTTAAAAGGTTTGTGTTTCAAAAGAAACAAGAGAGTGAAACAATAACCCACAAAACAGGAGAACACTTTTGCATATATCTAATAAGGGTTTTGTATTTAGAATACATAAATAACTCTTACAATAATAAAAAGAAAAATAATCCAGTTTCTTTTTAACATCTTTATTAGAGTATAATTGCTTTACAATGGTGTGTTAGTTTCTGCTTTATAACAAAGTGAATCAGTTATACATATACATATGTTCCCATACCTCTTCCCTCTTGCGTCTCCCTCCCTCTCCACTGTATATTCTTGCCTCCTTTATCAAACATAAGGTGACCATATGTGCGTGGGTTTATCTCTGGGCTTTCTATCCTCTTCCATTGATCTATATTTCTGTTTTTGTGCCAGTACCATACTGTCTTGATTACTGTAGCTTTGTAGTATAGTCTGAAGTCAGGGAGCCTGATTCTTCCAGCTCCATTTTTCTTTCTCAAGATTGCTTTGACTATTCGGGGTCTTTTGTGTTTCCATACAAATTGTGAATTTTTTTGTTCTAGTTCTGTGAAAAATGCCATTGGTACTTTGATAGGGATTGCACTGAATCTGTAGATTGCTTTGGGTAGTAGAGTCATTTTCACAATGTTGATTCTTCCAATCCAAGAACATGGTATATCTCTCCATCTATTTGGATCATCTTTAATTTCTTTCATCAGTGTCTTATAATTTTCTGCATACAGGTCTTTTGTCTCCTTAGGTAGGTTTATTCCTAGATATTTTATTTTTTTTGTTGCAATGGTAAATGGGAGTGTTTTCTTAATTTCACTTTCAGGTTTTTCATTAGTGTATAGGAATGCAAGAGATTTCTGTGCATTAATTTTGTATCCTGCTACTTTACCATATTCATTGATTAGCTCTAGGAGCTTTCTGGTAGCATCTTTAGGATTCTCTATGTATAGTATCATGTCATCTGCAGTGACAGCTTTACTTCTTCTTTTCCAATTTGGATTCCTTTTATTTCTTTTCCTTATCTGATTCCTGTGGCTAAAACTTCCAAAACTATGTTGAATAACAGTGGTGAGAGTGGGCAACCTTGTCTTGTTCCTGATCTTAGTGGAAATGGTTTCAGTTTTTCACCACTGAGGACGATGTTGGCTGTGGGTTTGTCATATATGGTCTTTATTATGTTGAGGAAAGTTCCCTCTATGCCTGCTTTCTGGAGGGTTTTTATCATAAATGGGTGTTGAATTTTGTTGAAAGCTTTCTCTGCATCTATTGAGATGATCATATGGTTTTTCTCCTTCAATTTGTTAATATGGTGTATCACGTTGATTGATTTGCATATATTGAAGAATCCCTGCATTCCTGGGATAAACCACACTTTATCATAGTGTATGATCCTTTTAATGTGCTGTTGGATTCTGTTTGCCAGTATTTTGTTGAGGATTTTTGCATGTATGTTCATCAGTGATATTGGTATGTAGTTTTCTTTCTTTGTGACATCTTTGTCTGGTTTTGGTATCACAGTGATGGTGGCCTTGTAGAATGAGTTTGGGAGTATTCCTCCCTCTGCTATATTTTGGAAGAGTTTGAGAAGGATAGGTGTTAGCTCTTCTCTAAATGTTTGATAGAATTCGCCTGTGAAGCCATCTGGTCCTGGGCTTTTGTTTGTTGGAAGATTTTTAATCACAGTTTCAGTTTCAGTGCTTGTGATTGGTCTGTTCATATTTTCTATTTCTTCCTGGTTCAGTCTCGGAAGGTTGTGCATTTCTAAGAATTTGTCCATTTCTTCCAGGTTGTCCATTTTATTGGCATATAGTTCCTTGTAGTAATCTCTCATGATCCTTTGTATTTCTGCAGTGTCAGTTGTTACTTCTCCTTTTTCATTTCTAATTCTATTGATTTGAGTCTTCTCCCTTATTTTCTTGATAGGTCTGGCTAATGGTTTATCAATTTTCTTTATCTTCTCAAAGAACCAGCTTTTAGTTTTATTGATCTTTGCTATCACTTCCTTCATTTCTTTTTCATTTATTTCTGATCTGATCTTTATGATTTCTTTCCTTCTGCTAACTTTGGGGTTTTTTTTATTCTTCTTTCTCTAATTGCTTTAGGTGTAAGGTTAGGTTGTTTATTTGAGATGTTTCTTGTTTCTTAAGGTAGGCTTGTATAGCTGTAAACTTCCTTCTTAGAACTGCTTTTGCTGCATCCCATAGGTTTTGGGTCTTCGTGTTTTCATTGTCATTTGTTTCTAGGTATTTTTTGATTTTCTCTTTGATTAAGTAGTGTGTTATTTAGCCTCCATGTGTTTGTATTTCTTACAGATTTTTTCCTGTAATTGATGTCTAGTCTCATAGCATTGTGGTCGGAAAAGATACTTGATACAATTTCAATTTTCTTAAATTTACCAAGGCTTGATTTGTGACCCAAGATATGATCTATCCTGGGGAATGTTCCATGAGCACTTAAGAAGAATATGTATTCTGTTGTTTTTGGATGGAATGTCCTACAAATATCAATTAAGTCCATCTTGTTTAATGTATCATTTAAAGCTTGTGTTTCCTTATTTATTTTCATTTTTGTTGATCTGTCCATTGGTGAAAGTGGGGTGTTAAAGTCCCCTACTATGATTGTGTTACTGTCGATTTCCCCTTTTATGGCTGCTAGCATTTGCCTTATGTATTGAGGTGCTCCTATGTTGGGTGCATAAATATTTACAATTGTTATATCTTCTTCTTGGATTGATCCCTTGATCATTATGTAGTGTCCTTCTTTGTCTCTTGTAATAATCTTTGTTTTAAAGTCTATTTTGTCTGATATGAGAATTGCTACTCCAGCTTTCTTTTGATTTCCATTTGCATGGAATATCTTTTTCCATCCCCTCACTTTCAGTCTGTATGTGTCCCTAGGTCTGAAGTGGGTCTCTTGTAGACAGCATATATACGGGTCTTGTTTTTGTAACCATTCAGCCACTCTATGTCTTTTGGTTGGAGCATTTAATCCATTTACATTTATGGTAATTATCGATATGTATGTTCCTATTACCATTTTCTTAATTGTTTTGGGTTTATTATTGTAGGTCTTTTCCTTCTCTTGTGTTTCCTGCCTAGAGAAATTCCTTTAGCATTTGTTGTAAAGCTGGTTTGGTGGTGCTGAATTCTCTTAGCTTTTGATTGTCTGTAAAGCTTTTAATTTCTCCATCAAATCTGAATGAGATCCTTGCTGGGTAGAGTAATCTTGGTTGTAGGTTTTTCTCCTTCATCACTTTAAATATGTCCTGCCACTCCCTTCTCGCTTGCATAGTTTCTGCTGAAAGATCAGCTGTTAACCTTATGGGGATTCCCTTATGTGTTATTTGTTGTTTCTCCCTTGCTGCTTTTAATATTTTTTCTTTGTATTTAATTTTTGATAGTTTGATTAATATGTGTGTTCGCATGTTTCTCCTTGGATTTATCCTGTATGGCACTCTCTGTGTTTCCTGGATTTGATTAACTATTTCCTTTCCCATATTAGGGATGTTTTCAGCTATAATCTCTTCAAATATTTTCTCAGTCCCTTTCTTTTTCTCTTCTTCTTCTGGGACCCCTATAATTCGAATGTTGGCGCGTTTAATGTTGTCCCAGAGTTCTCTGAGACTGTCCTCAATTCTTTTCATTCTTTTTTCTTTATTCTGCTCTGCAGTAGTTATTTCCACTATTTTACCTTCCAGGTCACTTATCCATTCTTCTGCCTCAGTTATTCTGTTATTGATTCCTTCTAGAGAATTTTAAATTTCATTTATTGTGTTGTTCATCATTGCTTATTTCCTCTTTAGTTCTTCTAGGTCCTTGTTAAATGTTTCTTGCATTTTCTCTATTCTATTTCCAAGATTTTGGATCATCTTTACTATCATTATTCTGAATTCTTTTTCAGGTAGACTGCCTATTTCCTCTTCATTTGTTAGGTCTGGTGGGGTTTTACCTTTCTCCTTCATCTGTTGTGTGTTTTTCTGTCTTCTCATTTTGCTTACCTTACTGTGTTTGGGGTCTCCTTTTCACAGGCTGCCGGTTCGTAGTTCCCGTTGTTTTTGGTGTCTGTCTCCAGTGGCTAAGGTTGGTTCAGTGGGTTGTGTAGGCTTCCTGGTGGAGGGGACTAGTGCCTGTGTTCTGGTGGATGAGGCTGGATCTTGTCTTTCTGGTGGGCAGGTCCACGTCTAGTGGTGTGCTTTGGGGTGCCTGTGGCCTTATTATGGTTTTAGGCAGCCTCTGTGCTAATGGACGGGGTTGTGTTCCTGTCTTGCTAGTTGTTTGGCATAGGGTGTCCTGCACTGTAGCTTGCTGGTTGTTGAGTGGAGCTGGGTCTTGGCGTTGAGATGGAGATCTCTAGGAGATTTTTGCCGTTTGATATTACATGGAGCTGGGAGGTCTCTTGTGGACCAGTGTCCTGAACTTGGCTCTCCCACCTCAGTGGCACAGCCCTGACGCCTGGCTGGAGCATCAAGAGCCTCTCCTCCACATGGCTCAGAATAAAAGGGAGAAAAGAAAGAAAGAAGAATATAAAATAAAATAAAGTTATTAAAATAAAAAATAATTATTAAGAAAAAAACAATTTTTTTAAGTAAAAAAAAAAAACAACCAAAAAAAAACCGGACAGACGGAACCCTAGGACAAATGGTAAAAGCAAAGCTGTACAGACAGAATCACACAAAGAAGCATACACATACACACTCACAAAAAGAGAATAAGGAAAAAATATATATATATCGTTGCTCCCAAAGTCCACCTCCTCAATTTGGGATGATTCGTTGTCTATTCAGGTATTCCACAGATGCAGGTACATCAAGTTGATTGTGGAGATTTAATCTGCTGCTCCTGAGGCTGCTGGGAGAAATTTCCCTTTCTCTTCTTTGTTCGCACAGCTCCCGGGGTTCAGCTTTGGATTTGGACCCGCCTCTGCATGTAGGTTGCCTGAGGGCGTCTGTTCTTTGCTCAGACAGGATGGGGTTAAAGGAGCAGCTGATTCGGGGGCTCTGACTCACTCAGGCCAGGGGGAGGGAGGGGTACAGATGCAGGGCGAGCCTGCGGTGGCAGAGGCCGGCATGACATTTCACCAGCCTGAGGCGCACCATGCGTTCTCCTGGGGAAGTTGTCCCTGGATCACGGGACCCTGGCGGTGGCGGGCTGCACAGGCTCCTGGGAGGGGAGGTTTGGATAGTGACCTGTGCTTGCTCACAGGCTTCTTGGTGGCTGCAGCAGCAGCCTTAGCGTCTCATGCCCGTCTCTGGGGTCCGTGCTGATAGCCGTGGCTCACGCCCATCTCTGGAGCTCCTTTAAGCGGTGCTCTGAATCCCCTCTCCTTGGCACCAGGAAACAAAGAGGCAAGATAAAGTCTCTTGCCTCTTCGGCAGGTTCAGACTTTTTCCCGGACTCCCTCCCGGCTAGCTGTGGCGCACTAGTCCCCTTCAGGCTGTGTTCACGCAGCCAACCCCAGTCCTCTCCCTGGGATCTGACCGAAGCCCGAGCCTCAGCTCCCAGTCCCCGCCCGCTCCGGCAGGTGAGCAGACAAGCTTCTTGGGCTGGTGAGTGCTGGTTGGCACCAATCCTCTGTGCGGGAATCTCTCCACTTTGCCCTCCGCACCCCTGTTGCTGCGCTCTCCTCTGTGGCTCCGAAGAGTACCCCTTCCACCACCCACTGTCTCCACCCGCGAAGGGGCTTCCTAGTGTGTGGAAACCTTTCCTCCTTCACAGCTCCCTCCCACTGGTGCAAGTCCCGTCCCTATTCTTTTGTCTCTGATTTTTCTTTTTTTTTTTTTTTTTGCCCTACCCAGGTACGTGGGGAGTTTCTTGCCTTTTGGGAGGTCTGAGGTCTTCTGCCAGCGTTCAGTAGGTGTTCTGTAGGAGTTGTTCCACATGCAGATGTATTTCTGATGTATTTGTGGAGAGGAAGGTGATCTCTGAGTCTTACTCTTCTGCCATCTTGAAGCTCCTCCCCCAATCCAGTTTTTAAAATGGGCAAATGATCTGAATAGACATTTCTCCAAAGAAGAGATACAAGTGGCAAACAAGCACATGAAACAATGCTCAACATCATTAGTCATAAAGAAAATGCAAATCAAAATCACAATGAGATACCACTTTGTGCCCAGTAGGATGACTAGAATTGAAAAGTCAGATAATAATTGTTGGTGAGGTTGTGGAGAAATTGGAACTCTGATACACTGCCAGTGGGAGTGTAAAAGTAGCCCAACACTTAGGAAAACAGTCTGGTATTTCCTCAAACAATTAAACAGAAGATTACCATATAACCCAGGATTCCACTCTAGGAAATAGTACACGAGAAGTAAAAACACATGTCCACACAGAAATTTCTACATGAATGTTTATAGCAGCATTATTCACAATAGTCAAAAGGTAGAAACAACCCAATGTCCATCAGTGGATGAATGGATTAACAAAATGTGGTATATTCATACAATGAAATATGTGGCCATTAAAAGGAATGGAGTACTGATATATGGTACAGTATAGATGACCCTTGGAAACACTATGCTAAGAGAAAGAAGCAAGTCACAAAAGACTACACTCTGTTTCATTCATGAGAAAGTCCAGAATAGGGATATCTATGGAGACAGAAAGTAGAGTAGTTGTTGCTTAGGGCTGGAGACAAGGAATGGAGGGATAAGTGTGATAGCTAAAGGATATCATGTTTCTTCTTAAGGTGATGAAAATGTTCTAAAATTGTCTGTGGTAATGGTTGTACTTGTCTGTGAATATACTAACAACCACTGAATTGAACAATTTAAATGGGTGAATTATATGGTATGTGAATTACATGTCAATGAAGCTGTTAATAATTTAAAATTCTGAAAAACAGTTTTATAGATCAGAGTAATATAACCAAAAGGAAGGGACATTAAAGATTATGGGACTCAAGTGGCAGCTTTGAAAGGCATTGCTTCTAGGAGAGAAGGATTATATTTTAGGGGAAAAAAAAAAAAGCAACACCTTTCCATGACAAAAACTCTCAGCAAGCTAGGAATAGAGGAAACTTCTTCAGAGTGATCAAGGGCATCTCCAAATAACTTACAAATAATATCATATTAATGATGAAATATTTAATATTTCCCCCTAAGATCAGAAACAAGGCAAAGTTGTTCACTCACACTACTTCTATTGGAACTGGAAGTCCTAGCCATTCTAACAAGGCAAGAAAATGAAATGAAAGATATAAAGATCAGAAAGGAAAAAGTAAATCTGTTTCCATTTTCAAATGGCATGATTATTTACACAGAAAATCCTAAGGAATCTACAAAAAAACTAACAAAATTAATGAGTGAATTTTGCAGTCATAGTATGTAAGATTAATATTTTAAAAACTCAATTGTGTTTTATGCACAAGCAGCTAATAATTAGCAATGAAATTTTAAAAACTGCATTTACAACAAGAGTAACAAAAACACAAACTACTTTGGAATAAATTAACTAAAGGCCTGTACACTAAAACCCATAAATCCTTGCTGAGAGAAATTAAAGGAGATCTAAATAAGATGACCGATATACCATGCTCATGAGTTGGAGGGTTCAATATTGTTGATATCCATTCTCCTCAAATTGATTCATAGATTCAACATAATCCTAATGAAAATCCCACCAGCCATACTGCAGAAATTAACCAGCTGATTCTAAAATGTATGTGCAGGTGCAAAGAACTTATAATATACAAAGTAAAGGTGAAGAAAGATACACTTGAAGGAATTAACTACTCAATCTCCAGAGTTACTAGAACATTACAGAAATCAAGACAGTTTGATACTATAGTATATAGTACGTATAGTATATATAAGTATAAAGAAATAGATCAATGGACCAGAATAGAGAGCCAGAAATAGACCCCTAACTTATATTATCATTTGATTTTCAACAAAGTTGCCTGAAAAATCCAATGCGGAAAGGAAAGGTTTTCAACAAATGTTGTTGGAATAACTGGATGCCCATAGGAAAAAAAAAAAAGAACATCAACCCCTATCTCCAGTATACATAAAATTTAACTTGAGATGGATTGTAGATCTAAACATAAAAGTTACAATCATAAAGCTTTTAAAGGAAAACTTAGAATATCTTCATGACTTGAATGTAGGCAAAAATCTCCTAGGCGGGTCAAGGAAACATTAAGCATCAGAGATAAAACAGATTAATTAGACTACCACAGTTAAGTTTATGCTCTTCAAATATACATATATAAATTTAATAGGTAAGCCACAGACTAGGAATAAACGTTTGCAAACCTATATCTGAAAAAGGAATGGTACCAAAATGTATGAATTCCTACAACTCAATAGTATAAAGAGAAATAACTCAAGGAAATTGGGCAGAAGTTTTGAACTTCACAAAAGAAGACTTATAAATGGCTAAAATTAAAAAAGATGACAAAATTAAATCTTGGCAATGTTGCAGACCAATAGAATCCTTTGACATTATTGATAGGAGTGTAAAATTGTACAACTACTTGGATAAAGGTCAGCCAGTTTCCTGTAAAGCTCGATACCTTATGTCTCATCAATTCCACACCTCACTTTACCTAACAGAAATGGAACACATGTATGCAAAAATACATGCACAAGAATGTTCATAGCAGCTTTTTTCCTAATAGCCTCAAACTGGAAACAATACAAAAGCCCATGAGGAGAATAAATAAGCAATCTTTGCTATATTAACACAATAGACTACTACTCAGAAATAAAAAGGAATGAATTACTGACAAAATAAAAACAGCAATAGATGAATCTCAAAAACATGCTGAGTGAAATAAGCCTACCCAAAAACATACATACTGTATGGTTTCATTAATATGAAATTCTAGAATAGGCAAAACTAATCCATGGTGGAAAAATCAGAATGATGTTGTCTCTGTCAGTATGGGGTAGAGGATTTACTGGGAAGTGGAATAAGGAAACTGTCTAGGGTGCTGGTGGTGTTCTATATCTTGATAGTGGTTTGGGTTACACAGATGTATGTAATTATTAAAACTTAGCAAATATATACTAAATATTTGTGCATTTCGTTGTATGTATATTTTACATTAGCAATTGTAAAAAAAATACTGTGTTCTATTTAATGATATTCATGATAAAGCATTTAAGGGGAAATGCAGTAATGTGGACAATTTCCCTTGAAATGTATCAAAAATAAAATGGATTAATGGATGGATAGAGGAATAGTTTTACCAATATGATAAGTGAAAACTGTAAAATGTTATCTGTAGAATCTGATAAGTATATGTGTGTTGGCTGGAAAATTACTTAAACTTTTCTGTATATTTGAACATCTTCACAAAAAAATGCTAGAAAAAAAGAGGAGGAATCACTTTTGAAGCCTGGATGGTAAAAGGAAAAAATATATATACAAGAGAGGGAAACGTAGCACCTTAGAAGAGAAAAAAGACAAAAAGTCAAAGGATGCATAAAATTCCCCCTCACACGTATATCCTTCCCCCAAGCCGTCTATTGAGGAAAATGCACTTAGCTACATTGCCAGAAGAGAGAGAGGGGATTCTTAAAGTGTGAATTTTGTAACTCACCAAATGTACCAATATTGTTTATGGAATGCATGCATACGTAGTTTTAATCTATAAAAAGCTAAAATGAGAAGAAAACAGAAAAGAGGACTCAGAACATTTCAGCTGATGAAAACCTCCTTAAAACCATAAAACAGAAGAAAACTGTAACACAACAGTCCAATCTGTATTAGCCTAAAAAAAGTGCATAAAGATTTGAAAAAAACCTTGGATCAAAAATTCAAAACTTAAAAGAAATGGGCAAAGAAATAAGAAAGAAAACATGAGTTGATTGAAGAATGGAAAGGAAGCAAAATATAAAGTCATATCAGAAATAAAGACTAAATTTCAAAATGCCCAAAGGGGAATACAATCAAATAAAAATTTTATAAGGACGATCAAAGAAAAGCAGGAAAATAACAAAGAAAAATTTTAAATGAGATTAAGAAAATACTACAAAAGGATCAGAGAGACTCATTCCCTCTTGCGAGAACACCAGAATCACAACAAGCTGCTGGACAATCGTCAACAGGAAAACACAGGAACTCACAAAAAAAGATACCCCACATCGAAAGACAAAGGAGAAGCCACAATGAGATGGTAGGAGGGGCGCAATCAGAGTAAAATCAAATCCCATAACTGCTGGGTGGGTGACTCACAGACTGGTGAACACTTATACCACAGAAGTCCACCCACTGGAGTGAAGGTTCTGAGCCCCACGTCAGGCTTCCCCACCTGGGGGTCCAGCAACGGGAGGAGGAATTCATAGAGAATTAGACTTTGAAGCTTAGTGGGAATTGATTGCAGGACTTTGACAGGACTGGGGGAAACAGAGGCCCCGCTCTTGGAGGGCGCACACAAAATAGTGTGCGCATCGGGACCCAGGGGAAGGAGCAGTGACCCCGGGGGAGACTGAACCAGACCTAGCTGCTAGTGTTGGAAGGTCTCCTGCAGAGGCGGGGGGGTGGCTCTGTTTCACGGTGGGGACAAGGACATTGGCAGCAGAAGTTCTGGGAAGTACTGCTTGGCGTTAGCCCTCCCAGGGTCTGCCATTAGCCCCACCAAAGAGCCCAGGTAGGCTCCAGTGTTGGGTTGCCTCAGGCAAAACAACCAACAGGGAGGAAACCCAGCCTCACCCATCAACAGTCAAGTGGATTAAAGTTTTACTGAGCTCTGACCACCACAGCAACAGTCAGCCCTACCCACCACCAGAGCCTCCCATCAAGCCTCTTAGATAGCCTCAACCACCAGAGGGCAGACAGCAGAAGCAAGAAAAACTACAATCCTGCAGCCTGTGGAACAAAAACCACATTCACAGAAAGATAGAAAAGATGAAAAGGCAGAGGGCTATATACCAGATGAAGGAACAAGAAAAAACCCCAGAAAAACAACTAAATGAAGTGGAGATAGGCAACCTTCCAGAAAAAGAATTCAGAATAATGATAGTGAAGATGATCCAGGACCTCGGAATAAGAATGGAGGCAAAGGTCGAGAAGATGCAAGAAATGTTTAACAAAGACCTAGAAAAATTAAAGAACAAACAAACAGAGATGAACAATACAGTAAATGAAATGAAAACTACACTAGAAGGAATCAATAGCAGAATAACTGAGGCAGAAGAACGGACAAGTGACCTGGAAAACAGAATGGTGGAATTCACTGCTGCGGAATAGACTGAAGAATAAAGAATGAAAAGAAATGAAGACAGCCTAAGAGACCTCTGGGACAACATTAAACGCAACAAAATTCGCCTTATAGCGGTCCCAGAAGGCGAAGAGAGAGAGAAAGGACCAGAGAAAATATTTAAAGAGATTATAATCGAAAACTTCCCTAACATGGGAAAGGAAATAGCGACCCAAGTCCAGAAAGTGCAGTGAGTCCCATACAGGATAAACCCAAGGAGAAACACGCCGAGACACATAGTAATCAAAGTGGCAAAAATTAAAGACAAAGAAAAATTATTGAAAGCAGCAAGGGAAAAGTGACAAATAACATAAAAGGGAACTCGCATAAGGTTAACAGCTGATTTCTCAGCAGAAACTCTACAAGCCAGAAGGGAGTGGCATGATATACTTAAAGTGATGAAAGGGAAGAACCTACAACCAACATTATTCTACCGGCAAGGATCTCATTTAGATTTGATGGAGAAATCAAAAGCTTTACAGATAAGCAAAAGCTAAGAGAATTCAGCACCACCAAACCAGCTCTACAACAAATGCTAAAGGAACTTCTCTAAGTGGGAAACACAAGAGAAAAAAAGGACCTACAAAAACAAACCAAAAACAATTAAGAAAATGGTCATAGGAACATACATATCAATAATTACCTTAAACGTGAATGGATTAAATGCTCCAACCAAAAGACACAGGCTTGCTGAATGGATACAAAAACAAGACCCATATATATGCTGTCTACAAAAGACCCACTTTAGACCTAGAGACACATACAGACTGAAAGTGAGGGGATGGAAAAAGATATTCCATGCAAATGGAAATCAAAAGAAAGCGGGAGTAGCTATACTCATATCAGATAAAATAGACTTTAAAATAAAGAATGTTACAAGAGACAAGGAAGGACACTACATAATGATCAAGGGATCAATCCAAGAAGAAGATATAACAATTATAAATATATATGCACCCAACATAGGAGCACCTCAATACATAAGGCAACTGCTAACAGCTATAAAAGAGGAAATCAACACTAACACGATAATACTGGGGGACTTTAACACCTCACTTACACCAATGAACAAATCAACCAAAATGAAAATAAATAAGGAAACAGAAGCTTTAAATGACACAATAGACCAGATAGATTTAATTGATATTTATAGGACATTCCATCCAAAAACAGCAGATTACACATTCTTCTCAAGTGCGTACGGAACATTCTCCAGGATAGATCACATTTTGGGTCACAAATCAAGCCTCAGTAAACTTAAGAAAATTGAAATCATATCAAGAATCGTTTCTCACCACAGTGATATGAGATTAGAAATGAATTACAAGGAAAAAAATGTAAAAAACACAAACACATAGAAGCTAAACAATACGTTACTAAATAACCAAGAGATCACTGAAGAAATCAAAGAGGAAATCAAAAAATACCTAGAGTCAAATGACAATGAAAACACGACGACCCAAAACCTATGGGATGCAGCAAAAGCAGTTCGAAGAGGGAAGTTTATAGCTATAAAAACCTACCTCAAGAAACAAGAAAAATCTCAACTACACAATCTAACCTTACACCTAAAGGAACTAGAGAAAGAAGAACAAACAAAACCCAAAGTTAGCAGAAGGAAAGAAATCATAAAGATCAGAGTAGAAATAAATGAAATAGAAACAAAGAAAACGATAGCAAAGATCAATAAAACTAAAAGCTGGTTCTTTGAGAAGATAAACAAAATTGATAAGCCATTAGCCAGACTCATCAAGAAAAAGAGGGAGAGGACTCAAATCAATAAAATTAGAAATGCAAAAGGAGAAGTTACAACAGACACCACAGAAATACAAAACATCCTAAGAGACTACTACAAGCAACTCTATGCCAAAAAAATGGACAACCTGGAAGAAAGGGACAAATTCTTAGAAAGGTATAACCTTCCAAGACTGAACCAGGAAGAAACAGAAGATATGAACAGACCAATCACAAGTAATGAAATTGGAACTGTGATTAAAAATCTTCCAACAAACAAAAGTCCAGGACCAGATGGCTTCACAGGTGAACTCTATCAAACATTTAGAGAAGAGCTAACACCCATCCTTCTCAAACTCTTCCAAAAAACTGCAGAGGAAGGAACACTCCCACGCTCATTCTATGAGGCCACCATCACCCTGATACCAAAACCAGACAAAGACACTCCAAAAAAAGAAAAGTACAGACCAATATCACTGATGAACACAGATGCAAAAATCCTCAACAAAATACTGGCAAACAGAATCCAACAACACATTAGAAGGATCATACACCACGATCAAGTGGGATTTATCCCAGGGATGCAAGGATTCTTCAATATACGCAAATCAATCAATGTGATACACCATATTAACAAACTGAAGAATAAAAAACCATATGATCATCTCAATAGATGCAGAAAAAGCTTTTGACAAAATTCAACACCCATTTACGATAAAAGCTCTCCAGAAAGTGGGCATAGAGGGAACCCACCTCAACATCATAAAGGCCATATACGACAAACCCACAGCAAACATCATTCTCAACGGTGAAAAACTGGAAGCATTTCCTCTAAGATTAGGAACGAGACAAGGATGCCCACTCTCACCGCTATTATTCAACATAGTTTTGGAAGTCCTAGCCACGGCAATCAGAGAAGAAAAAGAAATTAAAGGAATACAAGTTGGGAAAGAAGAAGTAAACCTGTCACTGTTTGCAGATGACATGATACTATACATAGAGAATCCTAAAACTGCCACCAGGAAACTGCTAGAGCTAATTAATGAATTTGGTAAAGTTGCAGGATACAAAATTAATGCACAGAAACCTCTTGCATTCCTATACACCAAGGATGAAAAATCTGAAAGGGAAATTATGGAAACACTCCCATTTACCACTGCAACAAAAAGAATAAAATATCTAGGAATAAACCTACCTAGGCAGACAAAAGACCTGTATGCAGAAAACTAGACGACACTGATGAAAGAAATGAAAGATGATACCAACAGGTGGAGAGATATACCATGTTCTTGGACTGGAAGAATCAATATTGTGAAAATGACTATACTACCCAAAGCAATCTACAGATTCAATGCAATCCCTATCAAATTACCAACGGCATTTTTTACGGAACTAGAACAAATCATCTTCAAATTTGTATGGAGACACAAAAGACCCCGAATAGCCAAAGCAGTCTTGAGGGAAAAAAACGGAGCTGGAGGAATCAGACTCCCTGACTTCAGACTATATTACAAAGCTACAGTAATCAAGACAATATGGTACTGGCACAAAAACAGAAACATAGATCAATGGGACAAGATAGAAAGCCCAGAGATAAACCCACGCACCTATGGTCAACTAATCTATGACAAAGGAGGCAAAGATATACAATGGAGAAAAGACAGTCTCTTCAATAAGTGGTGCTGGGAAAACTGCACCGCTACATGTAAAAGAATGAAATTAGAACACTCCCTAACACCATACACAAAAATAAACTCAAAATGGATTCGAGACCTAAATGTAAGACCGGACACCATAAAACGCTTAGAGGAAAACAGAGGAAGAACGCTCTTTGACATCAATCACAGCAAGATCTTTTTTGATCCACCTCCTAGAGTAATGGAAATAAAAACAAAAATAAACACATGGGACCTAATGAAACTTCAAAGCTTTTGCACAGCAAAGGAAACCATAAACAAGACGAAAAGACAATCCTCAGAATGGGAGAAAATATTTGCAAACGAATCAACGGACAAAGGATTAATCTCCAAAATATATAAACAGCTGATGCAGCTCAATATTAAGGAAACAAACAACCCAATCCAAAAATGGGCAGAAGACCTAAATAGACATTTCTCCAAAGAAGACATACAGATGGCCAAGAAGCACATGAAAAGATGCTCAACATCACTAATTATTAGAGAAATGCAAGTCAAAACTACAACGAGGTATCACCTCACACCAGTCAGAATGGGCATCATCAGAAAATCTACAAACAACAAATGCTGGAGAGGGTGTGGAGAAAAGGGAACCCCCTTGCACTGTTGGTGGGAATGTAAATTGATACAGCCACTATGGAGAACAGTATGGAGGTTCCTTAAAAAACAAAAAGTAGATTTACCATACGATCCAGCAATCCCACTACTGGGCGTATACCCAGAGAAAACCATAATTCAAAAAGACACATGCACCCGAATGTTCACTGCAGCACCATTTACAATGGCCAGGTCATGGAAGCAACCTAAATGCCCATCGACAGACGAATGGATAAAGAAGTTGTGGTACATATATACAATGGAATATTACTCAGCCATAAAAAGGAATGAAATTGAGTCATTTGCTGAGACGTGGATGGATCTAGAGACTGCCATACAGAGTGAAGTAAGTCGGAAAGAGAAAAACGAATATTGTATATTAACGTATGTATGTGGAACCTAGAAAAATGGTACAGATGAGCTGGTTTGCAGGGCAGAAGTTGAGACACAGATGTAGAGAACAGACATATGGACACCAATGGGGGGAAACTGCGGTGGGGTGGGGATGGTGGTGTGCTGAATTGGGCGATTGGGATTGACATGTATGCACTGATGTGTATAACATTGATGACTGATTTAAAAAAAAACAAACAAACAATCTAACCTTACACCTAAAGGAACTAGAGAAAGAAGAACAAACAAAACCCAAAGTTAGCAGAAGGAAAGAAATCATAAAGATCAGAGTAGAAATAAATGAAATAGAAACAAAGAAAACGATAGCAAAGATCAATAAAACTAAAAGCTGGTTCTTTGAGAAGATAAACAAAATTGATAAGCCATTAGCCAGACTCATCAAGAAAAAGAGGGAGAGGACTCAAATCAATAAAATTAGAAATGCAAAAGGAGAAGTTACAACAGACACCACAGAAATACAAAACATCCTAAGAGACTACTACAAGCAACTCTATGCCCAAAAAATGGACAACCTGGAAGAAAGGGACAAATTCTTAGAAAGGTATAACCTTCCAAGACTGAACCAGGAAGAAACAGAAGATATGAACAGACCAATCACAAGTAATGAAATTGGAACTGTGATTAAAAATCTTCCAACAAACAAAAGTCCAGGACCAGATGGCTTCACAGGTGAACTCTATCAAACATTTAGAGAAGAGCTAACACCCATCCTTCTCAAACTCTTCCAAAAAACTGCAGAGGAAGGAACACTCCCACGCTCATTCTATGAGGCCACCATCACCCTGATACCAAAACCAGACAAAGACACTCCAAAAAAAGAAAAGTACAGACCAATATCACTGATGAACACAGATGCAAAAATCCTCAACAAAATACTGGCAAACAGAATCCAACAACACATTAGAAGGATCATACACCACGATCAAGTGGGATTTATCCCAGGGATGCAAGGATTCTTCAATATACGCAAATCAATCAATGTGATACACCATATTAACAAACTGAAGAATAAAAAACCATATGATCATCTCAATAGATGCAGAAAAAGCTTTTGACAAAATTCAACACCCATTTACGATAAAAGCTCTCCAGAAAGTGGGCATAGAGGGAACCCACCTCAACATCATAAAGGCCATATACGACAAACCCACAGCAAACATCATTCTCAACGGTGAAAAACTGGAAGCATTTCCTCTAAGATTAGGAACGAGACAAGGATGCCCACTCTCACCGCTATTATTCAACATAGTTTTGGAAGTCCTAGCCACGGCAATCAGAGAAGAAAAAGAAATTAAAGGAATACAAGTTGGGAAAGAAGAAGTAAACCTGTCACTGTTTGCAGATGACATGATACTATACATAGAGAATCCTAAAACTTCC